>NC_091471.1:342270635-342977953 GCF_036971445.1 Narcine bancroftii
GAGAGCCAGGTTCTTTTTATTCATTAGTCTTGGGAGAAGCAACTTCGCTCTTGTGACACAACAAAGGGTCACTTTTACTAAATCTAGAAGCCTCACTGGCAGAAGGTATCACACATTCTTATTTATAATTGTGAGTGATCTCAACTAATTAGAAACAATTATTCAATTTTCAAATGAACTACTGGTTGGATTACACTATTATTTGAGAATTAGTCTATTCCATCTCATACTAAATGTATCATAGTTTATTCTCTGGAATACAATTTCTCTAGGGCATGTGCCTACAATATCCTATTTGTAAATTTCATTCTTTACTCTGTAACAAACCAAGTAACCCTTTTAACAATTTTAATTAAGACTTGCAACACCACTTTAACATTGTCAATAGACTATAACACCATCTTCTAGGTAGATTTAATCAATAAAATGAGCATTAGCTTGAATGTATCACTTTTATTTAGTTGGTGTCACTGTGTTATTTACAGATAATATACAAAGTATAACAGTGGTGCACTAGATCTTTAACAACAAACCCTCTTCCATCTTTATATATTTCTCCCATTTTGACCTCTACTTTGTACATTGCAATTTTTATCATACTAATACACTGGATCAGCCAGCCACTGATTAATGGATTGTCCCTGATTTCCTAGTCTCTGTGACTGATGTAATCATTGCTGAGAGAAAAAAAAACCCTCAATCACTATAATACAGGTATCGATGTTTGTGTGTAAACTGATCACACTGTAACTTTTTCTTCTGGGCTCATTTTATGCAATGACTAGAACATGGAAGTTGACTGATATCTTGAAACTATAAACAATTTACACTCACTCTATCAGCCCCTCACAAGAATTAATAATTGTCTCCTGACCCATGGAGCAGCATCAACTGAAGAGGAAAATAAATCTGAGGTCCCATCCTTTTACAAAAGAAACAACTCTTTCTTTCATTGCCCTCACCACCTTATTGGCATCAGAACAAAGTCCTTATTGAGTCAGCAAGTGGAGACAGTTGATGTCCGCATCTCTGCCATCAACTTGGCTCTGCATTAGGTGATAAGAATGTTGACCTTGCTTAATGACAGAATTTGCCTCCTTGTTCTTCCAGATTCATTCATCACATGTGCCAACGAATTTCTCTACCAATTTGTTGAAATCTTGTCACGTTTATTAAAGGGTGATCATACTTTACTGATTACGGTACGAGCTATTCCTCCATTAGGTCTTAAATGTTGATCCTGCTTCACACTCTGTATTTGATTGTAAGACTGTGAGGTGGGTGGAATTTCATAACTCCAGTGAATAAAGCATTGCTGATATTCTATGACTTCATACATATTCCAAAGCAGTCATGACAGGAGATATGTGTGAGCCTAAAGTGATTTGAAAGTATCCAGATCATTAACATAACATTTTGTTTCAAATAATCTAATAATGTTTTTACTTGTAAGGTGTTAACTTTTTAAGAACTTGCTAATTAAGAAAAAAAAATCCATGTCTATCTAGTTAATTACTACACAATGCACAAAATTTCCCCAAGTACATTTCCAGGACACCTCTAAAAGATCACACCACTGCTACATTATAGGATCTCTTTCACTTGTGTGCAAGGTCACCACAAGCCATCCAATGACTTAAAAATCATTCAACACTATACGATACATGTCTCAACAGGCCAGCACTTGTTCAATATGTGTGTGTGTATATATATATATATATATATATATATATATATAGGTTCAAGCTTGCAAATCACAATTTTCACACACTATGATGTACAAATCCAGAGGCTCCACCATTTTTGTGAGCAGCAGATCTTATACTTAACATGCTAATCTGTGGGGATGTTGATTTTCAGATCCACCCTAAAAGTCCTATGTACTCTATTGTTAAAATATGCTGACTTCCATTGCCTAATTGTGTTGGTGCACAGCTCCCCCACACTATTTTGCTGCATGTCCCACCCGAACTGCTGGAAATATCATTAGTGGAAAGGGGGGAAATAACAGAGAACAGGAGGTAACAAAGGGGAATGCATTGGAAAAGCAGAACAATATCAAATATAAGTAATTTTTTTTCTTGAAATTACTAATCAACGCAGAATAAAAGAAGAAACATAGAATAAAAAGTTACACAAAGAAGCAGCTTTAGAAACAAAAGAGTAACTGGAAAGAAGCAAACAAATGCCACATGGCATTTATGACATTACAAATGGATAAAATCAGTTTCCTCCAACATTTTACGGTCTGCTGAAACATTAACTTGTTTGCTTGCCTGCATGTTTTTGGGTACCACCTTGAGGTGATGGACGTAAACAAATGATTCGTTTTCAAGAAGTTCATTTCAAACCATCACTAAATTTAACACTTTGGCATGCTTAGTGATTTCAATGCCTCCCTAAGTGGCAGTTTATATGTCAGAAGCAAGCTTGCTAATAATGTATATGAAGTTTAAAAACAAGGATTGGTTGGTAACATGCTCGCAGGTTCAAAAATCCATTTACAGAGTTCCATGTCCATGAAATCCATGAAATGGACTTATTATCTTGTAATTGCTACAGATTTCTCAGGAATTCTTCCACTCAGTTAACCTCATACCATTGAGAGAAAAACCAAAATCACATAACTCATCACCACTTCGAGGAAGTCGTAGAGGTATGTGCAATAATGCAATCTATATTTATTAATGGAACAATTGGACCACCTCTCGGCCTGGAATTCTTAGCAGCCATTCAAAGGAGCAAAACAATAGGAAGAAAAGCCAGCTGTGCCCCAAACTCATATATGGAAATGGTTGTCTGTGAGTTGGTCTAAATTCAATTTTACTGTACATGCTTTTTTGGGATGGATACGGTACAAGATTCTTTGCTTTTAAGCAAAGAATAAACTCAAAAATTCTAATTTCCAAATTAATAAATCAGCATCTTCCAAGCAAATGATTTATATCTCCAAAAGTACCAAATTCAACCATTAATTGCATTGCTCTGTTTGTTCAATTGATCACCATACCACTTGACTTCCTTTGATAGAAACTGCCAGGTGACCTGCATGGTTCATCACCCTCTGTTATGCTAATGTACCTACTAAAATGAAAACCTTGAATAAAACAAGGAATTGATGTCAAGTATCTCTGAAAAGACTGAAGCCTTGTATAATATGCCATTTTGTTTAGATAAACAAATACATTTGCCTAAATAACATATCAGAAATTAGAGTGAGAGTTATTAGTATAGTCTGACAGTGCCATTGTTCTTTGAGTCACTGGCAAACCCTCCACACTTTTGTTATTGTGGAATCGGCAATGGGATTTTTAATGATCAAACAGTTACTTCTGTTTTGCTGGCTGTATGGTAATTACGGTGATGTCCTGGGATATAGTGGAGCTGTTCCACTGTGTTGTGCCGACGAGAAGCAAAGGCATGTCGCTTAGCAGCAGTGTGATTCGTCTGATTTGTACTTAAGGTATTAGAGGAAGAGTTTGAGGCACTGGGATGCGAGTGCATTTTTGTCATCTTATAACGATCTAAGACGGGTGTAGATACAAAGACATCTGTGTGAGATTGAGACAAGACCCTGGACATGGCCTTCTCATGGAATGCAGAGCGTTTGAGGGACATAACTTTGTCCGGAGAGAGCAGTGGATCCTGGGACTGTAGGCGTTCAGCTGACAATAGTTGTTCATCGGATAGAATGCGCTCATAAGACATGATACATTCTTGAGGCACATCTCTCTCCGGAGACAGGACCCTGTCCTGTGACATGGCCCGCATTGGCCTTCTAGGCCTCTCTCTGTGGTTGCTGTGTTCCTGATTCATTTTGATAACGTGGAGAGGCAGAGTTCCTCTTGCTGCCAAGTCTGGAAGATGCCTTCTTTTCATGTAGTACTCATCCATTTCCTTCTCACCTGCAGGGATGATTTAGAAACACCCTTTAGATTGCCATCTAGAAAATATTTTATTTTTGAAAGATAGTATTAATCAAAATTAAGGTGCGATATTTCCAACTTTCAATTGGCCAATTCAATTTTTTAAATCTTCAGATTCCAGTTATATAAACTGAAGGTGAATAGTCAGAGACAGATATTTATTTAATCATCTCTTGATGTACAAGAGAAAGTAAAGTTATTAAGTTGTAGCATTTTCAATAGCAGTGAAAAATGCATAAAATCTCTTGACATAGTCCTAGTTTTTGGCAAATCCACCAACGATCCAGTTCTGAATTTGGTTAAATAAAGCAGCAGCCTTAATTGCAAATTTACGTTGAACTTTCAAATGGCAGGAGACAGAATGCTGCATGAAGCAATATCTATGGCATATATGACTCTATTCCTTTGTTCTAATGCAGCAATCATTTATGATTTCATTACTAGAAATGTGCAGAGATATTCATGCAGAGATATGTGCAACATGGAATGCATTCAATCATGGGAATGCATGAGGGGTAAATATTGACGTGAATATTTCCCACGAGCATAGGTGCAAATGAAGAAAAAAAACATAGCTGAAGCAGACAGGCATCAGTAGCATAATTGCAGCTCTTGAGGTTAGTACATTTCCCTCGACTCAGTTGTCAAACTTAAATGATGATTGGCTTTTTTTTTCCAGCAAAGCACCATTTCGATTCCCAGGATGATTGGTGTCAATCTTCCATGTTAAAACCCCATTTGTAATGCAAGGTGAACCAGACTTGCATTGCATGTGCCTGTTTATCCCCTCTGAGTAACGGAGCAGACTGAAATGCCATTTATTACAGATTGTAACTCATGCGAACGTGTCTTTATTTTAAGTCCTTCTGGCTCTCTTGGTGAATTTAAAACTTTACAATTAAGCCTCAGTTTGGAAAGTGGCACTGAATTTCCTTGTGGTTGCATAAGACTGGAAATTATAAAGTTACTTACATTATGCTAGTGTGCTCTCTCTCTTTGTATTTATTCTAAATTGAAGGCATCTTTCTTCTCATTTCGATTCATTTTAGTTCAATTTTGATTTAAGCTCACTGAAAAACAAACTTCTATTTGTTTTCTGAATATATTTTAAGATGTCCTTTTAACATGCCTTAATAGTTCACACTTTTAAGGTTCAGTTAAATTTCCATCATCAGTTTTTATGACTATTTTATTTAAACCTAAATAGTTGATGACTTCAGTAATCTTTATCTAGGTGATCTGTAATCATTCCTCTTTATTTTCTATTTATCTTCATATTATTCAAATTCTCCATGGCAATTATCTTTGTTTTATGTTGCATCTCATTTCCACTATGTTACATTTCTTTCTACTGCTTTTAAAATATTCCTCTTATTTTTAGATTGTTTATTGTTGATGTTACTGCAGTGGAATTTTTCTCCACAGCTTGGCTCGCACACTTGTTATTAGACTCCAAAGGTCTTATATTTCCAAATAGGCCGACTTTCATAAAAATCATTTTCGTAAAATCCTGAAATACCCAATTCTGTGAAATGGGCTTCGGGTGGCAGAGTGGACTCCATTCCGCCATAGTAAGAGATCCATATCTTGACTCGTCTTTCCCCAAGGGCCAGAAATCAGGGAACCATATCCTTTATCCCTTTAAATTTATAGGAAGGTTAGTTTATCCGAACCCTGAACAGCAGCAACCTCTGCTTCAGGAAGTAATATTGTGCGCTATTAACGAGCGGTCCAGCGGTCTGCTCCAAGTGGTCATGCTAAATTTGCCTTGCCACATCGGCAAGAATACTTAGCAGATCAGGCAACGTCTGTAGATAGAAAAATAGAGTTAACATACAAGATATAAAAATTTTGTGTGAGAACATAGCGTTTTCAACCCAAAATATTCATTCTGTTTCTCTTTCCATAGAAGCTGCCTGACCTGCTGTTTCTAGTATACCCTCCTTTTTTTATTTCTTATCTCCAGCATCTGCACTCTTTTTAAATTTCATAAGACATTTAATTTTATCTTCCACACTCAATCTACATTGTCTGCAGAACTTTACAATGGATGATAAAGCCTTAATCATCCATGAAGAGTGGATTGCTATGAAGTTGATAATGAGTGACAACTAGGACACTGAAAGACCAAAACACCAAGGAGTTGGTGGCATTTATAAATAAATTACCAGATCCTAGATCCTAGGTATGATGCAAAATAAAGTTGATGGAAAATTATGGGACACCTACTTAATCGTTTTAGTGAAGAATACTTGCTTATGTCAGATTTGACTGCAGATTCATAGGATGGCGGAAGGTGTGACAGACTCTGGTAGGACCTTGAGAAAGACAAGTCATATGGCTCGGTCGCAGAGGTAAGAATACTGTTCATCCGAGGTTTTTCTGTGAAGAGAGATTAGAAACCTTTTTAACATCTGTCATATGTTACTCAGTATTTTGTAAATCTATATCTAAATCTGTTTAAAGAACAATTTAAAATTCTTATTGTGACCTCTGTATAATTAAGATGGGTGCCACTTTTTGAAGACAATGACAAATACCAACCCTCACAAACCCAGATGGAATTCCCCTTCAGGATGAAGAATTGGAAATTGTTGAACAGGATTGTTATAGCATAACTTGAAATGCTAAGTAGAAAAAGACCTTATTCATTATGGTTGCAGTATTACAACAAAATGCTTCTACCACCAAGCCTGCCAACTAATAATTTATAATTTCTCATGAAAAGCATCCTGTTGTGTGGCAGGGTAACAGAGTTTGTAGCTCCAGGCAGCTGGGTCCAATCCTGACTTTGGGTCCTGACTGTGTGGAGTTTGCATGTTCTCCCTCTGAATGTATAGGTTTCCTCTGGATATTCTGGGTTACTCCCAAATCCCAAAGACATGCCGGATGGCAAGCTAATTGACCACTGAACATTTGGAGGTGAATGGCAGAGTTGATGTGAAGGTGGGGAGAAAATGTAGAAGGGAAAACTAATGGGAGAATGGAATCACTCAGACTGCCTGCTACTAGTGACTCAATGGACTGAATGGACTCCTTCTAATGTCATATGGAAATATGGAAAACAAAATCATGGAAAACCCCAGGAAATAGAAGGGGAAAATTTCCCTGGAAAATTCCTCCCTCCCACCCCCCAAAAGGTGATCAATAAGTAGTTTAGAAGTTCACTTGGAAAAGAAAAGAAAATAGGGTAGAAAGTCATCCTGGATTGAATGTCCAAGAAACACATTATAACCATAGAGACATACAGCATGGAAACAGGCCATTCAGAAACCACAGCTACTGAACTACACCTCATCACACCCTGTCACATGTCAGGATTACATTCCTTTCTCTCAATTCCTTCGACTCTGTTGCATCTGCACCCAGGATGAGGTCTTCTATGCCAGATCATCTGAGATGTCCTCCTTCTTCAAAAAACATGGTTTCTCCTCTACCACCATTAACTTGGCCCTCAACCACATATCCTCCTTACCTGCACATCTGCCCTGCCCTCTCCAACCCCAAACACAAGGGCAGGATTTCTCTTGTCCTTATCTACCATCCCACCAACCTCTGCATCCAACATATCATCCTCTGCCATTTCTGCCACTTACCATGTGACCCCACCACCAGATACATCTTCCCCTCTCCTCCACTCGCTGCCTTCTGCAGGGTTTGTGCCCTCCTCCCTTCCTACCAATCGCCCCTTGACACCTACTCCTATGACTGCAGGGGTGCTCCATTTGCACCCACCCCTCCTCTCTCACCATAATTCTGGGCCCCAAACAGTCCTTCAAGATGAAGCAAAACTTCACTTGTAAATCTGCAGGAATCATCAACTGAATCTGGTGGTCTTCTCTGCATCGGAGAAACTGGATGCTGACTGGGAGATCACTTCATCAAGCAACTCGGCTCTGTCCACTGCAATAGTGGGGATTTCACAGTGGCCATCCATTTCAATTCCCTGGCCCACATCTCTGTCCATGGTGTCATACACTGCCAGATTGAGACCACCCGCATATTCCATCTGGGTGCCTTCCAACTGGATTGGATGATTTCTCTGGTTTCCTTCAACATCCCCCCCACCACCACCACCATCTATTCCTATATCTCCTTTCCCATAGCTCTGTCTTTTTTCCCCTCTATCTCCTTTCCCACAGCTCTGATTTCACAGGCCAAAAACACAACCCCTCCCACATTTAAATCTCACTTTTTCTCTCTCCTGTCTTCCTATCCATACCCAATTAATACCTTTTGTCTGTTTCTCCTCCCCCACCCATTGTCCCCTTCTCCCCAGCCTTTTAATTTAGGTGCCTGTCTGCTTTTTACTCATGCCTTAGGCTCAAACCATCGGCTATATATCTCTACATCCTTAGAAAGCTGAGAGACCTGCTCAGCACCTCCAGCAGTTTTGTGACTTTCTTACCATGTTCAAACTGACCAGTTAGCTCCCATCTATTTTAATCCCATCTTCCAGCATTTGACCCTTCTAGGCCTATGTAGTTCAAATGCTCATCTAATCCCATTAAAAGATTAGGAGCTCTGCACTTCACTACTGTCTCAGGCAGTGGATCTCAGGTACCAACCACTCTTTGGGTGAACAAAGGTCTGCCTCTAAATCTCTTATCCTTCGCCCTAAATCTATGCTTCAGATTTATCTGCGACTCAGACGGAGACAATTTTCCTGCTGTCTCCACCATCTCTATCCCACATAATTTAATATTACCACAATCAAATTACTTCCTAACCTTCCCTGTTGCAGGGAAAATAGATATCAACTCTTCAGTCTTTCCTCATAACAGAAACACTCTGTGACAGGCTTCATCCTCGTGAATCTTCTCTGCTCTCTCCTGTGCTATCACAAATTTTCTGCAGTGTAGTGTGGCTATCTGATCAATGTTTTATGAAGTTGGAGTATAGCCTCTTTTATTCATTGGGCTGACTAATGAAGGCCAGCAGCCGTTATGCCTTTTTAACCATGTTATCTACCCGCACCACCACCTATAAAGATTTTTGAACATGTACGTGCGTCACAATCCACATTTCCATTGTGCTAATGGAACTTAATTTTGTAAGAGGAGTTAAATTGACATACAAACCCATGAAATACATCAGATTCAGAATCAGGTTTATTGTCATAAACGTGCATCATGAATTGTGTTATTTTGTGGCAACAGTATGGTACAGAACAAGATGGAAAATTATTATAAATTAAATTCTTAATTTTAATTATGATTAAAATAAAGTAGTGCAGAAAAGAGAAAAAAGTAAGGTAGTGTCTATAGACTGTCCATTCAGAAGTCTGATGGCAGAGAAGAAGCTGCTTTTGTATCACTGAGTGTGTGTTTTCAGGCTCCCGTACTTCCTCCCTGACTCTGGTGGTGATAAAAAAGGCATGACCTGGGTGGTGGTGATCCTTGATACTTTTTTGAGGCACTGACTCTTAAAGATGTCATCAATGGAGTGAAGACCAATGCCCACTGGCTGAGTTTACAACCCTCTGTAGTCGTTTCCTGTCCTATATATTGGCTGCTCCACAGCAGACAGTGATGCAACAAATGAGAATGCTCTCCACTGTACACCTGTAGAAATTTGCAAGTCTTTGGTGACATACCAAATCTCCTCAAATTCCTAAAGAAATATAGTCGCTGGTGTGCCTTTGGAATCAGAATCAGAATTTATTGTCATGAACAAGTCATGAAATTCAGTGTTTCACAGAAGCGTCAGAGAACAAACATTCATATTATAACAAAGTATAAATTTTTTTAAAAGCAGAGTATGAAAAGTGAGGCAGTGTCTTTGGTTCATTGATTATTGAGGAATCTGACAGCAGCGGACCTTGTGCCGCGAGTGCTCATCTTTAGGCTCCTGTACCTTTTTCCCTGATGGTAGCAGAGTGAAGAGGGTGTTGGTGGATAGAGGCTTGTTTTTTAAGACACCACGTCACGTAGACGTCCTCAATGGAGTGACGTCTGGTGCCTGTGATGTTGCAGGCCGAGTTAACAACCCTTTGGAGTTTATTCTTGTCCTGAGAGTTGGCTTCTCCATACCAGGCAGTGAGGCAACCAGCCAGATAAATTTCCAAGCGTTTTCAATGACATACCACCTTAAGTAATCCCTTATAATCATAGAGCACCTATAGCCTAGGGATTACTTAAGGTGGTATGTAAGTGGAAATAAAAAGTTTTTAAAAAACCACTGATTTAGACAGACCCATGAACAGGCAAGAAATGGATGGATATAGGTGTGTGCACGCACATAGGATTAGACCAGATTGGCCCACGTTATCTCCTCTGACCATGCTTCTGAAGGACCTGTTCCTGTGCTGCACTGCGCAATGATCAATGTTCTATGTACTTGTACATTTATAGCTTTGATTGACATATTTTTTTCCTTCAAGCAAAATATTCAATATAAATACCAACTGCAAGTTGAACTGTGAGCAACTAGTGCACTATCCATGTGTGAAGAATGCAGGGGATAATTTACATGAAGGAGTTGGTACAGCAGGTGCTTAATTGTGAAGCAATTCTAAGGACCTCTTCAATTACTAGATTAGATTGGATTAGCAAATTTCAAATCACCAAATGAACAAGAAAGGGGGCGTTGGAGCCTTGTGGACACTTCCTTCAAACAGATTGTTTAATCATTCGGTAACATAAAGCCAGTTTTGACATATAGCAAAATGTAAAGGTTCCATTATTGTCACATAATACTACATTTAGAATGTACTGTGCATGAAATTCTTTAACTTTGTCTACAGAGAGTTGCTACTTTGTCCAAAGCGCTTCAAAGAAATGCAGCCCCAGTGAGGGACGAACTCGTTTACATAACCGGTGCTCTAACCACTGAGCTATTGCAGCCTAATCTGTCCATTTTTATACTCTTTGTTTTACTTCAATACAGTGTAAATAATTAATGGACTGAAATCATTAATTAGTTATCTGGTCATAGATTCCTAATGCTAAGGCTTGCTTTACTTATACACAATAAACAAATTTAGCTTTCATGAATCTGTAAAGGAGATTTGTATTTTCAGGTAGAGAAGATCATGCCCCTCATCATCTTAATTTGATAATAATCTGCATATCATCTAGGAAGCTGACAAGCTGAGGAGAGAAATAAAGGAATGATTTCCCACACTGACAAATGAATGAGGTAGTCTATGATACAACAAAGCTCTAGACATACACATAAATTATAAATATTGCAAGTTCAGATATGGCAGTGTGCGAGTTCATGGTTTGTGAAGATCTCAAGATTGAGCGCATCTACAGCAGTTATCTCCAGTTTATATCTCTACTATATATATCCAATCCTGACCATTCAATTCCAAAGATCTTATCACTTCTTAATCAATTTGGTCAACTCTCAGGTTACAAATTGAATTTGTAGAAGAGTGAATTATTCCCTTTGGATCCTTCCCACTCTTTTGAGCCCTCTATCCCTTTAAAAAATATTAAAAAACAATTTAATTATCTAGGTACTACTATTACTAGAAAGATAACTAATATGGTTAAGGAAAATTTTCTTGCTCTATTGAATCATGTTAAGATCTTTATCTCAATGGTCTCCACTTTCAATGATATCAATAGGAAGGGTTAATATTATTAAGGTGAATATCCTGCCTAAGTTTTTGTATGTTTTTCAAGTTGTTCCAGTATTTTCTCCTAAATCTTTTTTTGATTCATTAAACTCACTTATCTCCTCTTTTATATGGAAAAATAAGCATCCCTGTTTGAAAAAAAATATTCCTTCAAAGTACTAAAAGAAATGGTGGGGGGTAGCATTACCTAATTTGAGACTTTATTACTGGTCAGTGAACATTAGATACAATCATTATTTGGATACATCATAATGGATATTCAGGTGGCCTAAAATGGATTGATTTAGAGATTAAATCCATTAAAACCACTCTCTTTTCTTAATAAGGAGTACATTTCTCTTTTTGGCTCCAAACTAACTGATAATTTGGTACTTAGACTTTTTTGTGTATTTGGTTCCAATTTAGAACTCTTTGGTCATTATAGATTTCTATTAATTAGTCCAATTTTACATACTTCCTTTTTTTAACCCTTTGTTTCAAGATATTGGATATACTCAATGGTCCAGGTTGAATATTCAATCCTTCTTGGACTTGTATATAGACCAAAATTTTGCCTCTTTTGAGCAACCATCTACCAAATTTAAATTACCTAATCAACATTTTTTCACAATTTACAAATTCTTAAGCTCTGTAAATATGAGGCTTCACCAAGACTTAGATTTTAATCCAATCTAGAAAGTATATAATTTTAGAACTAATCAGAAATGACTGCTTTTAGCCCTTTTAAAATATAGCAATAGTTTTTCATCTAACGTTAAGAAAGTTTGGGAACATGACTTTCAACAACTGTTTGCTGAAGATACATGAGAGTCTATTTTGGTAAAAATGTACATTCATCCTCTTTCTGTGCTAGACATTCCTTATTGCAATTTAAAGTAGTTCATAGGATCCACTATTCCAAAGTTCAATTAGCTAAATTTTACCCCAATATATCCTCTAAATGTTATAAATGTACAACTCAGGAAGGTATTTTGTATCTATGTCTTGGTAATGTCCCTCCCTTTGTAACTACTGGAAAGAGGTATTGTGATGGATTATATTTTATATTGTATATAGATATGTTTTTGGAGGAGATAGATTGTGGGGGTAGTGTAGGTTACAAACAAACACAAACACTTCACAAAATAGATCACATTTAAAATGCCGGAGCTCTGCTCAAGCCAGACAGTCCAGGCTCTGAGTGCCTTTGCAAAAACTTTGAAGAATACCTATAGAGAATTCACAAGTAGGTGTTAATTGTACATGCTGTGGAGTAATGGATTATTGTTTTGAAAGCAACAGATGAACAGTCAGTTTGTGGGGTTTGATATGAGGATACCCCACTCCTCAGAAAGGATTTAAGTGAGTATGGGGTTGCACAGGACCGACCCACCCTCTCAACATCTTCTCCCAGATCCAGTGACATGGTGAGGACCAAGATGGCTGGGGGAAGTTCTGTTGCAGTGAATGACCAGACCAAGCTTCAATGCAAGGGATGCCCTTTCTACGCTTCACGGCATGTGTTTGCTAGATGGCCGTTGACCCTATGAAAGGGTTTGTCCGCTCCTTTGACAGGTCTTGTTTTTCATCCTGGAGGATGTCTGGCCACCCTCCGCATCAAGCAAACCTGGTGGGGGAGCTGGGTTTAGTCAATGACCACCCAAACATGTGACAGGTAGTACTAGGTTACATGGTACCAGTAGCACTCAGACGAGTACTAGAGAGCAAAGCATGAAATGCCTCAGAACCAACAAAGGAGCAGGATATATTAAATATAGAATGCCCTCCATAATGTTTGGGACAAAGACACATTTTTCCCCCTTATTTCCCCCGATGCTCCACAATTTTAAATTTGTAATGAAACAATTTGCCTGTGGTTCAAGTGCACATTCCAGATTATTTCTATACATTTTGGTTTGACCATGTAGAAATGACACTCCATTTCAGGGTCATTTTGGGTCATTTGGCTTCACAGGTGTTTGTGATTACTCAGGTTCTGTTTAATTGCTTTATTGGTGCAGGAATAAGAGAACTAGGCTTGTTTCTCAGCCTTTGGAGTCTGCCGTTGCCAGTTTTCAAGATGATGACCAGTCGTGCCAATGAGTCAAAGAAGCCATTATGAGGCTGAAAAACAAGAATAAAACAGTAAGACTCATCACCTAAGGATTGCCAAAATCAACTGTTTGGAACATCATTATGAAGAAAGAGTGTACTGCTGAGCTCAGTAATCACAAAGGGTCTGGTAGGCCCAGGAAAACTTCTACTGTTAATGACAGAAGAATCCTCATCAAAATGAAGAGAAATCCACAAACACCAGTCCAACAGATCAGAAATACTCTTCAGGAGGCAGATGTGTCAATGACACAGAGAATTTCATGAACAGAAATGCAGAGGCTACACTACAAGATGCAAATCACAAGTTAGCCAGAGAAACAGGATGGGCAAGTTACAGTTTGTCAAGAGCTATTTAAAAGAATTGGAGAATTCTGGAAAATGGTCTTGTAGCAAGTTCAGAGTGATGGCCAGAACAAAGTATGGAGGCATAAAGGCCCAAGATCCAACGCATGCTACCTCATCCGTGAGACATGGTGTCAGGGGTGTTGTGGCCTGGACTGCCACAGGTACTGGAGCACTTATCTTTGTTGATGATAAAACTGCTGATAGCAGTAGCAAAGTGAATTCTGAGGAGTGTCAAAACATCTTATCTGCTCAAGTGTGAGCAAATGCCACCAAACTCATCAGACTATGCTTCATTCTACAGCAAGATAATGATATCAAACTTACTGCTAAAGCCACTGAGGAGTTTTTCAAAGCTAAAAATTGGAAAATTCGTGAATGGCCAAGCCAGTCTCCTGATCCAATTCCAATTAAGCATGCCTTCCATATGCTGAAGAGAAAACTTAAAGGGGACAATCTCCCAAAAGAAGCAGGAGATGAAAATGGCTGCAGTGGAGGCCTGACAGAGCATTACCAGAGAAGATATTCAGCACCTGGTGATGTGCATGAATCACAGACTTCAAGCTGTCATTGGATGCAAAGGAGATGCAACAAAGTACTAATCATGACTAATTTTATATACATACCATTGCTCAGTCCCAAATATTATGATGCCCTGAAATGGGGGAACTATGCATAAAAAAGTGCTGTAATTTCTACATGGTCAAACTAAAATGTACACAAATAACTTTTAATAAAATCTGGAATGTGCACTTGAATCACATGAAATGCTGAATTACAAATCTAAAACTGTTGAGCACAGGGGCAAATAAAGGAAAAAAAAGTGTCTGTCGCAAACATTATGGAAGGCACTGTATGATAAGATTTGGTGAGCTAATCTGACCTGATAATAATCAAGTTCAACCTAGTGTTCAAAGGAAGAAATGAGAAATAGCTGCAATTCCAAGGTACTAAATTCAGTTAAGGTTTTTTTTTAATTCAGTAGGACCAAGAGTGTCCACAGTAAACTGGAAAATCTGTTAAAACAATAAGATCGGTGAACAATGTTCAAGATAATTTAATGTGCTATAGAACCAGTTTAAAAGAGATGTGGTCAAAATGAAAACAAAACAGCCAAAAGCAACAAAATTATGTTGGTAATGTTTCAGCTCAGTAAGATTAAATATTAATTCTGTTTTTCCTACCTGAGATCTGTTAAATATTCTCTTTTTAATCCAGCAATAATTAGCTAACTCCAATGTAGCTTGAGATATTTAAGGATCAGTGAGGCATTAAATTTTAAAATTTTGAACTAGATCTATAGCACAGTAATAGGCTCTTTTGGTTCATGACGCCGTGGCCCCCAAATACATCAATTAATCTCCAAACCCCACATGGTTTTGAAAAGTGAGAGGAAAGGTACGCAGATACGGGGAGAACATACAAACTCCTTACCTTGAAGAAGGGCTCAGGCCCGAAATGTCGGTAATATATCTTTACCTCCTATGAATGCAGAGAGACTGGCTGAGATCCTCCAGCATTTCTGTGTTTTGACTACAATCACAGCATTAGCAGACTTCCGTGTTTCAATCCTTATGGACAACACCGGATTCATAATGGCACTGTAACAGCATTGCACTAACCATTATGCTATCGGTGCCTCGCAATATATAATTTGAAAGTCCTCTGTTAAAATAGTGAATAGGATAATACGTTTCTCATCCGATTTCTTGAAATCTCTTAAAATTTAGAAGAATTTGAAAAAAAATGCTTGTCTTGTATAATATAGATTCTCCATTTTCAAATGATATTCGGCCCTACATTCAATTTTTTTTTTAAAATGGGTATCAGCTATTTAAATTCAGTATCATTCACACTGTGAAAATCTCAGAAAATAACTGTTTTATGAGACAAATTCTGCTTCCAGATAATATTGACTCATTCAATCACAAATGAATCATTAAAAAATACAATTGGAATTCACTTAAATTGTAAGCAGACACCAGAGCAGTAGAACAACCCACTCATCTGTACCCACCTATGCAACTGGATCCTTGACTTTCTCATCAGAAAAGCACTACAAATTGGAAACAACGTCTCCTCCTCACTGATTGTCAACACAGGCGCCACCCCAAGGATGCGAGCTTAGCCCACTGCCCTACTCGTTATACACCCATGAATGTGTGGCCAGGCACAATTCCAATGCCATCTACAAGTTTGCCGATGACACCATAGTTGTCAACAATGAGGAAGCATACAGGAGGGAGTTAGATCAGCTCGTTGAATGGGGTAACGAAACCAACCTTTCACTCAATATCAGCAAAACCAAGGAGATGATTGTGGACTTCAGGAGGACATTAGAGGATCATGACCCAGTCCTCATTGAGGACTCAGTAGTGGAGAGGGTCAAGAACTTCAAATTTCTGGGTGTCAACATCTCTGAGGATCTGTCCTGGAGACTCCATGTTGATGCAATCACCAAGAAGGCTCCCCAGTGGCTATATTTTGTGAGGTGTCTGAGGACAATATCCAAGTCCTAGACTGATAGGTAAAATGCCACACAAGTACCAAACAATGGCGATATCTAACAAAAAAAACTCCTGCTGTCACCCCTTGACATTCAATGGCATTACCTTCACTGAATCCATTGCTATCAGTATTATGGGGGTTACCACATACCAGAAACTGAACTGGCAGGCGCTGTCAAGAGCGGGTCAAAGGCTAAAAATCCTAAGGCATCCTCCTAAATCCCCAATGTCAATCTATATCTACGTGGCTTTGGAAAGTTGTTGGCAATGCTGGAGCCACTATAGATAGGGAGCAGAGATGCAACACTCCTGGGGAGGGGGGTCCAGCTGCCTAGTCAACTGCCGTTGGCTCCGCATGGCTTTGAATGCCCCATTGAGGGAGCCGATGGTGGTTTTAGTTGATATCCTGTGACCGTGGGTCTGCGCCCAAGATGATGGCGCCTATTACTCGGCAGCAGTCAACAGAGGCTGCGGACTTCCGTGAAGCGGAGGACACCAGACGATCATGCCCCTTTCTGAGAAGGAGAAACAGAGGAGACGTCCCGTGGGGCCGGAGACCACGGCGGCGGACCAGTGAGGGGGCTCTGTGGCTAAGGGATCAGTGCACGAGGCGGGTTGCTTGCGACTCGAGGCGAAGAACCCGTGGAAGCTGTTGGCTGCTGGAGACCACTGTTGGGAGACTCGCGCCAGGCTGGAGTCTGGCTCAGACTGGCTGGAGGGGTACCAGGACAGCACCTTCCAAACTCAACACCCCCACCAGCGAGAAGAACAAGGGTGGCCAACGAATGAGATCACCACTACTGTATTTGGAAGCCACACGCCACAATATATCAGCCTCTCTTCACCAACACTGGGTCAAAATCCTGGAACTCCTTCCTGAACAGCATTGTGGGCATACCCATAGCTCAAGACTGTGGTGCTGTAGTTCAAGAAGGTAGTAGATCAATACCTGCTCATGGCAATTAGAGATAGGAAATTAAATGCTGGGTGAGCCTGTGAAGCCCACATCCTTTGAAAGAATTTTTAAAATGTCAGAACATATGCTGATTCAGATAAAAAGTCTTCACAAATAAAATCCCATCGATAAGTGCACTGCACCAAAGAAAAACATATTTAAAAGTAATTTTGAAGCTTCAGATTCATACCTCATATTTCTTTATAACATAGTTGGAGGGCATTTGGCCCATCATGTCTACGGTAGTTCTCAGGGCATTCCCATCATTCCTATGCCCCTCCTTAAGTCACTGTAAACCATTCTCGTTCACATGTCCACCAATTCTCCCCGATTCCCACACCACCCACTTGCACTGTGAGTAACTTTACAATAATCAATTCACTTACCAACCAGCATGAATTTGAGATGCAGGGCAAATCGTCATGATTACAGGGTGATCGCACAAGGCACTTTCAAGCAGGGAAGACACCCATCTGTAAAGGCAGAGGTTTTTTGCCCTTATGCCTGAAGACGTAACTTTCTGAATGCACCATGGCCAGCTTCGAGGCGCTGATTACAACCCTTCTCGGGGAATGATTATCAACGGAGCGCTGAACTCCACCACCTACCTGAATGTACAGCCGCTGCAAGCAGATGGTTAGGGGCAGGCTGATGATGCCGTCAGCCTGTAACCCATCTCTCCACTCACTCTTCTACCCCCCATGACCCCCTCAAGGCAGGGGCAGTGAGTGGGAGCTTTCAGCGGAGGATGTCAGGGCAGCAGGAGCTGTTGGGGTCAGCAGGGCAGCAGGGGCCAGCTGTGCAGCGTGAGCCATCGGGGGGTGGCCAGTGCAGGCTGAGACAGCCACACCAGGCCGCTTCAGTCTTCGTGGCCACTCTCTGCGGCTCAAAATGTGGCAGAGCAATAGCCGTCTTCCCTACTCATAATCCCCCACGCAGCTTGAACTGTTCTGGGAACCACAGAGCAGTTCCAGTGAGGGATTATGGCTAAGGAAGAAGGCCATTGCTCTGCCACGATTTTATGACAAGTGGCGCTATGGCACCAGTTGCCCCGCCTCCATCGGCTCCGGAGGGCACTACGAGGCACCTCTCGATATGAATGGGATGCTGGAGCAGCCTTTTACGCCTGCTGTCCGAAAGGTAAGTTTTAAGTTTTAGATCCACTCTTGTAGCCAGCCTCCAGGCAGAGGCCTGACATGAAATGGTCCACAGACACTACAGAGTTCAGGATTGAACTGGGATTGTTAGAGCAGTGAGGCAAAGAACACGACCTTCAGCACCTACTGTGCTGTTTGCCACCATTAATGAAGATCCCAAATGTCAGTCTGCCGTGTCCCAGACATGCTGACTGACTGGAGAGTAAAATTTGATGGAATATTTGGAGATGGTCCAAACCACAACAGCTGAATTGTTTTTCCTCATGATAAGAGTGGTCCCCAATAATATTTTCTGTGGTTTGCCTTCGACCCATGTGAAAGTCTCAGCATCACTCTCGATGAAACTAGAGGAAAAGCAGGAATTCAAACTAACAACCACGATACAAAGTTAGACACGTATAAAGTTTACATCGTCAGATCACCAGGTCTCACTCTGTCTCTGAAAGAGTCTAGAGAAGTTGCAACAACACACTGGGCAGTTAAATCATATGATATGGTTCTTAAAATGATACAGCCTTTAAACAGCTCTTATGGCAAGGGCAGATACATTGGATTTCTTCTTTAATAAAATGAAAAATAAAATCCAAACTATTTTTTTTCTGTCTCTTTGGTCTAGCACTAAAACTTACGGATTCATGGGTCTTAAGCCTGAACCTGCATATCTGGTCTCAATAGGTTATAGTTCTTTCGGGATGTGCTGATGAACTGTTAATAGTGGCTTGCAGGATGAATGATTCCTTCATTTCTGTGAGGCAAGCCTCTTGCATGGTCTTCTGAGTCGAAGCCAGTTGCTTCCATATGGGAAATGCCTCCACCTTTACAAGACTTTGATCTGAATATTGACCTAGGCTTTCTCCCCACTGTCATTAACCAGAGAGTTGTGAACCTTTGGAATTTGCTGCCACGGTGATTGTGGAGGGCAGGTCGTTGGATGTATTTAAAGCAGAGATTGATATCAATAGACCACAAGACCATGAGACGTACGAGCTATTCTCCGCATCTATGTTCTAAGCGAATGCCCTGCGATCATGGTGCTCTGTTCTAGACTCTCCCACCATGGGAAACAAGCGTTCTACATCTACATGGTCCATGCCTTTCAACATTCAAAATGTTTCAATGAGATCCCCCCTCATCTTCCTTAAATTCCAAGGAGTACAGGGCCAAGAGTGGTCAAATCCTCCTCATATGAATACTCTTGCATTCCCAGAATCATCCCAGTGAACCTCCTCTGAATTCTCTCCAACGCATCCTTTCTTAAATGAGGAGCCCAAAACTTACACAATACACTAAGTGAAGCCTAAATGTCTGAAATTTAGAGAGAAGTCCTGATTTTTCATCCAGTGATCTTTTACATTAATGTGGAGATGGAGAAGCAGGGGTGCAGTGCTACTGGAGCATTGCTCCGGCACCTCATGGAGTGGCTCTGGCACCTCAGGGGGGCAACTCCAAAAGCACCTCATGGGGTGGCTCCAGCACCACGTTGTGGCCATTTTTTGACCTAAAAAAATAGCGCTGCACCCCTATGGATCGGGCACAGGGATAGGCTAATGACTACTAAGCCAGTCGGGCATGGACATTAATAATGTGGAAACTAGCCAATAGTAAAAGTGGTCTATTGGATGAGTGTAATAATCCTTTATTCAATAATGCATCTAACTGCTCAGGTTGTGTTTAATAATACATAACAAGATGAATATAAATGGGATAAATAGGATTATGGAACAAAAAAGTAAGGTGTAAAAAAAAAGAAAAAATATCAATAGAAGGATGTGTAGTCTGAAAGATGTTAACCATGTGTTTAGCAAGCAGATGAAATGCAATTTGTCACATTGATGGAATTATCAATTAAATTATTTTTTTTTAACTGGAAATATTTTGCCATAACTTAAAAGCATCTTTGCTGTATGAAATTCAATGCATAGTAGTGAAAGTGTATATGCTCTCAACATATTGTATATCCAATTCTTGTCTGCAGGAAGCAAAACTTTGGAAAAAAATGTGTTATCCCGTGCAATTGAGCCTTCCTCAGATTGTCCAACTTCACAGCACTCTCTGCCATTCTATTTCTCTGTGGGAGTGAGGGGGATGGGGTCCAGAGATCAAACTGTCATTCCTTTAAGGAACTTAAAAAGTTGTTTGCAGTGAACTGTATCCCATTACCCACAACCATACCTTGCAAACTAACTTCTGAGCATGTTAATGAGGTCATTCTAAGTCATCTGTCTCCCAAAAATCTGAAAAGTAATCAAAATATACTTTACTTCCACCTGGTGTAAACAGATCTAACTTGACTTTAGCCCTGCCACAGATTAAACTGAAAGTTACCAGTGAGGCTAATAAACTTGGGTGATGAAATAAACTGACACAAGAGGGAAAGCCCACAGATAGGTGCCCTAATCCTCTATGCAATAAAGCCAACAGTTTAGTTATTTTCTTTCTAGATATCTGCATTTTTGTACAAGAACCCTTCTCTCTATCCGTCGCTGACTGGTTGTAGAGCTCGTCGAAAGAACCAAAGACTTGTTGATCCAAACCAAGGCTTTTATTAGCAAAAGACAGGAGCTCTTCACAGGTGGCCGACCAGTCCGGAATGATCCGACCTGGCTAGGGACACAACCATTTAAGGCCCAGACAGTAGGCATGGCTAAGCTCTCAGCCAATCGCTGTAAGCACAGTCATTACATACTCTAGATACTGTAACTATATACATTAGTGATAGGTCTGTACTATCACATTCACCCATTCTTGGAGAACTGACCCTGGGGTAGAAGGGCTGAAGAGAGAGAAGGGAAGGAAAAAAAAATGAGGGAGAGAATGAAAGGAAGGGGTAGGTTAAGGACTGTAGCGGTCAGGGGGTCTGACCATCCGGTGTGACCGCCGGAGTGGTGTCGTCACGGGCTCGTCGGGTGCAACTGCTCCTTCGCTCAATTCCCCAGCCGTGTTGTCAGCAGGGTGGCCCGGGTTGTTGGGGTGCAGTTGGTCCTTCTGTTCCGGCATGAGGCCTGGGGAATAAAGAGTTTGGGGAAGGTTGGGTTGGGGGGGTTGCTGGGCCTACCGCGTCCTGAGCTAGGTCCGGCACCGAAACAGTGTCCTCCCGCCCGTCTGGGAACTCAATTTAGGCATAATGCGGGTTCGCATGGAGTAGAGTCACTCGATCGACCAAGGGGTCGTTCTTCGAGTGCCGGACGTGGCGTCGCAGAAGGACGGGGCCAGGGACGGTGAGCCATGCCGGTACAGTGGTTCCTGACTCGGATTTCATCGGGAAAAGGAACATCCTTTCGTGGGGGGTGGCATTTGTTGCGGAACATAGGAGGGAGCGGATGGAGTGTAAGGCACTAGTGAGAACCTCCTGCCAGTGAGAGATGGGGAGACCTTTAGAGAGCCAGTGTAACCGCTCTCCAGATGGTGGCATTCTTCCTCTCGACCTGGCCGTTACCACGTGGGTTATAGCTGGTGGTCCTGCTTGAAGCGATACCACACTCCAGAAGGTACTGTTGCAGCTCTGCGCTCAAGAATGAGGACCCCCTATCACTGTGGATGGAATTGGGGTACCCGAAAATGGCAAAGATACTGTGAAGGGCCTATATCACTGAGGTGGCGGTGGTGTCTGGGCAGGGCACAGCGAACGGGAAGCGGGAGTACTCATCGATGGCCGTAAGAATGTAGTTATTATGGTTGGTCGACGGTAGGGGCCCCTTAAAGTCTACACTAAGATGCTCGAAGGGGCGGGTGGATTTGATAACGTGGGAGTTCCCCGGACGGAAGAAGTGGGGCTTGCATTCAGCGCACACCGAACAGGCTCGGGTCATGGAGCGAATCTCCTCGACTGTGTAGGGTAGGTTGCGCACCTTCATAAAGTGGGCAAAGCTTATGACCCCTGGATGACAGAGCGCCTCATGGAGTTTCTGTAGTCTGTCCATCTGTACGCTGGCGCATGTCCCACTGGAGAGCGCGTCAGGCGGGTCGTTGAGCTTACCAGGCCGGTACAGGATGTCATAGTTAAAGGTGGAGAGTTCGATTCTCCATCTGGCGATTTTGTTTTTTTTATCTTACCACACTGGGTGTTGCTGAACATGAAGGAGACCACGTGTTGATCAGTCAACAGTGTAAAGCGCCTCCCAGCGAGGTAATGTCTCCAACGATGCACCGCTTCAACTATGGCCTGGACCTCCTTCTCGACTGAGGAGTGTCTACTCTCTGGACCCTGGAGGGTTCTGGAGAAGAAGGCTACAGGCCGACCGGCCTGGTTCAAGGTGGCTGCCAGGGCGAAGTTGGATGCATCGCTCTCGACTTGAAACGGGACAGACTCATCGATTGCGTGCAGCATTGCAGCAGTGATGTCGGATTTGATTCGATCGAAAGCCGCTCTGGCTTCAGTCGAGAGGGGAAAGGAGGTGGTCTTGATAAAGAGGGCGCGCCTTGTCGGCATAGTGTGGAACCCATTGGGCGTAATATGAGAAAAAGCCCAGGCAGCGTTTGAGCGCTTTCTGGGTATGGGGGTGGGGGTAAGTCCATTAGGGGACGCATGCGGTCAGGTCTGGCATCACTACCCGTTCTCCACCACGCAACCTAGAATCACGAGTCGTGTGGTCCGGAAGACACACTTGTCAAAATTGTAGGTCAGGTTCAGCCGACTGGCAGTTTGAAGAAATTTGTCTAGGTTGGCGTCGCGGTCCTGCGTGTCATGGCCACAGATGGTGACATTGTCCAGATACAGGAAGGTAGCAGTTAGCCCGTTCTGGTCCACCATCCGGTCCATTTTCCGCTGGAAGACCGCGACACCATTCGTGACACTAAATGATACCCTGAGAAATTGATACAGCCGCCCATTCGCTTCAAAGGCCTTGAATGGTCGGTCCTCACAGCGGATCAGGAGCTGGTGATAGGCTGAACGTAGGTCAATGGAGGGGAATATGCGGTATTGGGCGATCTGGTTTACCACATCCGTTATGCGTGGCAGGGGATACGCATCCAGGGGTGTGAAGCGGTTAATGGTCAGGCTATAGTCGACCACCATCCGTAGCTTTTTCCTGTTCTTGACAACCACTACCTGGCCTCTCCAGGAACTTGAACTGGGTTTAATGATGCCCTCATCCAGCAATCTATGCACCTCACTCCTAATGAATTGCTTGTTTTCGTAACTATTTTGCCGACTTTTGGTGGCCACAGGCTTCCAGCCAGGGGTGAGGTTTGCGAAGAGTGCTGGCGGGGCAATCCAGAGTGTGGAAAGGCTGCAGGAGTGGGCCCGGGGCATGGGGGCGGGTTACTCAGGTGCTTTGGGGGTGGGGAGATGGCAGACCGAGAGGGGGGCGTGGGGTTCCACAAAGTGTAGGGACACCGTTCGAAACTGACACTGAAAGTCTAATCCCAGCAACACTGGGGCGCACAATTGGGGAATTATGAATAATTTGAAGTGGCTGACCTTTATGCCCTGTACTTCCAGCGTGGTGATGCAATACGCCTTTATCCCGGTCGAGTGCAACCTAGTCGCTAATGAGATCCTCTGGGTCGTGGGGATAATGTCAAGTCCGCAACGGAGGGCCAGATCTGGCCGGATAAAACTGTCAGTTGACCCAGAGTCAAATAAGCAATTGGTGTAGTGTCCATGCACTTTAATCGATCCATTACTTTAGTGAGGGGATGAGAACATTGCTGATTTAGTGTTATAGAAGCAGCCACTGATCCTGTTGACAGGGGAGTTCCGCATGATGACGTCACACAATGGGATGATGTCATAGACGCAGTCAGCGCTGGAGGAGCAGGTTGGAGGTACTCCCGGAGGTGCTGTTGTGGCGGCGTCGGCGGACGAACGGTAAGTAGTGGGAGTTGTTGCTCGCGGTTGACAGTGGGTAGGTCATCGGTCGCAGCGGTTGGGCCCCGGCGGTCATCAGCGAGTACCTGGTTAGCCGCGGCGGGATCCCCAGTCAGTCACAGTGGCCGCACTGGCGGTGGCAGCAGGGGAGCAGGCAGCGGTAGCGGTAGCGTCGTCTCCCGGGGTGGCTGTGGCGGTGGCAGCGGCAGCAGCACCGGTAGCTTTGGCCCCGGGGGTGGTCGTGGCCATGGCAATAGTGGGCTCAACAGTCGGGTGTTCCGCACGGGGGCGAGAGGCGGGCCAACATCATGGTTGCGAGGGTGGGCTGACCCTTCCGGGATCGGCGTCTCTGTGACATTAGGCGTTGCCGTGCAGGGGAGCCCTCGCTCTCATTGGATGAGAGCTCTGGGGAAGAAGAGTTTGAATGGGATAGTGACGGTTGGGCTTCACACGAGGCACTGTGTTTGCTGGCGGCCATTTTAGACTTACAGACTGCAGCAAAGTGGCCATTTTTAAGGCACTTCTGGCACCTGGCTTTTCTTGCTGGGCACTGGGACCTGCTGTGCTTGTCCCTCCCGCAGAAATAACATTTTGGGTTTGCAGGGGGCAGTGTAGCAGCAGCCGACAGGCCGTCAGTATATCGGGGGGTGGTAGGGTGGAAGGGCACTCTACTCACATCAGAACGTGGGGTCCAGTCCCTAGAGAACTCGTTTGACTTTAAGGCTGCATCCTCCATTGTGACTGCAATCCGGGCCACGTCCTCTAGTTTTTCTACCCCTTGTTCGAGCAAGCGCAGCCTCACTTCTTTCCATCGAAGCCCGGCCACATAGGCATCCTGGACGAGATCATTTGTGATCTTGGCAGCAGTTTTGTCCACTCAGTTACAGTTCTTGCCCAACGCCTTTACTACTTGTAAATATGCCCTGCTGGACTCGCCGAGCTGTTGCTTCCTCGACGCAAGCATGAGCCAGGCATGAACTCTGTTCATTGGTTGATAGTACAGTTCTTTCAGTACCTTTATGGCTGCAGTGTAAGTGGTCTCATCCTGGATGTTCTTGTAGACTCTCAAGGACACCATAGACAGCATTGCTGTTAGACGCTGGTTATCCTCCTCCACCTCAATGAGCCTTAGGAAGTTTTCAAAGTTCAACAGCCAGAACATAAAGGATTTGAAGGCTGTAGCTGACTGTGGGTCGATATCAAGTTTTTCTGGCCGAGTCAGACGCTCCATCCCTTTGTAAAAAAAATTATTTTTGCTAATAAAATTGTAGAGCTCGTCGAAAGAACCAAAGACTTGTTGATCCAAACCAAGGCTTTTATTAGCAAAAGACAGGAGCTCTTCACAGGTGGCCAACCAGTCCAGAATGATCTGACCTGGCTAGGGACACAACCCTTTAAGGCCCAGACAGTAGGCGAGGCTAAGCTCTCAGCCAATCTCTGTAAGCACAGTCATTACATACTCTAGATACTGTAACTATATACATTGGTGATAGGTCTGTACTATCAGACTGGTACAGATTGTTCTCAATACACAGAAATGCTGGAGAAACTCAGCAGATCACGCAGCATCCATCGGAAGTAAAAGGCAATCAACATTTCAGGCCTTTAAGTCCTTCGTCAAGATTCCCACATGCTGTGTTCTGCTCATATTCCTTTGAAACTTTGCTATCGGTCAAAATGTTCTTTAAACTTTACAATTTGTTCATCCTCCACAACTTCTTCTGGCAGCTCATTCTAGATAGCCACACTCTCTATGCAATAGATATGCTCTTCCATTACCTTCAAGATGTTTCCTTTCTCACTTTAAATCTAGGCCCTCAAAATTGCAATTATCTGCCAGCTCCATTAAATATAAAAAGGATTCTCTCTACTCCAAATTGCTTAAAAAGAACTATTAATAATCAACTGTATCATTTCTAAAGAGATGAATGAGAGAATTTATGGTTGTATCCATTAGTACAATTGATTTATTTATTTTTAATCAAACAATCTTTAATAATAAACACAAAAGGGCTAATGTAGTAGAATACCGATTGATCTTAACAAGTAACTTTCCATTATATCATCCCTATAACGTTCTTATTTGATGGTCCATGTACAGTAACTTGCTATTTAACGTTACATAGCGAAGCGGTCGACAGAAATTATCGCCGCCTAGCTCGTCCTCCTCAGATCTCTAACTGACGACTCACGCGGGGAAACCTAAATTGGAATGCGCACCAAATACACACCCACGCATGCTCCTCTGTGTGCGCGCTGGCCCCGGCTCCAACCATTGGCTGCTGGGGGCAAGCCAAGTGCACAGGCGTCGACCCAATCCATGGCGCATGCGCCCTGGTGGAATTGCCAGCCCCGGTACGTCAAGCCACCGCATTTGCGCCTGAATGTATAATTTTCAAATGTATCAAAATTCTTACTTGGTGCAACCACCATCGACAACATTAAATCATCACACTATAATAATGAGACATAAAAAGAGATAATATAAATAAAAGAATAGATAAATAAATAGAGCAAAAAATAATTTTTTGTAAGTTTAATGGTCCCACTGTAGTTTATAGTTGACGAGTACAGTATGGAGTGGAGAGGAAATAAATCTGTCCTTGAACCTGGAACTGCTGACTCTCAGGCTTCAATACTTCTGTCAGTGTGATGAGAGGATGGCCATGGCAATGAAGATCCATTATGATGTGGGGTGCCTTCTTAAGGCAGCTCTTCACATTGAGATCTTCACTGAACGGAAAGTGGGTGCTCATGATGAATTTGACTAGGCTTGCCATTTTCTGCAGCGTTCTTCATTTCTGGGCTCTTGAATTTCCAAACCAAGCCATGATGCAACTAGTCGATACATTTACCACAGTTCAAACCTGTAGAAGTTTGATGGAGAATTTGACAATATGAAATATTTTCTCAGACCTCTTAGAAAGCAGAGGTCTAGGCGTGCCTTCTTCACAAGTTGCCTTGATTCGTTGGCCCCAGGAGAGGACCTCTGAGATGTAGACCACCAAGCATTTGAAGGCACATCCTCTACTCCACTCTCCCACTATTGAACAGAGGAGCATGGTTCCTTTCACCCCTCCTCCCCCCCAACAAAGTTCCTGCAATGCATTTGATCTCCTGGGTTTCATTTGATGGGATTATGGTTTGATATAATTCCCTCCCTATGTGGCCAGTGAAATGAAATAACACCATCATTGCTATCTGTTCTGAGCCTGTATAGTAAAGCCATGCTGCAGAAACAAAAACTCTTCAATGCTTTAACCATGTTGCTTGCTTGCAAATCCAGCAACTTGGGTACTTTTATTTGTTTTACAGTGTATTTTCTCAAATGACTTACAAATGAATTATCTGAATTGGAAGACTTTATTGCCAGTGTTCAATGTTCAGAATTCCAATTTAGGCACATCATCTACATTTCAAAATTTCATCAACAAGCAGTTCTGTTGCAATGACTCAATCTTTTGATATTGCAGAATATTTACTAATTCAAAGAAGAGGAATGGTATTTTGGGAAGATTTAGCTTGCAGGACGAACATTGCTTAAGGTGGCTCTCAAACTGTGCTCACTGAGAGCTGTAAATCACACAAAACAGCAATTAAAATGGTGAAAAGTTACACGATGACCAATATTACACATATTTTGTTTCCTTTCCAATATAATCAGTTTTTCTCTGAGAGTTTGTTGATATTTTATGGTTCTTCCGTACACCAGTCCATGCTTGGGAACATGTTTGTGATTTTAAGTCACAGCCTTAATTTTTCTCTTTTCCCTCTGCTTGGGTACATCAGGAGGACTTTTGCCTGACATCTTCTTGGTGTTTGTTTTGCTGCAATGTCACTAAGTTGAAAATACAGAATGCTTTGGTAACTACCCAAGTGCTAACTAAGCCTAAGACAATTTAAGGCAGTGATTCCAAACCTTTGATTTTGCCCACTAACATGCCACATTAAGAAACAGAAACATAACGCTTAGGATGCCATAGGTGCACTGTGGTTAGAAAGGGATTACTTAAGGTTGTCTCTGCTCCATCCTCAACATTCATTGGAGCGACTTCATCACCAACATCGAAATACTCGAGATGGCAGAGGCCGACAGCATCGAATCCATGCTGCTGAAGACCCAACTGCGCTGGGTGGGTCACATCTCCAGAATGGAGGACCATCGCCTTCCCAAGATCGTGTTCTATGGCGAGCTCTCCACTGGCTACCAAGACAGAGGTGCACCAAAGAAGAGGTACAAGGACTGCCTAAAGAAATCTCTTGGTGCCTGCCACATTGACCACCACCAGTGGGCTGATCTCGCCTCCAACCGTGCATCTTGGCGCCTCACAGTTCGGCAGGCAGCAACCTCCTTTAAAGAAAACCGTAGAGCCCACCTCACTGACAAAAGACAAAGAAGGAAAAACCCAACACCCAACCCCAACCAACCAATTTTCCCTTGCAACCGCTGCAACCGTGTCTGCCTGTCCCACATCGTACTTGTCAGCCACAAACGAGCCTGCAGCTGACATGGACATTACCCCTCCATAAATCTTCATCCGCGAAGCCAAGCCAAAGTTAAGTAAGGTGGGATGAGAGTATAAAAAAAAGGTTTGAGAATCACTGATTTAAGGGGTCATGTGGTCAGAATGAGAGGTGGCTATGCACTGTCTAAGCATTTTCTTCCAGGGAAAACAAAAGAAATCGCTGCTTAATTGAATTGGTGTATTTTTCCTCACCTTTGTGCCTTGAAACAGATTTTCCCACAGGCTTTTAGGAGAAATATATCAGTTGTCATTCCAAGCAATACCAATTTGTGGTAAGTTGAGACTTCAAATAATGACACATCCTTTTAATTAGTACCTCTTCTTTGAAATCACTGCATCCATTGTCTATCTTAACACACATTCTCAGAACATTATGGTGACAAAATTATTTGCCTCCTCCTTATGGATAAACAGATTTATATATAAATATATATATATATCTATATCTATCTCTATTTATCTATTTATTTATATATATATAGATATATATCTATATCTATATCTATATCTATATCTACATATATATATATATATATATATATATATATGTGTGTATGTGTAGAATACAGGCAAGGCCAGGAGGAGGACCCCTGACGAGAATGGAGAAGCTGGATTTGTTTTTCCTCAGGCAGTGAAGGTTGCATGGAGGTAGGTCAGAGATGTTCAGAGTAATAAAGGGGTGTGAAAGAGTAGGTATAAGAAAATGTTTCTATTGCTAGAGGGTCAGTAACTTAAGCACAGATTTCGAGCGAAAGTAGCAAAAGAATTGTGGAACACTGTGGATTTTTTTTTCTTGCAAGGAGACATTATAATCTGAAATGAAACACAGAAGAATAAATAGATTTATTAGTATTTTCAAAAGAGAATTGTAAAAATGGAAGAGGTAACGTCCAGTGCAGAAATTGGAGAAGCTGAGCCTTGGAGGATTGCTCTATCAATGCCCATTTCATAATGATTTCCTTGAAAAAAGCATTACTCAGCAACCACTATATGGCGTCTTCTACCCTGATCTGTATCCAAAGTTATGATGTTCCCTGAAATTCCTCACTCGGAACACGAACAATCGTGCTATTACAAGGGCATTCATCTCGCACATTGCACTTGTTAATCACCAGTGTTACAGTTCTATTTCACTCTACTCCATCACCACTTTTGATACTCAAATTCTGACTGATGGTTATTCTACTCAAATTCTTTCCACATCTACAACCTTTCTCTGCAAGTTCACACTTATTTTGTTTCCTAAATCTCAAAATGCAACTTAAAGAAAATCTGGAGATGCTGGGGTCGAGGACAGCACAGAAATGTGCCATCGATAGGAAGTAAGAGGCAATCAATACTTTGGGCCTGAGCTGTTCGTCCGTAATCTGGAAACTAGGTAGATGCCTGAATAAAAAGGTGGGAGGAGGGGAGAGGAAGAGAGGGCAGGAAGGGAAAAAGGGGGAGCACTGGCAAACAGGTAAGACGGAAACAGGTGGATGGGTAGAAGACAAAGAAGCTGGGAGGTGATAAGGAAGAGGACAGAAGGCCAAGGTAGGAAGCTGATAAGAGAAGGAATAGAAGGAGATGGGGTGCCGGAGGAAAAGAGACAGAGTGGAAGGAAAGAGAGAGGCCAGAGGTGGTTGGTAATGGGAATCAGAGCTCAATATTGAGGCCATTGAAATGGACACTGCTGAGACAAATTGCTGGTGGCCTCGATCTGGCAGTACATGAGGTCATGGACAGATACGTTGTTGTGTCCATGCCTGTGGAAGTAAAATGGTTAGCCACTGGGAGGTCCCTTGCTATTGAATGAAACAGAGCGAAGGTGCTCAACGAAATGTTCACCCAGTCTGTGTCCGGTCTCTCCAGTGTTAAGAAGCACCAGATGCAGAAAATGACCCTTACAAATTCACAAATGAAATGTTGCGGCCCTTGGAAGGTCTCTTTATGGCCCTGAATAGAGGTGAGTGAGGAGGTGCAAGTGCTGCACTCCTGATAATTCTTATAATCTTGCGATAGATGTGGCCTGACTAGTTGAGTGTTTCCACCATTTTCCGCAGTATTTTCATGCTAATTTCACACCAATGGCTCATCATTGATATTTTAAATGCAAATAAAATACTTTACGCAATCGACAATGTACATGCCGTTTAAGAAAAAAGAATGCAGTGCTTTTCTTTGTGCTTGATGAATTACAATAGGTGGAGTTGGTACAACAAAGATATGAAATGCTTTAAAACCTCACATAAAGCTGAAGTGAAATTTGTGTTGTGAACTTAATGCCAAAGTATTAATGACCTGACTTGGTAAAAAAAAATTATACCCTGCTTGCTTTTTATGAGTGCTTTAGTTTTAATCAAACTGTCTGATGGACATTTAATTAGTCTTTACAACTTACTGCCACATTAATCGAGCACAAACTTTCCACATTATGAATGGAAGAGAAACATTCTGGGGGCGTGGCAAGATGGCGTAAGGATCAGACGTGCCTTCCAGTCCTCTCCTGACTCTATCTTATTGTTTTGTCTAGAAATGCCCGTTAAAATTCTTTAAAAGTTTAGATAATTTCAGTGCTGTTCGGATGTAGAGCTCTATGTTACATCGGTAGAGCCCCCTAAAGAGGGTGCCAAACAGCCTTTAGAACAAAGAGTTACTCAAAGGCATTTGTCAACTGTAGAGATGGCGCTGCAAACTGCATCTCTTGAGATACAAGAACCTATACAACTTGATGTACTGGGAGAACTTAATACATTATGGACTGGGGAAAACCCCGGCCAGTGTCCTCCAGTCATTGCTGGAGAGGCTGTGGCTGGGGTTTCCACACGCAGTCATACTACAAGGAAGGCAACCAGAATGAAGGAAGGAATAGAAGATCCTTTGGTTATGCAGAAGAAGCAGGAATCTGTTGAGCCAAAATCTCTTCCAATTGAAAAGATTTTTGTGAATCTTGAATCTAAATTATCTTATACAATGCAGGGATTATCCAAGATTATGACTGAACTTGGTACTAGGTTTAATACTCTGGTGAAAATACATTCTCAACAGATGGCTGAGTTTGGAGCTTTTAAGCTTGAACTGAGAGATAAATTTAATTCGTGGGAAGAAGATATAGACGAAATACGGGATCAAGTTTTTGATGTGACCAAAATGGTCGAAGACTTACAAACTCAAAATAAAAATTTGGTGAAAAAGATTGATTATTTGGAAAACCAATCCAGACGGAACAATATAAAGATTATTGGTTTGCCGGAAGGTATGGAGGGACCAGACCCAAGAAAATTTTTTACTGAATGGATTCCGCAGGTGCTGGGTCAAGAACATTTCCCAGAAGGTATAATTCTGGAACGTGCTCACAGAGCCTTGCGTAGAAGACCTATTTCAGGTCAAAGTCCAAGACCTGTTTTGGTTCGTTGCTTGAATTATTACGACAGAGAAATAATTTTACGAGTGGCTATTAGAAATGCACAACAGAGAAAATCACCCTTGATGATTCAAAATAATCGAGTTTTCTTCTATGCGGATTTGAGTCAAGAAGTTATGTTCCAACGACGGGAATTCAATCCTGCTAAAGAGTTGTTGTGGAAGAAAGGTTACAAAGCAACCTTTAGATATCCAGCTGTTTTGAAGGTTTTTCAAGATGGTTGCCAACCAAAGTTCTTTGATTCTCCAAAGGAAGCTATAGCATTTGCTCAAGAGCTGCCAATTACTCAGTTTCACCAGAGACATAGTCCGCCGCGATCTCTAAGGAGACAAGAGATGGAAGAAAAGAGCCGTGCTCCAAGAAGGAATGGTTGTAATGGTGACTCGGCAGTTGGAGCTGATTAAAAGAAGAGTTGTCCTTTTTTTTTCTAATTTTTTTTAAAAAAGGGATATTAAATAATGACGATGTTAGTTTAAGATGAAGTGAGAGTTGGGGGAGAGAACTGGATAGGCACTATTTCCTGAAAGTCATCTGCTACGTGTGAGTTATCTCACACCCATTTTTTTTTGGGAGTTACTGCATTGAGCGGTTTAGACGGGAGGGGGTATTTTTAACCTCGTACCCGTTTTTTTCCTTTTTTTTGTATTATTAGATTAAAGAGTGAAGGGTTTTTTTTGTTTAAATATTTAAAAAAGCATAAGAAAGTATTTGATTGTTTAAAAAACTAAAAATTGATGTGTTTTTTTTGTAAAGTTTATTCAGTAGATAAGGAATACTTGAAATTTAAATGTGAATGGAATGGATACGTTTTTTTAAATATTTTTTCTTTAACTTTAAGGTGAAAGGAGTGGTAATTCTGGTGTATATTATTTTGCTATTTTAGTTATAGAACGAAGGGAATAATGGTGAAAGTTATAAATTGAATTGTACAATTCTTAATGAGGCTTGAATTTTGTTTGTGGTTTATGCTCCATTTGTTGAAGATATAGATTTCGTTGTAGATGTGTTTTTATTATTTGGATATCTGAATTTTAACGGAATGATTGGGGATATTTAAATGTGGTATTGGAGCTTTTATTGGATAACTATTCAAGAGTAAAAGGGAAAAATGGTGGAAGAGTACTAAAATTGAATTGTACAATGCTTAATGAGGTTTGAATTTTGTTTTAAGATGGTGGTTTATGTGACTAATATGATGATAGATGTGAAGTTAGTTGATATTTGGTGAAGGTTTATCTCTATAGAGAAAGTTTTTTTTTCATCTTTTTTTCATGCTACAATTTTTTTTTAAGAATTGATTATTGCTTAAGAATTTTTGATAGATAATTCTACTAACTTTACTAATTTTTTATATTAAGTTTGAGTTAAATATATGTTTCATCTTAACTCCGTTTGTTAAATATATGCATTTAAGTTTGATTTAAGCATGTTTTTTAAGTCTGATATCTTAGTATTAATTACTTTTCTTTTTGTTAGTATTTTAATCGGTTATGTTTTTGTTTTTTTTGTAAGTGGGTTTTTTTTTCTCACATATATTATTAACTTTATTAATTCTTCACTCTTTATTTTGGGGGGAAAGGGGGGGTTGGACTAATTTGAGTTGGGTTATTAATGTGTAATAATTATTGGGGAGGGTATAGTTTATTTAGATTACTGATACTGTATTGTAATTTTATTATTTTATTCTTAATTTTTTTAATGTAATCCTATATGTTATTCATGTTATAAAATCTTAAATAAAGTTTAAAACAAAAAGGAAGAGAAATATTCTCACGTGGAGTCTTCTAATAACTTTAAACCATAAAAGAAACTGGTTTATTGGACATTCATTTTACCCCAGGCCAAATTCATCTCAAAAACAAATAATGTCACCAAACCAATTACATATGTAGTGGTATAAATGTACTTCTTTTTAATCATATTTTCTGTATTCTGTTTTCCGTGATTAGAAAGCTATCAGGAGTGCTGATAAACCTTTGTCAATGTGGTTGTACTAGGTACATGGTGTTCCTATTATTCTTCATGGTGCCTTTGACATTCAAACTACTGGACTCAACAAAATATTCCAAAATTCTGGAAAATCTTTCTACTTGGTGTTTTCAGAATGTCCGCCCACTAATATAGAAACCCAACTTGAATGGGAAGCCTCCTTAAAACCCTCTAATTTGCCCAAATTCTTGGTCAACCTAACTAACATCTTTGCTAGCTCAGTGTCTGTTATTGTCTGAAGAGTTCCAGAACAATTCTGGGTTAAAAGCAAAATGAAAACTGACCTTGAATCAATTAGGTATTCTGGCTTTCAGTGAATGAAATGCTTCAATTCATTAACCAGATCATTTAAAAAAAAATTTAATGGTGGATTTCAAATCCAGGCAGTTCCTTTGTCCACATGATACTTGGTGGTTTTAATCAGAACTGAATTGAAAACTCAATTTTTGTTAATTTCAAGTTGGAATATGATTACAAAATGAAATCAGATGTCACAGAAACACAGATAAATGGATTTTAACTCAACATCTTGTTAATTTCTGGTGTAACATAAGTTTCTAGCCGACTAAACAGAGTGTCTACTTGACAAAGAACAGATAGTAAGTAGGGAGTGTCCAATATGGAGACTCCAAAATACAGTGTTGGGTTTTGATACATTTGAACCCCAGACAATAATGAAAATGCACCTACCAATATATCTACAGATGGAGAACAACAAAGTTCAATTTAAATAGATTATTTTTATGTGTAATTTGGTTTTTTTGTGCACCCACTGAAAACAATAGTTCATTATTATTTTTAATGATAAATATTCCCACATAATGAGCTGGAAATAAATACACTTCAGTCCTACTGATGCTGCCATATTAATTTGAATAAAACTCTCCAATGCTCTGTTCCTGGGGCTTATTATTGAATAGAAAGAAACTGGAATACGCGGCACAGTTCCCTGAAAGAGCAACATAGACGAGGAAGCAGAGGACATGGTTGGGTTAATCCTTTGAGGCATGTGACAATTGGGATTTGACAGCATAAGGACTATTGTGTGCAATTCTCATCACCAGGCTATAGGAAGGATGTAGTTAAACTGGAGGGATGCAGCAAGAAAATTACAGGCATGTTGCCTGGACTGGATAAATTGAGTTGTGAGGAGAGAGTGGATAGACTGGGCTGTTTTCCCTCGACCAAAGGAGTCTGAGGGGTGATCTTCTGGACCTTTATGAAACTGTGAGCCGCAAGACAGTCGCAGTATATTTTTCCTGGTCAGAAGAATCTAAAAACTAGAGCACAAGGGTTTAACAAGAGAGAGGAAGATTTAATGGGAATCTGAGGGTCCAGATTTTCACACAGAGTATAATTATATGGAATGAGCTGACTGAGGAGATGGTATGATCACAATGTTCAAAAAATGTTTGGACAGAAACCTGGATATGAAAAGTTAAACAGGATTAATGTACAGACAAATGGGATTAGTTAGATAGGTATCTTGATGAGCATAGACTAAAAGGCCCATTTCCATGCTATGGAATCAGAATCCAAAAAGTCTAATGATAAAAATTAAATCCTGTTGTAAATGAAACTACTTAGTGACTTAGTTATTCACCTCCTGCTTGAAATACTTTCGGAGTAAGTTAACTTGTACAGAATGCATGTAGTTGCTAACTGCAATAGGATAGTCATTACTCTGGTTAATGTGTGAGGATTGTTATTATGAACTTATTTAATATTTCTAGCTAAATAATAAATCCAATTATTAGAATATCCAAGGAATATATTAAAATATAACTATTGCTTACACTTCCTGTTTACAAAGTGATATCCCTAAAACTTTGATATTTCTTCTCAGGCTTCTGTATCAACCAGTTCCCACCATTTATTATGAAGAACAGTGAATTACTGAAGTCTTTCCAACTTAGTTACTCAGGAAAGTTTGCAGACGCTGTGATTGTAGTGCAATACACAAACATGCTGGAGAAACACAGCAGGTCAGGCATCGTCGATAGGAAGCAAAGGGATAGAACTACTGAGCATTACAGCACACGAAACAGTCCTTCCACCATTCTAGTCTGTGCCAAACTATTAATCTGCCTAGTCCCATTGATCTGCACCCATTCCATGTCCCTCCATACTCCTCCCATCCATGCACTGTCCAAATTTTTCTTTAATGTTACAATTGAGCCAGAATCCACTACTTATGCAGACAGCTCACTCAATACTCCCACCTCTCTCTGTGTGGGGGAAAAAATCTCCTAATGTTCTCCCTAAACTTCTCCCCTATCACCCTTAACCCATGTCCTCTGCTTTGTATCTCACCTAACCTCAATGGAAAAAAGCAGACTTGGAAGGAGTCACGTGATGGAGTAGTGGCCGGACGGTGAACTCCAGCCCTCTCCAGAAAAGTCGGGAAAAACAAGAGAAAATACAAAGGCACAGAAATACAAGTTAAAGAAAAGTGAATATAAAGGTGGAAAGAAGATGGAGACAAAAGGAGAAAAATCAAAATCAACGGAAAGAAGAGAGGAAGAGAAGACAACGGAGGAAAAAGGTGAAGGCCTTACCTGTCCGAAGAGGCCCGCTGTGGAGAGAAGACCCCACTACCTCAGGTCGGTAGAAAGAGAACTACAACAATGGCTCACAGAGCCGAGTAAAAGTGCGCAACCGCGCATGCGCGACTCCTCGCGCATGCGCGATGCGCATACAAAAAAACACACCGACGGGAGGGGGGACCAGCTGGGGAGTCGATCTCCACAGCCGGCAACGACAGCTGCAGAACACCTGCAGCAAGAAGAGACCACAGAAGACAATAGAAACAAGAAAGAAGAGGAGGAAAGGGCAGCAAAGAAACAACAGATTGTCAACCTAGAGGAAGAAGAAGAGGAAGAGGAAGAGTACAGGGAAATAGAAGAAGAAAAGATAGGCAAGGTAAAGGAGGTACTTGCTCTTGTTAGAGGATACATGGAGTCATTTAAAGAATGGCAAACACAGGAATTCAATGATTTAAGAAGAAGAATAAACAACACAGAAAAGAAAATAAATAAAATGGATATGACCTTAACAGAAATGGGGAAAAAAATGGACAAGATGGAAGAACGGGCAATAGCAGCAGAAATGGAGGTAGAAGACTTAAAAAAGAAATTGGAGGAATCTAATAAAAAAACTAAAGAGACACAAGAATTACTAGCCCAAAAAATAGATATAATGGAAAATTATAACAGAAGAAATAACATAAAGATAGTGGGCCTTAAGGAAGATGTAGAAGGCAAGAATATGAGGGAGTTTATAAAAGAATGGATCCCTAAGGCCCTAGGATGTCCAGAACTACAGCAAGAAATGGAAATAGAAAGGGCACATAGAGCATTGGCCCCTAAACCACAACCACAACAAAAACCAAGATCTATTGTAGTAAAATTCCTAAGATATACTACAAGAGAAAAGGTACTGGAGAAGACAATGGAAAAAGTAAGAGAGGGCAACAAACCACTGGAGTATAAAGGGCAAAAAATCTTCATTTATCCAGATATAAGCTTTGAACTCCTAAAGAAGAGAAAAGAGTTCAATGCAGCAAAAGCGATTTTATGGAAGAAAGGATATAAATTTACACTGAAACATCCTGCGGTATTGAAAATATTTATTCCAGGACAACAAAACAGACTATTCTCGGATCCAGAAGAAGCACGAAAATTTGCAGAACAATTACAAAAATAGACTGAGGGATGAAGACGGGTAATGAGAGCAAAAATTATCACGATTGATATGTATGTGGGTAAAGACAAAAATAGACTGAGGGATGAAGACGGGTAAGGAGGGTAAAAATGACCACGATTGATATGTATGCGGGTAAAGAGGTATAAGAGTGAATAGAGACAATGGGCAGATGTGAAAGTATCTGTAATTAGAGGAAAACATAGAAAGTATAGACAAGAATTAATAAGGGAAGGTAATGGAATAGAGAGAATAAGGAGGGAACTAAAAGAGTGACCTTTGTGACATATAAAAAACGAAATCTTTTCTGGGGGGGGCTGGGTGGGGGGAAAAGAGCGGTCACTGCAAAATCAGTTGACGCTTGCGAGTGGATTCGCAAATCCAAATGGAGAGGGGAGATGTGGTTGTCCGACAAGGGATAAAGGGCAACTCAGGAGGGGAAGGGGAGATTGGGGATAAAGAAGATAGAAATAGGAGAATAAGGAAAATGTTGGATGTTGTAGGAATGTTGTCTGGTAAAGAGTTGAAAATAAGAAAACAGAAATGGAAAAGGAGGAAAGGTAATGATGGAAAAACGGAAAGAGAAGATAAACAAAATATAAAATGGCTACGCTGAACTATATGACTCTAAATATTAATGGAATACATAACCAAATTAAAAGGAAGAAACTACTAAATTTACTGAAAAAGGAAAAAATAGATATAGCATTTGTCCAAGAAACACATTTAACTGAATTGGAGCACAAGAAATTAAAGAGAGATTGGGTAGGACATGTAACAGCAGCATCGTATAATTCAAAAGCAAGAGGAGTGGCTATATTAATTAGCAAAAATGTGCCATTTAAAATAGAAGAGGAAATAATAGATCCAGCAGGGAGATATGTTATGATAAAATGTCAGATATATTCAGAGCTTTGGAATCTACTTAATATATATTCACCTAACGAAGAAGATCAAAAGTTTATGCAAGATATCTTTTTGAAGGTAGCTAATACGCAAGGGAACATACTAATAGGAGGGGATTTCAATCTGAATTTGGATCCAAATATGGATAAAACGGGGAAAAAAATTAACAGGAAGAACAAAGTAACCAAATTTATAATTAAATCAATGCAAGAAATGAAACTTGTGGACATATGGAGGAAACAAAACCCAAAAGAAAAGGAATACTCATACTACTCGACTAGACATAAAACATACTCAAGGATAGACCTATTCCTGTTATCAGCCCACATACAAGGGAGAGTTAGGAAAACGGAATATAAAGCTAGACTATTATCGGACCACTCACCCCTGTTATTGGCAATAGAACTAGAAGACATCCCTCCAAGAATGTATAGATGGAGATTAAACCCCATGCTACTTAAAAGACAGGATTTTAGAGAATTTATTGAAAAACAATTAAAAATGTACTTTGAAGTAAATACGGAATCAGTGGAAGATAAGTTTATACTATGGGACGCAATGAAAGCATTCATTAGAGGGCAAATAATAAGTTATGCAACCAAGATGAAGAAGGACTATAATCAGGAAACAGAGCAGTTGGAAAGGGAAATAATAAACATAGAAAAAAAATTAGCAATAAAGGAAGATACAACCAAAAGAAGAGAATTGGCGGATAAAAAAATAAAATATGAAACATTACAAACATATAAGGTGGAGAAGAATATAATGAAGACAAAACAGAAATATTATGAACTAGGGGAAAAAACACACAAAATCCTAGCATGGCAGCTTAAGACAGAGCAAACTAAGAAAATGGTATTGGCAACAAGGAAAAAAGACAAACAAATTACATATAATCCAAAAGAAATTAAGGAAAACTTCAGAGAATTCTATGAACAATTATACCGAACCGAAAACGAAGGGAAAGAAGGGAAAATAGATGAATTTTTGACTAAAATTGAACTACCAAAACTACAAATAGAGGAACAAAATAAATTAACAGAACCATTTGGAACAGTAGAAATACAAGAGATAATAAAAAATTTACCAAATAATAAGACACCAGGAGAGGATGGACTCCCAATAGAATTCTACAAAACATTTAAAGACCTAATAATACCGCCCCTCCTGGATGTAATCAACCAGATTGATGAGACACAAAACTTACCAGATTCATGTAAAACAGCAATAATTACAGTGATACTAAAACAAGGGAAAGATCCACTCTCACCAGCGTCATATAGACCAATATCTTTGCTAAACACAGATTATAAGATAATAGCTAAACTATTAGCGAACAGATTAGCAGAACAGGTACCGAAAATGGTAAATTTAGACCAAACTGGATTTATCAAAAAAAGACGCACAACAGACAATATTTGTAAATTTATTAGCTTAATTCATGCAGTAGAAGGAAATAAAGCACCGGCAGTAGCAGTTGCTTTAGACGCAGAGAAGGCCTTCGACAGAGTAGAATGGAATTACTTGTTCAAAGTATTGCAAAAATTCAGTTTACCGGAGAAGTATATTAATTGGATTAAAGCATTATATAAGGGACCGTTAGCGAAAGTGACAGTAAATGGACATGTATCAAAGCAATTTAACTTAAGCAGGTCAACGCGGCAGGGATGCCCACTATCACCATTATTGTTTGCGCTAGCTATAGAACCACTAGCAGAATCGATAAGAAGAGATAATAATATAAAAGGAATAAAAATAAAAGACAGGGAATATAAAATCAGTCTGTTTGCGGATGATGTGATAGTGTACTTAACAGAACCAGAACTATCAATAAAAGAACTATATAAGAAATTGAAGGAATATGGAGAAGTGTCGGGATACAAGATAAACGTAAATAAAAGTGAAGCAATGCCTATGAATAACGCGGATTTCTCAAAATTTAAGGAGGAATCCCCATTCAGATGGCAAACGCAGGCAATAAGATACCTAGGTGTGCAAATAAACAAAAATCTAGGCCAATTATATAAACTCAATTACAATCCACTAATGAAAAAATTACAGGACGATTTAGAGCATTGGAAAGAGCTACCACTAACACTGATAGGAAGGATAAACTGTATTAAAATGAACATTTTTCCAAGGATACTATACTTATTTCAGGCATTGCCAATACAACTGACAGAAAAATTCTTCAAAGAGTTAAAGAAAATAATAAGGAGATTTTTATGGAGAGGGGGGAAACCGAGGATAGCACTAGAGAAATTAACAGAATGGTATAAACAAGGAGGCTTACAATTGCCAAACTTCAAAAATTATTATAGAGCCGCACAATTAAGGTACCTATCAGATTTTTATCAAACAAGGGAAAAACCAGACTGGACGAGACTAGAATTAGATAAAATAGGGGAAAAGATACCTGAACACATATTATATAAATGGGACGAAAAATTGGTACAACATAGAACTTCTCCAGTATTACACCATCTCCTCAATATATGGAAGAAGATTCATGTAGAAAGAAATAAAATAAATTACCAAATACCAAAACTAATATTGACGCAAAATAAGCTACTCCCTTTTACAATAGACAACCTTGCCTTTAGAAAATGGGAAAAAAAAGGGATTAAAAGAATAGAAAATTGTTTTTCAGGAAGTAGATTCTTATCCTTTGAACAAATGAGAGATAAGTACAATATAACGGGAGATACAGCGCTGGCATATTACCAACTGAGATCCTACTTGAAAGATAAATTAGGAAGCAACTTGAGTTTACCAGAGGGAAGTAACCTTGAATATGTGATTACAGATACAATGTTAATCAAAAGATTTATAAAAAATATGTATATTAAACTGCAAGAAAAGGAAAATGAGGAAACAAATGGTAAAACTAAACAAAAATGGGAACAAGATTTAAATATAAAGATAAAAAAGGAAACATGGGAGAAGTTATGCTCTGGAACGATGAGAAATACAATAAATACGAGGCTGCGTATGATACAATATAATTGGTTACACAGACTATACATTACACCGCAAAAGTTAAATAAATGGGACCCAACAGTATCTGATAGATGTTTTCGATGTAAAAAAGAAAGGGGAACAACAATTCATGCAATCTGGACATGTGAGAGAGTAGAAAAATTTTGGGATGATCTCAATCAGATATTAAATAAAATAACAGAAAACAATATACCAAAGAATCCAGAGATCTTTCTCCTAAGTAACATAAAAAATAAAGAATTTGGAATTGACTTGGAGGATGCACAAAAAAGATTTGTTAAGATAGCCCTAGCTGTAGCAAAAAAATGTATTATGTCAACCTGGAAATTGGAAGATAATTTGAAAATACAACAATGGTATATAGAAATGAATAAATGTATTCCATTAGAAAAAATAACATATAGTTTAAGAAATAATATTGAAATATTCGAACAAGTATGGGAGCCTTACATTAAATACAATAGCGAAAACCTACCGGGAACAAACATTACCTAAGTTGATGGAAGGAGAAGAAAAGAAAAGAATGGACTCAGTAGAATTTCTGGTGTATTTTTGTTGAATGACAACATTGTCTAACTGAATTAATGCAACCTAGATTGTATAACTAAAATGGATGAGAGGGGGGGGGATGGGGGGGTGGCTTGGGAGGAGGGAGGGGGGAGGGAGAAAAAGTCACTGTAAATGTGTGGAAAAGAAAAAGTGTATATCATGGCTATTGTGATTTATGGTGTGAAAAATAAAAAAAAAAAAAAAAAAAAAAAAAAAAAAAAAAAAAAAAAAAAAGCAGACTTGCATTTCTTTATTTATACCCATCATAATTTTGTATACTTTATCAAATCTCCCCTCATTCTTCTACACTCCCCCCGGGAATAAAGCCTAATCTGTTTAACTTTTCCCTGTAACTCAGTTCCTCATGTCCTGGCAACATCCTAGTAAATCTTCTCTCCACTCTTTCAATTTTATTAATGTTGTCCCTGTAGTCAGGTGACCAAAACTATCTCAGAACTCCAAATTTGGCCTCATCAATTCTTTAACAACTTACCCATAATATTTGAACTCCTATACTCAAATACTTTGATTTATGAAGATCAATGTACCAAAAGATCTCGTTATGACCCTATCTATCTTTGACACCACTTTCAGAGAGTTATGTATCTTTATTTCCACATCTCTCTGTTCTTTTGCACTTCTCAGTGCCCTACCATTTACCGATTATATCCTACCTTGGTGTGTCCTTCCAAAATGCAACACGTCACACTAGTCTGCATTATATTCCATCTGCCATTTTTCAGCCAAGTTTTCTAGCTGGTCCAGATCCCTCTATAATTCCTGAACTCCTTCCTCACTGTCCACTACACTTCCAATTTTTGTGTCATCTGCAAACTTGCTGATACAATTTAACACATTATCTTCAAGATCATTGATATAGACCATTGACTCCTTCAGGACTATATGGTTCCTCATTTACACAGGCATGGAATTCTGGTGTTGGACTGGGGAGGGGGTGGGGGGCTGGGTTGGGAGGAGGGCTGGATGGAGTGGCATTTGGTATGGTGGCCAGTTTTAGGCCATATATCCCCAAATGGAGAGCAAATTAAAGGAGAGAAAGGGCACTTACCTGCTGAATGCAGAATCCCAGGGTCCGCAGGCCGTACACAGCAGGCTGATACATGTGTGATAAGGGGGAAGCGTGACGGTGGTGCATGAAGCTTCATGACAGGTAAGCCTCCCCACCCCCTGCTTGCTGGATGGGAGGGTGGGGGTGGGGTGGGTGGTGTGGAGGCACTATTTTAAATCGACCCCCCCTTGTGTTATCAACCCCCCCACCCCCCAATGTTATTGACACCCTTTTGACCCTCTGGTATTTATCAACCCGCTGGGGGTCAATATTGACCACTTTGGAGACCCACAATATAGATGAAAAACAATAATGGACCCAGCACCAATATCCCTAGTCATAAACCTCCAGTCAGTGAGGCAATCATCCATGACCACTCTCTTACTTCTCCCATAAAGCCAATGTCAAATCCAGTTTACTACCTCAACATGAATACTGAGTGACTGAACATTTCTGACTAACCTCTCATGTGGGACCTTGCCAAAGGTTTCACTAAAGTCCAGGTAGATAACATCTACAGTCTTTCCTTCATCAACTCTCCTGGTAACCTTCTTGAAAAACTATAAGATTTGATAAACATGACCTACCTCGCACAAAGCCATGTTGACTATCCTTAATCAGTCTCTGACTATCCAAATACTTGTATATCCAATCTCTTAGAACATCTACAGTTGTCAGGCTCACCACCGTTCTTTTATAAACCACAGAACAATATGAGTGACCCTCCAATCCTCCCGCACCTCACCTTTGGGTAAGGATATTTTAAATATATTTGCCAGGGCCCCTGAAATTTCTGCACTGGCCTCCCTCAAGGTCTAAGGAAATACCTTATCTGGCCCTGGGGATTTAGGGCAGCACAGTTGGCATAGCAGTTGGCACAATGCCATTACAGCACCAGCGATCGGGACTGGGGTTCAAATCCCCTACTACCTGTAAGGAGTTTGTATGTTCTCCCTGTGTCTGCGTTTTCCCCAAGAGGTTTTCCCATGGGCTCCAGTTTCCTCCCACCATTTGAAACACACTAGGGTGTAGGTTAATTGGGTGTAAATTGGGTGCCACGGACTCATGGGCCGTAATGGCCTGTTACCATGCTGAATGTCTAAATTAAATTATTTGGTTTAACTCATGAAGTACCTCCTCTTTCATCTGTATAAGTTCCATAACCTTATTGCTTGTTTGTCTCAGTTCCCTGGACTCTGTGCCAATTTTCTGAGTAAATACAGATGCCAAAAAAAAATCACATTTAAGATCTTCTGACTCCATACATAGATAATCACTCTGATCTTCAAGAGGACAAAATTTGTCCCCTATTTTCCTTTTGCTCTTAATATACCTTTAGAAACCCTTAGGATTTCCCTTCAATATGTCTGCCAAAGACATACTCCTCAAGTACCTCATTTGCTCTTTGTCACCCATATCCACTATATACCTTCTTAACCAGATCCCCAATATTCCTCAAAAACCAAGGTTCCTTACACATGTTAACGTTGCTTTTCATCCTTACAGCAACATACAAGCTCTGTACTCTCAGCATTTCAATAACTACATTAGTGCAATACACAAAAGTGCTGGAGAAACTCAGCAGATTTCACAGCATCAAGGAGTTATAACCTACATTCTGGTCCTGAGCCTTTGTTCAAAGTATGAACCAAAAGCAGGCAAGTGTCTGAATAAAAACATGGGACGAGGAGAGCTGAGTAATGATCAGCTGGGTTTCTCCAGTGCTTTTGTGTATTGCACTAATGGAGTTACAGCTCATCGCTGGTGGCATTGCAGTGCCCAGGTTTGTGTCTCCGAGCATTTCAGACTGCAGAGAAATTCCAAGGCTCTTGCATGCATTTCTACTTTCTGGATGATTAGCTGTTTGAGAATACATGATGACAAAAAAAGTAAAGAACTGCATGAAATTAAATTCCTAATATTGGCCCTAATATTTCAATGATTTCCCTCTTTTCTATTATTTTACATCAAAGCTTCACACTAAGAAGACAAAATGTACATTTCAAGAGACAAAGACAATGACTAGTTTTCTAAGGATGCTGATATATACCAACCTGCAAAAAAAAACAGAAAATATCAAGTGTAAAGCAATTTTTACACCAGATTAGTACCTTGAAACTAAATAAGGTAATGAAGTAGCTGGCAATCATTATTTTTCAAGTGACGTTGGAATTTATCTATAACACTAGAAATATGTGGCTTGGTAAGTATACAAATCCATTGGTGCAGGAAGCTGTTAAGTGACAGCGAACCGGGTTTGAATCTGGTACTGTTTGTACATTCACCCCATGATTTTTTTCCCAGGGCCTCCGATTTCCTCCCACCCTCCAGAACGTACAGAGCTATAGGTTAATTGAATGCAATTGTGCAGCATGAGTTTAAATGACTGGAATCTGCTTCTATTGTTCTGTAAATAAAATGTAAACTTCTAAAATTTGCAATGTAGAAATATTATACCTAATGTGGCTTTGTATTCATTTCACTGTGGTCAGAACTTGTTGTGTGCTGCTAGGTTTTCCTAGAGGTCAAGAGTAAATCCACTTCAAACTATAATTTTTTGGCTTCAAAACAAATTGGGAGCACAGTGAAGACAGGCAGCTGTATTAGAGCTGTTCATTCTTCATCTAAAGTTTGAGGATATTTTTATCCTCATTCTAACACAAAGAAATGATGTAGCAAAAATTGTCAGAGTTGGAAAAAGAGAATGATTAGTAACATATCGATTCCAAACCAGTTTCAATTTAAAATTAGATGAGCTCAATGTTAATCCATATTTTTACACATGAACATTTGCCCCTGCCAACAGAAAGAACAAGGAATGGGGGAAAGCCCTGTGGAGTTGGTTCCCTCCCCTTCAGCTGTCTAAAGACTTTTTACTCACCATTTGTTGGAGTTTGAGTGGGACTGATCAACCCCAGGTGATTGTAATTATGGTGATGGTTACCTGTGAAACAAAGAAAAATGGGAAAAGCAAAAATAAATTCTGGCAAATTACATCTCAATGAACATTTTTTTATTGATTAAAAATTCAACTTTATTCAGTGCCTTGAAAAGTACAAATTATCATTACTGAATATAATCAACATTTACCATGGAACCAATTTACTGGTGTTGACTATTGTTGTCATATTGGCAAATCACTGCAAAAGTAGATAAAAAATAGTTTTTTCCCCCTTCCTGGAGAATCTTGGGTTAGAATATGAATTCTTTGAGGTTGCTTCCTGTAAATTTGGTGTTATTCCGCATTATTCTGTTAACAATCCTGTATGCAGTTCAGTTTCCACACCTGGATAAAGAACTGGGGTGAATCGCTATATCTGCTCCAAGGTCTTATGGCCTTATGGTGTTAATAAATAGATGAGAGGATTGAGTAGATTTACAATTAAAAACAATAATCTGAATTACATTGGAGAACTAAATGAATAACTGAGTATCACAAAATGCAGATACACCATAAACATTGCAAAATCACAAGTACAGTTGCAATGATGTTACAACAGTTGACACATCAACTTTCATTCATAATTTTTAATTCACTCCATAAAAGCCATTCAAAAGGTTTAAGGTTAGGGTTACAACACATCATTCAGGCAATAGATTATTGTGCCTGACCATTTCCGTCCTTTATATTCACTATTATTATGAGAGTTCTGCCTCCGCTGTTCTCTTAAATATTTCGTGTTAGCAATCAAGTTTGTTTCCTTGCAATCTTACAGAAAATTGCAATTCCTTTTTGTTAATATTTTATTTAATCAACATATATAAGACCAAATAATTGACAATAATATAATAGAATGTTAACAAATATATGTCGAAACTATATATAAGAAAAATCTAAAATTTAAAAACTAAAAAAAACTACTTACTACAAATAAAAATTAAAACCCCTATTGATTCACCCTCCACCCCCCCCCCCAAAACTAATCTAATCCCAAAACTAAAATACATACTATTTCATTATAAAACGATTGAAACTAATTAATTTGGGTTGCATCAGTTGACACTCGAAGACATCATAAAATTATTATACCTTCAGGGAAAACTTCACTGATCAGGAAAAATATAAAGAAAAATTTTATAATTTTAATTTCATTATTCTAGCTTTCAGACCCTAAATTTGCAAAAATAAGGAATATTTATCTCTTAAATTATACATTTTTTTTCTAATGGAATACAACTGAATCTCAGCCTGTCATCTATCTAATGTTAAAGAAGTATCAGATTTCCATGTTACAGCAACACATTTCCTTGCTATTACTAAGACCAACTTAACAAATTTTAATTGAGAATCTGACAGCATCAATTTAGGAGTGGCATTTCCAAAATTTCCTAAAAGTAATTCGGAGTTTCAAGGAAAATTCACCCCCGTTATCTGTTGCAAAAAAAAAATTACTAATAGAAACCCAGAAAGAATTGACTTTTGAACAAGACCACGTAGAATGAAAAAAAGTTCCAATTTCTATTCCACATCTAAAACATTGATCCAATAAATTTGATCTCCATCTACTCAATTTTTATGGAATAATATATAATTGATGTAGAAAGTTATAATCTACTTCATTATAATTTTCTACATCAATTATATATTACTCGTCGAAAATTGCCATTCCATATCTCAATAGTGTTTAAAGGTGTAGTCTGATTCCCAATACCAATTTGTTTTTCTTTCAGGGCCATAAAAAACCCTCCATGAAAATATGAATGTCAGCAAGGCCCATGAGCCTGTACCCCCCCTCCCACCCCCAACCCCCTCCAATACACCATCAACCTGTAGGTTTTTAAAAGATGGAAATAAACTGGAGAACCTGGATGAAATCCTCACACACATGGGGAGAGAACGCACTAACTCTTTACGGACAGCGCCGGGTAGGGAAAATACAGGCCCTGATGCATATGTAATAACCTTTGGACCCTGCAGTTTTATTACAATAGGAATGATCACACAATGTAATTGTGATTAGGTTAAGTCAACTAGGGGTTACTTGTCAAATTATACCTTGCAGAGTGAGAAAGGCTCTTCTGTGAGTTCAACGGGTTATCTCCAACAAATCTATCAAAGTTTGAAACACCATGTAACAGTTAAAAGTATAGAGTCCAAATGAAAAGGAAGATCAGTTAGTACCAGACAAGGGCAGAATGATCATATTGTTCTGGGGTTCATTGAGTAGACTGATGACTGCAGGGAAGAAACTGTGTTTAAACCTGTTAGTGCACACTCTTACACCCTGATGAGAAGAGGAAGTGGCTGGAGTATGATGGGTGCCTTTCCCAGGCAGCCAGAGATGTAGATGGTCAATGGAGGAGATGGAAGTTTGCATTATGTTCTGAGTTGCATTCACTACCTTGTGTAGCATCTTTCAGTGTTGAGTCCATCCATCAAGTATCCTTTTGGTGGTACATCTGAAGAAGTTGTTGCCTGACAAGAGGGATGTAGTGAACTTTTTTAGTCTTCTGAGAAAGTAGAAGCATTGGCATCTTTCTTGACTGTCGTGTCACTGTGGTTGTCTTGGGTCAGATCATTGGAGATATTTATTCCTAAGGTTTTGAAGCTATCTACTTTTTACATTTCATAGCCATTGATGTGGCTAGGGGTATGGTCTCTTCCATCTCTCCTGGTCAATTACCATCTCCTTTGTATTATTAACATTGAGAAGGAGGTTATCATCTTGGCACCAGGCCACTAGACTTTCATTCTCTTTCCTGTACTTAGTCTTGTTGAAATTTGATAATGTAATAGGAGTCAATGGACAATGTTAAGAAATGCTATAAGGGATGCCTAAAGCATCAGCCAATGGTTAGGCAATGGCATTCTCAATGCTGATCTTAAGGTTGGTCATTCATCCCATCTAGTGTTAATAATTGTTCGCTGAATAGGAGATGATGTCCAATTGATGAGTATGATGCCCACACTTGTTCAAAGAATAGAATTGCTAGGCGAATGATCTGATTCTACTCTGCAACCAAAGTTAGGGAAGTGGATTAATTGTTTAATGGATTAATTAATTTATAATTAATCTCTTTGCTATAAAAGAAATGATAGTATGAACAACTTGATTGCTCCATTTCTTCCATGACATAATAAGCAATAATAGTCAAAATACATTTGTTGGCTGAAAAGTGCTTTTGGATACTGTAAGATTATAAAACACTATGTCTTGAACCTTTCACAGAAACTCTAGCAGTTCAATGTAAAATTGTTGGCATTTATCTCTGTACAAACACAGAAGTTTATAGATGCGAAGCACTTTTTTTCTGATTTAGCAAGAGCGAACTTCTGATCTTCCAGTAGTTATGCCACATACATATCTGCTGAATCTTGGCCAAGTTAGAATTAGTGCAAGAACAGAGCATGTTCAACTCAGAGGAGAGGATTGGCTGCAATTCACTATTTTAATCAAACATAATTGGATGATTGCAAATATTAATTGATTTCACAGATTTCAATTTTTAAAAAATATTCAAGAATTAACTTTATTTTTGAATTTTAATATTTGTGATTTCACACACATTCAGATTCTTTTACAGTTGGTAGACTTGATTGTGTGACATAATTTGCTATCAACACAATTACATGGGCAAAGATTGTTATTAACAATTGATAAGGCACTGAGTCCCACTGAAGAGCTCAAACCTAGCTGCACTGAGCACGATCATCCAAGGGCTGTGCCAAGATAAATTTTGGTTTCATGGCCAGGTGAATGTTGAATCTGAGCTTGGAATGAACTAGTGGAGTTTATGGGACAATATGAATGCTACTTTGTTATTTATAACATTGCACATTTGCTTTTTTTTGATATAAAACCATTAAAATGAAATTATTTGTACATTTGGGGTAAGTCATCATCAGCTTAGGTAATGCAAAAGTATAAAGGTTTACTGTCATTCCTGCTGGGTTTTGGTTCACATTTGTGCAAAATGTAAATCGGTGGAGAATGTTTGAAATGTCTAGTGAATTTTTTTTTTAATTAGATACATAATTGGAGACATGATACTTCAAGTCACTGCATGAGTACTTGCACAAGCATTCATTCATGAACACAATAAACCATTTGTGATAACTTGAGTTAGGGCTAGAATAAACCAGGCAATTATTATAATAATAACAAATTAATGCACAGTAAAATTTTAACCAGGTGGTTTGGACAATACCTTCAATAACTTCTCCTAGGACAGGTATAGTCACTTGCCTGTAACCCCAGATCCTGAACCATCCGAACTATTGAACACGCTATGCCCACCATGCACTCAGTTTGTACCTCTCCCCACCATTCCCACAATGTATGATCTCAGCCCTCCACACACAGGGGGAAGAGAAGTGAGGAGAGGGTGAAGGGGAGAAGGAGGTGCTTCAAAGAAGGCAAAAGAAAGTAGGAGTGAGGGAAGAGAGAAAGGTGGAGAGATTGACAGGAAGAATAAGAGCGAAGGCAAAGAGAAAGGGGAGGTGGGGTGTGATTGGGTCATGTGAAAAAGGTGACAGAAAAGGTAAAGACCTTGAGGAGAAGACCTAATTGATAAACTTGCAATTTATTTTTTAATTGTCTGGTTAATTGCCAACCAGGTGATAACATTTGACAACAAGGTATTTTCAGGGATAAACCATATTTCAGTGAGTCCTCCAAAGGACATTTTGGATAATATCCATCAAGAACAATTCAGTAGATGATTTCTGCTTTCTTGCATCTCGTTCATTGTGGCAGTGACAACAGCCAAACTAGCACCCTTGTTCTTCTTGGTTAAAAGAAGCACCAGATAGGAAGAAAAGTTGGCACTGTGGACAAAATAGAGGGTGAGAAGGATGGGAATTGTGAGGAACGAGACTGAAATTTGAACATTTAAGAAGCACTGAAGGATAAAATGGGTGGAATAAAGGCATAGTGAAATGACAGGAGAGAAAGGGTATAACTGAAGTATCTGCCTTCAATTTTAAAACAAATAGGGATAGCAGTATTGCAAATAGAGGAGCCACAGCATATGTGAGGATGTAGGATTAGAAAAAAGGCATTTATATTGCAGGAGGGTATTTGGCCCCCTGAATCTGCTGATAATGAAGATCAATTTTTCACAATATTCTCCCAATGTTCCCATCAGTTCTGCACATATTCTACCATCTATGTTAACAGCAATTTACAGTCCATTTAATCTCCTATCTTTGGATTGTGGGAGTAAACTAGAGCCCCCAGAAGGAACCAGATAGTTACAGGGAGAATTTGAAAACTCCACACAGTACAGATGGCACTGTACGTGGGTCGCTAAAGCTGTTAGATAATAGCTCCATTAACTTTATCTGTATACCAACCAATTAATACATTTTGAGTTTTCATCAAATAATTTGAGTCTTTCCAAAATAGTTACTGTACTTCAAATTATTAAAGTGACTTACATCTCATATTAAGTCCACGCTGAAATCAAATCAAACTTCAGAAGATGAGAGCCAATCTTAAAATGTTTGTGTAACATTCTAATTCAGTGATTCTCAACCTTTTTCTTTCCATTCACACCCCACTTTAAGTAATCCCTCTGCCATCGGTGCTCTGTGATTGGTAAGGGATTGCCAAAGGTGGGATGTGAGTGGGAAGGGAAGGTTGAGAAGCACTGCTCTAGACCCAATTGTTACTGAAATATTTTGCTTGAGAAAAATTGTCATTGGCCCACTTTCTTTGGAGTAATGAAACCATGCACATAACGAGTCAATTAGGGATGATTAAAACAGTGGTTTTCAAACTTTTTTCTTTTCACCCACATACCACCTTAAGCACTCCCTTACTAATCACAGAGCACCGATGGCATAGGGAATACTTAAAGTGGTACGTGAGTGGAAAGAAAAAGGTCGAGAACCACTGGTCTAATTGCTTCTGCCGATTTATCACCCATTGTTAACAAGTTTCTGATATTATTTAAGTTTTACCTGGACTATGCTTCAGGACAGAAGAATGAAGAAACTGTCACTATTTTATTATGCACTATTGGTGATGAGGTGCTGCAATTATGCAGAGAAAATAAAGATATATTTATTGCAATAATGTAACAGAACCTGCAATCCTTATGAACAACTTGAGCCATGAATAATGACAAATATTAACTCAAGTACATTTCTGATTCTAATCCTGGGTGATAATTTTTTTTAAAAAATGGAACATAAACTGAGGTAATGATTGAATCGCATCAATCGTAATCAGCTCTGGTTATAAATGCATTACATTTCCCTTGTGTCATTTGGATTTTAATCCATTAAAAAAATTATTACACTGTTAGTGAAAATTCCTTGATATTGCTCTGAGTAGCAGACTTATTTCTGATATGGACTGATGATTTAAGCTTTATGCAGACCTCAGTGCTAAATGGTTGGGGACCCTTTTGCAGATGTTCACCAAACACAGGATGAAATCGGTCCAAATCCAGCTTACCTTCCCCTAGAGGGTATCATGGGAAATATTGTGTGCAACCATTGCCGTTCTGTTCAGATTGTTCATGGTACTAAAGCTACAAAGCGTATGTCCCTTCAAGTTTGGATGGTAGTCAAGGAAATGGTGACAGGCAGGGCCTTTCTCTGCTGCTGGAAAGTTTCCGGGACTATTGTTAACAGAGTTTGCTTGGTTCTGCAAGAGGGACTAATTGGAAATGCAGCCTGCTGTTTTGATCTGCTCACGTCAATGAAATTGACCTTTGATACAATATTATACCCCTACTCTGCATGTATTTACTGCAAAATTGATTGAGGATTAATTTCTGAAACAATAACAGCAATAACTGGAAAATTTAACAGCTCTGGGAAGAGAAACAACCAACTTTTGGTGTCTACAACTGGTGAAGGCTCACAGATCTAAAATGTTGACTTTCAAGTTTATTATCTTTCGACTGTACATACAGAACCCAATGAAACAGTGTTTCTCTGGACTATGGTGCACACATAGTACATACAGTGCCCTCCATAATGTTTGGGACAAAGTCATTTTTTTTCCTTTATTTGCCCCTGTGCTCCATAGTTTTGAATTTGTAATCAAACAATTCACATGTAATTAAAGTTCATATTCCAGATTTTATTCAGGTTATTTTATATGTTTTAGTTTGACCATCTAAAAATTACAGCGTTTTTTATACAAAGTCACCTCATTTCAAAGGACCATAATGTTTGGGACATACCAATTGTATGTATATTAAAGTAGACATGTTTAGTAATTTGTGGCATATCCCTTGCATCCAATGACTGCATGAAGTCTGTGATTCATAGACATCACCAGCTGCTGAGTATCTTCTCAGGTGATGCTCTGCCAGGTCTCTAGTGCAGCCACCTTCCTGCTTGTTTCGGGGGCTTATCCCCTTAAGTTTTCTCTTCAGCATATGGAAGGCATGCTCATTTGAATTTAGAACAGGTGACTGAATTGGTCATTGAAGAATTTTCCATTAAGCTTTAGAGGCCTGAATTAAAAGGCTGGGGGAGAAAGGAAAAATGGGCAGGGGAAGGAGTGTGCACCAACAGACAAGAGGTGTTAAATGGGTGACCACTGGAGGTGATTCACTTGCATCCACACCTCCTCCATTACTACCATTCGGGGCTCCAAACAGTCCTTCCAAGGAAACCAACACTTCATTTGTGAATCTGCAGGGGCCATCTACTCCATTTGGTGCTCCCACTCTGATCTCCCATTGGGCGCAGTAATAATCACACACACATACGCACAAATGTATCAAACCACACCCAGAAACGCAGACCAGCCTGCAAAATGGCTGACAAAGCACAGACCTAAGGGGAGTGACACCGGCCGTCATCCCAGGTGACTTCCCGCGCGGTGGGAAGATGGGGAACTCTGGCGGGAATGCCAGCCAATCCCAGGCCGGCACTCCGATGAGGCGGGGTCCTGACATCAGCACCTGGGGCCCATGTAAGAGTGACAGCCAGAGCAATAAACCCGCCTCATTTTCCAAGGCTTTTGTGTGTGTGTGTGTGTGTGTGTGTGTGTGTGTGTGTGTGGGTGTGTGTGTGTGTGAGTGTGTGTGTGTGTGTGTGTGTGTGTGTGTGTGTGTGTGTGGGGGTGTGTGTGTGTGTGTGTGTGTGTGTGTGTGTGTGTGTGTGTGTGTGTGTGTGTGTGTGTGTGTGTGTGGTTCTTCTCCACACTTGCATGGCGTGAATGCTACAATATAAATATTTTGGGATGATTTACTGGGTTACAGGATACTGCTTAGCAATCCCACAGCCTGCGGGAGGAAGTTATTTCCCAGCATGGCATCTTGATTTTGCTGATCCTGCACCTCCTTCCTGCTGCCTGGCCTGCTGCATTTTTCCAGCTGTTCTGTTTGGTTTTACTTTGCTTAATGCAGATATTGTGCTATGTCACACATTATGGATGTCAGGATACTTTTTGGGTAACCAGTGTTGATGCACATAATGAGCTCTCAGTAATTAATGATGGGAGTGCTGTGATTTTAGTGAAAACACAGAAAGGCTGGAGGAACTCAGCAGGTTTCACAGTGTTGAGGCAGTCGGCTTAAAAGTGAATACAAGTTCTTTGCTTTTGAGTAAACTATGCACACCTATGTCATAAGCCCTCATATCCAGAGATGTATTAACTCAATCCCATGTAATGAAATGAGCTCTGATTTGGTTGAAAGCTCTGTAATCTGCAAATACTTGACTTTCTATGGATTTTTGGCTCTTTCAAATTTAAGTTGGGAATTTCCTTGGAACATTATGATCATCTAATGTTGTGTTTCATAGTTACAGATAATATATAGGCAATGGTAAAAGGCAATAATTTGATCTATCTCATATTGGTGCCCAATCTTCGAGAGTTAGGTGGGATCTCCAACCCACCACTTCAATCATCAACAGAACTATTCCAAAGCTTTCAACTTCAAATAGCAAGTAAGAGTTATGCCATCCAAATGTAGAACAATGGATTATCTACATACAAAATTAATCCCAAATCCCTCTCCCTAGATATGAGCTGTACGAATTTCACAGTGCAAAACACGGAAGTCTACAGACACTGTGACTGTAGAAAACACAAAAATATTGGAGGAACCCATCAATTGGCACAGCGTTCAAAGGAGGTAATGATATATAACCGATGATTCGGGCCTGAGGTCTTCTTCAAGGTATGAATAAAATGCAAGCAGGCACCTGAATCAGAAGGCTGGGGAAAAGGGCAGTGGAGGAGTACAGACCAACAGACAAAAGGTGTTAATTGGATATGGAAGGGGCATAGGAGAGAGAAAAAAAGGTGAGAATTGACTGGGGTGGAGGGGGAGGGTTGTTTTTGCTCTGTGAAAGCAGAACTGGGGGAAAGATAGAGGAAAATATAGACAGAGCTAGAGGAAAAGAGACAGGGAACAATGGGGGGGAGGGGGAGGGGGAGGGGCAGGTTGACATGCTAACGGAAACCGGAGAAGTCCATGTTAATGCCATCCGGTTCAAGGGTGCCCAGATGGTATTTGAGTTGTTGTTCTTCCAATTTGTGGGTGGTCTTAGTCTGAGACCGTGGACAGACATGTCAGCAAGGAAATGGAGTGGATAAATGCAATGGTGGCCACTGGGAGGTCCCTGCTATTGTGGCGGACAGAACTGAGGTGCTCAATGATGCAATTTCCAAGTCAAATGAAAGAATTTCATTCCTTTCTCTCAATTTCTCTGACTCTGTCACATCTGCTGCCAGATCCTACTTCAACAAAAGTGGCTTCCCTCTAACACCATCAACTCAGCCCTCACCCACATATCTGCCATTACCCATTCATCTGCATTGGCCTCTCCGCCCCCATGCACAGCAAGGACAGGATTCCCCTTGTACTCAACTACCACCCCACTAGCCTCTATACCCAACATATCATCCTCCACTATTTCTGAAACTTTCCACATGATGCCACCACTAGACACACCTTCCCTTCTCCTTCCTCAATGCCTTAGGCAGGGACTGCTCTCTCTGTGACTCCCTCATCCCTTCCCACCAATCGCCCCCTTGGCACTTACTCTTATGTCGACAGGAGGTGCTTCACCTCTGCCAACACCTCCAGCCCACCACCATTTGGAGCCACACACACTACTTCCAAGTGAATCAACACTACACTTGTGCACTACAGCAAGGGTTGTCTACTCCCACTGTGATCTCCTGGTGGCCGCACATTTTAATTCCTTCCCCCATTCCCTTGCCAACATACCTGTCCATGGTGTCATGCACTGCCAGACTGAGACCACCTGCCAATTGGAGGAACATATTCTGTCTGGGCACCCTCCAACTATAGTTGTCATTAACACAGACTTTTAATGTTTCCATTAATGCCTCCCCACATCACTTCCTATGTCTCCTTTCCTCCAGCTCTGTTTCTCTCTCTTTCTTCCCTTTTACTCCTGTCTTTTTTCCCCCAGCTCTGCTTCTACAGAGCCAAAAACAACCCTGTCCCTCCCCACAGTCAATTACTACCTTTCCTCTCTCCTGTGTCCCATCCATATCCAATTAACAACTTTGTCCCTTGGTCTGTACTCCTCCCCTTGGCCATTCTTCCCTTCCCCCAACCCCAGGCTTTTCATTCGGATACCTGCCTGCTATTTTCCTCATCCCTTGAAGAAGAACGGGCCTGAAACATTGATTATATAGGTTTATTTACAACACTGTGAGACCTGCTGAGTTCCTCGTCTTTCTGTGTTTTTACTAAAATCACAGCACTCCCATCATTAACAAAAGTAGTCATATCATTCAGAAATTGAAACGGCTAGTCACTGTACCTATTTTGGATCAAGTGTCTCACTTCCTGACTTTTAAAGTCTCTCCACCATCCGCACAGTGCAACTCGGAAGTGTGGTGGAATGGATTCCATCTGTCTGTCAGAGGGCTGCTCCAATATTCAGGAAATATTTGCTGTCCAGGTTAGAACAACTTCTGTGATCCTGCAATATTCCAAAGCACCAACTCTGTTTCTCTATCTGCAGATGCTGCCTGACCTACTGAGTATTTCCAGCATTTGTTTAATTTTCATTTCACTCTCTCAGCGCATGCAGTTTTTTGCTTTCCAGATTAATATTAGGCTTCTTCAGATGTATCTTATGGGATCTCCACTCTTCTGAGGAATTTTAATTATAGGGTGTAATGTGTAGCTTATGAATCTTGGTTCATCATTCAGGGTAGCATAATAACTAGCCCCTCATACAGTAAAACTCTTTCCCCTTGTTCTTGTACATATTTTTCTTGAATGCTATATGATTCTGCAATTTTTTTACCTGACAATGCTTGCATCTATGATCAAAGTGTGCCACCTACTCTTGCAACCAATAAAGCTCAGTCTGATCTACAACACAATGTAATCCAGATATTTGAAGAATTGCACTGCAAATATTTGCTTGGACGGGAGTATTTGTCTCTGACAGTTGTCTGCTGAAGAGCAGGGCTATTCATCGATACTGTTGACCACTGCTGCCAATGTTCCCAAGACCCATTGCAAAAAAAAACCTAGACACCATTTATCACGTATATTTGTGCAAAATCCCTGGGAAGTTGGCATTTTCTGTTAATGGTCTCTTTTTTTTTAAAACCTTTTAATGGCCTGTGACTTTCTGGTTAAGCCCGGTGATTGTGCATCAATTACAATGGGGGCAAAAGTCCAGATGTGATACTGTAACAATGGAGGAGGTCTCTGCTACCAGTCCTTGCTGATTGCATGGCATGGCTGAAGAGGGCATCTAAGAATTTTTATGTAATAGTGAGCACTTAAACTGACTGATTGCGGTTAGATTATCTGGGACAAGCAGACAGCTCTACTGTGTAAACATTGAGAGTCATGGGCATTTTTGCAGCTCATGTCATGCTGAGCTAATGGATCAATGTGTTTGTAAATCCATTTCAAGCTGATAGTACACATTCATTATTGCCTCCCTGTACAGAATCAACTCACTGAAACACTGTGCTGGATGAAAGCCAGTCCCTGGCACACAGGATAGTTCATGTACCATCTGGGTAATGTTGGAACTCAGACATCCTCTCTTGATGCTCTAGTCTACACATGCCTAAGTTGCCATCTTCTGTTCCTCCTCCAACAACTAACTCCATCTTGATGTGCAAGCAGCAACGAAGACAAGAATATTCAGAGTTTCTGTAAAATTGAAATAATTTATGCAATTATTTGAGCTGGTAATGTGGACAATATCCCATATTAAAATATGGTCTTTATGGAATTAATTGCAGTGTTTTGATTGATAACCCTTACACCAGGAGGCGCAATTTACGTGTATTGTAGACCTTTATTTATTAAAATCCTTTCACCTATTCCTCACTTTGGCTGTGAGTTAAAATTATTAACAAAGGAATATTTAATCACATTAACAGGCTGAAAAATGGGTCAAACTCTTCCTTGAGCTCCATCTGTAACTTCAGATGTTGAAACAATCTAATGTCATTATAATTTCAAAGAAGACATAGAAAACCTACAGCACATACAAGCCCTTTGGCCCACAAAGTTATGCCGAAACATGACCCTACTATAGAAATTATTAGGCTTACCCATAACCCTCTATTTTTCTAAGCTCCATGTACCTATCCAAAATTCTCTTAAAAGACCCTATCGTATCCACCTCCACCACTGTTGCTGGGAGCCCATTCCACCCACCCACCTCTCTGCGTAAAAAAAACCTTACCCCTGACATCTCCTCTGTACCTACTCCCCAGCAACTTAAACTCATGTCCTCTTGCGGCCACCATTTCAGCCCTGGGAAAAATCCTCTGACTATCTGTTCTGGGATCCCTGCTCTTTGTGGTTTTTATAAATGACCTGGATGAAGAGGCGGAAAGATGGGTCAGTAAGTTTGTGGATGACACAAAGGTTGGAGGAGTTGTGGATGGAGCTGAAGGGTGTTTGAAGGTTACAAGAGAGTATAGACAGGACGCAGAATTGAGCAGAAGGATGGCAGATTGATTTCAATCCGGATAAGTGTGAGGTGATGCATTTTGGAAGGACAAACCAGAAGTCTGAGTACAGGATTGATGGTTAGTTACTTAAGAGTGTGGATGAGGAACCTTGGATTTCAGATCCATACATCCTTCAAGGACGCCGCACAGGTTGACAGGAGAATTAAGAAGGTCTGTGAGATGCTGGGATTCATTACTAGGGAGTTTGAGTTCAGGAGTAGAGAGGTCATGTGGCAACTCTACCACACTCTTAAAGTATTGTATTCAGTTCTGGTCTTCTCATTATAGGAAGGATGTGGAAGCTATGGAAAGGGTGCAGAGGAGAGTTACCAAGGTGTTGCCTGGATTGTAAAACTAGTCTTAAATTTATTGACCCCCCTTCCTGTTCCTAACCTCCACTCATGGAGATTCCATGGACAATCCCTCCATGATGTCCACCTTTTCTGCAGACATGACACTACCTCTGATCAACAGTGCCCCCACCTTTTTTGTCTCCTTCTGTGTCTTTTCTGAAACATCTAAAACCCAGCACTTGAAGTAACTGATCCTTTCTCTGAGCCACCCAAGCCTCTGTAAAATAGATACATCTCAAACCATCTATCTGAGTGCATCCCTTCTCTATTATCTGCCTATGCTCTCTCATACACCGTCTCCAAGCTTGCTCTATTTGTGAGCCAATGGCCTCTTCCCCAGTCTCTTCAGTTTGGTTCCAATCCCCCCAACAATTCTAGTTTAAACTCTCTCCAGTAGCCTTAGCAAACCTCCCCACCTGGATATCGGTCTCCCCAGGATTCAAGTGCAACCCATCCTTTTTGTACAGGGCATACCTCCCAAAAGAGGTCCAGCTGATTCAGAAATCTGAATCCCTGGTCCCTACTCCAATCCCTCAGCTTTTATCCTCCACTTCATTCTATTCCTATACTCACTGTCATTTGGCACAAGCCATAATCCCGAGATTACTACCTTTGCGGTACTGCTTCTCAACTTACTTCCTAATTCTCTGTACCCTTTTTTTCAGGACCTTTTCCCTTTTCCTACCTATGTCATTGATACCAATATGTACCATGACCTCTGGCTGTTCTTCCTCCCACTGCAGGATATCGTGAATGCGATCTGAAACATCACGGACATTGGCACCTGGGAGGCAAACTACCATTCTAGTTTATTTTCTGTGTCCACAGAAGCGTCTGTTTGGCCCCCTAACTATAAAGTCTCCAATCACTATTGCCTTCCTCTTCCTTTCTCTGCACTTTTGAGCCATGCCAGAGGCATGGCCACTGTTGCTTCCCCCAGTTAGGCTGTCTCCACCTCAACATTACTCAAACAGGACTACTTATTGTCAAGGGGTACAGCCACAATACTCCTAGTACCTGACTCTTTCCCTCCCCCCCTCCCCCCCAACTGTAACCCACTTGACTGTCTCCTGTGTGGCCACCTGCCTATAAACTCCTTTCTATAACCTCCTCGCTCTCCCTGACCAGACAAAGAAAATTGAGCTGCCACTCCAGTACCCAAACATGGCCCCTTAGGAGCTGTAGCTCAATGCACTGGGTACAGATATCTATGCACCAGATGCAGATATGGCCGTCCGTGAGGCTGGGAAACACCTCCCACATCTGACACCGAGCACAGAACACAGGTAAACCTATCTTACCTCGTTACTACCTAAGCCCGTTCAGCCAAAGCCCTACCACTCTGCTACCCTCTCACTCTGCTACTCCATGGATATGGTGGTCTTCTTTTTAAACTTTTCTCACTCTACTGGCTGATGTCATGTGCCTGCGCAGTCCTTTATCCCAAGTAGAAAAATGCTTTTGCTCAGGAAATCCTTAGCCATTCCACTCGCAGCCTTCTTGCTCCGAATCCAAATATCATATTATAAAAGATTCTAATGCATTCACGATCCAGAAGATATGAATCTAATTTATGCTTTTATTTTTTGAACTTCATAGACATCTAGGAATTCTAACCAAATGAAAACTCTTCAGTCTTGCCTCAATCTCTGATATAAAATGGTGATGAGAAAAATTCTATTGTTGAAACCCAGGGTAATAAGGGAAGAATAAAAACTTTAGTTTAATATGTATGTTATTCTTCTGACGCCTCCCTTCAACAAGTAACTTGGCAGTAAAATTCTCAAAATCTTGTGCCCTATCAACAGAATTAAATCTAATCATAACCAAATTTTCTAATTTATTGTCCCAATATGTTTTAAGATTCTAGATTCAACGTGTACTGTAATAAGACAGATATAATATTACATGAAACTGTATTTAGTCTGCCATAAGGTAGACAAAGATTTGTTGTAATCAGAAATTGCCCAGCAGCCCTTATAGTCAAAGAAAGAGAAGCAAAAGTGAATCCCTTCAGGATCACAGAGCGTCCATGGATTTGCCTCTAGTGCTCCCGTACCCTCTGCAGCCCTGCAGACTTCAGACCCAACCGTCGGCAACCTGAGCTCCAGATCCAAACCTTCGACACGATTAGGAAGCCTTCAATGCCCACGGCAGGTCCAGAGCTCCTCCCACCTTCGGCATCTTCTCGCATCCTGGTCCTGATACCGTTTCAGCCAATTTCAAGCTAGTCCTTTGACGGCAAGTCGCCAGTAGCTCGGAGCCTACTTGGGCTCCTCGCCTTGAGTCGCCAATAGCCCGCTGCCTGTGCACTCTTCAGCTGCAGAGCCCTTCACTGGTCTGCCGTCAGAGGCGGGCTGTGTCCTCGCTCCCCTGCTCTTCCCGGGTCAACAACAGCGGCATTGTTGCTTTTGCTCCAGCTCTGTCATTTTATTTTGTTATTATTTGGCACACTCTCAAGAGTGATGATGACTTGATTCCAATCCATTTGGTGGGCTCTGAAGCTACTGTTGGGAACCACATACTTGTCCAAAGGCAGAGCAGCTGAAGGGAGCTGGTTTGCGAAGTGGTGCACTCCTTTCACTGTTTCTGTGTGTGTTTTCAATGCCTGGCATTTAAGTCCCTAATGCAGTGCACCCTCTACATTATGTAAATTCGCCCTTTCAGACCTCACAAATCCAAACAAAATATCTGTGATAGAGAATATAAATGACTGATATAGAATAAAAATTATGATACAGAACAAAAATTACTGACATGGATTCAAAATGGCAGATACGGTATACATGATGTGGAGTAAAAAAATTGCCCTGACAGAATTTATATGGAGAAGACATAACTAAAGAAACACCAGATCTCAGAGAAACAGGCAACTTTCTCAATTTTTGTCAAGGGGTTTGCATTTCAGAAATTTGTGATACAGATGATTTTCCAGGAATGCAATCCCTCTGTAATACACAAGTGTTCAGCACTATCCTGAATGCTCCTTTTCTAGTCTGAATTTCGAGGCCTGTGTGGGCTTGGTGTTCGTCCAGGGCCACCCCATGCAGGAAAATTCCTTATTTCACCATCTCACTGTGCACTCTGCAATAGGCAGGTTCTAATTCACTGTCTTATTGTGCACTCTGCTGTGGACAGCTCTCTAATTCATTGTCATACTGTGTACTGTGCTCTGGGCTAACTCTCTAATTCTCTGTCCCACTGTGTATTCTGCCATTGGTGCACTCTAATGTACTGTCACTCTGTGCGCTTCTGAACAGTTCCCTAAAGCAATATTCCATGATGCTGGAGATTGGTTCTCTCCCTCATTTACATGCTTGAAAGCATTCAACGTAAATACAGATTCAAGGACAGTTTATTATCAGATTCTTGAAAAGACCTCTCATCAGTAAAAGATTATCCCACTGATTTTACATGTATTCTGAATTTATTTTAGTTTTTGCTCTATTTGCTGTGCTTAAACATGGGTGTTGACCTGCCCGGATAGCATACAGAGCAAAGATATTCAAGTGTCTCAGGGCGGCTCAGTTGGCATAATGGTTGGGGCAATGCCTTTACAGTGTTGGCGATTGGGACCCGAGATTCTAATCCCACGCTATCTGTAAGGAGTTTGGACGTTTTTCCTGTGTCTGCGTGGGTTTTCCCCAGGAGCTCCGGTTACTTCCCACTGTTCAAAACATGCCGGGGGTGTAAATTGAGTGGCACAGACTTGTGGGCCGAAATGGCCTTTTACCATGCTGTATGTCTAAATTAAAAAAAAATGATTAATTCACATGTCAATGATCGATTCAATAGAGATATATATAATTTAAATTATAAGGAGGTAATGATATGAGTTTATTGTCATATACATTGTACATTGCTCAGGTTCATTGAAATTCTTACTTCCTGCAGTCGAACAGGTACTTGTGAAACAAAATCATAGTCGACTTCATTGAATTAAACAAGAAATACAGATAGATAATATATAATAAGTAGATGTCCTCACTGGAAGAAGACCAATTTAAAATAAACATCGGGGGAGGGGGAAAAATCACAATTGCTGCTGTCAGAGAGTGTGACCCATCATGGCATGTGTAGCTGGGCCAAGGCAGCACTATTAAGGCTTTCTGCAAGCAGTGCTTGCTGAGAATACCTGCCTTAAGGTTTTGTCAACTTCAGATTGTAGAAATGATTATGACAAATGACAGCTCATTACTACCCTAATCATAAACTGCTCCGACACCTGTCGACACTATTTGAAATGCCATTTTCCTTGCATTACTGTAATTTTGAATATTTATTATCTGTCTTTGACATTTAGTATCTTTCTATACAGAAATACACTATTGTTTTTTTACAAAGTACCTGTTTGGTTACAGCAGGTAAAAATTTTTGGCAAACAGTATGTGTATGACAATAAGCTCATTTTTAAATAATTATTTTGTGTACGCGGTCCACTCCACTACTTACCCTAGACCCATGATTGTGTGGTTAGACACAATTCCAATGCTATATACATATTTGTCAGCACAATTACGCAACAATGAGGAAGCGGACAGGAGGGAGATAGATCAGCTCGTTGAATGGCGTCACAACAACAATCTTGCACTCAACATTAGCAAAACTAAGGAGAAGATTGTGGACTTCATGAGGAAACCAGGAGAACATGAACCAGTCCTCACTGGGGTATCAGCATTGGACACACGACCAGACATAATACACATACAGAAAAATAATACATATGTAGGACCAGTATTCACGGGTACAAATAAATATTGTTTCAATTACATGAGAGTCTCGGATGGTTAGTGTGAGCAGTTCCTTTGGTCGTTCAGCATTCTCAATGCCTGTGGGAAGAAGCTGTTCCTCATCCTGGTGGTGCTGGCTCTGATCCTCCTGCATCTCTTCCCCTGACGGGAGCAGTTGAAGGATGCTGCGTGCAGGATGGAAAGGGTCCTCAATGATTTTGCATGCTGTCTTCAGACTACAATCCTGATAGATCACACCAATAGAGAGCAAGAGAGGCTCCAGATATCCTCTCTGCTACACTTATGGTCATGTAGATTGACCTCTGATCCATTTCTCTGCCACAATTGTACCACCACATTATGATGCAGCCAGCCAGCCTGAATAGAGATCCTGTAGAAAGTTGCCTTGTCCACTTCAGTCTTCCCTGGAAGTGCAGTCACTATTGCGCCTTCCTGACAAGTGACGAGATGTTGTGTGTCCACAATAGGTCACTAGTTAAGTGAACACCAAGGAACGTGGTGCTTTCCACTCTCTCCACTACAGAGTTGTTGATGTGCAGTGGAGGGTGGTCATTCTTGGTTAGAGCAATGCTTGAAATGCTTCTAAAGGATGGTTTGCACCCTAGTTAAGGGGTGCAGAGCAAGTTCTCTTACTCTACATTACAGATGTCAGGAATGCACTCGAAGCACCAAATGACCAATGAAATCACCCCCAAGAGCGAACCACCATGGACTAGAAACAATATTATCCTGCAATTGAAACTTAAGCAAACAATGAGCTGCTGGAGGAGCACAGCAGGTCAGGCAGCTCCCAGGGTAGAAATGGTCAGTCAAAGGTTTGTGTTGTTATGGAGAGCAATTATTGTGTTTCACTGCAATTAAATCTTATTGTCCCCATCAAGGTGAGTGTTCTGACTCTTCTTACTGCAGCTGGTACAGGTAGGATTACAGCTGATACAGTCCCATCGGAGCAATACTCTAGGCTCCCTCCTCTCAGACAAAAAACACACTTGGCTGCTCTCACAGAAATGATTATCTCAGCCATAAATATTTACCAGGCTGGAGGAGAGGATTTTTGGACTCTGAAGTACTCAAATGATCATACGTGGCACAGCTGAGGGTGCAGTCAGTAAACATGGGTTTTTTTAATGGCCTTCATGTGTCTCCTCCATTCCAAGCCATGAATAGTTTGTCACTGTATGTCTACATATCTTGCACAGTCAAAGCCATTAGGACTGTAAGGTTACCAAATGTGGCAAATTATTTTACTGGAATACATTTGCCCATTATAGTTAGCTTTTACTAGAAACGTGGCTTGCAAAAGTGAATGTGGGTGAGGTCAACTACAAATTGGCAGGTTCAGTTACAAAGGGAGTTCTGGCCATGAGCACTGGTCATGAAATGATGCCGAGCTGAGCTATTGTTGACTCAATTATTGCCTCCTTGCCTGACTGTGCAACTAGTGGAGTGGAGTCATGGAGAATTGTTGGTTAACAATAATTCCTGACAATAATTCCAGAGAGAACTTCTCTTTGCCACAACCTATTGCCATCCTCTTGCTTTGTAATTGTTCTACTTCATCTCCTGCACTGACTCCACTGACTTCACTTCCTGCTGATGACTTCTGGGTAAAGCTTTCCCTTCTGAAGGATGTGAAAGATGAGCTTCTCCGAAGAGAACTACAAAGTATCAGAGCAATGCAAACAATAGAATCTGCAAAAGGCATTCATGATGGGCCCATCATCATAAAGGACAGGGGTTGGGAATCTCTGATCCACAAGACCTTTGCCTCAATGCAGAATGGCAACTGAAATTAAGGAATCAACATGAAATACACAAAACAAAGGAGATACACCCGTTCCTTGAGGATGTGATAGTAACCAGTGAAATTCTTTCTCATGCATAGCAGTTAGTGCAATGCTGTTACGGCGCCAGCGATCAGGACTGGAGTTCGAATCCCGCGCTGTCTGTAAGGAGTTTGTACATTCTCCCCGTGTCTGCATGGGTTTTTCTTGCAGGCTCCGGTTTCCTCCCACCGTTGAAAAAACATACCGGTGGTTGTAGGTCAAATGGGTGTAATTGGCCTGCAGGGGCTCAAGGGCCGAAATGGCCTGTTATGTACTGCAAGTTCAAAACTCTTCTTGAGTCCTCAGGTATTCTCCAAAGCTGTAGAAACCCATCAGGTGCATTGACATGGAGTGGTATGAAAACACAAGGCCCTCTGAGTACCACAAGCTGCATCTAAAAAGGGAAAAGTTACCATTTTAAATGGTAACGATTAAAACGAATGTTGCACGACCAATGCCATTTTTTTTAGTGGTGATCCTGTGTATCTCGTGTTTTATGAACACTGGCAAGTGCCAGGCAACGGAATGCTAGAATCAGCTTCGTGAACTGCATGAATTATGCGTAGCAGGTGCGTTTCCACCCCCAAGGAAGAAAAATGTTAGTATTTGAACAGTTAATTCTGAGAAAAGCACCACCACATGAATAGGTGTCCAGACCAGAGTTCTTTTTACATAGCTAATTATCTATTTTTGCCAATTTGAGGCTTAGAATTTATTTCTCTCAAATATCAAGCTGATTGCAGAAAATTATACCAATCATGTATAATGATTAGATGTTTTAGAATAGGTTATAATCCATTAAACACATATGGCTTTTAAGAATTTGTAAATAACTTCCCTGTGTCTGTCTGAGTGAAGAATGGGATTGTTGCCACAATATGGGATCCCATTTGGCAGCATTCTATGCACATGTAAATATGCCCATCAAATCAATACATTATTTTGCCACCAATGTCTTACCAATAGCAATTCAGAATGTAATTCCCACACACAAATTCAGCTCTGCTCTTTGCAAGTACAAAAAAAGTGACTGAGATCACTGACTACATTTTCTTTTATGGCAATCTATCACAATGGCATAGCTGAAGAAGTTTATTTTGGGTTGAGGAGCCCTATCATTAAGTTTGAAAGGCAATAAATGTTTTAGGGCAGTCTTTCGCAGAGACAAACAATATACTTACAGTTTGGTAACAATTTCCACCAGCCTGAACAATGTTCCACCACCTGCAATGTATTCCCCTCCCCGTCACCTTTCATCAATTCAAATCAAATTGTTTCCTTAATGTTTCTTTGATCTGCTTTTCCATTCTCGCCTGCCAATCTGGTGCATTGGTGGTGTCCTTTTACCTTCTCCACCATTCAGGGACCCAAATGGTCTTTCTAGATGAATCAGCAACTTCCTTGCACTTCCCATCTAGTGGACTGTGCTCAGTGTTCACAATGTAGACTCCTCTATACTGGAGAAATGCATTATTGGGTGATCACCTTGTGGAGCACTTCCATTCAGTCCACAGAGATGACCCTATACTTTTGGTTGCCTGCCACTTTATTCTTCCATCCGCTCCCTTTCATTAAGCAGTGTGACAACTTGAAGAACATCTCATCTTCCATATGGCCACGTTGCAGTCTTCTGGAATCAGTATTCAATTCTCCAACTTAATTTGACTCGCTTATTCTTTTCAACTGAATTAGAACTGGCCACTTTTTCCCATTGTCATTACTCAGTTATCTCTTTATTATTATTTGACCTGCTGGGCATGTCCCAGAACCTCACTGTTAACAACACATAATGTAGACTTCATTTCACTGGTACTCTGAATGCCTCACCCCCTCCCCCACCCCCCACCCCGCACCTCGAACCTGTTCTGTCTCACGCTATCAGAGATATTACTTTTGTTCCATTCACCCCTTCCCTACCATCTCTGCTACTGCAAATTGATGTTCTTTTCTGAGTTCTACTGAGCGGTACTGAACCTCAAATGTCTTTTTAGCATTAATTTTGCCTGACCGCCATTTTTCAGTTTTGTTTCATATTTACATCATTTACATGTGATTTTAACATACCTGGAAGGTTTCTGTATTTGGTTTTAAACTGTAGAATAATTGCATAAAAAATATTTAAACATGCTTACATGATTTCATAAAAATATTTAAACACACTTGCCTGAAGTTCCTGTTACCTATTTTAATCATGGTGTTAAATGATTTACTTATCATGTACAAATGGCAGAGAGAAGAATTATGTTAAACATTCCCATTCATTGCATTCATAAAATTTATTTAAATCTTATTTTTATACTGCTGTAGTTTCATTTATTTTATGGAATTGTTTAAATGCATTAATGACAGTTAAAAAGTTGAGCTTGTATATTGCTGAAGGGGGAAAGAACTCATTAGCACCTTTTGCATTCTGAACATTGCCTTTTGAGAGGTTGGGGAGAGGAAGGAAGGACAGGCATGGAAGTTGAGACATTTAACATACCAAGGGATCCAAGTTCTCTGTATCTTTGGGGAAACCTCTGAACGTTTTTGGCTTCCCAGTCCAGATATGCAATTTTTTCCTTATGGCTTGTTGGTTTGGAATATTGGAAAGGATCTCGGAAACAGTCTAGAAAAGAGGAAAAGGATTGGAGTCAATTCTGCCGTCAAGAAAGACTGGCGCATGTCATCAGAAAATGGATCTGGTGTAAGAATCAAACCTTTGGTTTGAAAATACGTCACTTGGACACACATTTCTTTTCCCTTACCAAATACAGGTTCACACAGTGCCCTCCATAGTGTTTGGGACAGAGACACATTTTTTTCCTTTATTTTTCCCCTGTACAATTTGTAATCATGTACAAAAAATTTGCATAAAAAGTGCTGTAATTTCTACATGGTCAAACCAAAATGTACACAAATAACTTTGAATAAAAAAATCTGGAATGTTCACTCTAATCACATGCGAATTGTTTGATTGCAAATTTAAAACTGTGGGGCAAATAAAGGAGGGCCCTGTAGGTTACTGAGAGGTGGATCAGCTTTAAATGAGCATCTACCAGTTTTGCCAATTTTCATTTTGCCTTTCCAGGATTACCATGCAGTTAATTTATGCTTACCAAGGGAACATTTGCTGGTTCCATCATTAATCACCTCAGAAGTCAAATCATATAGTTGTTGCAATAATTTGTTGCAGGTTTGTGATTCTGAGGGCTTCATGTTATATTTGTGGATTTTAGCAACCAAAAAAAACTTCAATTTATAAATGATCACAGAAAACACCAAAATGAAATAATATTCAATATTATTCATTCCATAAATAATGATCACCTTTCTATTATTGTTCAATTTGCATCTGCCATCATGGATTCCCATTATGAGACTGAGTTGTGACTTCTGCAAAGTTGGAGACTCCAATTTTTGTATCTGAGAACAGTTTATGTGAGTCAAGACCACAGCTTCAGGTTCATGATCAGATTCAAAGCCAATAGTGACGTCCGCATACCAGGCTAGATTTTCCATTCAACTTGGCAGGTTGCTCGTGCAGGATGGGTTTTAAAAATGACGGACGCAAAGATTCACCCATGGTACTACTGAACAGTGGTGGTAGCTTAAGGTAAATGACATCGACCTCTGCTCCTATTTCTTACTTTCACATGATGTTGTCTGTATGATACTAACCCTACATACAAGGAATGTTGTATGTGTAAAAGGAATTAAAGGGGAAAATGCCTTGGACTCCCTTTTAGTACACAATTTGCAGACTTTTAATTTTGCAGCAGACATTTTAACAATTTTGGATTTTTTTTATTCACAATCTACATTTATGGGCTATATCACTAACTGCAGTTTCATGCCTTTGTTTTAAAGACCATTGGCTCTCTAGATTTGTAGGGAACCAGTGACAAAGCATTGTCATTTTCTGTCAATGAATGATGCAACATGTCATGGGGAGTCAAGCTCATTACCATCATGATCTCTTCTTATGACAGGCTGCCAACTAACATGCTGCCCACACACATTGCTAATGGGCGACCCCATAACGCAAGGGGCTTCTCTCCCACTGATGAGTAATGAAGACTTTACAGTCCTGTTTCACATGCTTCTGCTTGTGAGAAACTCCATAGGTTGGCCAATTGTGACCAGGTTAGCATCTGATGAATAGATTCTAGTTCTTCTTCCATTTTAATTTTGTCCTAACCATTTCTTGTTCAACAAGTCCTACCAAGCTCACTAAGATGTGTGGCCTCCTTTATGTGTGTGGCTGTGTGTATGCTTGCCAACCAAGGCAATGTGTGCCACTGCCACAGGGCAGCCTACTGACAGACGTTCAGAGTCCAAGCTGACAACGACACAAAGATAAACATGTTAGAAGCTTGCCATCTGTCAGGGATTCATTGAGAGACCATAGTACAATATATGATGGACTTTGCACAGAAGTCTATTTTGGAGGTGGTGAAAATTGAGGCAAAGTTTAAGAAAAGGATAGCCCGACTCCCTCAACTTGAAATGACACAGTGTTTTAATCTGTTCTGCTCTTGTACAATGTCATCATGTGAAAGATGGCTTATTGCAAAGTTTCCCAGGCCTGGGTCTAGTTGCTTTTTTGCAACAAGGAGAATATAGTCTTTACATATTGTATGATGAAGAGACCTAAGTAATATATTGGTATATGTTTCACATAAGCTACACCAATCTTGATGAGGGAATTTGTGGTACACTTAAAAGTCTTGGACTGTTTCCAGCTTTGTTATAAATTCAGCATGTTCCTTTTACCAGCCATCAGATGCCATGTAGCTCCATCATTCACTTACAAAATGCATAAAACCATAGAGCCGTAGAACCCTGCTGCAGCAGAGGAGCAGGCCATTTGGCCCCTCTAGACTGTGCCAAACTTATTCTCCCTACTCCCATTGATGTGCTGTAGACCATAGCCCTCCATATCTCTCCCATCCATGTACCTATCTAAATATCAAAATTAAGCCTGCATTAACCACTTCAGGTGGCAGCTCTTTCCACACTCTTAGCACTCTCTGTGTGAAGAAGTTCCCTCTAATTTTCCCTTTAAACATTTCCCCATTCACCCTTAACCAATGTCCTCTAGTTCTTGTCTCACCTAACCTCAGTGGAAAAAAAACCTGTTTGCATTTATTCTATCTATACCCCCCATAATTTTGTCTGCCTCTATCAAATTTCCCTTCATTATTCCACGTTTCAGGGATTAAAGTCCTAACCTGTTCAACCTTTCCTACACATAGAATAAAACTTGTAGGGAAATCCAAGCACTTCCTCTCCAAACTACTGGCAAATATTCTCGTAAGGGTCTGCAAGCCTTTCATGAACATGCAAGTTTCAAACTTAACGCTCGAAATTCATTGACAATTTCCCACCAGCTCCTTTCCATTCCAAATGGAGTCCAGTGATAAACACGAATTTCCTGTGCTGTTCAGTATATCCACGGGAGAATCTACATGATCAATCTCATTTGATTAGTCTTCAGAGGGGCTGTGAAGGAAAATTGGAAGCTAATTTACACTTCTTTGAAATATGAGTTTACTTTAATGATTTAATCATTTTAAACATTTCATCTGGTTGAATTACTTCAATTTTATTTATTTCATTTTATAAATTTTAAATTAAATTAGACACACAGCACTGTTACAGGCCAATTCAGGCCTATGGGTCCGTGCCGCCCAAATTACACCTCACTGATCTACACCTCAGTATGTTCTTGAAGGGTGGGAGGAAACCGGAGCCTATGGAAAAAAAACCCACGCAGACATGGGGAGAACATACAAACTCACTACAGGCAGCGAGGATTCGAACCCAAATCCGGTCACAATCACTGGCACTCTAAAGGCATTGTACTAAGTGCCAATCGTGCATTATACTTTATGTTTACACATTCAGCTTTTAAAATAGATTTTAATTCACCATGGCAGATAAATCCCCGGTGTAAAGGGTGGGCCAGTACTGTGCACTCTGCACTCCGCCTATAATCTCCATTGCACAGGCTCGAAGGACATGCCCATTGGCACTTTTTTCACAGAAACAGCTGAATTATTCCCCAAAAAATTAGCATACTTACCTCTGGTGTGTTCCAACGGGGTTGTTTGCACAGGGGCACTTTTACACAGCCTTGCTGTGTTGCAGGGTGAACGTGGGTGGACCCTCCAACAAACATGGATGGACATTGACGCAGATGTGCAACGTAAGTGACCTTCAGAATCCTGCGACCAAAAAATCCTCAGGAAAGAAGAGGAAATGCCTCCTGATTTTCAGACCGTTGTGAAGGTGGTAGCTATTATGCTTAACTTTACGCGAATGAACCATAACGTCCTGTGTCTCCTGTAGGCCTTCATGGTGTGGAGATGTGGGTATGCAGCAGGTTTAAAAGTCCTGCATTCCCATTGCGAGCTGAAAGCATCATTGTGTGTAACCAGGGAAGTTGTATTCATTAGGCCTGCTTCTTACGGAATGGCTCCATAAAAATAGGTGGGCGAGCCAGTGGAAAAATTACGGGATGGAATTTGCATCATTTTCTGCCACCGGAACAGAAAATATCCTAAAAGTTTCTGCTCTTCAGCGGTTGTGTAAAAATGCCTCATCAAAAGTGTCTACGATCCTTCCTAAATCTTCGTTCGCGAAGACAAGGCATGACATATCAGTGAACAGAGTGTTGAATGCAGGGGAAATCAGATTCCCCTGTTCTTTTCTCTTTTTCACATTCTGTTTTATCTCCTGATTTATACTCCATGCTTTGTTGTCTGGGAAGGAGAATGAAATAGCAGACACAGCTATCTTGCTTCAAGCTATAGTACGGACACTCCATGTTGCTATTTACCTTCGGTGTCTAAAATTCTTTGTGCCTGCACTGACATAGATGTTATCTCTGCAACAAAAAAAATAGACATGTAGGCAGATAGAATGTGAAATTTGATACTGGTAATGTCACATGCTGGGCACACAGCTTGCAACAAGGAATAACAGGGATTGATTTTATTATATGTATTAGTAACCGAGGACCTGTTGTTTGTAGCAACATGCTATCTTCCTTTATTTCAAAACCTGCTCCAGGAGAGGGAGGTGGAAGGATTTGAAAGAGAGTTGCACCAATATTTTTGGTATTGAACACATTTTTTTTTAAATGATAAATACAGCCCAAAAAGGAAGAAATGTTCAAACAAAATGGGAAATCAAAGCCAACATAAAAGAAAGTATGTTTTCCTTAAAGGAAAATCGTGCATGACAAATCTATTACAAATTTTTTAAGAGATCACAAGCAAGTTAGACAGGAAAGATGCAGTGGACGTTATGGACTTGGACTTTCAATAGGCCTTCGACAAGGCTGCTAAACAAGATGAGAGCCCATGGAATTACGGGAAGGATGCTAGTATAAGTAGAGCATTGGCTGATCACATTGAAACGGAGTAAAAATAAAGGAATCCTATTCTGGTTGGCTACCGGTTACTAGTGGTGTCCCGCAGGTGTCAGTGTTGGGGCAGTTTATTTTTACATTGTATATAAATGATCTGGATTATTGAATTGATGGTTTTGAGGCTAAATTTGCAGATAATACTAAAATAGGTGATAGGGCAGGTGGTGCTGGGGATACTGAAAAGCTGCAGAGAGACCAGGATAGATTAGGGGAATGGTAAAAGAGGTGGCAGTTGTAATGGATTGTTGGAAAGTGTATGGTCATGCACTTCGTTGGAAGAAATAGGTTAGTATTTAGAAGGGGAGAAATTCAAAATGTCAAGGTGCAAAGGGACTTGGGAGTCCTCATGCAGGATATCCTAAAGGTTAACCTCCAGGTTGAATTGATGGTAAAGAAGGAAAATGCAATTTTGGCATTAATTTCTAGAGGATTAGCTTACAAGAGCAGGAATGCAGTTGGAACTCTATAAAGTACTGGTGAGACCTTACTTGGAGTACTATGTACTGTTTTGCACACCTTATTTGAGAAAAGAGTAAAGGGTTCAGAGAAAATTTATTAGAATGATACCAGGAATGAAAGGGTCAGTGATTGAGGAATGAGTGTTGGCTCTTGAACTGTACTCATTGGAGTAGAGAAGGATGAGGGGGACCACATAGAGGCATTTTGAATGCTGAAAGGAGTCATGAACATCGGCCATGAAATTTTTTTTTTGCATTGGCAAAACTTGGTATAAATTACATTAAAACAAAATTAGAGCAAAGTAAGAGAGAAAGTGAGGTAGTGTTTATGGTTCATTGTCCATTCAGAAATCTGATGGCAGAGGGGAAGAAGATGTTTTTGTACTGTTGAATGTTTGTCTTCAGGCTCCTGCAACCCCCTTCCTTTTGGTAAAAGTGAGAAGAGGGCATGGCCTGGGTAGTGAGGGTTCTTGATGATAGTGGCTGCTTTCTTCAGACCCTATCTCTTGTAGATGTCCTTAATGGACTGGAGATAAATGCCCATGATAGTCAAGTTCATGACTCTCTGTAGTCTTATCCTGACTTATTAATTGGCACCTCAATACCAGACAGTGATGAAACTAATCAGAATGCTCTCCAATGGTACACCTGCAGATTTTCGCAAGGGTGATTTGGTGATATACCAAATTTCTTCAAACTTCTAATGAGGTATAACCACTGGTGATTTCATTGACATTAAGGCCTCAGAGAAGGCCTCAGAAGATAAGATCTTCAGAGATGTTGACACCCAGAAATTTAAAGTTATTTTCCCTTTCTACTTCTGAACCATCAATGAGAACTGGTTTGTGTTCTCCTAGATTTCCCTTCCTGAAGCCCACAATCAGTTCCTTAGTCTTGCTAATGTTGAGTGCAAGGTTGTTGTTGTGGCATCACTCAACTAGCTGATCTATTTTACTCGTATGCAATTCTGCCAATTCTGCCAATGTCACTGGCAAATTTGTATATGGCCACCCATTCATGGATGTAGAGATAGAATCCTTGGGATGCACTGATTGTCGGTGAGGAGGAGAAGATGTAACTGATCTGCAACAACTGTGGTCTTCCGATGAGGAAGTCAAGAATCCAGTTGCGGAGGGAGGTGCAGAGACCCAAGTTTTGAAGTTTGCTGACCAGAACTGACCGTATATTAACCTCCAGTTTCCCAATTTGGATAGAATAATTTACAGCATTGAGATAATCTCTCTTTTGGTTTTTAAAATTAAGTGGATATGCTCAAGTTTACCTACTTCAATTTGCGTCCTCCTTGCAGCTCACATTGCCCTATAGCTTTGTATTGACTGCAAATGTGGACATGTTACATTTAATTCTCTCATTCAAATGTCTATGGAGAAAGCACTCTTTATTTCGATTTCTCTCTCCATCTCAATATATTATTTCCAATCCTCTGTGCTTTAATTTTGCAGCTCTTATGTGGGATCTATCAAAAGCCTTCTGAAAGCCACTCATTCTACCTTTTCTATTCTGCTAGCTATATCCACAAAGATCTCCAGTAGATTTTCTATGCATGATTTCCCTTTTGCTGATTTTGTTCCATCCCATTACCCATGGAGATTTTGTTCAGCCCATTAATGTTCTCTGTTACTACATTTTCTATATTAGATTCTATTATTTTCCCTATTACTGATGTTGAACTTACTTGCCTGTACTTCCTTATTTCTTATCGTCCTCCTTTTGTAAATAGTGAGGCTACAATGGTTATGAGGCCAATCTGTGGAAACGACTCCGATTCTAAAGAATTTTGGAATATGATCACCAATGCTACAAATAGCATTTCTTTTAGTGTTTTGGGGTCTGGATGATTTTGTTCAGGCGATTGGTTAGCCTCTAGCCCTGTTAATTTGCCTAGGAATTTTTTTTAATAGCAATGATTTTATTTAGTGCCTCCCTCTCTCCAGATACGTGTTTAATTGTTCTGCCATTTCTTTGCCCCCAGTGTTACCTTCTTTATTGAATATTTTATTTAAAATGTTTCCCTACATGTATCTAAACAATTATATAAAACAATAAGAATTAAATTTTGAGAGTTTTGATCATTACACGATAGTTATAATCCATCCCCTCCATATCTATCATGTAGGTATATGTATTCTTTCTTTGGCTTGGCTTCGCGGAAGAAGTTTTATGGAGGGGGTAAAAAGTCCACGTCAGCTGCAGGCTCGTTTGTGGCTGACAAGTCCAATGCGGGACAGGCAGACACGATTGCAGCGGTTGCAGGGGAAAATTGGTTGGTTGGGGTTGGGTGTTGGGTTTTTCCTCCTTTGCCTTTTGTCAGTGAGGTGGGCTCTGCGGTCTTCTTCAAAGGAGGTTGCTGCCCGCCAAACTGTGAGGCGCCAAGATGCACGGTTTGAGGCGTTATCAGCCCACTGGCGGTGGTCAATGTGGCAGGCACCAAGAGATTTCTTTAGGCAGTCCTTGTACCTTTTCTTTGGTGCACCTCTGTCACGGTGGCCAGTGGAGAGCTCGCCATATAACACGATCTTGGGAAGGCGATGGTTCTCCATTCTGGAGACGTGACCCATCCAGCGCAGCTGGATCTTCAGCAGCATGGACTCGATGCTGTCGACCTCTGCCATCTCGAGTACTTCGACGTTAGGGATGTAAGCGCTCCAATGGATGTTGAGGATGCACACACACACACACTATATACATATATATATATATATATATATATATATATACGTGTGTGTGTGTGTGTGTGTGTGTGTATGTGTGTGTGTGTGTGTGTGTGTGTGTGTGTGTGTCTGTGTGTGTGTGTGTGTGTATATATAATACACACAGAGTAATATATATATAGTAAGATAAAGAAAAGAAAAAATAGCTTCATGGATTGCTCAGAAGATCAATTTCCAACACACAGGACACCAGCAAGATTTATATGATCAATTTAAGGAAGAAGATTAACACAGGTCTCAAGAGGATAGAAGAAATCCATTACATATTTATACCTAAAACTTGTATATACAAGCCCCAAATTTGCAAAAATATTCCTTATGTATTTCTCAAATTATATGTAATTTTCTCCAAGGGGATACAGCTTTGAATTTCTGCATTCCTTGTTCCCATTCCCAAATGTGAATCTGACTTTCAGGTAACCGCTAGTGCTATTTTAACAAATTCATTTGGTCTATTGATAATTTGAATTTGGGTCTTGTTCCTTCTATATTCACCAATAGAAATAAATATCAAGAGTTTCTATAGAAAGATTAACTTGGAAATATGAATTGGGAGGCCTGCAGCTTCCTGACCGAGAACTATTATCAAGCGGCTCAAATGAGATTTCCCACTTTTGTTTTGAAGGAGCAAAAAAACCAAATAGAATATGATAAAATAGGAGAGAGATTGGCAGAGGAATTTATATACAAATGGGATTCAAAATTAATGACTGGTGTTAAAGAAACACCATTGTTGATTACCGTTTGGAACAAGTTAAATGACAAACTTGGAATAAAAGGAATATCTTGTACCTTTTTCAAAGGATAATCAATTTTCAACTATTTGGTTTCATAAAGGTATTAAAAATATTGAAGATCGTTATGAACAAGCCCAACTGATGTCATTCGAACAACTAAGGAATAAATATGGAATACCTAATAATACTTTAAAGTTATTTTGAGCCCTCTACATACGATATTCCTGAGAATGAAAACTAGCAAAGTGAGAAATACCCATAGGCTGTATATGAATAATGGGTAGTTAATCTATCTTGAAAACATTTCACTGAAAGGACATGGTTCACCAACATATTAGGAGAAATACAACATGGAAAAAGCACCATTTTGTCGTAGACAAGATGTTAACATGCTTTGATGGAACTCATTCAAAGGAAATATTTTGTGTATAATTTCTGCCTGACCTTATTTCTGTAATGAAAATTCCTCTCACATATCAATTTATATAAGTTGCATCTTGTGATACCACAATTCCTGGAGATGATTGGGACACTTCAGGACCAGTGATGGTTCTACTGTAAGTGACTGAGATTGATTTTGCACGTGTCATTTTTGCAACGTGCCTGCTATTCACTTGCTGAAGAAGAATTACATGCAGGACACCACTTGCCGATTCTCAATCCAGCACTCAAAGACTCTTAAATCAAAATAATGCTTTCTGATATTACAGTCAATCAATCACTGACATGATTCTGTTGAAATTCACTTTTGTTTTACGTATAACAATTTTTTTTCTTTTCTGCTCCGATACTGGTTTAGTGCAACTCAGTTCATTTTAGCTTTTGCGCTGTGCCTTGATGATTGTCAGTTCAAATCCAACATCAGGGATTTTGGAACACAATAATATTTGGCACTCTAATGTATTGACGTGAGAATTCTGACTTATCAGTAAAATACTTCTTCAAATGAAATTACAAACAAGATTCATTCTGACTGCTCTGATAATTTGAATGAATATTAAATGTCCAATCAAACTCTGCAAACAATAAAAAGGATTTCTCCTAATATGTTGGTGAACCGTGTCCTTTCAGTGATATGTTTTCAAGGTAGATTATTCATATAGAGCCTATGTGATCTCAGTTATAGAATAACTGCCAAGAAAGCCTACATAATAATAGTTACTAAATTTTTAAATAATTAATTGGGAGAAAGAGCTTAATCTACAAGTAATGATTAAGAATGACCCAAGTACCCCAGAATTCAAAAAAAAATTATAGACCTCACCTGGAATATTGCATCCAGTTCTGGTCCCCAAATTTGAGGAAGGACATACTCGCTATAGAAGGAGTGCAGCGCAGATTTATAAGGTTAGTTCCCAGGATGGTAGGATTGACATATGCTGAAACATTAGAAAGACTGGGCTTATATATGATGGAGTTTAGAAAGATAAGGGGAGATACGATTGAGGAATATAAGATTATCAAGGAACTAGACAGGGTGAAATCAGATTTCATGTTCCCAATGTTGGGAGAATCTAGGACTAGAGGGCATAGTTTAAGAATATAGGGAAGGCCTTTGAGGAAAGAGCTGAGGAGAATTTTTTTTTACCCAGAGAAATGTGGATCTGTGGAATGTTTTGCTGTAGAGGGTGGTAGGGGCAGTTTCACTGGATATGTTCAAAAGGGAGTTAGATAAGGATCTTGTGGGCAGGGGAGTTAAGAATTATGGGGATAAGGCTGGGAATGGGTACTTATAGTGATTGATCAGCCATATCTGAAAAATGGCGGTGCTGGCTTGATAGGCCAATTGGCCGATTCCAGCACCTACTGTCTATTGCCCATCTCATTGAGATGTAGGAATTCCAGGCACAGATTGATAAGACAGGTTATAAAAAAAATCTGTTCCATTCAGCTGGAAGACCGAGCATAAAGGGCTGACACATTAAAAATAGGATGAGTGGAAATTTCTTACACAAGAAGGTTGCATATTTTTGGTATTTATTCCAGTGACTTGTGAATACAAAAATCATGTCTATTTGAGGCTGGCATGGAAAACATTCTGAACACAAAAGAATACAGAAATATACAGGGATCTGGTGGGTAGTTGGATTTGGGGCATGGAATGAGCCATGATCTTACTAGGTGGTAAAGCAAATTTGATAAGCTGTGTGCTCAATATCAGCTTCTATTTCTTATGTTCTTATTGCTTGTGAATTGGTTGGAAATGTTATAGACCTAAGCACAAGTCAGTCATTCTTCCATGAACCCATTAGGATTTTTAGATAATGAAACTTTACTGTAATATTCTACTCACAATAATTTGTTCCATTTCCAACCTTTCCCTGATATAGGTGGGATCTTGATGAGGATATTGCATTGATATATTGACATAGAACGTTTAACAGGAATAAAAATTGATTTTTTTCTTCTTTTTAATGTTTCTTTTTACAAACTGGTGGGATAAAAACTTAAATGCCAACACAATTCACATGTATAAAAATGTAATTATTTAGAAGACTATATAAACAGCAGAAGTCAGATATTTGTAATTCATTACAAACAGTACTCGAAGTGACTATTTAATATGTAATGTTTTAAGAGTCCACGATTCAACTCTATTTCTTCAATCACTCTCAAGGAGAAAATATATGTAGATAACGGCAATGCTCAAAGAAAATTATATTTAAAATGTCTCCGCATGTACAGATAAAAGGAAACTATTGGTTAAATGGAAAGGCAACACAACACAAAGATTCAGAAAGGTTCACAAAGAGCATTAAAAACTGGACAATGTGGAGAAGATGATGGTGTAGAACCATTAAAGTCTGTCATGGATATTATAAATAGCTGGTTTAAAAGTTGAATAGACCTTTGCATCTGTTTTTATTACAACGCAGATTGCCTGTGCCCCTTATGCAATGGATCAAAATCTTAATTAGTTTCTTGCAGGTAAGAAGGGGCACGAGGATAGCATTAAATACATTCAAGAGGTCAAGGAAGAAAAGGTGTGAATTAATTCATTCTCGGCTGCTGAAGAGATGGCAGATGTAATGGCATGCAATAAATAATTTCTTATTGGCTTACTGACAAGTGCTGTAGCATCAGCATTTTGTTAGATGGTATATATAATCTTCCTTTACAAGAGGGGGATTAATGAAAAATGGTGGGAATTGTGCATCACTGATCTGTGTGGCATTGTTGGGGAAGTTGATGGAAGGTTCTGTGAAAAACAAATATTTAAAACAAATAGAAATTATAGAGAGCACTGAACATTACTTCAAAAATCAAAGGATGAGTTTTACAAACCTCATCCAGTATATTGCAAAGGAATTAGAATCTCTCATCAAACAGACATAGTTGGAATCTGCCACTTTACTTAACCCAAAGGCTTTGAGCAAAATGTTGGATAGTGATTTGTTCAACGAATGCAAGCGTCACAAAAGGAAGAGAATGGTCTAAAAATTCGGCCTAAGCAAACGAAAGTAAATAAGCCACCCAATGAACGCTGGCAAAGAATAAGGCACATTTTAGATCTCTCTTTTCACTGTGGTCACAGACAGCCAGGAGGAGATAGAAAGTACTTACGTTAAAGGTTGACTGAAAGCAATAGAGTTGGAATAAATCCAATTTAGACATTGGATCCACTCTACATGTACACCCACGTGCAATTACACCCAGAATTTAAGCTAGTGCTCCTGTTTTTCTACCATTCTTTTAGTGAAAGTGCTATTTTTAAAATTAGATCTTGCTGCATTCTTACAGCACCTTGAAAGGAAATGCAAGATTTAATTTCCAGTCTGCTTCTCTGTCAGAGAATCAGTGAAATACTAATGGTGGAGGTTATTCAGCCCATCATTTCAAGATTCCCAAAAATAACTGAAATTTATCCCATATCCAGCCATTCGTTCATAGAATATTCTGCTGGCTTGTTTAAAATGATATGGTTTTTGGTCAATATTACCATGACATGCAATGAATTACAGGCATTTTGGGTACAGAGATTTTCCCTCTGCTCCCTTGATGTACCATTAATAATCCCAAAAGACTGAAGTTGAGAAACTGATAGGCTTTTATTAACTATAGACTAGAACAGCCATCAACTGATCAAGGCCAACTGGAATGGGGAGCATGCAAAGGACTAAGGGTAGGATTGGTCTCAGGAGACGTGTCCAGCCGGCAGCAGCCATTCGTAGCGTAACAGTGGTTTACCACATCCCTTTGATTGTGTCTGCATATTATTAGCATAAATTTTGTTCTTGACCTCTGCTAAAGGAAGTAGGCCTTTTTTTACTTGCCCTATACAGGCCTCTCATTATTTTATACTTCTTTATAAGAACATAAATAGGAACAAGAGGCCTGTTGAGCATGCTCCACCCTTTGATAAGCTGTGGAAAGCTCCACTTACTTAACTTTTCCCAATAACCTTTAATTACCCTACCTATCAATCTGTTTTAATTATATTCAATAATGGCAGCCTCCACTGCTTCCCAAGGCAGATAATTCCACAGATTCACCACTCTCAAGGAAAAGCAGCTGCTCGTCATCTCTGTCCTGAACCTACTCTCTCGAATTTGAGGCAGTCTTCCCTCACTAATCCAAAATAAGTATCCATTTTGACTTCTCCAATCTAAAGGAAACCATTGTATCATGTGGATTGCTTTCTATTGCTGAATTCGTCATAGAGTTGATCAATGGATCCCATTAATTTTGGGATTAAACAGCCTTAAAATGGGGAAATTTGCCTTTGCCACCCAATGCCAATTGTGTTATCAGAGTCCCATTCATTTGATTAGCAATTTCCAGATCTGTTTATTATGTGGGAAACAGTTAATTATATAATTTATTCTTTTTTAAAATATTCTGAATTATTTCTTATATTTGAAAGTGCTTTTTTTTAGTCTTAAGGCAACTTTTTGTCATTAGGCCTTTTTAACAAACATTTACTTTAACAATTCATTTTTTGGGGGGGAAATCTACATGTTATTGGATGTATTGTCCATTCCTAATTGCCCTTGAGAAGATGGTAATGAGCCACTCCCTAGCACCATTACAGTCCTTCTGGCACAGGTACTCTTATGGCGTTGTTGGGTAAGGAATTCACTAATTTTGATCCAGCAACAATAAAGAACGGTGATATACTTTCAACCCAGGATGATGTGCAACTTGGAAGGGCATGTGTGGTGAGGTGGTCCCATTCATTTTCTGCTATTCATGGTTCAGGCTGTGCTGGTGAAGTAACTGCAGTGCTTTTAGTAAATGGTGATGGAAGGAATGCATGCTTGGTTGAGAGACTTTTCTCCAGAAGACAGGTATCTAAACTAAAGGGCATGCATTTACAGTAACAGATCTGGCAGGGTGTTGTCAAAAATAAAAGGCTTTGCGCTATGTCAGTGACTCGACAGTTGTTGGAGCTGTGCCTCCAGTCTTGTGTCTTGATAGGAAGCAAGCCTCTGCCCCCAAATTTGCCTCTTGTTAAAAGTTGTTAGGATTTTCCATGGATGGGGTGGGGTGCGGTGGGGGGGGGGGGGGAAGGAGAGGAGTGGGTGGGTTGGGTGCCTCAGCTCTGTACTGCCTGAGATTTTCTACCTGCTGTAGCTTCAGTGTGCATATCAGGAGACCTTCTGGCTGATGAAGGGTGAGGAGGGCCAGTCATCCTCAATTGCCCAGGGTAAGTGATGCCAATAGTGAGGTGAAAGAAATAAAGGATGAAGCTGGAGGTGCAAAAGGGAATTGGAAATGTAGAGAGAAGCATGCCCACAGTGGGATTTGAACACATTGAGAATTTTTTTTATCATACACTTAATGTTTATAACAAATTTTCCAATCTTTCAAAATAAGATTATAATTTAACCTTGAAACTGTAGAACTGAGTAATGGGAGGTAGGAAAGAGTACTTTTGGCAGAATAGTATAGGATGAGAGAACAGTATCGGAACAGATTTCAGACAACAAGCACTGTGAAAAATATACCCCTTAGTTCCTCCTTCTCACCTGAAGTATATGGTCTCTAGTTTTAGACATCTTGACCACAGTTTCTGGCTTTATATTCTAAGTATGCTTCTCATATTTTTATCAATGTCTGTCATGTCATCTCTCAGCCTCATTTGCTGAAGGTAAAACAGAGCCTATCCAAGCTAGCCCACTAACCCAGGAAACACACTTGTGACTCTTTCCTACAGCTCTCCAGCTGAATGAAATATTTCCTGTTGTTTGGCAGCCAGAACTCTACACGATTCTCCAAATACAGCGTCACTGACATTTTGCAAAATTCTGACGTCTCAAATCTTTTACTCAATGGCTCAAAAAATGAAGACTAGCATGCCTTAGACCTTCCTCACCACCTGCCACCTTCTGGAAACTATGTAATTGTACCCTTGGGTCTCTGTTCAACAACAGTCACTTGGCTCTGACATGCACTATATATGTTGCCCTGGCTTTACTTCCTAAAATGCATTACTTCACACATAATTGAGTTAAATTCCATTTGGCATTCCTTGGTCCATTCTCCCAATTGATCAATATCCTGAGGGAACCTTCATTCTCCTGCATACAATCAATTTTGATGTCGGCTCTAATTTTACCAATGATGCTGTAGTGCGCGTCAAAAGAATCAAAGGCTTGTTGATCCAAACCAAGGCTTTTATTAACTAGAAGACTGGAGCGTATCACATGTAGGTCGACCAGTCCAGAATGACCTGGTCTGGCTAGGAGCAACCCTTTAAGACCTGCTAGTAGGCGTGGCTATGCTCTAAGCCAATCACAGCCATTCTGCACTACAATCTGTACATGTACACATTGGGGATAGAGTCTGTCCTATCACAGAAGCCAAATACATCCTCATCCAAATCGTCAATGTAAATAAGATCATAGGCTATTCAGCCCATTATGGTTTCCCTGCAATTTAATCAGCCCGACTACCTGGCCTTCTCCCCATAATTTTTGATGCACTGGCTAACCAAGAACCTATCAATCTCTGTCAAAAATACACCCAATCACCTGGCCACCACACCAGCTGTGGCAACAAATTCCTTAGATTTACCACCATCGGGCTGAAGATATTCCAATGCATTTCTGTTCTAAGCAGAAGATCTTCAATCCTCAACTGGCGCCCTCTTATCCTAGACTCTTCAACCAAGGGAAACCAGCTCTCTACATCTACTCTACCCATGACTTTCAACATTCAAAATGTTTCAATGAGATTCCCCCCTCCCCCATGCTCTTGAATTAAAAAAAATACAGGGCAAGATCTGTTAAATGCTCCTCATATGATAACCTTTTAATTTCTCGAATCATCCTAGTGCAACATCTTTGAACCCTCTCTAACGTCAGCACATCTTTTCTTAAATGGAGAGCCCAAAACTACTCACAATACTCAAAGAGAGGTCTCACCAGTGCCTTATAAAGCCTCAACATCACATCCCTGTTCTTGTATTCTATTCCTCTTGAAATTAATGCCAGCATGGCATGTGCCATTTTAACACTATCTCAAGATTCAAGTTTACCTTCAGCCTATCCTGCATGAGGTCTCCCAGGACCCTTTGCATCTCGGCATTATCAATTCTCCCCCCCCCAGCATTTAAATATTTGTCTGCCCGTTCATTTTTTTCTACCAAGTCCACTTTCCAACATGTTATTTCATTTGTCGCTTCTCTGCCCATCCTCCTAATCTAAGAGCTTCTCCAGCCTCGATGTTTTGTCGACACTACCTGCTCCTCTGCCTACCTTCATGTATCATATGTAAATGGCCACATAGCTATTCATTTCATAATCTAAATCACTAATATACAACTTAAAAAGCAGTCCCAACACTAACCCCTGCCAGCAACTGGCAGCCAATCAGAATATGATCCTTGCATTACAAATCTCTCCTTTCTGCCAATCAGCCAATACTCTACCCATGTTCATTCATTTCCTGTAACACCATGGACTCTTGTTAAGTAGCCTCATGTGCTGCACCTGGTCAAATGCCTTCTGAAAATCCAAATACACAGTATCCACTACATAGCCCTTATCCAGCCTGTTGGTCATTACATTCAACAGAGGCCCTGATCCCTGAGTATAATCCTTGATCACCACACTCTGCCTTCTATCATCAAGCCAGCTTCATATTCAATTCGTCGCTTTCACCAGGCTACCATGTGGAACTTTGTCAAAGGCCTTTGCTAAAGTTTGTGTAGACAATATCTACCACACTGTTTTCTTTGTTGGGACACTTGATGAGGATGGTTCCAAATGGGGAATCCAACTTTATGTTTAATTCTGAGCAGTGAATGTCAACAACAAATTCTAAACTCAGAACTCATGAGTAGACAATTTAGTTCTAAAGGTGGATGTAAAAAAGATTGTGTGCCGTCAGGAAGTAATTCAGATATGTTGGTCTTGCACTAAAGATATATTTTTTTGACTTATATCCACGCTGTTGAAGATCCAACTGCGCTGGGTAGGTCACGTCTCCAGAATGGAGGACCATCGCCTTCCCAAGATCGTGTTCTATGGCGAGCTCTCCACTGGCCACCGTGTCAGAGGTGCACCAAAGAAGAGGTACAAGGACTGCCTAAAGAAATCTCTTGGTGCCTGCCACATTGACCACCGCCAGTGGGCTGATCTCGCCTCAAATCGTGCATCTTGGCGCCTCACAGTTCGGCGGGCAGCAACCTCCTTTGAAGAAGACCGCAGAGCCCACCTCACTGACAAAAGACAAAGGAGGAAAAACCCAACACCCAACCCCAACCAACAAATTTTCCCCTGCAACCGTGCCTGCCTGTCCCGCATCGGACTTGTCAGCCACAAACGAGTCTGCAGCTGACGTGGACATTTACCCCCTCCAAAAATCTTCGTCCGCGAAGCCAAGCCAAAGAGAGAAAGAGAAGAGGATTAAGAATGAAGGTATTCATGTGCATTATGTTTTAGATGAATGTACTAGCTTCCAGTTTATTTTCCTGTATAAAACGTAACTCATTTGTGGTTACAAAAACATAGAATTACGTTATTGATTCTGGTTTTTTTACTCATCTATGCAGCATGAACTTGGACCCAGCAATTCAGCCATTCATTTTCTTTAATGTTAAACAATCTACTATGATCCCAGTACATAGGGGATATGCCATCTGCCACGCTAGATAAGGAACATGTGTAGGCGGCAGGATCCTAAAAATTTTGTGGAAAAAAATTACAACTGTCCTGCTAATCTGGCATGACAATTTTTCCATGGATCTAGTATTTTCTCACTGTGTAGTGAACTGACACAACTCAACATGTCTTAAAGAGGAAGAGAACCTGTCCCTCCAATTCTGACCAAACAGGAAAATGAGGGGGTGAGGTGGTAAGATTTGTACAACAATAATGCCACTATGCCAACTGCTATTTGAGCTGTACCTAAATTTGTGCCATCCCTAAATTTTCCAGGTCCTCCAGCAGTCCTGGTGTCTGCCACAGGAGGTGACTTCAATAGAAGTACAAGAACACAACTGCAATAAAGAAGTCATAATTGCTCTTTGAGCAAGGAAAACGGAGGGAATTTTTTTTTTAAATGGAGATGTACGTTCCGATGATTGGTGTTGCAACAGCAATTAGCTTTTCTCATTAGGAGGTAGTTCGTAGACAAGGAGAGATGCATAGTTATTGGATAAAGGGCACAAGGTGGATATGAAGCAAATACATTTATGATTTGGAATTCACACCCTGTTAGAAAGGTGAAAACAGAGTTAATCACTGATTTAGAAAGAAAATTACAATGGCACTTGAAGGGGGAAATGCAATGCTAAGGGGAATGAGAAGGGCAATGGGATTATCCTCCTAGGAGCAGACACAGATTTAATGAGCGCAACCTTTCTATGCCACAATAATTCTCCGATTCTGTTCTATATTTAAGGACCCAGAGGAGAAATTCATAAGCATTAAACAGAACAGGCCCTGGCACAAGTGATTTCCGTAGTTTTGGTGGGAAGCTGCAAGGTTCATTTATGTACTTAAAAGATAATACTGTAATAAAGGTGATTTCCTGCTGAGTCTTGCTCCATGACCAGAGACAATTATTGCAAATTGCTTAAACATTCTTCTGTATTCATCAGTGTGAAAATTTTGAAGTCAGAAAGGTTGCTTCATTAAATGGTTTCCTGGTACTGGGAAAGTCAGTGTAAATTTAAAAGTGTCAATAAAGTAAGAAATTTATTTCTTTTGTTGTTGTTAAGTACCAGATTAATACTATTAAGGAACAAAATGCAATGGCTGTTATAGAACAAAAATCTTTGGCAGATTTTATAAAGTGAGTGGAAACTTCTTAGAGGTCGTGGCCAGAGGGCTCTTTGCTGCTCATCTCAATGTGGAAAATGGTAAACATTTTTAGGAAGGGTGGATGAAATAGATGATTGGATGTTTTGCTGTTCAAAATAATACAGGGGCAGTGTGATGACTATTGAAGAATTCCGTGGACCCTCTCAGTTACACTGTTCCCTGTTGGTTTTGATTTGCCCTGTAAATTACCAGAAGAATAAATAATCAGCAGGTGTAGATATGGTCTCTGTGGCCTGTATATTATGAACTAATGTGATCTAAAGACATAAATTTGGATTATGGAGCATCATGGGAATCAAAGGTAAGGCAGAGTAAAATACTAGGGACATTGAGAGTGCGTAAAGACAGCAATTTCCCTGTGCATATGATGCGCTGATGAATGAAGGACCATGAATACTGGTCTATTCAGGCATAGCCTGCGGACTACATAGTCAGCTCTGTGATTGTGAATGCAGATTCATTAATATTCAATGACGAAAGATACTTTTCACTGCATTAATCTATCATACTTGCACAGTCAACATACACCACTGGCCACAACTGAATACTGCCAAACCAAGTAGTAACCTCTCTCCAATCTCAGTTCAGGCAACCCTCCTTCCAACTCCCAATCTGAAGAACATTCCCAGTTGCCAAGCACAAATCCACCAACCTGGCCACTGCCAACTCCAACCATTGTAAATTATATTTATAAATGCAAATCAAATTAAATTTTTAATTAAATTAGGAATACAGGTCCTTCCAGCTCATGAACCTATGTATGTTTTTTGGAGGATGGGAGGAAATGGGAGCATCTGAAGGAAACCCACATGATCAAGGGAGAATGTGCAAACTCTTACAGTCAGCGCAGGATTCAAACTTGGCTAATAATGCTAATCACCATGTTAAGTGTGTGCTGCCTGGTTAATCCCCAAATGATGTCCTTCATCACTCTTTGTCCAGTAACATCAACCCAATATCCACCTCAGATTCTTGATCATTATTTCCAGTGGTCCAAGTCTTCTGGCGAATAGAACTCTAAACTTATAATTATGAGATCCAGTACAGACTGGGCAGGTTAAATGATCCCTCTGACGCATTGTCACGATCTGCTGCTGGTGCTCAGCTGGAGGGGCTAAAAGAGATCCGTAGCAGACTGTGCCACCCAGGAGTCACGAGATTCTTCCACGACATAAGGGCTAACAACCTTCCTTACTCTCTGGAAGAAGTCAGGAAACTGACTAAAAGCAGGAGGTGTTGCTGCCTGAGATGCTACATTCTATTCGGTCATTATTGTGTACTGCAACAAATCAAACACCTCATGAATGTATGTTTGCCTTTCCTAGGAAATCAGGAACTATGATGGACTGGCCAGACTGTTTATCTGAGCCTGGAACCATGCTGCTGAAGAGCCATGCTCGGGCGCGTAAAACAGACCCTCTAGTCCAACCAGTTCAGCTACTACCAACCCCAACTACGCTCATGTTAAATTCCCAGACAGGAGTACTGACACTGTACCCCTAAGAGATCTGGCCTCGCATGGTTTGCTCCTTCCTCACACCGCTTCTCAGAGTGAGCCTGAGAGATTGGGCTCACCCCCCAAGCCTGTTATCCTAGTAAGCTTTCAGATGGCTATGCTGAGGCTCTCCTGCCTCACGCTGGAGATTCTGGAGCCGGTCCAGAAGTCAGTCCTTCCCACATTACAGACTCAGGAACTGTACCAGTTCCCAAGGTTGCAAGGAGCCACCTGTTTTGAGAAGAAGCACCAGAATTCGTAAACAACCTGATAGGCTAACATATTCATAAAACATCTCATTATATTTCGATTGCTTGCTAGATACCAGTGCCAAACATGGTATCTATGCATTGCTTGCTTCAGTCTTTCCTAGGAGCTGTCCTTTTGATTTTAACCTTTCTTCTGCTGGGGGGAGACTGTGGTGAATGTCTGCCAAGCTGCCTGTCTCCTCTCTGGCAAGCCTTGCTGTCCTAACATTGGCTGTGCATTATCTCTACTGTTAAGGACACTCCCCTTGGGCATAACTGTATATGCACCTATTGTCTTTCATTATTGTACCATGCGTTTCTGTTTATAAAAGCCATGATTATTGTTTGACCACATCGTCTTTGTCTACTTCATCAACTGGCACTTCAGTAATGGGCTTTGAACAAATGCATAACTGTTCCATATGACTTGAATTTTAATTGTTAATTTTAGGAGCCAGAATGGATAACTGACACTTATTCATAATGGTCGTGTTGCGAAAAGATTATTTCAGCTTTTAAATAGCTCCTTTCACCAGAAAGGAAATTATAGACCCATTAGCCTGATGTCTGTGGTTGGTAAGCCGTTGGAGTCAATTGTCAAGGATGAGGTTACAAATTAGACCCAAGTCAGCACGGTTTCCTTAAAGGAAAAATCGTGCCTGAAGAGGGAGATGTTGTGTATTTGAACTTTCAAAAGGGCTTCAACAAGTTGCCACACCTGAGTCTGCTTAACAAGATGACAGCCCATAAAATTACAAGAAGGATACTAACATGGGTAGATCACTGGCAGGAAAAGGGGAGGAAATAAAGGTATCCAATTCTGGTTGGCTGGCGATTACCAGTGATGTTCCGCACGGGGCAAGTTTTGGGACTGACTTCTTTTAATTTTGTATGTAAATGATTTTGATTATGAAATAGATGGATTTGTAATTGGATTTGTGACTAAACTTGCAGATGATACCAAAATAGATGGTAGGGTGGGTGGTGCTGAGGATATGGAAAGGCTCCAGGGAGACTTGGGTAGATTAGGAGAATGGGCAAAGAGATGAAACACAATGTTGGAAAGTATACGGTCATGCACTTTGATAGAAGAAATAGACGGACAAACTATTATTTAGATGGGAAGAAAATTCAAAATACCAAGAAGGAAAGGGACTTGGGAGTCCTCATGTAGAATATCCTACAGGATAACCTCCAGGTGGTGAAGAAGGTGAATGCAATGTTGGCATTCATTTCTAGAGAAGTAGCATCTAAGGGCAGGGATGTAATTTGAGACTCTATAGGGCACTCGTAATACCTCACGGAGTACTGTGTACAGTTTTGTTTGCCTTGTTTAAGAAAGGATGTGCTGGCATTGTAGAGAGTTCAGATAAGATCTACTAGAATTATACCAGGAATGAAAGGATTAGCATATGAGGAGAGTTTTTCAGGTCTTGGACTGCACTCTTTGGAGTACAGGAGGATGAGGGGGGACCTCAGAGACATTTTGAATGCGAAAAGAGCTGAACAGAGAAGATGTGGCAAGATTATTTCCCACAGTAGAAGGGTCTAGGACAAGAGGACACAACTTCAGGATAAAAAGGGTGTCAATTTAAAACAAAGATGTGGAGAAACTTCTTTAGCCAGAGGGTTGGGAGTTTGGGAAAATTGTTGCTTATTGAAGCAAGGTGGTTGGGTGTATTTGTGGTAGAGATTGACAGCATTTGATTATTAGGGCATCAAGGGTTACAGGGAGACGACCGGAGAGCGGGGCTGGGTGGGAGGATGGATCAGCTCATGATAGAATGGTGGAGCAGACTGGCCTACTTCTGCTCCTATATCTCGTGGTCTTGTGATCTTAATTATAGGTTTTTTTTTCCTGCTAAGTTTCATGGGAATTGAATGTTTAATGCAACATGAAAATCACATGATAGTTAACTGGAAGGCACCATTTTTTTGTGAAGTTGGTAGCAACTGGCACAACTTATTCAGTCATTTTTGGCTGCTCTTATTTCTTCAGAATATTTCATTTGTTGTAAGCTGGCAAGCTGCTGTTGATAGACACAGTAGTAATGTAATGGAGCCAGAGTTTTCCAGCACTGAAACAAGCCCTTCAACACAACTTTATAATGCCTACCATGACTACCCAAGCTAATCCCACTTCTCTATATTCAGCCCATATTCCTCTAAATCTTTCCCATCTTTCCAAATGTCCTTTAAATGTTACAACTATGCCCACTTATACCATTTCCTTCTACCCAGCATATACCCATCATCCTCTGTACGAAAAAGATGCCTCTTGGATCCATTTGAAATCTTTCCCCTTGTGTATTGTTCAAAGGTCACTATTTTACTCAGCATTTTGCTCGATCATTGGAATTCTATCTTTGTGAACAAACTTTGGATGTTCTAGTGTACTACAATCATGAAATACTCTTTGAAAAGAGAGCCAGTTTCTCTGGGGGTGTGTGTAGTGGGGGGGGGGGGGTGGTTCTGATTTGTATAACCAGCTGTTAATCCATTGAATTCCCTCATCTGGCTTTTAGTATTTGCTCCTGCAGGTCTTCAATCGGCACAACTTGATTTTGCAGCAGGATTATAGTTTTTGATTCACAACACAAAAAGCTCCCGTTGTCTGCAAAACAAAATGCTTCCCCCATGATGAGAGGGCACTACGAACCGTAGCTCAGAGCAATACAGCTTGAAAACTTGGAGGCTCAATGGCTAAGTTGATTGGAAGCAGTGGCATGACGGAAGACATCAATCTAACCTGACTTCAATTGGCTATTATTTTCCACTACATGAGCCAGGAACTCTATATGGCATTCTCTTTTTCTTTAAACAAAAATATGTATTACAACAAAAATTGCAATAGCGAAGCTTGTGCTACAATATTCACTGATAAAAGGATCGCATTAAAATATAGCTTCATTGGAATGTCTCACAACAAAGGACTCATTGTGTTGATTTTTTAAAAAATGTGTATTAAATAAATCCCTATATTGCTCTAAAGCTAGGAACAATAGACAGCTTTTTGTAAATCCACTAATCCTGTTACCCTCAGAGATCCTTTTCGGTCAAATAGGGTTTATTTTTGGCATTACAACATCCTGGGTTTTGAGAACAGTATGTATTTTATTGATCTGCAAATAATTAATTAGCTTTCCTTTTCGATGTTAATCAAGGTGAAGGATGACTCAGTATCCTAATCCAAATCAGTGGAACCCTGGCCCTTATTTACCAACGTCGTCCTGTACATCAAATCCATTTCTCAGCAAAAATTGAAACACATTTGTCAACATTACACAGGCATTTTGCAATGCATCATTAAAAGAAAATGGGCTTCTGGGGACAATTGAAAGATGGACATCTGACTGATGTCATAAACCATAGAAACATCACGAGTTGCCTTCAAATCATTGCCATCAGGCTGGAGATTAGATTTGTTCCTTAATATCCCTTCATGTGCACAAAGGGTCACTCTACAGTACAGGTTGCCTTGGAAAGTGTATGCATGAAGCCAGTGCCACATGTTTCTTTTATCCAGTTAGTCTAAGTTATTATTGGCATGGAATATTTTTTTTTAAATCCATTTCTTCACAAAGGATAGTGACCACAACTTCCTCTGTCAAAATTGCAAAACTGACCTCACCCCTCTCCATGAGCAGCCCACAGCAACAGAGGGCAGGCAGCGGGCTGCTGGGACAGAGGAGGACAGTGGGCTGCCAGAAGCGAGCAGGATGGTGGTATTAACATTAAAAAGATTTTTTCTGTTGCCCTACTTGCATGTTTTGTCCAAGTTTCAAATGCTTACCCATAAAGACACTAAAAGGATTATGGTACACATACACATCCTTACCCAAATTGGTCCTGGAATGCCAGATTCATCTTTTACACAGCCGGAGTTCCGGGGCTATTACTAGGTCTGATTCCGGAAAAAGGCTGGGACTGGAATGCACCCCCCCCCCCAATTCCGTCTGTGTACTTTTCAGACAGTAGGTGTTCCGTTAAAAAGCAGCAAATGTCCCGAGCGAAAGGGCCGTGTAAAAAGCATGATTGATTGATTTTTGTCCACTGAATCTGATGGGTGACAGGGAAATAGTACTGAGTCACAGATAATGGAAGATCTAAGCTGGACAGTGGCACAGGCAGGAGAGCTGTTGCCTACCAGAGACTCGTGTTCAGTCCTGCGCTTCGGCTCTGGGTGGAAGCTCTCCTTGTGACAGTTTCAGTACCTTACACATTAGAATGCCCATCAGTGTTTCTCAATCTCAAACCATTTGAAATATTTCTGTTTTTTTTTTTGGTTAACTTCTTACTTTTCTGCACCATGCTCCATCTGCCACTTGGTTGCCCATTTACACAGTTGGTCAATGTCCTCAAGCCCCATAGTATCCTTATCAATTCCCCATTCCTAATTAGTTGGCCTCCTCAGCCAGATCGTTGATATAAATAGAAAATGTTTGAAGGCCAAGAACCAATCCCTGCAGTGTTCCACTAGTTAGTTTATCAACAAGAAATATCCACTTAGTTTTACTCTCTGTCATTTGGTTAACCAATTCACAATTTCCCAATATAGTTTGAAAACTGAAAATGCTGGGAAAACTCAGCAAATTAGATAAACCTGTGGTAATGGAAATAAGAGTTAATATTTCAGATTGAACAACCTTCATCGGGATGTTTTAATGAAGGGTCTTCAACCTCATTTTAATTTAGAGATACGGCAAGCTGACAGGCACTTCCGGCCCACGGGCCATACTGCCCAAGTACACCCATGTAACCAATTAACTAACTCATCCCATTGGTCTTCAAAAGGTGGGAGGAAACCAAGCACCCAGTGGAGGAGACCCACGCAGACACGGTGAGAATGTGCAAACTCCTGACACACAGCGCCGGATTCAAAACCACGTCGCTGGCATTGTAATTGTGTTGTGCCAACCACCAAGCTGACCAAGTTGTAGACTTGAAACTTTAATTCTGCTTCTCTTCCCTTACTTTTGACTTGACATTTTCCAACATTTTCCATTTTTATTTCAGGTTTCCAACAGCTGTAGTACTTTTGATTCTCACAGTTCCCCAATTCCAACTCACTTTGTTCAGGAAATCAGTTTTATATTTTTAAACTGTAGAATGTATGTAATCTACATTTTAAATTTAGACATACAGCATGGCAACAGGCACTTTCGGATCATGAGCCCATGCCATCTAATTGACCTACAAGCCCCAGTAGATTTTTGAATGATGGAAGACAGCAGTCAGAGGACACGGGAAGAAGCTACAAACTTCTTACAAACTGCTCAGGATTCAAACCCAAGTCCTGAATGCTGGCACTGTAACTGTGTTGCGCTAACTGATACATTTGCTATGCCGCCCCAAGGTCTCAGGTCCAAATTATTGGTCATATCACTTTGCTTCATAGATGCTGCCTGACCTGCTGAGTTTCTCCAGCACTTTGTGTATTGCACTACATCACAACATCTAAAATCTTTACTGTTTATCTCTAGTAGCTGGTGGTTTGCTTTACTTGGATAACTCTGGCTAAACTGGGATGGTAAATGGGAATCAATGTGTTGGTTTTACTGTGAGGATCTGACTTGTATATTTACCTTATCTGCCACAGATTGATGATGTCTAAAAACAGTGAAAAATGACCCATTACACATTGACATATTTCGTGTTAATTATTGTAATTCCTTCCAAACAGCACATCTGAAATGCAGTGGACACAAGATCAATTTAATGCATGGAAACAGCACGTCCGTTGCTGTTGGCAACATGACATCAATCTTCCAATTTTTGATAATTCACACTAACAACAAGAGAATGATTTTTTTTTCAGAAATAAATGAGACGGTTATTTTATGGGGCCATTAAAAAACACCGATAACACTGGACAACCAAGATTTTGCTTCCTGAACACATTAAAATTTTCCCATCATGTACCATTTTTTAGATATAACCCATTTTTCAACTACATGTAAATTACATTCAGCTGATAGTCAACTTGCAGCAACATGTCATTTAAAATTCATTTTCTGCTTTTGCACTTGCACGTCTTCCCTGCTGATCTTGGTGCAGTCAGTGACGAACAAGGTGAAAGATTTCACCAGGACCTTGCGACCATGAGAAAACAGCATCAGGGGAACTGGAATCCATCAATGCTGGCCGACTATTGTTGGACACTGACGTGAGAGGCATCAGATGCTGAGTACAAACAAAAAATCACCAGCAAAAACATTTTTAGATCAGTTGAACTTACGCCATGTGTCAACATCATTATGTGATTAAACAGGGTAAATTCAATAAAAGTTTATTTACTATTTCTCCAACTTCCTAATGTGATACAGCAAATCTGAAATTATATTTGTGCTCAGCTTGAATATGTACATCATAATCCTCAATTGCTTTTCCGGAAGCAACCATTTTGAAGCATTTTGTTGTCCAGTGTAATCAGTATTTGCAATTTTAAAAGCATGTATTCTCCATTTGATTTTCAGGAGAAATTTGTCTTGGACAGGATCATCAAATTGGAGTGAATAATAGGTTTGATGATTATCTGATATTTTGTGCTTTCAGAATATAATTCCAATGTATACTGTATTCCCATTTTCAGAATGCTCCATGTTATTCGAAACTTGCAGCATGGATAAATTTCACCACATAAAAGGTTGTCCTGAAACATCCGTGCCTTTTTTCTTCAATCACCAATTTTTGAACCACAATTTCAGGCCACGCTATATGTAATTCAATAACACTCACAAGGCTCCATATGCTTAGAGTATCCAATAACATTTGACAGTCAGGCTTTGGATAAAATCCTACCTCATAGAACACAAATGTATTATATTACACAATATAACTTCTAGTCTGATATCTACTTAATCAATAGCCTTCAAGTAATTGCTACTTGTGGCATCGACAAATCCAAGAAGATTTTGGTGACCGTTTCTGGGAAATCCGAATAACTGGTAAGTGGTATGTTGATTACAGAAAAAAATTGTAGTTATATTTGTCTATCCAAGATGCCAAAATAATTTTGAATGGATTTTATCTACAACTATATTGTGGGTGAAAAATAAAGTCCCAACCTTGTTTTCTGCTTAAACTGCTGTGGAATTCAAAGAGAATGGATAAATACTTCAGGACAAATGGGTCATGCTGTTCTGTGTTTGGGAATGGTGCTAAATGCCTTGTGTGTTTTCTCTGGGTCTTCAACATCAGTGTTTTCTATGATGTGTTATTGTCAACAGTGGCTATGACTATTGATTTGATATTGTTCTATGCTTCTGCCCTCTCAAAGGCTTCAATAGTAAATAGTAATGAAGCCATGTGTACCATTATAATGTACATAGATGTCCTGTGTAATATCAGGATAATCTTGCACAGTGTACACAATAAAGCATTACTGTATTAATAATGTCTTCAATATATTTCTGGGGATTACCTCAACCTAAAGCTTACCATGAGTGCAATGGGAAAATAACATTTGCTTCTGTGTGATCATTTTGGTCATTCGTGCACTAAGATTGATAGGTTCAAGCCCACTATCCATTAACTGCATTGTTGGGTATGAAATTCCATCTGTCTCTCCATTCTCAGTTATACTTTGAAAGCCCTGGAGATCAAGATATATAGTTAGACTAGTATGGTCTCTGGTAAGCTTTGTAGTAAGCACACACAAAGAGATGAGGTAAATAAAAAAGATCTATGTAAAAATACAAGTTCCATTGGAAACAAAACTCACACAAAACTCTTCCAATGGAAGTCATAGCTACCTTATGCTGTGGCTGCCATTTTAAATAAGAGTTTTCCAATGCTCTATTCAGAACTTTACTTCCATAATTGCATTAATTTTATTCGACATCTGGTCATTTATTTTATTAAGTTGTCCTGAAGCCTAAAGTAAAACTATTTGGAATTATAGACTGTAAGGACAAGATCAACAGACAAATCATGTGCTCTATCCAAATAATGAAGACTAGGCTTCATTTTTGCCATCACAACAATACCCATGGGAAATGTCAGCGGAATGATATTTCCTGAGTCTTGTCAATTCATTTTTATCAATCAGTTATTAAAAACTCTACTTGATAGGAATGAATGGATAGAAAAGGTTGGTTGTTATGACAACCCAAAGGGGATGCATGGAATTCGAAGTAGGAGTCAAGCTGGCCACAACATTTGGCTTGCAGCAGCCTATTTTCCTGTCCTCCAGTAGTCAAGCAACCGTTATAGCCAGGAGGCCACATCGAAGGCATCACAGGCATCTTTTTGATGAACTTTTTAAAAATTACACTGGGCTTGAATTTTGAGTAAAACATGCAACACAAACGCATGCTCTGTTCTGCTTATGCAATTTGATTCCACTGAAGACAACAGAACTGAATTTTGTAAACCAAATAGTGGGTTAATTTTATTTTCCCCACAGTGGGCATTCAGCACAAGGGCCGGTTTAATTATTATTCATAGCTATTCCTCTTCCATGGTGCCACAATCCCATAATGCCATGAGCTTTCATCTTACCCATAGTAAGCATCACCTTTCCCTATCCACTTTCTATGCTTTAAAAACCTCTCTTGTTGCCAATTATCACAATCCTCCATTATCACACTCTTTGGCCATTCTGCATTCAGTCGATGGCATGGAGGTATCAGAGCTGAACCCGTTAGTTCCCATCCCATCTGTGTGCATTCTGGCATGGAGACATAAGTGACTGCAGATGCTGGAATCTGGAGTTTTAAAAAACTGCTGGAAGAACTCAACAAGTTCATCGGCATCTGTGGAGGCAAAGAAATTCTTGATGTTTTGGATTGAGACTATGATGTTGTGTAGTTCTGACACAAAAGACCAAAAGTCCCTTTGCCTCCTCCTCCTCCAGTAGTTCACAATTATTTTGTGGAAGTGTGTGTGTGTCTTGCTGGTTTTCAAAACACTGCAGTGGGTTGTAATTATTCAGAGAACTGAGGGGCCTCCATGACCTGTGTTGCCCATAAACCCTAACGAGCCAGTAAATCTCCATCAGCCTGGAGTTTCCCCAGATCAGGTGATGTGCAAAGCATGAGGAAAGGGGTACCTGCTTACATGATTGGTTCACATAATGATGCAATTTGCAGATAAATAGTTTGTAGCTTAATGTTGAGAGGGTAATACTTGTCACATGTGAGAAAACCGTTTTTGGAGTGGTTAAGTCAGATTGCAGCAAAGTATACAAACCCATGCATTGGTATGTTTGGGGAACTCCTTGATCCATTCATGAGGTGATGGACCTCCAACAGGCTTGTGTAATGAATAAAGGGAACTGGCCAAGAAGTCTGAGTCCTTTATTCCTCAAGGAGAATAAAATGCTGATTGGGTCCTCACCCCAGAACTTAGATAGATTCGACACCAATCCTCATTCCACACTCTCCAGCATGCATCATTTCTGTGATCTTGCCCAGGAATTTCAGTTTATTTCTTTCTTTTCCATCTTCGATCTGCGTCTTGGCTTGATTTGCCTGAGTACTTGTGCCACCCATTTTTTACTTTCTTTATCAAGGTATTTCAAGATTAAAGGCTAAATTTGGGGGGGGGGGGGTGAAATCGCTATGTTAAGTATTGCTTCCAGATCAGAAGAAATGCTACGGAACTACATTAGGTCACCAACCTGAGTCTGTATACAATGGACGAAGGATATTAACTGTGCCTCACATCTGTTGCTTTAAAACTGAAGTCATCCATGGTTTCATTCTGAAATTCAAAGGCGTTCATCTGAAGCACTGCCCTGTTTCACCTCAAGCAGTATTAATGGATTTCATGATTGCAACTGTCACAGAACCCATCAATGATTTATATGAATATTTTGGAGTGAATTATTTTGCCACTCAACATTGATACAAATCTAGCAATACAGCAGGATATGCAAGTGAAAATTAACTAGCCCTGCACCATCATTCAGGGATTCCTCAATGCTCAAAATAAATCACAGAAATATAGAATGATACACAGCACAAGAAGAAGCCAATCGGCCCTATTTTTTAAACCCCATGAGGGCTGTTTGAAAAGCTATCCAGTCAGTCATATTTTGTTAGTCATTCCCCACAGCTCTGCAATTTTTCTCCTTCAAATACTTATCCAATCCCCTTGTAATGATACACTGCGGTGCATCACTCGGCCAACTGGTGGCCTAGAAACACGGCACCCGGCCTAATGACATCCGACCACCAGGTGGGCCCAGAGGGCCCATGGCATAAAGCCGAGGTCCCAACCATGTGCCCTTTCTCTCTCCCACCCCCCCCCCACCCCCCAACCCCGAGATCACATTGTAGGCACAGCTAGTAGCCAACTAGATATTTATGTGAGTGGAATAAAGCTGTGTTGCCCCAAACAGTATTGTGCCTGTGTTTTCCTTTGGTGCAGCCTGCCACACCCCTGTATGAACTTCTTTTTCTTTAATACATTGTTTACTCCATTACAGACTGTGCTTCTCATAACTTAAACTTGCTATGAATTTTATTTTATTCCCACGTCATTCTGGTTCACTGAATTTTGTTCATGGCTTTCAGAATGTCCACCATTTCTGTCAAGTAACAGTGGAGAAATGTGTTTCCAATTGGCATGGCACAGTTGGCATAGCTGTTAGTGCAATGCCTTTACATTGCCAGTGATGAGAACCGGGATTTGAATCCCGCGCTGTCTGTAACAAGTATGTATGTTCTCCCTGTGTCTGAGTGGGTTGACCCCAGGGGCTCTGGTTTCCTTTGAAACTTACCAGTGTGTAGGTTAATTGGGTGCAAATTGGACAGCATGCACCTGTGGGCCAAAATGGCCTGTAATGGTGCTGTATGTCTAAATTTAAATTTAAATCACAAATTCACCTTTAGTGTACTGCAGAATAAATTTCACATGTAGATAAGGGACAGAGAGCTGATTGATGTACTCAGCAGGCAGCACCTGCTGTAATCATCTCAGAATCTTTTATCCATGCAATTTTGTTTTGTAGGTGCTGCATTTCTGAATTATTCTATTTTACATGTTAAGTGAGATCTATTGGGAGCATGGAATGAGGTGAACTGTGATTTTCATATAGTCCATATTCTCTATGAGGATTTGATAGATAAATAGAATGTTTCAGTTTGGAACCAAACTAGACAGGGTGGTCCTGGATTTTGCTTCTGGATTTTTTTTTTCAATTAATCGACGCTGAGTGGTATTGAATTAATGGTGCAACAATCTTCTCGAAGACTCAGAGACAGTGTCCCATTGTTTTATCTGGAACCCTCTACAATTGTCTTTGTTTCATCTGTGAGAAGATGGAAATAATACTTCCAGCCATTCAATGGGCAGCATGGCTGGCGAAGCGGTTACAGGGCCAGCGATTGGGACCAGGGTTCAAATCCCAAACTGTCCATAACACATTTATACATTCTCCCCGTGTCTGCGTGGGTTTTCCCCGGGGGCTTCGCTTTCTTCCCATCATTCAAAATGTACCGGGGGTGTAGGTTAATGTGATGTAAATTGAGTGGAACAGACTAGTGGGCTGAAATGGCCTGCTAATAAATTTAAATTTAAAAATTTACAATTGATCTGCATCTTATAACCCCGTTCTGGAATGCTTAATACCCTTACCTATCAAAAATATATCAAGCTTAGTTTTTAAATTTGATTACTTGGAAGCAGGAAGTTCCAGATTTTTGATACTATTCTTTTTGAAATATTTCTGAACCTGTTCACTGAACTGGCTGGCTTTAATATTATCCTTTTTCTGGACTCATTCATCTGAAAAAATGTTTTATTTCCCTCCATCTATCATTTCAGATCTTTCAGCCATCATGATCAACTCAGGAAATCAAAGAATATTCTGTCCATTAAATATAAAACAGACTGAAATAGCAGGTCCATTGAGATAGAAATAATAAAATGACCTTTCATCAAAATTGCTTTTGGATTACTAGTCTACTTCCTCATGAGTTAATGCCTTTAGTCGCAAGATCATTCTGTAGAACAATTTCATGCAATAGGGTAGCACAGTGGTTAATGCAATGCCTACACAGTGCCAGCAATCAGGACCGAGGCTCAAATCCTGCGCTGTAAGGAGTTTGCACATCCTCCCTGTGTCTGCGTGAATTTTCCCAGGGGGCTATGGTTTCCTCCCACCCTTCAAAATGTACCGGGGGTGTAGGTTTATTGGGTGTAACTGGGCAGCACTGGGTTGTGGGCTGAAAAGGCCTGTTACTGTGCTGTATGTCTACATTTTTAAAATAAAAAATAAAATGAGAGTCTAATCATGGTTTTATTAAAAAAAACAGAACAACTTCTCATAAAATAATGAAGATTTTTTTTGAAAATTTAATCTCACATTCAAAATATGAGATTCAGGACAGGAAAACTAATTAATCACCATCAGTGGTAAAACATTCAGCTTTGAATATAAAACTTGGGGATTTCAATCTTAAGAGAATATTAAGCACAAGGCCAATGGGATGCTGAACTATCAGCGTTACTGACTTTAAAGATTCAATACCATATTTTTTTTGGGCTCTTAGATTAATATAAAAACTCACAATCATTGCTTAAAGAGCAGAGATATTGTCCTCTGCCAGCCTGACCTATATTTTTCCACCAATGAATATAATTACAATAGATCACCATTTCATGGGCTATAAAGTTTAAATGTTCTAGAGCACACATGTCAAACTCAGGCTCGCGGGCCAAATTTGGCCCGTGATATAATTATATTTGGCCCGCAAGATCATATCAAATATGTATTAGAGCTGGCCCGCTGGCCACCACGCCAGTATAGCGCATGCACAGCTAATACTACAAATCCCAGAATGCTTTGCAAATGCGTTGGCGCCGGCCCCTCAGCCCGCTAATCGCCCCCACCTCCTCTCTTTACTTTCATTAGTATCTGTGACCTGTCGCCCAACTCACATGTAATAAACCCCTTACGAAAAATGGCCAAACGAAAGACAGAAAACAGGACCTTTCAAGACAGGTGGGAGGCAGACTATATGTTCATCATTTTAAAAGACAATCCTGTTTGTCATTGAAGCAAGTTGTTATTTTCTTGACTTGTTGGCTTGTGAAAAAAAATACATTTAAAAGGAGCTTAAAGGCTAGAGAGAAATATTATTTATTGAATATTTTATTTATCATTTGTTAATGCTTCTTCTGGAAAGAGTTTAACAACAACTATTATTAAACATTTATTTCAATAAGAAAAAGTTTAACATTACATATGTTGAAAGAAGGGAAAACATGCAGATGTTGTTCAAAATTTTCAATAAATATTTAGTTCGGCCCACGACTTAGTCCAAGTTTTTAATTTTGGCCCTATGTGAATTTGAGTTTGACACCCCTGTTCTAGATGAAGTGACAGTTGATGCACCCTAATGCACATGCATATTGCAACAAATTCAAGTGAGCAAAGAAATAAAGTAAATGAGATAAATAATATTTATATTCTGATCATGGCTTTTTCTCTTGCAAATTTAAAAAAATGTTGCAGCACGGTTACTGACCTTCTAGCCAATGAGGCTGTGATGACCAAATACGCCAATTAACTTGCATTTTTGAAATGCGAAAGGAAACCAGAGCACCTGGAGGAAACCCACTCAGTCGTGGGGACAGTGTAGAAACTCCTTACTGACAACGCTGGATTCAAACCCAGGCTGCATGTGCTGTAATAGTGTTACGCTAACTGCTACGGAGAATATTTGGTTGGAAAGGAATGGCAATCACATTTCATGAAGTAACAAATAACAAGTTCAGGTGAGAGAAGTAAAACGAATGAAATAAATAAAGGGAATAATTATATTCTGATGATTGGTTTTGCTCTTCCAAATTGGAAAACAGTTGGTTTGAAAAGAATGACTGTCACATTTCATCATCCTGAAGATGGGAGCAGCTCATCCAGAACATTTGTAAGCTCTATACTGTCAAGGGAGGCCTCCAGTTAATTAAAGCACTCCAGCACAGTCCTTCATTCAATTAGTCCTCCGGTTCCTATCACGGCAAAAATGAGCCTGCTTGATCAAACAGTCCGGAAAACCAGAGGGGGGGGGTTGACTCCCGTTGTTAACATTGCAGCTGAAATATTTCATTTGAATCCCTGGCTAATCGTCAGCCTTATAATTCACCTCTACCTGCTGTATGAGCAGTGGCTGACCGGAGTAATCACTGATTACTGAATCACAACGGTATGATTAAAACCAAGTTGCTAATTATGTAAACCCCATTGTAGCGCGCGTCGAAAGAACCAAAGACTTGTTGATCCAAACCAAGGCTTTTTATTAACTAAAAGACTGGAGCGTATCACAAGTAGGTCGACCAGTCCAGAATGACCTGGTCTGGCTAGGAGCAATCCTTTAAGACCTGCCAGTAGGTGTGGCTACACTCTCAGCCAATCACAGTCATCCTACACTACCATCTGTACATATTGGTGATAGAATCTGTACGATCACACCCATGCTCACTTTGATTGCCTCTACAGAGGAACTTGGGTAACGAAGAATATTTCAGGTCATTTGACATGAGCTTTTCTTTCTTTGGCTTGGCTTCGCGGACGAAGATTTATGGAGGGGGTAAAAAGTCCACGTCAGCTGCAGGCTCGTTTGTGGCTGACCAGTCCGATGCGGGACAGGCAGACACGATTGCAGCGGTTGCAAGGGAAAATTGGTTGGTTGGGGTTGGGTGTTGGGTTTTTCCTCCTTTGCCTTTTGTCAGTGAGGTGGGCTCTGCGGTCTTCTTCAAAGGAGGCTGCTGCCCGCCAAACTGTGAGGCGCCAAGATGCACGGTTTGAGGCGTTATCAGCCCACTGGCGGTGGTCAATGTGGCAGGCACCAAGAGATTTCTTTAGGCAGTCCTTGTACCTTTTCTTTGGTGCACCTCTGTCACGGTGGCCAGTGGAGAGCTCGCCATATAATACGATCTTGGGAAGGCGATGGTCCTCCATTCTGGAGACGTGACCCATCCAGCGCAGCTGGATCTTCAGCAGCGTGGACTCGATGCTGTCGACCTCTGCCATCTCGAGTACCTCGACGTTAGGGGTGTGAGCGCTCCAATGGATGTTGAGGATGGAGCGGAGACAACGCTGGTGGAAGCGTTCTAGGAGCCGTAGGTGGTGCCGGTAGAGGACCCATGATTCGGAGCCGAACAGGAGTGTGGGTATGACAACGGCTCTGTATACGCTTATCTTTGTGAGGTTTTTCAGTTGGTTGTTTTTCCAGACTCTTTTGTGTAGTCTTCCAAAGGCGCTATTTGCCTTGGCGAGTCTGTTGTCTATCTCATTGTCGATCCTTGCATCTGATGAAATGGTGCAGCCGAGATCGGTAAACTGGTTGACCGTTTTGAGTTTTGTGTGCCCGATGGAGATGTGGGGGGGCTGGTAGTCATGGTGGGGAGCTGGCTGATGGAGGACCTCAGTTTTCTTCAGGCTGACTTCCAGGCCAAACATTTTGGCAGTTTCCGCAAAGCAGGACGTCAAGCGCTGAAGAGCTGGCTCTGAATGGGCAACTAAAGCGGCATCATCTGCAAAGAGTAGTTCACGGACAAGTGTCTTGGTGTGAGCTTGCAGGCGCCTCAGATTGAAGAGACTGCCATCCGTGCGGTACCGGATGTAAACAGCGTCTTCATTGTTGGGGTCTTTCATGGCTTGGTTCAGCATCATGCTGAAGAAGATTGAAAAGAGGGTTGGTGCGAGAACACAGCCTTGCTTCACGCCATTGTTAATGGAGAAGGGTTCAGAGAGCTCATTGCTGTATCTGACCCGACCTTGTTGGTTTTCGTGCAGTTGGATAATCATGTTGAGGAACTTTGGGGGACATCCGATGCGCTCTAGTATTTGCCAAAGCCCTTTCCTGCTCACGGTGTCGAAGGCTTTGGTGAGGTCAACAAAGGTGATGTAGAGTCCTTTGTTTTGTTCTCTGCACTTTTCTTGGAGCTGTCTGAGGGCAAAGACCATGTCAGTGGTTCCTCTGTTTGCGCGAAAGCCGCACTGTGATTCTGGGAGAATATTCTCAGCGACACTAGGTATTATTCTATTTAGTAGAATCCTAGCGAAGATTTTGCCTGCAATGGAGAGCAACGTGATTCCCCTGTAGTTTGAGCAGTCTGATTTCTCGCCTTTGTTTTTGTACACGGTGATGATGGTGGCATCACGAAGATCCTGAGGCAGTTTACCTTGGTCCCAACAAAGCTTGAAAAACTCATGCAGTTTGGCATGCAGAGTTTTGCCGCCAGCCTTCCAGACTTCTGGGGGGATTCCATCCATACCTGCTGCTTTGCCACTTTTCAGTTGTTCGATTGCCTTATATGTCTCATCCAGGGTGGGAACCTCATCCAGCTCTAGCCTTAGGGGCTGTTGAGGGAGCTGGAGCAGGGCGGAATCTTGGACTGAGCGGTTGGTACTGAAAAGAGATTGGAAGTGTTCTGACCATCGGTTGAGGATGGAGATCTTGTCGCTGAGGAGGACTTTGCTGTCTGAGCTGCGCAGCGGGCTTTGGACTTGGGGTGAGGGGCCGTACACAGCCTTTAGAGCCTCGTAGAAACCCCTGAAGTCGCCAATGTCCGCGCTGAGCTGTGTTCGTTTGGCGAGGCTAGTCCACCACTCATTTTGGATCTCCCGGAGTTTGCGCTGAAGATGGCTGCATGCGCGACGGAAGGCTTGTTTCTTCTCTGGACAGGACGGCTTTGTAAGGTGAGCCTGGTGGGCAGCTCGCTTCTTTGCCAGCAGCTCCTGGATTTCCTGGCTGTTTTCGTCAAACCAGTCCTTGTTTTTCCTGGAGGAGAAGCCCAGTACCTCTTCAGTGGATTGCAGTATGGTAGTCTTCAACTGATCCCAGAGGGTTTCAGGGGACGGGTCCGTGAGGCGGATTGCATCGTCGAGCTTTGCTTTGAGGTTTGCCTGGAAGTTTCTTCTCGCTTCGTCTGACTGCAGGTTTCCAACATTGAACCTCTTTCTGGGGGCTTTATTGTTCCTGGGCTTTGGTTTGAAGTGAAGGTTGAGCTTGCAGCGAACCAGCCGGTGGTCAGTGTGGCATTCCGCGCTAGGCATGACCCTGGTGTGGAGCACATCTTGTTTGTCACTTTCTCGCACCAGGATGTAGTCCAGGAGGTGCCAGTGTTTGGATCGGGGATGCATCCAGGTGGTCTTAAGGCTGTCCCTCTGCTGAAAATGGGTGTTTGTAATGACAAGCCGCTGTTCTGCGCAGAGCTCCAACAGGAGGCGCCCATTGTCGTTGCACTTGCCGACGCCATGCTTGCCCAGGATTCCTGGCCAGGTTTCTGAGTCTTTGCCGACACGAGCGTTGAAGTCGCCCAGGATGACAACCTTGTCGGCTGTAGGGGTACGTTGGATGAGGTTGCGCAGGTCGGTGTAGAACTTGTTCTTTTCTGCTGGTTCCGCCTGGAGGGTTGGAGCATAGACACTGATGAGGGTGATGTGACGCTTGTTTTGAAGTGGGAGTCGCATGGACATGATTCGGTCCGAGAGGCCTGTCGGAAGGTTTTCGAGTTTGGAGGCAATGAAGCTCTTGACAATGAAGCCTACACCAGATAGGCGTCGTTCATCCGAAGGCTTGCCAGACCAGTAGAGTGTGTAGCCCGCGCCGCGTTCTTGGAGGCTGCCTACATCTGCCAGGCGGACTTCACTGAGAGCGGCTATGTCGATGTCAAGACATGAGCTACATTATCATGAATTCCATAGGGAGGAGAAATATGGCAAAATAGTGCAATGCACAAAGGTGCTGGAACAACTCAGCAGGTCACATAGAATCTATCGGAAGTAAAGGGTAACCAATGTTTCGGGCCTGAGCCCCTTATCAGGGCATGAGCCAAAAGTAGGTAGGCACCGGAATGAAATAAGGAGGGATGAAGAGAGGAGAGCAGAAGGAGTACAGGCTAACAGGTGTAGAGCTCGTCGAAAGAATCAAAGACTTGTTGATCCAAACCAAGGCTTTTATTAGCAAAAGACAGGAGCTCTTCACAGGTGGCCGACCAGTCCGGAATGATCTGACCTGGCTAGGGACACAACCCTTTAAGGCCCAGACAGTAGGCGTGACTAAGCTCTCAGCCAATCGCTGTAAGCACAGTCTAGATACTGTAACTATATACACTATATACATTGGTGATAGATCTGTACTATCACAACAGGTAAGAGGTCATAAGTGGACACGGGGGGAGGTTAGAAGAGAAAAAAAAGCTGTGTTGATAAGGGAATAGCTTTCCAAATGGAGAGAGAAGGGTGGGCGTGGGGAGCTGGAGGAAAGGAAACAGGGAGCTAAGGCAAGTGAGAGACTTGGGAGAGGAGTTTAATTGAAACTGGAGAACTTGATGTTAATGCCACCTGGTTGGAGAGTGCCCAGACGAAATATTTGGCGTTGTTCCTCCAATTTGTGGGTTCCCTCGGTTTGGCAGTGCACAATGTCATGGACAGGGCAGTTGGAGTGGAATGGTGTGTGAATTAAAATGGTTGGCCTCTGGGATGTCCCTAATACTGCAGCAAACAGAGCCACAGGGCTCAATAAAGCGATCTCCCAGTCAGCATCCAATCTCTCCGATGTATTGGAGGCCATAATGGGAGCGTTGGATGCTGTAGATGAGCCCTGCAGATTCACGTGTTGCTTCACTTGGATGGACTCTCTGGGGCCCTGAAACCTGGTGAGGAAGGCAAAAGTATAGCATTTCTTGCAATCACAGGCAGAGGTATCGAGAAGCAATTAGTGGGAAGGGAGGCGTGGTTAAGGGAGTTCCAGATGGAACAGTCCCTGTGGAAAGTGGGGGAGGGGGGAGGGGGGAAGGTGATGTCTGGTGGTAGGATCACATTATAGATAGTGGAAATTGCAAGAGGATAATATGTTAGGTGTGGGGTGGTAGGTGAGGACAAGGGGAATCCTGTCCATGTTGCATCTCAGGGTATAGGCAGAGCAGATGCGGGCAAGGACGGAGTTGATAGCAGTAGAGGGGATGCCACATGTTTGAAGGTGGACATCTGTTACAAAAGTTATTGTAAAAAAAAACCCTTCAAAATTCCTTGTATGTCTCAATAATTAAATATGTGTACTCATTTATCACCTTTTCTCCTCAATCCCTTTATATTAAATGTGCCAGGGACAAAAGCATCAAATGTAGCACAAAAGCACAGAAACAAGAGATTAGAAATAGAGGATAAGCTACTTTCCAAACCTAAAAGTCACATCAACGATTTCCACACTCACTTGGTAAAAAGCAGAATTTCTGTAAGGAAAAACAGCATGTTATTGTTATTTTGTTAAGCACATTCACTGGATCCACTGCAATAACAGGAACCTTTTTAATTCCATGCACGATTCCCACACTGAAATGTCTATCCATGCCCTCATGCACTGCCAAACTAAGTCTACATGAAGATTGGAGGAATGACACCTAATATTCCATCTGGACACTCTTCAACTGGACAGCATTAATATCAACCTCCAACTTTGATTAGGCCCCTCCCCATCTCTCCCTATTACTCTGTCACCTGTCCTCCTGCTCCCCACACCTTCCCTCTCCATTCAGGACTACCCGTCTCCCTATCACTTCTCAGCTTTCTTTTTCCTCTTCTGCCCTTCCACCTATAACACCTTGCCCCTTTGCCTGTGCATTTTCCCCTGCCCTGTCTTCCCTCTCTGTCTCTCCTTCCCCCCATCTTTTTTTATTTAGATGACTGCCTGTTGTTTGGTCATACCTTTACAAAGGGCTCAAGCCTGAAACATTGATTGCTTCCTATCAGTGCTGCGTGACCTGCTGAGTTTCTCCAGCATCTTTGTGTATTGCACTACAATCACAGCTTCTACTAACTTTCCTGTTTTACATCGACTTCTGTTTCCATTAAATCCCTCCTTGGTCTCTTTCTCTAACCCTGTCTCCTTACCTCCAGCTCCTCACCCCTTCCATTCAGAAAGCTATCTTCTCCACATTTTTTCCTCTTCTGCTCTTCCACCCATGCATGACCTGTTAACCTATACTCCTCCTCCTGACCATTCCTCCCTCCCCATTTCTCCCCTCCTTTTAATTCAGCCACCTGCCTGGATTTTTTTTGTGTGGCTCGTACACTTCCTATACATGCTGCATAATTGAAGTTTCTCCAGCACCTTTGTGCATTGCACTCCAGTCACAGCATCTGCAGACATTCCTGTTTAACTAGCAAGTTAATACTTCCCTCAATTTATACTTCCACCAATCACCTCCTTAAAAATCCATTGTTGAACATTAACATTTGGGTTAACACTGGCTTTGCCTTCACAGACATCCTCACCAATATATTGGAGGGTGGTCCATTCCTGACAATTGCACAAAAACAGAGAAATGTTTATTCTTATTAAAAGGCACTAAAGCCTAATAGTGAGGAATTAATATGAGTAAGGGATTTCTTGGATCTTTCTTTCCCTTTAATTTTGGTTTATTCTACTCTTTATTGAGAAAATTGTTGTTTTCATGTCTTCTTTTTCTTTGGCTTGGCTTCGCGGACGAAGATTTATGGAGGGGTATGTCCACATCTGCTGCAGGCTCGTTGGTGACTGACAAGTCCGATGCGGGCCAGGCAGGCACGGTTGCAGCGGTTGCAAGGGAAAATTGGTGGGTTGGGGTTGGGTTTTTCCTCCTTTGTCTTTTGTCGGTGAGGTGGGCTCTGCGGTCTTCTTCAAAGGAGGTTGCTGCCCGCCGAACTGTGAGGCGCCAAGATGCACGGTTGGAGGTGAGATCAGCGGTGGTCAATGGGGCAGGCACCAAGAGATTTCTTTAAGCAGTCCTTGTATCTCTTCTTTGGTGCATGTACAGAGTATCAATCTATTCATTCAAGTTAGCTTGCAAAGATAAATGCTGTATCAAAGGAGAGCGGAGGTTCTGATGCTGAGAACAAGGCAATGAAAGAATTTGCAAGACAGGAGCCTGATCAACATGAATGGTTGCACAGTAGTATATCTATTGTTTTACTCCTTGTACAATGAAATCAGCCAATAATTAGTGCATTCTTATCACCATTACATTGTGATTTTCCATTCCTTCTCATGAAAAAACAGAGGGTAAATCAATGAGAAGCAGATGCTGGGCAACAACACCAAAAGAAAAGTGCAGCAGCATTATGCCCTAGGGTGCTAAAAGATTAGCTATTATCATTGAAAGGATTACCAAGCCTCAAGGTCTTCCTGCTGTCTTCAGGAATTAAAGACTGATTTACTTGTTTCGGCTGGAGGCAACTCAAAGGCACATTTCTTGAGGTTTTCAAATAAATTCCCTTTTTACGTAAACCACGTTTTCCCTCACTATTATTCTTTAGTCATAAAATGATGAAAACAGGCTCAGGTGTTTGGAGGAGGAAAATAAAGTGTACCGTAACCATCAAAACATTATGACTGAAAATATAATTTTTTTTGCCAAATACAAAAATTGGTATGAAGTAGAGAGAAAAAATTGAATAATTACACATTTGGTATAAAAAAATATCAACAATATGATGGAAGGCTTGTAGCATACTTTGACAATGTAGAAAAAACTAGTTGCAAATTTCCTACTCACTGCTGCATGTACTGTGTGGGATTCCAGTCAATAGTACAATTTCTCTCAACTGCTGACTTGAAGTGAATTAACACCACCCTGTATCACAAGTTTATTTGATCTGAGCTATTCAAATCCAACTGTCTGAGTCACCTGACTCCAAGTGCCAGGTGCAGCCTTCAGATAAAATCCCTGTTGAAATCTGCTACAACACTACCTGTTAATCAAGAGAAATACAATAGGCCACAGATTCTGTGATTATAGTCAAAACACTGAAGTGTTGGAGGTACTCAGTTGGTCTATTCAGCATCTCTAGGAGACAAAGATATATTTCCCTGAGAGGGGCTCAGGGCCAAAATATCAGCAATGTATCTTTGTCTCCTAGAGATTCTGTGTAGACCAGCTGAGTTCCTCCAGTATTTCAATATTTTTACTAAATGTTAATAATTTGTTACATCCAGTAAGAAATTGTGTGTAAAGCATAAAGCAGTCAGTGCTAGCTACAGAGCTAATGGGGAGGAGTGAAAATTGTTGCTGATCTAAGTGATTGGTAATGGTGAAAGTCCTGATCTTTCTCATTTATATTGATCAATAAATTATATTTTTTAGCGTTCATAGCTACGACCATGCACACTGCAAAACAAAGAGTGCCTTAATTTGAGGAAGTAGTTCGTGAACTACAAAATAAATTAGAACTTATTGTAATCGCTTTGAGATGTAGTTGAAGAGGAATTATTGAACTGAATTGAAGAGTTTGATGTTTCTTTGGGAATGTGTGTCAAAGTTGGCTCTTGATTTTTGATTATCTGTGGCTCAATGAATGTTTCTTTTGAAATCCAAGGACCAGTGTTTCAGTTCCCAGTCAAATGGCTACATTGGATAACAGAAAAGGGAGCAAAGGGATCGGATCCAAGGAGTTCTTGTATCTCCTTGTTCATTGCGAATGTTGATTAGACTCGAGATCCAAATCTCAATTAGAGCACAGAGGATTGCCACTAAGGTTGACTTGGATATAGAGAAAATAAAATGGTTATGTCTTCCCTAAAGATTGTGTCTGATCTGTTCTTTGTCCTCAATACTTTCCTGTTTGTTCTCCAATAAGCTTGACTTCCCTATTGGGCAAAAATCTACATCAGCCCTTGATCAATGACTCAACCTCCATTCCTCAATGGGGGTACAGAGTCCCTAAGGATCATGACTTTCTGAAAGAAGACATCTCTCCCATTCTCTTGTTTTGATAGGAATCCTTTTATTCTGAAGCCATGATCCCTGGTTTTGGATTCCCACACAAGGGGTACCTAACCTGTCAAGCTTCCTCAGAATGTTATACCATTCATTAAGATCGCTTCGTAAGGCAACCTGTTCAACCTGCAAATATACCATGAAACATCTTTTAAACACAGGCATATCCCTCCTGAAGTAAGAAGACCAAAATTGTACATAATACCACAGGAATGGTCTCGCCACTGTCCGATACATTTGCAACAAGACATTTTAAATATTTATACTCTCTTGAATATTGATTTTGGAATGTTGGCCAAATAGAGTTGTATCACATTTAACAAAAAAAGGGCTAAAATTACTCAAAAAATGACAATTAGCAAAACTCCCTTTGTCATTTAATTATTTTTTGCCAGTAGAAAATTTTTTTAAATTATGATTAACGTTTGAAGTTTCCTAAGTTAACCTATGATTTATGAGTTGAGCAACTTACACAAATAAAACCAATGGCAATTTGTAAAACTTAATTAACCAATATAAATACAACAGCAAGAAGAAAACATAATTCATGGAATAAAGACCAAAATATTGGAACATGCTCAACAGGGAATTGTTACGAATCTAATAGATGACTAAGCAAGTAGAGAATGAAGAGAGTGAGGAGGGGAGGTAAGATTGTGAATTAAGGTCAGTAATTGGATGAAGAGCAGGATTATTTAAAAGATGAAAAGAGATGGTGTGGAGCAGAAATGAGATGTCAGAGGAAATATTCAGAATTTTTTAAAAAACAAATTTAAAGGAGGTGTAATGGGAGCTGTTAGTTTGAATGAAAACTGAACATAGGTTATGACCTGAAATAGTTGAGTATGAAAGACCATAATTACAAGATTACAAGATTTCACGGCTGCTTTTCTTAAAAAAAAGGACGTCAACAACTGTTAGCTTTTCTCTTCTCTCAACACGTGAAGATGGATCTTAAAGTTTTCTGTTTCTCTGCCAAATTCCCTGCATTTGTAACATGTTTTTTTTCTCTTTGTTCTGTTTAATGTGATAAAAAAAAATAAAAATGGGATGAAACTTGAAATTACTCAAATAATAACAATTGGGCAAAATTGCTTTTGTCACCCATGTTATACTTTGTTCATTTAAGAAAAAAATTCATATTCAACTATAGCTCAGATACCTATGTGGGAATCATTTCTGCTACCTTACCCAATTTAGTGCATGTGTGAAAGCAGACCCCTATTGACATGACCCTAATCTCTAAAAAAATCCCCTGACTCATTCACAAAACACTCAATACTATGGAGACAATTTAGATTAGGCAATGGGCATTTATATTTTTCTTAATCACATAATTTCTAGGTGAATATATTAATTAAAATGCTGCTGAGGAAATGAGAGATGCTGTAATTGAGCGCAGAACAGGAATAGTTATGGGAGATTCAACAGGCATTAGAATCAGTAACCAAAATTCAAAGACTTAAATTGAATCTAATTGGGTGGGAGAGAATTTTATTTTGCAGGGACATCTGAATTCCATTGGAAAATATAATTGGAAGCAGATTCAGGATTAACTTTAATACGGGACTAAAACAGATTACTCAAGGAAATAAAATAGCAAGGCAAGAGGAAAAGACAAAGAACATGGGACCAAATGAATAGCTTTTACACAGTGCTTGCATTGACTTGACGGGCCACAATATTCTTTATGTGCTGTGAGACTCCATGAGATTAGGATATTTTTGATCCCACATTGAGATCAGAAGGTTGTGGCCAGTTTTAATTTTGAAATTAGGAATGATTAAAATTTTGATGATCTCTTTATGTTGCAAAGTAAGAAGTTTGCACAATTATAGCAATAATGATCTTGGTCTAGAAAAACTTCTATACTGTTTTTGTTGGCTTTAAACATCATTGAGGGTCATTGTAATGTTGTCTGTGAAGGTCAGGGGATGAAGTTTAAATTAAGGTTTAGTGAATAGCCCTTGTCAGATTTCCCTCTTTAATCCCACTGTACTTTCTGTTGATGTATTGCAAGTTCTTCCAGTTGTCAGCAGATAGCCTCACGCACGATTTCTTTACAGACAGCTCTCTGAGAGAAATAACCACAATATAACAACACTCTTCCAGTTCCAGAGGAATGCTACAAATGGGGAAAAAAAAAATCAGATGCTACATTACTAAGAATCCTAGATGGGGGTCAGAAGAACTTATGAAAACCAGTACCCTCAGAAGGTATTCTCTTTATGCAAAGGGATCTCAAATATCTTCCAGGGCCACAGGCAGATTTTCTTTGCAAGAAGTTGCCAGAAGGTCTCTGCAAGGGCGCAAGCATATACTACAGTAAAGGAGAGCACAGGTTAATGCTCCCATGGTGGTCAGTGCTGAACATGGGTGTTGTCGACTCAAAAGCCTGTCATGACTCTTCACTTCCTGGCATGTTAACGTGCTGCAGCATAGCTCTTCAAAACGGGAATTTTAATTTTTTGCAATTTACAATGGAAGGAAATAAACTTTTTGCAGTTACAAGACAATTGCATTTTGCCTTTATTATCATTCTGGGATGCTCCAAAAATTGCACAATTGGCAATTGCAGCACTTTGTAGATAGACTCCCATCCACCCCTCCCACCCTGTTCTCTTCTCTCCAGAACATGTTGTGTGATCTGGAACTACAACTTTGTGTATATCATCAAGGACAGGCCCAACATAATATTGCTCTATTTAAGCAAATTATTCTGCACACAAAAAAATCTCACTGTTCAAGACACTAACGCTGCAGCAATCTCAGGCACAAACCTTGGTTATTTGAAATAGGGCCAACTATTTTTTGGCATGCAAAGTTTACTGATTATTTTAAATATAACTTAGTAATTATATCAACTAATTAAATCATCAAAACACTGCACAAATCTTCATGCTACGATGGAGTTCTATGTTCCTGAATCTTGGTTATGCTTGCTTTTCTAGAATAAATAAATATTTTATTTCTATTAGCTACATGGTATAGATAGCAACGTCAATATATTCACATACATTAAAAAAGATCATAAAAGACAGAACTTCATAAGTATTTGGTACAGTAAAAAAAATGGAGGAGTTTTGAAATGCAATTGGATCCCTCAGTGAGTCACCAGCCCCGGAGGAAGAACATTTACTTGGCAGAAGTTCAGCCCTCTAATCACCCTTATTAGCCACTGTACAGCATTTTATTGGTGGAACATAACTTTCAGGAAAAAACCTATGTTACGATAGCAGACAGAGTGTTCCTTTTGTCCCACATTTTCTTTTTGTTTGAAGGGTTTCTCCACACTTTCACAAACTGATGGCAGTAATGAAACAGCATTCAACTCATTAGCTTGTGAAACAGATAATCCATAAACGATGATTTGATCAGATTATTCAATCTCTTAATCCATCGATAAAACTATTTGAAAGATATTTCCAAGTTTATCCCTGAGGCATTGTCAAAAATGTGATATTTTGTTGTGTTTTTTTTTGAGATCTTGGTATTGTCTTCTATCAAAATCAGAAAAGTTTGAGTCGGCACTAACCTCTCAGCGGTCTACCTGTATCTTTTGTTTCATATCAGCAGAGATTTGAGATTCTTTGTATGTAATCTGCCTTTATAAAAGTTATACTGGAATCTTTGGCCACATGAATGCACAGCATTGTTCTGCAAATCCATTTGAACCTTGTTCCCAACAAAAAGGAGTGATCAATGTTGAAATAAAGTGTTAAGATCAGAATGGATGGATGTCAGATACTGGCAAGTGCAGCAATTTTTTTTTAAACTTGGACCATTTCTCAACGAAGCCAACGTTGAACTCCATCTGACAATTTTTCTGAATAGAAAGTTTTTTCTGCTGATCAGTACAAACTTTGTACTCCAAACCTATAAATGTGACACTAAACAAAACTGCAAAGTAACCGGCCTTTCTATTTCCTCTACATTTCTCTGTTGTGCATTTTCAGTTTGAATGCATGAATTGTACACAACAAACCAATGATTTTCTGCAATTTGTAAGAATCCTCTGAAGCATTTACCTAGCATTATACTGCATCAGGAGACAATTTCTTCCAGACTACATTAGTTACTCACTTGGTTTTTCAAAAACAACATCAAACTCAATTTGGTCCCGCTGCTATTCTGTGTAACAACAATGAGCCTTTGCTAGGTGGTTTCTTAAGCAGGAATTAATCCCTGCCACAGTAATTAATATTCAAAGTCATTTGTTCTGGTAACTCCACCGTTAAGAGCTTGATGATACCAAGCGACGTGTGAACACAATTGCCCAGGTGTCCTCCTTTTTAGTTGCCTTCTGAGTTTGGTGGAGGCTTTTGTTGCCCTGTTTCTAGGCAAGGCTTCTCCCATTCGTAACCATGCGACGCGATGACGTAATTCGCGTCGTGATGATGTAACTTGTGTCGAAAAACGTCATCGCGTCGCAAAAACGTCATCATGCCGCCTATGTGTGATGTCATGGTGGAGACAAATGCCACAGTGCACTCTTCCAGGCTCTCTGCTCCATGTCGTTGATATTTCAGATCCAAGTACGATTCTTTGCCCAGCTAGTAGGCGGAACTTAATTGATTTTGAATATTCATCTCCAATATATGTTGCTCATTAGACTGTAATCCTTACCATTTTCTAATGTAATACAAGTATTTCCTTAAAGCTCTCAATTTTACAATTCAGAGAAAATAATTCTAGGCATCTGCCAAAAAAAAGAATCCTTTGCTCTGTGAAACTTTGTCAATTGTAACCATACATTTTGCACAAATACTAAAAAAAGTTTGCTTCGATAGATACAGGACAAAATTACATTTGGCCCCCACAGGCCTGAACATTCTGCATCATATAAAACAAAATTCTGCAAATTTAGCAAGAATCTTAGTGGGTAATCTTTGTAATCAGATTTGCTATTGTAAAGCTAATGCAATTTAGAATTAGATATAAAATACGTTCAAAACAAGAATTTTCTCCCACAGATCAGATATCAAGGATTATTGAGGTAACACTTTTAATTAAACAAGTCAATCAGGAAATTATGATTTTGTACATCAATAGAAATAGCATAATTTGCAAAACTGGTTTTATGCCTCTTTGGAGTTTATTCTGCATGAGAATGATCCGCTATAACTTTTTTTCTGTTAAATTGGGTGATTGTAATTTTAAAGTCTGATAAGAATTTGACATTAGTCTATAGTATTTCCACCCACAGGTACATTATAATGAACTTTCTATATGATTTGCAAAATTAACTTGCAGTGTAAGGAATTACAAAAGGCCCTTTCCACAAGTATGTGTACGATATGACAGTTCCGAATAAATTCTCCTTTATCACCTTTCTGGAAATATCATTCAACAAACCAAATGAAATACAACACCATGCACAAAGAATATCTGTGAAATATACATATTACATTGAATATTATCCCACCTGCTTCTAGCCCTCATTCTCATATACACCATTTTTGGATTAAAATTAAAAGTGCGATCTGACATACAGATGTTAAATTCAATAATTCCAAGCATAAACATTATGTGCTGATACATTTATCTTTGGGCTTTCAAGCTTTACATAGAATTCTTGTGTGATTTCCTAACCATTTAGGGTCAACTGATCAGCTCTAATTGATCTGTAGTAAATGTGCCCTATTGCTTTTTTTGTCCATATTACATATTGTGTTTGACTTTCAAAACACACTGTAGCATTTAGCCAATGGAAATATTGAACAATTGCATTCTTCCCTTATTCCAATCTCCATATGAAACAATTATGATTTTCAGTTCATACACTTTGTAGTAGTGACATTCAAGATTTTTTTTTGTAGTTATAGCATTGAAGTTCTTAATGGATGCCAATCACTGTGAGATATACAATACCTACACCAGGGTCAAAAGAACACAATGCTTTTATTGGAGTGCATGGAGTTAGCACAATGAGTTTCAGTAGTTCTTCATTATCCATTCTTCACAAAATTTACCACTTAATTGAATCCTGGAATAGTTTCAGCATCCAAAACTTTCAGAATTATTGAAGACATCTTGCATGCTTGCAAAAGGTATCACATTTATTTATACGTAGAACAATTTTGAAGTAAAAAAAAATCTGGTTATGTAATGGATATAGCTCTTCTATTCTTTCCAGATCATAAATTAAGCAATGTCTACACAAAACAGCACTGAAGATTAGGATGGAACCTGGATTACTATGAGGTAGGAGCTCGACTAGTTGCACACCAATGCCAACCGACAATATTTTGCAACATACCAAATCTTTTCTGGTAACATCTATCCAGCATGCAATCTCCACATTTGGAAGAACATGAGAAATCGGAGGAAAAGAATAACATCACCTCCAAGTTCCCTATCAATTTACGGTGCATCTGACTTGAATAGAGAGCAATACTCCTTCATTGTTACTGGCTCAGTCATCAGAAATGCTTTAACTACTAGACAAAGACTCCATCAGGAACATTATAAAATATATTTATATAATAAATAGAGTTTACCAGTGATAAGTGGATTCTGATTCTGAATTTGTGAATATAGTTGTTAATTTAGCTCTACTATTAATTGGATATATTCCCACACCAATCTTCACCTGTGCACAGGCATCCAGCAACTCAAATGGAACTTGCTATGAAACAATTCTATTCAAATATGATCAAACACAGCCACAAAGTTAACAAATCTATGTTAGTGCAGGTATGTTAACCAAGAATTTTTTATCAACATGGCAGAAATTATTTTAATTCTCACTTCAATTCAAGATCTATTGCAAATCGTTGACCTTCTTTAACAATATAAATTCAACACATCTGATTCAAGGAAAAATAATTGACAAAATAAAATAGGAAAAAGTGGTAAATTCTTTAAGATACAGGTTTCTTTGATTTTCCATGTCTGGTCATAGAGTACTCAGGGGAACTTGTATCATTACATGCTATAGATAAATTGCAAAGAAATAGAATATAAACACTTTATTGATGTGGCAAACCTTCACAAAAAGAAATCTGACTCATTTCCGAAACATGTGCCCTCCAAATCTTGACATCAATAAATAAGGGAGGTTTTCACTTTCCAATACTAAATGCTGCCACTTGTATTGAAATAACGGCAAAGGTAATACATTCAAAATCTAGATCCTCTAAAGTTTTATTCATTGGGGGATTAAAGAGTTGGCTTTTCTCTTCCCTGACATCGGTTGTGAGCAAGCAAAAACACAATGCTGTAGAAACTCAGCAGGTCAAACAGTGGACTCTATGTAGCAAAAGAAAAGATACGTAACTAATGTTTCGGGTTTGAGCCCTTCATCAATTTGAAAAGTTCATTCGGAGCAGCCTATTATTGGACAAAGTGGAGCTACAGCTGAAAAGGATAAGGCCTTTTGTGAGGACAATTTAAAATCTTAGGATGATCAAAGGTATTCTAGGGACAAAGAGATGCAGTGATTGTTTTACTGAAGGATATAGCGCAGTGGTTCTCAACCTTTTTCTTTCCACTCACATACCACTTTAAGTATTCCATGTGTGATTAGTAAGGGATTGCTTAAGGTGGTATGTGGGTGGAAAGAAAAAGCTTGGTAAACACTGTTTTAATCGTACCTAATTGACTCATTATGTGCATGGTTTCATACCTCCAAAGGAAATGGGCCAATGACAATTTTTCTCAAGCAAAATATTTCAGTAACAATTGGGTCCAAGAACTGATTTTCAACCTGCCTTTCCCACTCACAGACCACCTTAAATATAGGGATTACTTAAAGTGGTCTGTGAGTGGAAAGAAAAAGGTTGAGAACCATTGATATAGAGCAACTCATTTGGCACATCAAGCTATCACAGACTTCAATGTGATAATGATCAATTAATTGATGTTATTTAAGTGACAAATCTTTCTCATGCCATCAGAGGAATGCCTTTACTCTTCTTCAAGATGGTGCCAGAGGATCGATTACATTCACCTGACTATACAGACTATTCTTCACTTTAATCTGTCATCCAAAAGACAGATATAGTGGAAATTTTTACAGTGAAAACATTTCTGGTATTGAGTAGAGCTCTAAAACTCCAAAGATGCCGTAACACATGGCTTCAGAAACACTTGGAAAATAAAGTCCTTGGACCATTAGCTGTTCCCAAAGAGGCAACTTCTTTCGACACCCCATACCCACCGCCCCTCCCCCCCCCCCCACCCCCAGCCACTTTCCTTGTCCACGGCTCTCCTCCTTTTGAAAAGACCACATAAAGACAAATCTCTTGAACAAACACATTTACTAAAATATCTGTGGTGACATTAAAAAAAATACTGACGGACAAAATAACCCAGATAAACAACCTGTTTGCAAAAGTCAATATTTCAAATGCTGTAATCTTTTAATGCCACTGTAAAGTAATTGAATCGAGCTCCATCTCTCTCTATTGCCTTAGGAAGTAGACCGATGCTATGTCGAAACTTCCACAGAAGATGGCACACAAAACTCCAATCCAACTCTGCAACATGGCAAAGAGATCAATACTCTATGGCATTGTTTCCAGTTCCTCGCTGCAATCTCAAAACAATTACCATTTAAATTGATCAGGAAACCTATTAAATGATGGTTTGTATACTCAGGGATGAAAGCCATTGTATTTCTCCAAATTAATTTTGCTCCCTTTCTTGTACAGATCGCACACTGATGAAGTTACATGCCTCTCACCAAATTAGACAGTTTCAAGAATACAAAAGAAACTGTTTTGAGATATCAGAGTGAACTGACTTTCCTTGCACTCTTTGGGGAGGCTACACATCAAAAGGCATTATTTCCCAGTGACATGTGTCAAATTCAAGTCATGCAACAGAAAAGGGAATCAAAATTGGCAGCCTTTTTTTTAGTCCCGTGATACTTTCATGATGTAGAATTCCTGAATAATTAATAGATTTATGATTTACTTCAAGGCTTAAGATCATACACCAATGGAAGACGGTGAGAAAAGAGAAAGTGCTGCCTTCAAGTATAAAGTCAACTCTAATTACTGGATCAATGGAAATGAAGGGGGCTAATATTCCTGACTAAACCCATAAAATGGAAAGTTATATCTGCCATCCAAAAAGTGTTTCTGATAACCTTTTTTAGTATCTTGAATTTACACACCTCCGAATTGCAATTTTCATTCTTAGTAGGATATGATCTGCTCATTTACATACCAAGAAATCCTTTCTTCTATGAACATTTTATTGAATTTTGAATGATTTAATATTAACTCTTTGGTAGATTTTGCTGAATGGCTTCTTTCATTTTCCATGTTAAAATGTGAACTGAGTGGTTTAAACATACTTAAACCTGGGCCCACCCTCTGCAGCGAGATCCTTGGCTTCTTCATTGAAGACCACAGTCAGTGCAAATTGGTGACAACATCTCCTACTCACTGACAACCAACTCAGGTGCACCTCAAGGATGTGTGCTTAGCCCATTGCTCTAAACTCTCTACACCCATGGCTGTGTGGCCAGGCACAACTCAAATGCCATCTACAAATTTGACGAGAACACCATGGTTGTTGGCATAATCACTGAAGGCAATGAGGAAGCGTACAGGAGTGAGATAGATCAGCTGGTTGAGTGGGGTCACAACAACAACAACCTTGCACTCAGCAAGAGCACAGTTAAGGAACTGGTTGAGGACCTCAGGAAAGGGAAACCAAGGGAACACAAACCAGCCCTCATCGAAGGGTCAGCAATGGAAACGGTAAAGAACTTTAAATTCCTGGGTGTCAACATCTCTGAAGATCCATCCTGTAGCCTTCACGTTAATGCAATAATGAAGGCTCGCCAGCGGCTATACAAGTTTCTTCAGGTGTACTGTGGAGAGCATTCTGGCTGGTTGCCTCACTGTCAGGTACGGAGGTTCCAATGCACAGGCCAGGAAGAGGGTACAGAGAGTTGTGAGCTCAGTCAGCCCTATCATGGACATTTTCATCTCCACTTTATTGAGGACATCTATGAGAGGTGGTGTCTCAAGAAAGCAGCATCCATCATCAAGGAGCCTCACCTCCCAGGCCATTTCCTCTTCTCACTGCTTCCATCAGGAAGGAGGTACAGGAGCCTGAAGACAAATACCTAATAGTACAAAAACAGTTTCTTCACCTCCACCAGTGGATTTCTGAATGGACATTGAACCATGCACTCTACCTCTTTTTTTTCCTCTTCTTTTTGCACATATTTATTTACTTTAAAAAAATATAATTTATAGCAATTATTGCACCTGTAAAACAACAAATTTTGTAACACTTATTCATGACCATAAATTCTGATTCTTTCAGCCTCAATACCATTTGCTGTGTTTCTCTTGACCATATAGAGGTGACTTGTATGTGAGCTTTACATGACCAGATGGAGACAAGGGCCTTCCTAGAGAGATGGGGATCATCACAGAGCGATGAATACTGCTATGCACTTGTCTGTCTTTGAGGAATCAGAGCATCATTTTGCTGAACAGCAATTATTCTAAGAAATGGATAAATGGAAGGAAAGAAATTAGAGATTTAAGAAAACTTTGGGATCAAAGAAGAAAACATTAATTGATTCTAGGAGGGTAATTTTAGATGGTGTTGGCAAAGTGATTGATTTTCCTTCAGCCTTGAAGAAGTCATAACAAGAAATAACTAGGAAAGCTAAAGCAGGCAGATTCACTTTATATATGGTATAGAATGAGACACGGTGTCACCTTCCCTTGACTACTGGTCAATATAAATCTAATAGTTTGAGTGTTAAGAACAAAGTTTTCTCTTAAAGTCATGCATTGCTGGACTGAGAAAACAGATGACATCTTAAGCGTCTGCTTTGATTCAGTAGGCTGGACCTCAGCAACCAATCTCAATGAACACACTGCCGCTATTGTTAATTTAATCAGCAAATGTGTCGAAGAGTGCATGCCAAAGAGAACAATCTGCGTGTCCCAATCAGAAACCATAGCTGAACTGCAAGGTACACTCATTACTGAAGGCTAGAGAGGTAACCAGCCCCATACAAGAAAACCAGGTGTGACCTGCGCAATGCCAGCAGATGGCACATGGCAGTATTGAACCATATACGAGTCCCAGATGAACCTCATGGACACCAGATATTTATGGCAGTCCTTGGAGAGTGAAAAATGACAAGACCAGACAGAGTCCCCAGGCATGTCCTCTGTTCCTGGGTAGAGCAACTGGCAGCTGTATTTATAACCATCTTCAACCTCTCTCTCCATCAATCTGAGGTACTCAACTGCTTCAAGAAAGCCATTATCATCCTGGTTACAAAGAAGAATGTGCTGATGGGCTTCGATGACCATCTGCTGGTGACTCTAACACCCAGCATCCTGAAGTGCATCGAGAAAGTGGTCATGGCTCATATTAACTCCAGCCTACCACTCCCACTTGCTTACCTCTGGAATAGGTTCACAGCAGAGGCCATCTCCTTAATGCTACACTCAGTCATAGAACTCCTGGCCAACAAGGACACCTAGGTCAGACTACTCTTTATTGGCTGCAGCTTCGCTTTTAACACAATAGTACAAAATATCAAAATCTACAACACAGTACAGACCCTTCAGTCCACACTGTTGTGTGTGCCGACTTAATAACCTACTCTAACAACTGCCTAGAATTTCCATGCTGCATAACCCTGATAATAAGCTCTCAGTGTTGTCATTCTGGCAGCTACTTTGCCAATGGAATCACAAGTGTTTTGCTGCTGCCGTTGGAATTTAAATACATTCTCCAGAAAATGGTAGGACAAATACAACCCTGTCAGAAAAAGGCCACGTTAATTATATTCATTGCTGGGATCTGCACGATGTTAACCTTAGATATTGAAAATATAGACTCATTGGGAAGTATTTAAGAGTCGATCAGTTGTTTAGGGGCTCAAGAGACATATAAAGCAAAATTATATACCTTTTATTCCCCAATTGCGTTTTAGTTTGCTTTTTAAGGCAATGCTACAGCCCACCTCACTGACAAAAGGCAAAGGAGGAAAAACCCAACACCCAACCCCAACCAACCAATTTTCCCCTGCAACCGCTGCAACCGTGTCTGCCTGTCCCGCATCGGACTTGTCAGCCACAAACGAGCCTGCAGCTGACGTGGACTTTTACCCCCTCCATAAATCTTCGTCTGCGAAGCCAAGCCAAAGAAGACAGGTTCAGACAAAATTTGGTGATACAATTTTTACTTGATGTTATAATATCATCATATCCAGTCTTGGAAATATCTTTTTATCATTTGTTGGGTCTAAATTCTGGAAATCACTACTAACAGCATCTTCACCAGATTAATTGCAGAGGTTCATAGAGGCCTGTTCACCATTATTTCTCAAGGGCAGTTTAGGATGGGCAATGTAGAGCAGTTTTTCCACCCACCCCCACACACATGCATTAAAGCAGAATGGAACTTGGCAAATCTCTAGAATCAGATTCAAAATATTTCTACAGGGAAGGATTCATGGGTTAAATGAGGAACATCTGTCAAGAGGATTGGGGGAGCTCTTAAAAAAATTGCAGATTATTATTCACGCGGTTGGGGTGGCTCAGTTAGCATAGCGCAACAATGTTACAGGGCCGGCGACCAGGTTTCGAATCTGGCGCTGACTGTGAGGAATTTGTACATTCTCCCTATGCTGGCGTGGATTTCCTCTGGGTGATTCGGTTTCCTCCCTCCATTCAAACAGGGGGTGTAAGTCGTTTAGGTGACTCATGGACGCAAATGGCCTGTTACCGGGCCGTATGCCTAAATTCAAGTTATTATTATGATCGTAGCTTATAGAAATTTCAGCAGGCAACATTTTGTAATGTTTTTGTCCTTCTATTTATACCATTTGATGAATGATTCTGGATCTGAAATATGAATGGCTTCCCACTCAATAGGTGATGTCTGACCCGCTGAATGTTTCCTGCTTTTGGTGTTTTTATTATATCTGAACAAATGAAGCAAATGCAGATTTAAGTGACACGAGAAATAATAAGCTGTGCAACTTAGATCCAGCTCTAGCAGAGTCCCAGTTCACGAATGACTGATGAATAAAACATTACAATCCTGCCTGATGCTAGCCTGAGGTCATACATTGTTCCCTCCAGTTTAGATATTTAAATTTCATCTTTCATGTGGCAAATTATGACTGTTTACAGTATTTCAGTGAAGTTGCCTCTTCCCCTCAGCAAAATGTGGCAAATAACATGCCAGTCTAGGATAGGCCACTTAAGATCATTTAAAATAATCCAACCTTGCTGCAAAGAACATGTTCCCACTTTTAACTCCCAGTTGTCGACCTGTCACATTGATTTCTACTACAGGCAATGGGTAGCAGGCACAGATTCTGCTCTCTGACCTGGTAAGTTTTGAAAAGTACACAAATTGCATTTTCAGAAATTTGCCTTGAAGCAAATGAAACAGAATAATTCCAGTTAATCTTGAGCTGTATATTTTATCAATTTTAGGCTGCTGATCATGAAAATCACCTTAAAACTTTTGTATCATGTTCTGTATTTTAGATACAACCTTTTTTTTGTTATTTCCTGACATAATTTAAGTCTGTTGGTATATTGCCTGGGCATGCACTGAGTGCAAGTGCAAGTGCAATGCATATGTTCTACTTGACTTCTTCGAGCCCTCCTCCATTTGTTTGTTTAAGGAGTGGACGCTTATCTACTGTAGCTGTTCCATATTTTGTTTTTGTGAATGCATATGTTCAGGATGGATGAAAGTATTTGTGTTAAAATCACTTTGTCGTTTCTTCTCCCTCTCCCAAATCCAAAGATTTTGATTTTGATTCTCAGGTACCCTTTCTTTACTGATATATTTCTTTCATGAAACCACTTCTATTGCACATTTCTGTAAAGATCAACATAAAGTCTGATTGAGGTTCTGGAGGTCGCAGGTTAGATTTTGGACAGGAAGTGTTTTCTGTGGTTCAGTTGTTAAATTTGAAAGTTTGTCATAAGTCCAGGAAAAATCGTAAGTACAATTCCTTCTGTGTTGAGTTAATTTTCCAATTAACTACTGCCTGAAGTACGTGTTTGAATTTTGGGTAAGAGAACTTAGAGTTCCAAAACATATCTCAATAACTTCAATGAAATGTACAGCTAATTAAGTATTTTTGACAGGTCAGAATAGAGGGAAACAGTCACATTTGAAACAATAAGAACAGGCAGATTGAAAAGAGTTCTTGAGAGTTAATGATCAGATGAAGATTTTGCTTCCGAACACTTTAGGGTATATTTTATCAATTTTAGGCTGCTGATCATGAAAATCACCTTAAAACTTTTGTATCATGTTCTGTATTTTAGATACAACCTTTTTTTTGTTATTTCCTGACATAATTTAAGTCTGTTGGTATATTGCCTGGGCATGCACTGAGTGCAAGTGCAATGCATATGTTGTCTTAGGCCTGCTCATGCATTGAATGCATTTAAAGATGTTGTTGACAAATTTCTTGCAACTACAGAGCACCAAAGTACATCCAGCTGATTGACAACATGCCTCAAGCATTCAAAACCATGAAGTGCTACATGTCATTGAGAATTCATTTTCTGCATTTGCACATGGACTTCTTCCCCGCTGATCTTGGTGCAGTCATTGACAAACATGGTGAAAGGTTTCACCAGGACATTGTGACCATGGAAAAGCATTATTAGGGCAACTGGAATCCATCAATGCTGGCCGACTATTGTTGGTCACCGACAGGAGAGGCATCAGATGCTGAGTACAAATGAAAAGCAGCAGGAAAACATGTTTAGGTCAGTTGAACCAGTGGGAGGAAACTGCAGCCCTCGGAGGAAACCCACAAGGGGAGAACGTACAAACTCCTTACAGAGAGTGTGAGGTTCAAACCCCAGTCTCGCTCGCTGGCATTGTAATAGCATTGTGTTAACTGCTATACCAACCAAGCCATCCTGATACAGCAAATCTGAAATTATCTTTCTGTTCAGCCTGAAGTCACCTATCATAATCCCCAAATCGTTTGAAACCGTTTGAAAAAAAATTGTTGTCCGGTAAAATCAATAGTTCAGTCATAAAAAAGTACAGGATGTATAATGTCCTTAAGTGAAGAAACCACAAATGTCAAATCTTTTGAAATGTTCATGCTGGAACCATTCTGCCTATATTACATTACTGAAATCTGAACCGGGGAACCAAAAGAACTGATTAATTCAGAGAGTGGTGTCATTCTGATGAAATCATATATTAATGCTTGTGTTCTAGGTTTGCTTATATAGAGCGACTATCTTAGAAACGGGAACATTCAGTGCCCGATGATCAGTAAATGTTCAAGTCCCACTTCAGAGATTCAAGCAAAACCAATCTAGGCTGGCATTCTAGTGCCGTACTGAGGTAGAGTTACACTGTACTTAGCTTGAGACATGCAACCAAGGTGCTTATCTGCAACCACAGATATTCAAGGCCACTAATTTGTAGAAGAGTAGGAAAGCTATCTCTTCTGAAATTCAAAAGAACTGCAAAACCGAAAATTATGAAAAAACTCAGCAGGTTACCAAATGTCTTGCTCTTTCCATGATGGTGCCTGACTTGCTGTGATATTCCAGCATTTTCCGTTTAATCTAATCAACATCATTAAAACAGATTATCTGCTTAATATCACATTGCTGTTTTTCAAAGCTTGCTGCATTACAACAGTGACTGAACCTCAAGATTACATCATGGGCTGTGAAACATGTTTGGAGACCTTGAGTCCATGAAATGCAAGGTTTCATTTTTCACAGCAACATCTGAAAATAAAGAGGAATAGAAAATAATTTCCCGTTATTACACAATTCATAAATCAGAATTTGAATACATTGAGATTAGTGGTGGAAAACTTTCCTTTTTCAGATTATTGTAATACTTGTGTCAAGTGTGCATTGGATTTTAATGTTCATTAACGACAGTAAATTTATAAGGTTGAAGACTAAAATAACTTCTGTTGCTTTTAGATGAAAAGGCTGCTAGGAATTCATATCATTGGAAATTGGATCAAACTGGCAATCATATTGACAACTGGGTTTTTGGAATAGCTGTTATGTGAAATTAAATCAAAAAGGGAAGGAAGCAAAGACATTGTAATCTTTTAATCATGTTTGAATGGGTTTTAATTATATAAGCTATGTCAGAAGAAGGGGAATTCAAATAGATTGCTAGATTAAAGTTCATGTTGATAGGAGACCTGATCAAACATATTTGATCCATTTCATTTCTGCCTTCTTTCATCCATGGGAATTTTAATTATTATGTCACACAGGATAAGCCCTGTAGAGGTTCGACAAAGTAACATAGGGACAGCATAGAATGTAACATAATTTGTTCCATGAATTAAAACATTTACAGTCCACGGGATGTTATAGTGAAATCTTACAGATAAAAGCAAAGGTTTCTCAGGAATTTGTTTTCAGAAAAAGGTAGGAAGTAGTAATGAACATCCAACACAAGTTCTACCACTTTGCAGTCGTGAAGGTATAACATTTTTTTCATGGTATTTTGCATTTCACTGTTGTTTGGGTTCAAGAGTTTTAAAGGATCTTATTCAGTAATGAAAAGAAAGATCATGGAAGTAATTTATTTCTTTAAAAAAGTGCCCAAGATGCTGAAATCATGTTTATTTACTTAAATAGTAAAAGGAAAACAACTGAAATATCAATGGAAGGTTGATTGACAAGTTACACAGAACATTAAGTGAAGAATGAAAAACTGAAGCCAGGCAGGAGTGAAGTTGAGCAGATCTGTTTCCCATTAATAAACTAAATGATGGAGAGTGGTGCACATTATTCTGTGAAGTAGGTCAGGGTCTATCGCCCATCAATATAATTATAACCATATAACCATATAACCGTTTACAGCACGGAAACAGGCCATGTCGTACCTTCAAGTCCGTACCGGTTCACTTGAACAACTCCACTAGCTCCTCCGCAAACTCCTGAGGAAGTAGAGGCTTTCTTCCATGTCTCATATCACAGATAATGATCAAAGAACAGATCTATGCAGATGGCATTATTTTTGTTAACAATGCACAGAAAAGTAAATGTTTTCTTATATTTCTGCTAAATGCGTCAATGCCTTGCATGCAATAAAATTGCTTGGTGTAATCCAGCAAAGTAGCAATTTTATGCATAAGACTTTTGCTTAATGGCAATCAGATCTGCTTTTACAAGAACTAGAGGACATGGGTTAAGGTGAAAGGGTTAAGAGAATATGAGGGGGAACTTCTGAACTCAAGAGAGGGGTAAGAGTGTGGAACGAGTTGGCAGATGAAATGGTGAATGGATAGGATAAGAAGGATAGGGAGATGCAGGTTATGGAGTCGGAGTAGAATAATAGTTCGACTCAGACTAGATGGGCTGAAGGACCTGTTCCTATGGTTTCTGGTTCCATTGAGAAACAGGCAGAACTCACTGCTCTTCTCTGAATACTTCGATCTGTAAGGATAATCTGCTTACATAAAAAATGACATAAAATGATATAAAGTTGCTTCTCTGTGGATTTTTATTCTTATTTGCTTTCAAAATTTTTGAATGTTAAAAATAAATGTTTTTTCCCACTCCTCCCCCACAAGGACACAATGAAGAGACATATATTGCAAGTCCACAAAGCTTAAATATTTCATCAGAATTAGGAATGTTTACATGACTTCCAAGAATCAATTGTAAAAAAGGAGCACTAAGGACTCCATGAAATTTTGAGGGATTTCTTTCCTCAGCCAATAATTAACTGTTTGTTCCTCATACCTATGCATGAGCGAGGTGTCCATCAAAGCATGGATACCATGAAAACATGCTTGTTAATGTTTATTTCAAGAGAGTTCATTGCATGTGGCACATTCTCACTATCTCAGAGGACATTGGTCAGTTATTTGCAGTAATTACACTTCTGACATCAAGGATGAACAGATTTGACTTTGCACGTGATGCAAATAAAATGTAGCCATTCAGAGCAGATACTATTTATTGTCATGTAATAAATCAGTAATATTACAGAAAATTACCTTTTGTCTGCCGTAAGGTGGACAAATATTAACCATTCGCAATGCCCGGAGCCCCCTTATAGCTTGAGAAAGAGAACCCCCCCCAGAGTCACCGAGTGTCCCATGGATTCACGTCCACCGCTCACCAAACACAAGACTCCAGTTGAGTTCAAATCATCGGCAACCGGAGCCCACATCCAAACTCCAACATGATGAGGAAGCCTTCAGTGCCCAGGGGACTTTGGGAGCCCTACTTGCCCTCAGCATCCTATCGAATCCCAGTCCCATTACCTGGTTCTCATGAGCCAGTCTCCAGCAGCCTGCAACCTGGTGTGAGTCCTTAGATGTTGTCGTCAGCAGCCTGTAGCCTGGGTCAGTTCCTCGACCTCAAGTTGCCAACTGCTCGGTGCATGTCTGTGTCCTTCAGCACAGAGCCCCTCACTGTTCTGCCATCATGGTCACCATTCTTAGGGTCGTCTCCTCTACTTTTTTCCTCAGCAGAGGGTGTTCTCCCCATTACTGGTGCCCTGCACCAGTCCACTGCTTCCCTGGAGTCTGCAACCCCTCGAGGCCCAGAATTTTAAATAAAACACCTTTAGCTCTTTTAACAGGGTGTTTAAAGCCTGTACGGAGCCGTCAGCAATTTGGATGGGTGGTAGGACCCCGTGAGGGAATGCTATGTCTCGGCTCCCTGTACTTCCCGGGTCTGTACCAGCAGCAGCACTGCCTCAGCTCAACAAGTTAAACATACATCAGCCAGGCCTAAAGGTCTCTTCAGGCAAAAGGGAAATAGAGAATTAATTGAATCATTGGGACCTTTTATTCCCCTCTGTGAATGGTTGATAATTATTTTATAATTTTACTCTAATTCCTGTTGAGATGCATCTGGTTAATTTCTATCTTATTTGCAGAGTGTCCCGCAGGTGCAAACTAAATAAACAAAATGAGCTGTGCAGGAGAGAAATGTAGGTTAATTCCATCTGCAGCAGTTTGTTCTGATGTCATTGCAGGTTTCATGAAAGACTTAATGAGCACATACACAATACGGAGGCCCTCCATCCATTGTGCAGTGAAGCATGCTCTATGTGGTGTGCTGTCAGTTTACTATTGCTCAAGAGACACAATAAAATCTTATTTAAATAGTGAATACAGGTCCATATACACATGCATGTCATGTTTGTAATCGTTCAGATGAGACTGAAAGGAAGCTTTCATTGTGAAATTGGTTAATGAGCTAACTTTTGAAAGAAATTCAAAAGAATTTTAGTTCACCCAACAGAAGAGAAAGAACAGATGAAATCACTTTTGATTACAAACAATTTTGGATTTAGTGCAACCTTGAAGCATGCACTTTGACAATAGACCTGATGCACTCCAACAACCTACACGGCATTTGTAAGCAGAGCTTACCGGCACTAACTGTGATACCAAAGGTACTATATTGGGGAAAGAGGGGGAACACATTCATTCTTCATTTTGATATTGCAATGAGCCCAAATTATACCCAAAACATAAGAAGAATTATAGCACATTAAAAGGTCCAAAATATCAGGACTATCCAATTATCAGCTTATCCATCAAGTAGCCTTTGAAATGCATGGGAGAAACAAAGGGGCAGCATGAAACGCATGGAACTGATAAGGAAAACGTCATCTGGAATTTTTTTTTTTGCAATTTGTGCCAGTGGACCCTTGTATATGTTTTGCATAAAAGGAGTGAAGGCTGTATAGAAGACCATAAGATATAGGAGCAGAAATAGGCTATTCAGCCCATTGAGTTTCCCCCCACCATTCAATCACGTGTTGATCCACTGAGTCCCACTGCCAGGCTAAACCAGAACCTGTCAATCTCTGCCTTAAATACACCCAATAACCAGGCCTCCACAACTGCCTGTACCAACAAATTCCACAGATAGACCACCCTCTAGCTGAAGAAATTCCTTCTCATCTTCATTCTAAGTGGCACCTTTGTACCTTCTTGTCCTAGGCTCTTGCACCATGGGGGTAAAAAAAAGCTTTCTACATCTACTCTGTCCACGCCATTCAACATTCAAAATGTTTCAATGAGATTCCTCCTCATTCACCTAAATTCCAGAGAATACAGACTAAGAGCTGTCAAAAGATTCTCATATAACATAACATAACATAGCATAACAATTACAGCACGGAAACAGGCCATTAGGCCCTTCTAGTCCGCACCGAACCAAACACCCCTTTCTAGTCCCACCTCCCTGCACAATGCCCATAACCCTCCATCTTCTTCTCATCCATATACCTGTCCAACCTTTTCTTAAATAATACAATTGACTCCGCCGCCACTATTTCTCCCGGAAGATCATTCCACGGCTACCACTCTCTGAGTAAAGAAGTTCCCCCTCATGTTACCTCTAAACCTCTGCCCCTTAATTCTTAACTCATGTCCTCTTGTTTTAATCTTTCCTCCTCTTAACGGAAATAGTCTATCCACATCCATTCTGTCTATCCCTTTCATAATCTTAAATACTTGTATCAAATCCCCTCTCAACCTTCTACGCTCAAAAGAATAAAGACCTAATCTGTCCAATCTCTCCCTATACTCTAGATGCTTAAATCCAGGTAACATTCTGGTAAACCTTCTCTGCACTCTCTCCACTCTGTTTATATCCTTCCTATAATTAGGCGACCAGAACTGCACACCGAACTCCAAATTAGGCCGCACCAACGTCTTATACAATCTCAACATCACCTCCCAAATCCTATATTCCATGCAATGATTGATAAAGGCCAGCATACTAAAAGCCTTCTTCACCACCCTATTCACGTGAGTTTCTACCTTCAGGGAACGATGTACCGTCACTCCTAAATCTTTCTGCTCTTCTGTATTCCTCAATGCTCTCCCATTTACTACGTATGTCCTGTTCTGATTCTTCTTACCAAAATGAAGCACCTCACACTTATCAGCATTAAATTCCATCTGCCATTTTTCAGCCCACTTTTCTAAGCAGCCCAAATCCCTCTGCAATCCTTGAAAACCTTCTTCATTATCCACTATTCCACCTATCTTAGTATCATCTGCATATTTACTAATCCAATTCACCACCCCATCATCTAGATGGGCCGAGAATAACCTTTTCATTCTCGGCACCATCTTTAGTGAACCTCCTCTGAACTTCCTCCAACGTCAGCACATACTTTCTTAAATGAGGAGCCCAAAACTGCTCAGAATACTCCAAGTGAGGTCTCACTAGTGTCTGAAAGAGACTCAACATCACACCTCTGCTCTTATATTCTATTCCTCTTGAAATAAACACCATCATTGCATTTGCCATATGCACCACTGTCTCAACTGCAACTTTACTGCACGAGGACTCCAAGGTCCTTTTGCTTCTGGGTATTTTCAATTTTCTCCCCATTTTAAAAAAAATCTGCTTTTAATTTTTTTTTCTACCAGCGTGCATGGCCATACTTCCCGACATTATATTTCATTTGCCACTTCTCTGTCCATTCTCCCAATCTGTCTACATCCTTCAGCAGCCCCCATGTTTCCTCTACACTACCTGCTCATCCACCTACTTTCTTATTGTCTGCAAACTTGGCCAGAAAGCCATTCATTCCATAATCCAAATCATTAATATACAGCATAAAAAGACACAGCCCCAACACCAACCCCTGTGGAATACTGCTAGCATCTGGCAGTCAATCGGATGATGATCCCTGTATTCCAACTCTCTGCTTCCTGCCAATCAGCCAATGCTCTACCATGCTAGTATGTTTCCTGCTAAACCATGGGCTCTTGTTAAGTATCCTCTTGTGCAGTAGCTTGTCAAATGCTTTTGGAAATCTGAATAACGTTATGGGCCCAGAGGACCCCAAAACCCAACAGTAATAGAAATTCACCAAGACAAATGGCCACTTAAACAAAAGTTACTTTTAATTTTCTTTTAGCATAAAACAAAATCAAATTACTATTAATTTAACCCCTTCTAATTCTTAGCACACGTGTATGCAATGTGTATATAAGTTGCAAAAAAAAGTACTTTGATTCACAGTCCAATCTCACCACACACCTCCAAGTTCACTGGTATCAGGCAATTCTTATATTGGGCCCAGAATTTAACATTTATGAATTTCACCAGGCTTTGGTGCCTGAAAAGTAAATGGTTACCCCTCAGGAAGGTTCTTGTCAGTTTTCAGAGAGAGATTTGTTGCTCATTGGACACAAACTGATTCCTTCCGATCAGCCACATCAGTGTCTTGCTGAAGAAATTTGCCTCATCAGGGTTTTCCAGATGGCCCTTATTTCAAGTGAAACATTATACAGCCAGCCATCTCCTCTTGTATGGACTACAAGGGCTTTGACCAGCCTAGGACCAACTCACAAACCATCTTAAAAATGGGGTTTTTCCACAAGCTTGCCAGCTTGTCATGTTCTAGTCCCAGCTTCTGCTGCTGAACTGAATTTTCTCTCGCTCTCAGAGAAAACCATATGACCCTCTTAGAACAGCACACTGCACTCAGACTGTGACACTGGACCCAATCTTCTGAGTTCTTTCATCTGTTGCTTTCCAAAACAATAATCTATTACTCCACAGCATGTCCAATTAACACCTACTCGTGAAGTCTCTAGAGGCATTCTTCAAAGTTTTTGCCAAGGCACTTGGAGCCTGGACTATCTGGCTTAAACAGAGTTCCGGAATTTTAAATGAGATCTGCTCTGAAGTGTTTGTACCTGTGGGTGACCTAACTAAAAACCCTACATGATTTATCACCTTTAAAACAATATAAAATATAGCATAATCTGTCACAATACACTAATCCACTTCATCTCCCTATCCAGCCTGCTTGTCACCTCAAGAAATTCCAATAGGTTTGTCCCTGAAGGAAACAATGCTGGCTTTGGCCTAATCCTGTCAAGTGTCCTCAAGTACTCCTTAACCTCATCCTTTACAATCGACTCCAACATCTTCCCAACTGATCTATAATTTCCTTTATGCTGCCTTAATTGAGGCAACTAGGCTAACTGACAGGCTCTGTTCTCCATGCTGGAAGAAGACTTCCAACTTTTCAGTCTTCATTCCTACAATTCCTCTTTCATATTGAAGGAAAAGAAGAATGCTGGAACTTAACAGAAGAACTCCGAATTAGAGAAATGACTCAGGAACCATCCAAATTAGGAGCAGGAGTAAGTCAATCATTCCTCAAGTCTGTTCTGCATTCCAGTAGGATCTTCTTAATTCTGATTGTACATCATATGTCTGCTCTTAGGGCAGCACAGTTAGTGTAACGGTTAGCGCGACACTTTTACAATGCCAGCAATCAAGACTGGGGATAAAATCCTCTGCTGTCTATAAGGAGTGTACGTTCTCCCCGTGTCTGCATGGATTTTTCCCTGGGGCTTTGGTTGTAGGTTAATTGGAATATAAATTTAAATTTATATTCTGCATTTCTGTCTACCTCAGTAACCCTTAAGCAACAAGCTTGACGATGCTGAGACTTTTCAAAAAGAGATAAATAGATTTATCTCTTTTTGAAAGATACTTCTTTCACCAATCTTTGACGAATAGAATTTCAAAGCCCATGATCTTCAGAAAGAAAATATGTGCCTTGTCTGCCTTAAGTAAGTGGTCACTTGTTTCTAAACATTAACCTCTAGTTGTATACTCTTCCACAAATGGAAACATTCTCTGCACATCTACATGGTCGCTTCTTACCCTTTATCACTGTATACAATCCTAGTCTACACAATCTTTCCTTAAAATATAATCTGCCAGTTTAGGTGTCAGTTCAATAAGTCTTCTTGAAGATGCTTCCAATGCATTCACCTTCAAGATTCCTTTATTCTCTCATGTCCCACTCAGCCTAAAGACAAGCACAAGGACGGCTTCTTCCTGTCGGACTCTGGCTTTACCCTACCCTCAATTTAGTTTTATGTGTCGTCTGAGTCCAGCGTGCTCGTTGAATGAAGTGATAGGAGAAGGTATTCGGTTCAACAATCAGTTTATTATACAGCACAAGAATAAAACTTAACAGAGCTCTGGGTCAGTCGTTAGTTCATAGGTCACCTACACAGTGAGCTATTCCCCAAGACTGACCCCTATTGTCCAGTTGGCTCAGTTTATATAGATCAACCTTATCATACAGAACAAAAGTTGGCTTCCTTTGCTAGATCTTTTTGCATAAGGGTTATCACAAGTCATCTCCTGTTTTGCAGATATCTGGGATGTAGCGCTCCCATCTTAATCCTCCAGGGCAGACTATCCTGTTGTTTTGATCAGAAATTAATTCATCCCCAGATATTTCTAATCACCATTCTGTTCCTGTCTGGTCATTTTCTGCTGTTCTCTTTAACACCTCCTCATGCCTTAATCTTCCTCCGAGACTGGTTTTCCATTCCCTTTGTTTCTTACAGGCCATTCTTTGTTCTGGTCTGGCCTGTGTCTCCTGTGCTACTCACCACCTCCTCCAGTTTGAGCATTCCTCCTAAATCGTTTTATGCATTTCCTCTCCCTGTATTTGGGAGCAGACCATTTTGCTCAGCCAACTTTGCTCCATGCTGTGATTGCCACTTAATCACATTCCTCTTTTTTCCTGAACCATGCAGTACATATAAACTTATTAATTAATCATTTCTTTCATAATGTTTTAACCCCTAGATTCCAACATTCCCCACTGCCATCAGATTCCTGAATAATCAATGAACCAAAGACATTGCCTTACTTTTTGTGCACTAGTATTTTCTTTTCAATTTATAGTAATGTTGTAAGATGGTTATAATACGATGCTGCCACAAAACACGGAAATTCATAACTTGTTCATGCCAATAAATTCTGCTTCTAATTCTGATTGTGGTGTAATAATCCAGGTGTAATATTACACAAAATTTGCTTTCATCTGCTGCAAGGCTGACAGTTTCAGCAGAAATTGCCAGGTGTCTCTTATAGTAAGAAAAAGAAAAGAGAGCCCCGACCCCCAGAGTCACTGTGATCCACGGATTTGTCTCCAGAGATCCTGCAGCTTCTGAAGCCACACAGAGTTCAGTCCAGGCAATCGGCAACCTGGGCTCCGGATCCGAACTCCAACACAATCAGGTAGCCTTCAGCGCCTTTAGCCCCTTCTCGCATCCTGGTTCCGATTCCTAGTACCCTTTCTGCCAGTCTCGAGCTAGTTTCCAGCAATCCGCAACCTGCTAGGAGTTCCTTGACCTCAGTTGCCAGCAGCCCAGAGTCTACCTTGGTTCCTCGACTTGAGTCGCCATCAGCCTGGTGCCTATGTGTTCATCAGCCACCACTATGGTTACCATCTCGTGGATGACCTCCTCTGCTTCTTCTTCTCAAACTGAGGAGTGGTCTTCCCTTTTTATGGTGCCCTATGCCAGTCCACTGCTTTCCTGGAGTCTTCAAACCCCTCAAAGTTGCTGATGCATATTGCTCTTGAGCCAACGTGAAATTTCAGGTCCAATACAAAGCAGACAATGTATCCAACTGAAGACAAGAAGGCTGCAATAATTCTTCAACCTGAAGCATTCATTCTGTTCCTCTTTCCACAGCTGGTGCCTGATCTGCTGAGTGTTTCCAGCATTTTCTGTTTTTATTTCACATTTCCAGCAACTACAGCTTTTAAAATAAATGTCATACATATCATTTTCTGATTAGAATTTTCATTTTCCCATCTTCTAATCAGTTTTGCCATTGGAAGGCAGTAGATCACAAAATGAACAAAAGCAGAAAATACTGAAAATACTCAGTAGGTCTGATCACACCTGTGGAAAGAGGGACACAATTGAAATATCTGGTGGGAGATTCTGTATCAGAATTCTTGATTATCACATCGCGAAGGACCATTTCAGGTAGTTCATCACTCATGTTTGTAAATCGAGTTCAAGAGCTTAGAACCACAGTAATTTTTATTCAAAGTTACAAGATCATAATAATCCCAACTTTAATCAACTTCGAAGTGTTAATGTCATCTATATCACAGAAAGGGAAGGAATATATCTGATGTGACCAATATGGGCCATTTGCCTCCTTAGTTGCTGGAGAGTCCCAGTTCTCTGTAATTTACACTGCAGAACCTCAGGTGATTTACTGCCTTTAGATCTAAAAGTTATTTGGAGCTGTGCAGTTCCTTTGAAATTATTTGTCTATTAGCTAATTGAAATGAAACTCATTCAGCATAAGATCCTCACAATGGAAAAAAAAATCCATTATTACCTGCATTTAAATTTAAATTTAAATTTAGACACACAGCATGATAACATGCCGTTTTGGCCCTTGAGACCATGCTGCCCAATTACACCTGTGACAGAGTATATAGATAGGTTTTTGGGAAATAAATTGGGAAAGGTTTGTTGAGTAGGTTACATACAAACACTTTAAAGCTGATCTTATTTGAAATACTGGAGCTCTGCTAACGCTAGACATATCGGCTCCACAGATTTGCAAAAGCTTTGGAGAATGCCCAAGAGACTTCACTAATGGACTGTTGTTTACAAAAGGCAACAGAGGAAAGATCTTGCCAGTGCCGCCTTCTGTAGAGCTTGCTGTTCTAAGAGGGTCATGTGGTTTTGCAAGAAGAGAGAGTCAGTCTTTCTCTCTAGGGGAGGGAGGGGGAGGGGGAGAGAAAGACACACACACACACACATACACACACACACACACACACACACACACACACAGATCACTTCTACAGTGTTACAGCCAGCAGAAGTAGCTGGGGCTAGAAGCTGGCAAACTTGTGGAAAGCCCCATTTAAAATATGGCCTGGTCAAAACCCTTGTGGTTCATGAAAGTCGAGAGGTCTAGCTGTCTAATTTTTCACTTGGAATAAGTGAAACAAAAAGGAACTCTGTGGTGACCTGAAAGAAAGAGGATATCATCTGGAGAACCCTGAAGGAGGCAAGTTTCATCAGCAAGACACTGGAGTGGCTGATGGAAGTCCATCAGTTGTGGATGTCCTGGAACAACAAATCTCTCTCTGAAAACCAACAAGAACCTTCCTGAGCGGTAACCATTTACTTTTCAAACACCAAAGCCTGGTGAACTTTATAAATGTTAAATTCTGTGCACAGTATAAGAATTGCCTGCAACCAGTGAACTTGGAGGAATGAGAAGTGAGATTGGACTGTGAACCAAATAACTTTTCTGAACTTACACACACATTAAAAACACATGCGCTTAGAATTAGAAGGGGGTTAAGTTAGGTTAGTTAAGTTAAAGTGTGATTCTGTTTTCATATTTAAAGATAACTAAAAGCAACTTTTGTTTAAGTAACCATTTGTCTTGGTGAATATCTATTTCTGCTGGGTTTACGGGTCCTCTGGGCTCGTAGCACACCCAATTGACCTGCAACCCGGTATTTTTTTATTTGAAGAATGGGAGGAAACCTGAACACCTGGAGTAAATTCATACAGACACAGGAAGAATGTACAAACTCTTTACAGACAGCACTGGATTTGAATCCTGGTCACTGACCCTGTAACAGCGTTGCACTGTACTAACCATGCCAGACATACATTTGATTGCATATCTGAACATTAAAAAATGCGTGCCAATCCATGAGTCTATTCCATCATGAATTTCAATAGTTTACATATATGACTTCAATATGCTTAACAGAACATTCACGCTTGTCTGGATACTGAAGAAATTAGATCAACCTCATCAAGTCTATGTTCATTCAATAGTAATACTAAAATGATTGTGTAGTGATACTTTGGTTTCACAGATTGTTGCCTGCATTGAGTTTTGTTGTCATGTCAACACAAGTTGGAAAGTGCACTAAACAAATGATGCCTGTAGAATTAGTTTGCTGAGAGTAATTGAGAAAATCAACCACAACGCATGGGCAAGCCCGACTTTGTCTGGCGTATAAACTGATAAGAATTAATCAGAGAGCAGTGCGATGCCCTGATTACAGTCTGGTGAATGGCTTCAAAGAAGAGCAGTGGAGACTCAGCAATCAAATGATATGGCCTGCTATTTCTTCTTAAGTGTTCAGTTGCAAACTGCTTTTGTCTAGAAACCAGGTGGTTTGTCAGCAGTTTCTCTTGTTGCGATGACCTCAGAAGTTACCATCTACTGGTTCTGTTATGAATCCCATCTTATCCGCCACTGGAAGATACTCAGAAATAAGAAACTGGAACTCAATTGGATGTGACTAATTACAAATGTACTGAATTTGAATTTGGCTCCATTACTGACGTAACACAGCTCTTCAAAGTAGTAACTATGTTTTAATTTTATGAATTTGATTGTTTCTTGCTAGCTAGGCTCACTCTTGGAGATGATTACATACATTTTGTGATTCTAAAGGGTTACATATTATGTTTACTTATGGAAGACTAGACTATATGGTCTTCTGTTGGGAGTAAGCATATAAAATCAATTACATTCTATTCTCTCCCTTGTGTGTTTTTTTTTAATTTTTATCTTTCACACTATGAACCATATTGACCAAAATACACATAAACATTTCCCTCTTGAATATACACAGTCATTTTCTCCCCTTTATCCCCCTTCCCTTCCCTCCCTCCTTCCCACCCCCTCCCCACCCACTAAACGTTCAACATATACGATACATTAAACCCATTAAACAATGTCAACACACAATGAAAATAAACAAGAAAATTGTGTCATCTACTTTTACATACTGGGTCAGTTCATTTCGTCTTCTTCTCATTCTGTCATTTTAGGTGGCGGAGGTCTGCAGTAGGACTTCTCTGTTGTGTTCCATGTACGGTTCCCAAATTTATTCAAATACTGTGATGTTATTTCTTAAATTATATGTTTTTTTTCCAATGGAATACATTTATTCATTTCTATGTACCATTGCTGTATTCTCAGGCTATCTTCTAATTTCCAGGTTGACACAATACATTTTTTTGCTACAGCTAAGGCTCTCATAATAAATCTTTTTTGTGCTCCATCCAAATCGAGGCCAAGTTCTTTACTTCTTATATTACTTAGAAGAAAGATCTGTGGATTTTTTGGTATGTTGCTTTTTGTGATTTTATTTAACACCTGATTTAGATCTTCCCAAAACTTTTCCACTTTCTCACATGCCCAAATTGCATGTACTGTTGTTCCCGTTTCCTTCTTACGGTGAAAACATCGATCTGAAACTTGAAGCAAGCATTTTTGGGAGCAAGCAGAAACCTGCTGCCACATTAATTTGTTTATTTGGATATAACTCTGCCCTCGCCATCACTAGTTTATTTTTCTCTATTCCATGGAGGGGGAATCTTGCCTTTAATGCATTTTCCTTCAATGGTGTTGAGACCAACTATCTTGGGCTGGGTCAAAAAAATATATAGCTGGAAGGATCAGTTTCATTTCATAAGAGTGCAGGAGCTAAAAAAAAGGAACGAACTGGCTGGTCCTGGTGTGTCAGTAGCTTCACATCCAATGATGTTGTTGCTTTCCTTCTAGCAAATCTGAGTTTTAGGCTGCACCCTGTCGCTTGGCAGTCCAATCCACACTATCTAAGTGGTCTTTTCACACTCTCCCTCTCTCTCCCTGTTTGATTCAGATTCAAATAAGACCTTGCAAAATATTTGGCCACCATTTACAGAGTGGTACAGTAAAATCCCTGTTATCTGGAATTCAAGCAACCGCCAGCCTCAAACAACTGGTTTTAAAAAAAACTTGCAGAAAATAAATGGGCAAAAAATATGGAAGTTTAAAATTGGCGTGTTAGTTTTCCATTCACGCAACTGGGAAATTCACTTATCCGGCATCTACCAATCCCCAAAGGTGCTGGATACCAGGGATTTTACTATATATATATATATATTTACACATATTCATGGACTTTATGATCAAAAATAATTCCATAAGAATGTATCTTTGAGATATTTTATTTTCAGTGTAAATAATGTCAGCTTTCACCATATCCCGCAGCAGATGCATTGCCACAATTCAACTCCCTCAACCCGGTGCAGTGGTGTTTTTGCTGGAAAGTTCTGTTCCAAGGTATCGTTAATGAGAGACAAGCTGAAATCATATCACTTTAACTGAAAAGATAATGGAAGCAGATTCAGCAATGGCTTTCAGAAAGGATTTGAATGACTACCTATACTCAGAAAGAGGAATGGGTGTTGGACAAGGGGGAGAACAGCAAGAAAGAGGGGCTGTTTTCCAAAGTGTGGCATGAGCTGAATGATCTGTCATGGAATTGTGATGGCTCCGGAGGAAAATCAAAAACTTCCCAAAGCCTTGAAGCACAATTCCTGGAGGGAATCTCCAACCTATGTAGTCTCCACTCTTGATGCTCCAGACTCACTTGCTGTGATAGATAATCTGAATAACTGGTGGTGTGTGGCACTGAGACGGTAACATACAGCTTTAATTACAGCAGAAAATTGATGAAAGCTTCCTATAGCAAAAGCTGGAAAGATAAACAGCTTTTCTTTTTGCAGTCACTTGGGGACCAAAGTCAATTCCAAAGACAAAATTATTGCGGTCTTGCTGTGATTTGCCAACCACCGATGGGAGTGGTGCTGGGAGGAACAGTATAATTGACAAGGAAACAGTGCTGAATGCTAATAAGCCTGATAATGAGAATTGTAAATGAAACCTGAACAAGAAGACACAAGTTGCAAGTTATTCGTGCTTCCATTAACACCTTTCTCTGGTAACAACAGGGATTTTGAGCATGGTTGAATACTTTGGAACAATTTCCCACGGAGTGAGTAAAGTCAATGTTATAATATTGACATCTTACTCATGCCATGGTAATATACGAAAATGATGAGTTAGAATACAGGATGGAGATCAAGAATATGGTCGGGTGGTGCAAGAACAGTAATCTTGCTCTCAATGTCAACGAGGCCAAAGACCTTATTGTGGATCTTAGGAAGGAGATGCAGAGGGACCACACACCAGTCCACATTGATGGGGCAGGGGTGAAGAAGTTTAATATCTCTAAGTTACTGAGAGTCCACCTATCAGAGGACCACTCTTGGAACCAGCGCATCGAGGCAACGATGAATAAGGCACACCAATGCCTCTGCCTTCCAATAAGTCTGAGGAGATATAGGATGTTGACCAATACTCTGTAAAACATTTCCAGGTGTAATGTGGAATCTGTTCTGACTGATGTTTTGGTTTGGTAATTCAAGTATCCAGGAACACAGAAGGGTGCAGAAAATAGTGAATATATCCAAATCCAACACAAATCCATCTAAATTTTTTTTTTAGGACATACAGCACGGTAACAGGCCATTTCGGCCTATGAGTCCATGCTGCCCAATTTAGCCCCCCCCCTCCATTAACCTCCATCTTCAGTACGTTTTGAATGGTGGGAGGAAACCGGATGGCGAAACTCACGCAGACACAGGGAGAACGTACAAACTCCTTACAGAGAGCTTGGGATTTGAACCCAGATCCCATTCTGATCGCTGGCACTATAAAGGCATGGTGCTAACTGCTACTCCAATCGTTGCACCCCTTAAAGATAGTGAACTTTATAAAGGATCCTCTTCATTCTGGTCATCAAATCTTCTCACTTCTATATTCAGGAGCCTCAAGTCCAGGTTCAAGGTTTTATACCAAAGGCTATCAGGCTTTTGAGTTTCCACTTCCACTTTCTATGCTAATCATGTACTCATGTAGTATGATTCCCTCTAGAAACCTTTCTGGAAACTCTTGTCAGGTTGTAGAGGGTTGTCAAAAGCCTTTTGCACAAAGAATATGTCCTTTGTTGGCACTTTATTCATCAGTCTAATCCCCCTGGAAGATTCTCCCACCTTCCTCCAACCATTATAACATTCATTCAATAACCATGCTCCCCAGTAGATAGATTTCACTGTAATTGAATATTTACAAGGTCCTAATTCCGGGATGCAGAAGGGGCAGACTTTTGTTATTCACTGCACAATCACTTGAGCTTTTGAAGAGGATATGTTGTGAGATTAAGAAAGGACCTAATACATTGACCCTTTAAGTGGCAGTGAGAAAATATTATTCTTGAAGAAGGATTTTTGACCTAAAATGTTAACTCATCCTGAGGTGCATTTCTTCCAACATTTTCTCTATTACTTCATAGATTACATCTGCTTAGATGGATAGTGGCAACTGTGAGAACTTTCACAGCACCAATAGGAAATGATGCACCAAAATAAACATTGTAAGTTTCAGTGTGCTGTTTAGTGAACTTCATGATCGAGGATCTTTTTTTTTAATGTACCTTTCGGCCTGATGCACAATTCTATTCTGGCTTATTTATAAGATAAACCATAGAACATTACAACACAGAAACAGGCCCCTTCTAGTCTGTGCCGAACGCAATTTCGAATGCGAGTCAAGCTATTTCCAGGTCAATGGCGTGAAGCAAGGCTGCGTTCTCGCACCAACCCTCTTTTCAATCTTCTTCAGCATGATGCTGAACCAAGCCATGAAAGACCTCAACAATGAAGACGCTGTTTACATCCGGTACCGCACGGATGGCAGTCTCTTCAATCTGAGGCGCCTGCAAGCTCACACCAAGACACAAGAGAAACTTGTCCGTGAACTACTCTTTGCAGACGATGCCGCTTTAGTTGCCCATTCAGAGCCAGCTCTTCAGCGCTTGACGTCCTGTTTTGCGGAAACTGCCAAAATGTTTGGCCTGGACGTCAGCCTGAAGCCTCCATCAGCCAGCTCCCCACCATGACTACCAGCCCCCCCCCCCACCCCCCACATCTCCATCGGGCACACAAAACTCAAAACGGTCAACCAGTTTACCTATCTCGGCTGCACCATTTCATCAGATGCAAGGATCGACAATGAGATAGATAACAGACTCGCCAAGGCAAATAGTGCCTTTGGAAGACTACACAAAAGAGTCTGGAAAAACAACCAACTGAAAAACCTCACAAAGATTAGCGTATACAGAGCCGTTGTCATACCCACACTCCTGTTTGGCTCCGAATCATGGGTCCTCTACAGGCATCACCTATGGCTCCTAGAACGCTTCCACCAGCGTTATCTCCGTTCCATCCTCAACATTCATTGGAGCAACTTCATCACCAACATCGAAGTACTCAAGATGGCAGAGGCCGACAGCATCGAATCCACGCTGCTGAAGATCCAACTGTGCTGGGTAGGTCATGTTTCCAGAATGGAGGATCATCGCCTTCCCAAGATCGTGTTATATGGCGAGCTCTCCACTGGCCCCCGAGACAGAGGTGCACCAAAGAAGAGGTACAAGGACTGCCTAAATAAAAATCTTGGTGCCTGCCCCATTGACCACCACCAGTGGGCTGATATCGCCTCCAACCGTGCATCTTGGCGCCTCACAATTCGGCGGGCAGCAACCTCCTTTGAAGAAGACCGCAGAGCCCACCTCACTGACAAAAGACAAAGGAGGAAAAACCCAACACCCAACCCCAACCAACCAATTTTCCCTTGCAACCGTTGCAACCGTGTCTGCCTGTCCCGCATCGGACTTGTCAGCCACAAACGAGCCTGCAGCTGACGTGGACATTACCCCTCCATAAATCTTCATCCGCGAAGCCAAGCCAAAGGAGCATTCATTTAAAGTAACATTAATCAGACAAATTATAAATATAAGAACACTGGTCTCAGACAGCTTTCGAAACTAATTCATTTCACCTTGCTCTGATGTTGTTGGAGGACTGAGGATCATGTAAGTCCATGATGTTTCATATGGTCTAGAAATTTACTCGCAGAGTTCCTACATCACAAAGGGATTATATCTTTCCTGTTCATTTCTTCAGCTTGTCCAATTATTTGCATCAAAGCAAGGCAAACCATGAGCCATATTTACATTAAGAGTAGTATCAATGGAAATACATCCTTTGTCCAAAGCTTTTGACATTACTTTTCAATCTCAAAAAATCTTGTTATTTGGTGAATACATTTACTTGGAATTAGAGTTTTGTATCTGGGCTTCACACTCAATCATTACTGGCATGGAAACTGATCCAGGCAGAACCTTCAGATAATGATTCAAGTGCAAAGTTTTCCCCAGTCAATTCTGCTTTTTGACACTTTCACACTAAATGCGTCAGTTTATCCTGTTAGAAATGTTGCTCATGGGCATTTTGCACAAAGAGGTCATTGGATTCACTTGACATTTGAAGCTTTGTGAATAGGTCCTCTGGTATTTTCACTGTAATTGAATATTTACAAGGCCCTAATTCCGGGATGCAGAAGGGGCAGACTTTTGTTATTCACTGCACAGTCACTTGAGCTTTGAAGAGGGATATGTTGTGAGATTAAGAAGGGATGGTCCAGCATCGGACTTGTCAGCCACAAACGAGCCTGCAGCTGACGTGGACTTTTACCCCCTCCATAAATCTTCGTCCGCGAAGCCAAGGCAAAGAAGAAGAAGGGACCTAATACAAGTCAAGTACCCCTTATCCAAAATACATGAGGCCAGAAGTGTTTCATATTTTGGATTTTTTTGGATTTTGGAATAATGTGTTGAGGATAATTAAGCAGCACCGTAGCTTCATCAGAATTCCCGTATAGCAACAAACAACGGCAGGCTTTCAGTCTTCACCTATGAAGCTGTGTTTTGATCAAAAGGTTACAGTACACCAGATTTTACTTTTTCAGGGCAATAATGTTGTTGGTCACATTACACTCAAACATGGCATTTTAGGTGGAGATGAATTTCAGATTTCACATGAAAATTATATTTTGTACTTTCCAAAAAAAAACTTGATCTCTTCTTATAAAAGAAGATAAATGCAGCACCAAAGACTAGAAATTCTGCTGGTCGGGTTTTTAAAATGTTTCCTCCAGAGTCATCACCATGAGTGATGCACATAGGTCTGGTGGTGTCGATGGTTGGCAACAAATTGGCGCCGACCGACCGTCAGAGCCCCCGTATGGGCGAGCGAGGTTAGTGTGGAGCTTTCCACTTGCAGCTCAAAGTTTCAGATTTTGGAGCATTTCAGATTTTGGGATAAGGGGTACTCGACCTGTATAAATGCATCTATGAACTGCCCAGCATTGGGTGGAGGGATGGCTGATTACGATGTTCAATCCATTATAGTAGTGGCCAGGAAGTGTATCGTGGTTACCTGGAAGTCTGATTCCCTGATAGACATAGCCCAATAGAATGCGGATATGCACGGCTGTGTTCCCCTAGAGAAAATTACTTATAATTTAAGGAAGAATTATAATATGTTTTGGCAGCCATATGTGCACACTGCAGGGTTGAATACATAAGACATTTATTGAATTTTCTATTTTTGAACTCCATATTTGAGATCCAGGTAATAAAAAGAGTTGGATTTCCGGAATTGGATTCCAGATCCCGACAGTTCCTCTTTCTTTCTATCTTTCTTTTTCTTCTTCTTCATTCTATTTTCTTATTCTCTTTCTATATTTTCCTTTCTAATTTCTATTTTTTTTTCTTATTAAGGGGTTTTTGTTTGGGGGGTAGGAGGGATGGGATTTGTTTTGAAATTTGGGAAATAAATGATTCCTTTCATTTATTTAATTTATTTGAGATGGTTAATTGTTTGACCACAGAATTATTTTTTTTTAAAAATCCATCATAGTAGAGGAAAAGCAGCTCCCATGGAGAGTATGAACCGTCACCATATCAACTTGAAACCCTACTTCAGGATTGAGAAAGGCGAGGAAAAACTGGCAGTATTAAAGAGAGAGTGAAGTAGGTGATTGGTGGGACAAAGGAGGAGTGAAGAATGATGGTCAGATGCAACTAAGTGGGGTGGAGTTAGGAGACGGTGATTGGTGGAAGAAGACAAAGGAACAAAAAGCGTGGGATGGAAGAAACCCAGAAGTGGGGTGGGAGGGTAAACGTAGAGACAGGTGCTGAAGGGAGTAGGTCAGTGGAAACACATAAGGGAGGGGTGATGCCTTGATGAGAACACTGGAAGGATAGGTACAGAGGAAAGGGTGTGGGGCTGGTGGGTGCATGGAGAAGGCGGGGAAAGCAAATGTGTAATAGAGGGATTGGGGGTGGTGTGGAAGGATGAGTGAACGAGAGAATGTGGATGGATGAGAAGGAGGGAGAAAAGGGCCAAGATGGAGCAGGCTAATTAAAATGGGAGAATTCAATGTTCGACGAGGGAAATTAAAATCACTGGCAAATGTTAGAACAAGAGCTCATCAAAAATGGTTGCCTGTCCATCTCCCTTTCCTCATTATCATCCTTATCATCAATCATCTCCTGACATCTACCCCTCCCTTTATTATTGCCTCTCTCCCTTCTTAGTCGTAAAGCAGGATTTTGACCCAAAATATCCAATGTTCATTTCCCTCCATTGATGCTGATTGATCCGCTGTTCCTCCAGCAGTTTGATCTTTTCCTCTGGATTCCAGCATCTGCAATCTTTTCTGCCTTCATCATACCAGAGGCACTGGCTGGCTGGAACAGTCAGGCAGATTTTTGAGGAATCGAACAGGAAAGGAAAAGCAGAGGGGGAGAGATGGATACCACAAGCGTGCACTAATGCTAATTCACCATATTGAATTCTTGAGGTGATGCATGGTTCCTACTGATTTTACTCTTTCAGTTTTGTGCCTTCATTTTTGGTGTGGTTCACAAAAGGCAGGCTTCACGGACGGGATATGTCCTATGTCAGCAGCCATGTAAAGCATCTACTTTGCATGCCAGTTTGGAGACATGAATAGCTGTATTTTGAATGAAATTCTGCACATTGATCATTCAGAAAGTTTCTGCAAATGTACTGATCTAAAAACATAGGCTTGGCTGTCAGCAATGATCCTTCTAATGTTTAGTAGTCCATGTGCGCAAAGATCTTATGGTGTGCAAGTTTTTTTTTCCTGGGACCAAAGTATGTGCGCACTGAATGCTTGTGCAAATGTAAACTTGAAATTGTTTTAAAATAATTCTAGCACAGCCTGTCTCTCATGGCTAAAAAAACTGTATTGATATGTTTTAATATGATACAAGTATGATTGCTTTCTACGAGGTAATGGATTTAGTTCAAATTTTAGACGACTTTGTGTGCACATTAATTTCCTTTGTGCGCTGGTTGCAAAATGTGTACATGCACACAGGCTGTCATGCTCCTGGCTGGCTTATAGTCTCAACCACAAGCTGGCTAGCAAGCAGACATGCTTATTTTCATTTTATCTGTGCACCCCGAGTTTGCAAAGGACTTTACCCAGGGACAGACCTTGCTTGCCATGAACGAGGTGGTCTGTGGGAATACAATGAGCAGCATACAAGGACATGTATAGTTGCTCAGTTTGGCTGCAGTCAGACCATTTACCATCCATTAGTCTTGTTGTCATTGACTTTAGAAAAGAAACATAAAACTGCTTTACTTTCATCAATCAGTCGGGAGCGTACATGTGGAAGAATGAACTCTGTAATTTTATTGCAGTTGAAGAGGGTCATTTTCTACTAAAATATTTACAGACAAGCCCCAGATATATATATTTATATATATATATAGATATCTATATAGATATATATAGATATCTATATAGATATCTATAGATATCTATAATCTAAGCAATAGTCTGCTACCACTGAAACCATGGTTACAATTCTAGTTTCGTACAAAGTGTCAGTCACATCCCTCATTAAATGAACATATGTAATGTGCCAAACTGCATGGTACTGATGCATTGACTGTTTTGAATACTCATTAAAACAAATCATGACACAAAATCCAGCAGAGGTGATAAATCAGAGCAAAACTCTAATGGTATAAAGTCATATTCGGCTTTACTTTATGTAGCAGAAAAATGTGAACACCTCCCTTCCCCATTCTTCCCCTACTCTCAACTCCTCCAACAAGAAGGTAGGGTTCAAGACGACCTCTTAAAGTAACAGTAGGGCAGAGGTGGCCAACCTTTTAATTTTTAATTTAGACCTACAGCACGGTAACATTTCAGTCCATGAGTATGAACTGGGGTTGTAGGTTAATTGGGCAGCACGGACTCGTGGGCTGAAATGGCCTCTTAATGTGCTGTAGGTCTAAATTAAAAATTAACAGGTTGGCCACCCCTGCAGTGGGGCCAACTCAACCAGCTTTGCTGTTGAATGAAGGAGATCTCTAGTGCACGTAAAGCAGAATTAAATCCCATGAATGGTCCTAGTTTTTGACTGTCTCCCACCGAACTGTTTAATATTTCAGACCCCTGATCATTTCCGTGCAATGCATTACTATCAGTGGGCCTTGGTGTTTGGTCTGATGCTGGTTGGTAGCACTAAATGTATTGCATTTTGCCATTGGTACATTTAATTCACAGTCAAATCATTCTTTCGCTGTTAATACTACTCCTAAAGGGGGATGAATACCTGGGCACTAATAAAAGAGTGCAATAAATTATTTCAGAAAATCTTGAAGGACAGTGTTGCTATCCCAATCATAAGATAAAAAATTATGGAAGGGACAGTCAGGGTATATGTCCAGTATCTAAAGGTGTCCAAAACTAAGCATAGATTTAATGTGAGAGGGACAAATTTTAAAGGTGATCTGAAAGATAATTTTTTAACACACATGGTAGTTTTTAACTGGAATGAACAGGCAGAGGAAATGGTGGAAACGGCAATATTTGAGATGCATCTCGGCAGGTACTTGAATGAGTAAGGTACAGAGGGATGTGGCATTAATGCAGGGAAGTTGGATTATTCTAGACAGATATGATGATTGGCCAACTGGTCTATTTCTATGCTGTACAAACTCTGTAACAAAGACTCTAGATTGTTGCAGAAATATTTAAACGTCAGTAGATCTTGGACTTCTGACCAAGCACTGCTGAACACAGCATTTAAATTTAGATACACAGCATGGTAACAGGCCCTTCCAGCCCATGAGCCCATACTGTCCAAATATATCAATTGACCTACAAACCCTGTACATTTTGGAGGGGGTAGGAAATGGGAGAACTCACAGGAAACCCATGCAGGAAATGGGGAGAATGTACAAAGACCTTACTAACAGCACTGGATTCGAACCCCAGTTACAGGAGATGTAACAATGTTGTGCGAACTGCCACATGTATCATGAAGCCCAAGACTTACTCCAAATAGAGTCCAGCAAAGATATCTTATCCTGCTGGGATCCCCCAGCAATACATCCACCCTACTCCAGGCTAGCCCTGCTATAGGACTGGAGACCCTATTGATGCAACTGTGCTTTGAGACCGGAAGGCTAGAAGACAAAGGTGAGTTATTAGTTTTAATTTTACTTCAATTGTTTTAATGATTTTGAAATATTTATTACTTTTTAAAAAATTTTTGCAAATTGTACTTCAATTTAAATCTTTTTTAATGTCATATTTTAAAATTCCAGAACAGGCTTTGTGGGGAAGAAAAGTCCCATCGCCACCTTTACTTTCGGTGAAAGCTTGCCCATTTTTTGGCAAGAGGATCACTTACTGCACTATCTTACCAGAGGCCTAGACGACACCTCACCACCCAACAACATGAGAAATGCCCCTCCAGTGACATCCAGTATGTGTGCACATGTTAGTGCGATGATTGTCAGAAGAGATCCTGCATAATGCAGCTTATTGGAATAAATGAGGCTGGAAGATCCTTCGCCCAATTCCAAAATAAATGGGCAGCTGAAGTTTGGAATAATCAGAAATGGAGCAATATTGGATCTATTCCTGGACCACTTTGTTTAATTCAGGAAATTCAATCCCCGATTTTTTGGCAGGATTTGCATTTGCCTCAAGAAACATAGATTCCCCCCAAATGGTGGTAACATGAAAGCTTCAAATCCAGAGGGATGGTCATCTCACTCTCCTGAAAAACAACAATTCTTATTTCTTCAGAGAATCCCCAGCTTTTATGCACATATTTCCCCAATAAAAAGGCTGTCACTCAACCGCCTTTCTTTGTCTGCACCAATGCTCACACATAACCACACATTTGCTTTGACAGCTTTGTTCTTGCAGATCAGGCTCACAGTTATGCAGATGCCGCGCCTCGGGATCATTCCAGGCTGTTGGCACAGATCTTTCCATATCTTACTGTTTGGTGCTTTTAGTAGGAATTTCCTGAACTCCATATTCAAGCTGGAAGAGCATTGCTTTGCATTATGATATAAAGTTTTAAACCAAATTCACAACAGCTAAGCTAAATGATGGCAACTGTACGAACTAGCAATAAACCAATAAACAAGAGTGCTGAAACTGGTGCGACATAAAGTTTTACAATGAAATCTAACAATTCTGTGCTATGGACCTTAATGTCTCCTTTTAGTGGAACATTCATAAAAAGTATTAGGGTGACCCAAAATGCAGACTAATTTAATGGAATTTATGATATTGTCTGCCACAAATATTCTTACAGAATAAAAATATCAAGATGAATGCAGATGGAGGTGTATGTCAATTTCTATTGCAACATGTTCAGTTGTATAGAAGAGGCAAGAACGGACTGCAATAAGTGTGCAGTGGTCCAGTATTGTATAAGGGTTCATCTGTTAGCTAGTTCATGACTGAAATTACTTCATATTCATCCTATATAGCTTTGATGAAATTAACCTCCACTCTGCAACTCCTTGCAAAAATTTAAAATAGGCTAAATATATGATCAGTTATTACTGCCACGATGTTAAAAATTCAATAGCAGGATTAGAGGTAAAATTAGCAGGCATCGGGTACATTTGCTTTCAAGGGATTTTTGCAAAAATCTGCTTTGGCAGAAAATGTGAAGGTAAATCCGAAGGGTTTCTACAAGTATGTTAAGAGAAAAAGGATAATAAAAGGACAAAATTGGTCTCCAAGAAGATCAAAGTGGTCATCTTTGTGTGGAGCCTAACAGCATGGGGGAGATCTTAAACAGATTTTTTGCATCAGTATTTACTCAGGAAACTGGTATAGTGTAATAAGGAAGGAAAGGAAACAAGCAGTAGTGGCATGGAACATATCGAGATTAAAGAGGAGGAGGTGCTTGCTACTTTACAGTGAGCAAAGGTAGATAAATCCCCCTGGCCTGACATGATATTCCCTTGAATCTTGAGAGAGACTAGTGTAGAAATTGAAGGGGCCCTGGCAGAAATATTTAAAATGTCCTTAGCCACGGGAGGATTGGAGGGTGGCATTGTTTAAAAAAGGCTCAGAAAGTAAACCAGGAAATTACAGGCTGGTGAGTAGTGGAGGGTGTTCTGAGAGATTGGATATACAAGTATTTGGACAGCCAAGGGCTGATTAGGCTTAGTTAGCATGGCTTTGTGCATGGTAACTTGTGCCAAGAAGGTAGATGAATGAAAGGCTGTGGATGTTGTCTATGTGGACTTTAGTAAGGACTCTGACAAGGTCCCACATGGGACTTTAGTTCAGAATTTTCAGACACTATGTATCCATGGAGATGTTGTAAAATTGGCTGAATGGGAAAAGACAGAGAGTGGTAGTGGATGATTGCTTCTTAGACTGGAGGCCTGTGATTAGTGGTGTGCCTCAGGGATCGGTGCTGATTCCATTGCCATTTGTTGTCTATATCAATGATCTGGATGATAATGTGGGATATTCGATCAGTAAGTTTGTGGACAGTGAGGAAGGCTTTCAAAGATTGCAGAGGGATCTGGACCAACCAGAAAAATGGACCAGAAAATGGTAGATGGAATTTAATGCAGACAAGTATGAGGTGTTGCATTTTGGAAGGACAATCCAAGGTAGGACATACATAGTAAATTGTAGGGCACTGAGGAGTGCAGAGGAATAAAGGGATCTGAGAATACAGGTACATAATTCCCTGAAAGTGGTGTCACAGGTAGTCATAGTTGTAGAGAAAGCTTTCATAAATCAAAGTATTGAGTACAGGAGTTGGGATCTTATGGTAAATTTGCATAAGACACTGGTGAGGCTAAATTTGGAGTATTGTGTGCAGTTCTGGTCACCAAACTACAGGAAGGATATCAGTAAGGTTGAAATAGTGCAGAGAGATTTATTAGGATGTTACTGGGTCTTCAGGAGTTGAGTTACAGCGAAAGATTAAACAGTTTGGGACTTTATTCATTAGAACATACAAAATTATGAGGGGTATAGACAGAGTAAATGCGAGAAGGCTCCTTCCACAGATTTGGAACAATATATGCAAGAGGACATGGCTTTAGGGTAAAGGTGACAGGATTAGAGGGAACATTAGGGGGAACATCTTCACTCAAAGAGTGGTGGGAGTTTGGAATGAGCTTCCATCTCATGTGGTAAATGTGGGATCACTCTTAAGATGCCTGGAGGATTCATGGGTTCAGATCAGTGGGACTAGAGGAATGATGTTTGGCACAGACTAGAAGGGCTGAATGGCATGTTTTCTGAGCTGTAGTTTTCTATGGTTCCATCAAACAATGTTACTCTTTTCTCACTCCAAAATAGATTTCATTTTCATACTTATCCCTATTCATATGATATGGAGTGAAGCCATTTGGCCCATGCTACCTCTCAGAGTGACGCATTGATGGGGTCAAAGGCATTTTTTTTATCTTGCCTGATTTGCCATTCCTATTTCTGAAACTATTGGCAAGAAACATTTTTAACAGAACTGACCTACTTCAAGTAAGACTTAGTTGATCATGTGTTATTTCCTCTGTCCTGACTGCATTATGATGATATTACTAACGAGCATAATATGCTTTTCTCAATGAGCAATGAAATTCAATGGTGTTTTGGGGAAGTGGATATAGCCACTCACACACCGAATAACGTGTTGCCTTCCTCTACCTCATTAACTTCTTCTCCATGACAACCTTATATTATTGAACTATGGCTGCCTTTCAAAATGTATTTTAAAGGATTCCCAATATTAAAGCTGTAGTTAGGAACACCATGTCAATATATCTACAGCCTGAGGCTCTCAAATTACATGCTTTATTCTCAGCTTTGTCATAGGAAGAGACAAACAGGCTGACAGAGCAAAAGATTTAAGAATGTGCTCAAAGCCTCCTTGAAAAAAAATCCACTGTCTCCTGGGAATCCCTGATGCATAGCTCCTCCCAGAGGAGAAGCAATATTTGAGAGGGTACCAATAACTTTGAGGTTATATATCAGGAGCATGTATGAGCTGAGCCTTAAGTGGTGGACTGAGCAGATCACTTCACAAGCAACCAACCTACTCACCTGCCCTATCTGTGATTCTCGCATTGCCCTCATGAGTCACCTCGGAATCCCCAACACCAGTGTGGAAGTCGATCATTCTCATTCTGAGAGACTGCCTACAGGCATCTGTGAACAATTCTCATGGAACCCGCAAACTCTGCTGTTATTGGGAAGCAGTTTTAATGGACGTAAAATGGTGTTGACAACCCTCATCATTTTTAAAAGATAACTTCCACCGATGTTTGTTCTGCGAGTCCTCCAGTTGAGTATTTGGGTAAACAAAGTACATCAAAATTGAATCCAAATTCCAATTTCTTGACCCATATTTTAGTATCAATTTTAGTAACAGATCTTTCTATGCTGCTATGCATTATCTATCTCCGGAATCTCATCCCAACAGTTGTTCTTCAATGGTGAAGAATGTTAGCAGACCAACGTGTCAATAATTTCGAGGTTGCTCTAGTCTGCAAGATCAAGAGGCAGTCTTGTTTATATTTAACAGAAATGCATACTTACATCAAATGCATCACAATCAAAGCCCTGCAGCCATTGAGCATTATTTTCATGATAAAACCAAATTAGATTTATCAAGACCCCATGTTAATTCAACCTTTTAGCTACCAATTAACCACACTTGAGTGTTGTCCTGCCTCGCTCACATATAAATTGATATGTTGCCCATTTGTTAAAGCTTACAATTCGAAAATTATCCTGAATGTAAACTTATGTAAATATAAAGAGAGACCAGCAGTGTACCAATACTAAAGCTGCAGCAGTCCATTGTTTGTATAAGTGGAAATTAATGCAAAAGATTGAAGCAAATATCTTAATTTCTCATATTTCTATTTGTAATCACTGATCAGTTCCCTTAAAATGGTTTATAAATTTGATTCTGACAGACAAGGTGACTTTAGTGTGGATGTATGGTCTCTTCCATGTTGTCTGCAGAGACAAGTTCATTCTTAACCAAATAAGTTCCTGTAGCTACCTTCCTCTCCTCAAAACTCTTCAATCTTTTGGTAGGAGGCATCAAGGAATGTATACACTGAATGTGAAATGTCCTTGGAGGCAAGAAAACAAGAAATAGGTCAAAACTCAGTACCTGGAAGTTGCAAAGACCAAAATTACTTTCTGATTCATTCGCATGAACCATTCTGTGAGTTTTTCAAAGTATTGTTCTGCATTTTGAAAATGTTTTCACACTAAGTTATGCAAAATTTTTTAAAAATCCAATTTTGATAGGGCAACTATCAACCGATTTTCTGTTCAATCTAGAGCTGGCATTTTTATTGAATTACGAGCGTGCAAATTTTTGGACCTTTTCAACAGTACCTCCTTGAATATTGACTGTTTTCAAAATTGCTAATTAATTAGCAACTTTTTTTCGATGCAGTTGCAGACTAAATTATAGTTTGATCTTGATAAAATTGAATTTCAATTCACAAATGTCAGGGTTCTGCCAAACTATTGATAAAGGACCTCCTTACATGTGTGTGTTTGTTTTAGAATATGCATGGAGTGGTAAGACCCATTTTGAACTCAACATTTTATTTGCAACTAAGAACACTTCATGAGAAAATAGTGCAAATTATTTGTTAACATAATTAATTTCTGCATTTTGTTCGCTTTCCTTCTATGAACACGGCTTTTAAACTAGAATGTTCATTTACTGACTGAATAATATTAGCTAACAGCGCAATCAAGATACTAAATATTTCCATTCAGAATGTAGAGAAAATGCCTTTCTCCACCTTCAAAATAATCCAAACACTCCCTGCCTGAGTGCTGAACGGGCATGGAATCATACATCTTGTCTGGTGACAAAGTGTTACCAAATGTTAAAAAGACCTGCTTATCAAGATTGATATCTAAAGTTTGCACCTCCTGCTCTGCAAATGAAATTATGGCATGCATATGGTATGAATAACAACATTATCTGACTCTCGTAATCAATCCTTTACAAACTGATGTCATCTGAATTCCCTAGTCAATCCTTAATTTCAATATAACTACTAAGATAGGTATATGGAAATTATTAGAATGAACGCCCATCATAGTTATCGGTGAGTTCAATTTGGTCAAAGACACTTTTTTAAAACTTTAATATCTAGCGCCATCTTGATTCCCTACCACCCCTTTCTCTTTCACCAGCACTCCTCTCCTCCTCATACACCATCTCCTTTCTTCCACCATCACCTATCCTCCTCTCCTTTGCCATGCCTTCCTTCCTTCAGCACTCTCCACAGCTCCTACCCCTCCTCCACCACACCCGTCTCCTCCTAGATCCCTTTCCCCTCCACCCTTCCTACACCCTGATGCACCCAGTCCTCCACCAACTCCAACTCTTCCCTTCCTTCACCACCATCTTCTCCCTTCACTACGCTGACCCCTCCTCCACATGCTCCCCCTCCTCCACCATTTGCAAGGTAATTTCCAGGTATATCACAAGGTGTTTCTGGAATAACCCTCAAATTACAGGCACAAATTTTCAATTCGGCCTCATATTTTTCATATACCAAGCCAATTCAAATGAAGGCCTCAAATAAAAAAGAGAATATAATTAATCGCTAAGCACTATGAGAAAAGCCACAAAATGATTTGGTTCAAATATCTCATTGCTAGAGTTTCTTGAATTAGCATTAGTCATATGTTATCGAGATGCAATCCATCAGTTTTCCATATTGTTTATAAGTGAGGAAGATTTAATAAATGCATGCCCCTGGCAGATGCAGGCTCCCTGTTGAGGATGCATTTTTGTAAAATTGGCTCAAAGGCCTTCTTCATTTAAAGGCTGACAGAAATTTATTTGAAATAGCTTGTGCTTGCGTCAGTCAGAAAAAAAAGTTTGCTGCCTTCCTTTCTGATGTTTTGAAACCATTCCAGGTGACCTAAAAAAAAATGTGCAGTGACTTTGAAATGATTTATTGTATTGAATCATTTGCAGAGAATTTATCTCATTTATGTGCAAGCATATCTATTACAAAATAAATCTTGCAGAGAAGGGTCTGATCTACTTGGTTGCTGTGCTTAGATGCCTCAGCATTAAGACTGTAGTTATATTTTTGGATCCATTTGTTGAAAAATGTCAGTCTCCCGGGAAAACGTGAGTAATTCTTGGTTTAATTTACAAAACATTTCGTGGACGATTTATTTAGCTGAAGGTTGGAGATGGAGAGGAATGCAAAGGGGTGACTCAGGACATGATTATGAATGGGCAGTTTAAAACATTTATGGTTGAATTAGGTTGTCATTTTAATTCTCTGAAAAAGGTCCCAGATAAACATTAAATTTCCAAGTGACTTTAAGAAAAAAAAGCAAGAAATGCAAGTTAACAATTACCTTTCAGTTTAATTCATCAAAGATATGTCATGAGTAGACATCTACTTTACATGTGATGTCTAAGACTCAAATTGCTTACCACTGCTACTTATAAATCCCTACTCCTCTGGTATATCCACACTAAACTAAATTTGTAAAGATGTGGGTCCCATTCATAGAATATTATAATGATTGGAAAAATTAAGAGCTTTGAATGTTCCGGAGGTTCTCTGCCTGCCGACTGGAGGTCCCTATCAGTTCCATAAGTTCCCTTTCGTTTACAAGGTTACCTTGATTAGAGGGAGGGGGTAGATTAGATTTAGTTTGAAGCTCTTTTTTTGTGTTTGTTTAATATTTTTTCTTTTCATAATTTTTAAAATTTAGAATAACTTGGTAAATATGAGTTTAAAGTGGTTATCATAGATTAATTTATAATTAGTTTCACATGGGAATTAAGGGCCTGTTTAATGTAGTTCCATCCATTTTTGTGTACTTGTATCGATATGAGATCACTTGTTATGTGTTTTTCTTAAAATTTATATGCAAGTCTATGTTAAACTCGATAACAATATTTTAAAAAAGAAAGTAATCTAAATTTCTTTGTGAAAAGCAAACAATACCTACACCTGCCTGTCATATCAACTCGATTTAGGATGCTGAGATTACTTGTTAGAACATACCTTCAAGCTCTTCACTTACTTCATTGCCTGTTGGGAGATATAGAGCAGTGGTTCTCAACCTTTTTCTTTCCACTCACATACCACTAAGTATTCCCTGTGCCATAGGTGCTCTGTGTTTAATAAAGGATTGCTTAAGGTGATATGTGGGTGGAAAAGAAAATGTTTATAAAACCACTGTTTTAATCGTACCTAATTGAATCGTTTGGTGCACGGTTTCAGAACTCAAAGGAAATGGGTCAATGACCATTTTTCTTCAGCACAATATTTCAGTAACAATTGGGTCCAGAGCACTGATTCTCAACCTTTCCTTCCCATTCCCATTAAGCAATCCCTTACTAATCACAGAGCACCAATGACCTAGGGAATACTTAAAGTGGGATGTGAGTGGAAAGAAAAAGGCTGAGAGGCCACTGATCTAGAGGTTTCTCAATCTACTCAACAATGTCCTGCTTGCAAAATTGTGTACTTGCACTATTTTCTCATTGAATTATTTCATAACTAAATTAGATAAATGCAGATGTAAAATCTGAGCACAATGTGAAAATACTGGATTTAATTAGGAGGTAGAGCATCATTAACAAGTTTGTGACAAATTCTTTGGATAGGTAACATTTTAAAGTATTTTTGTTTTGAAATTATGGACCTATTCTAGACAATTTATTCAACTAATACTTTTGTAGTCTATAAAAATATGGTATAAAAATTTGAATCAAGATTCTAAATGTTGAAATCTGTATGGACATTGATTTGAACTGCAATCCTAATATTATCCCCAAAACTGTTAAGAACCGTTGAGTCATTGATCATAAAAATAGACCTTTCAGTCCATCATGTCCAAGATGACCATCAAATACTATCAATATTTTGCACTTGGTGTGTAGCCTACTGTGCCTTGGCAATTTAATTGTATGCCTGGAAATTTCTTAAGAAGAGATTTGTTGGTTTATTGTAGAAAATGCAGTGATCAATATTACTTTAGAATGATTCATCTGAACGTTAGCAATCAATGAGTTTCAACTTCAGACAGGAACCATGTTACGGTTCAAGGCATAATTTCCAGAATCGTGGAATCACATAGCAGAGAAAGAGGCTGCTGGGGCCATCATACCTGTGCTGGTCCTTTGAAGGTACCCCCTGGTATCTGGCAAAATGGCGATTGGTAGATGCCGGATGAGCAAGTTATCGGTTGCGTGAGGGGGCATGTTGTGTGAATGAAGAACTAACAGTGAGGCAATTTTAAATCTCCGTATTTTTATTCCTATTTATTTTCCACAATTTTTTTTATTTGCCAGTTGCTTGAAGTTGTTGTTGCTTCAATACCAAATAACGTGGATTTTACTACACTATGCTGGATGGGTCACGTCTCCAGAATGGAGGACCATCGCCTTCCCAAGATCGTGTTATATGGCGAGCTCTCCACTGGCCACCGTGACAGAGGTGCACCAAAGGAGAGGTACAAGGACTGCCTAAAGAAATCTCTTGGTGCCTGCCACATTGACCACCGCCAGTGGGCTGATAACGCCTCAAACCGTGCATCTTGGCGCCTCACAGTTCGGCGGGCAGCAACCTCCTTTGAAGAAGACTGCAGAGCCCACCTCACGGACAAAAGGCAAAGGAGGAAAAACCCAACACCCAACCCCAACCAACCATTTTTTCCTCTGCAGCCGCTGCAACCGTGTCTGCCTGTCCCGCATCGGACTTGTCAGCCACAAACGAGCCTGCAGCTGACGTGGACATTTACCCCCTCCATAAATCTTCGTCCGCGAAGCCAAGCCAAAGAAAGAAAAAAAAATTAGTCAATCATCATAACCTTTTCCCCACAACTCTGGAAACCTTTCCTTTACAGCCAATTCATTCTCAAATTTAAGAAATAAGTTTGTTTTATTCTTCTTTTGAGTAATACCTGTACTTTCCAAATCAGAAGGAGAAAAGGATTCTTATCCAATGTATTATGTTTTGTGAAATGATCATATTGACACAGAGGCAAATGACTGTACTTACACACTGTCAGTAGAGACGGTCGTTTAAACAGACTGGACCTCATTATTTTTCACTGACTGGCAAGTTGCCTGAGCTAACTATAACTAGTTGCTTGCTGCTGGAGCTTGCATATACCTGAAGTGTGTCCCAATGTACACTCCTCCTCTAAGAAGCCAGTGTAGTGTGGGCGTTTTCCGATTGCGAATGGCATGCTTTGCTCTGGGGACGCTTTGGGAGCTGGTTAAGCATCCAGCCCAGGGCTGCTTTCATTGCTAGTTCTCTGACAGAGGAATCCACTGGTTCCAGAATTGGATGTCAGAGATGTTGAAAAAAACACATTATTAATTTATTAATGAATTAAAGTAAGTCAGTAAAGCAGCAGGAAATCATTGAAACAATTAAATCAACATATGTTAATAAAAATTTTAAAAAACTGAAAAAATCCGTAGAAAATTTGTACCCTTCCCTACAACATCTGACACACATTGGTCTAGATCAGGGGTGGCCAGACCACAGCTCACAAGCCACGTGCGGCTCTTTGACACGCAATGTGCAGCTCATGAAAGGAATCGTACGAGCTGCTGCTCACAATGGAAGTTTTACTGGGCATAGCTTGTGTATATTACGGCTCTCATATATCTGAAGTTTATCAAACATGGCTCTTGCATTGAGCAAGTTTGGCAACCCCTGGTGCAGATCAATGGGTGCTATCAGCACCTGACTTATTAATAGCAGTTTCCAGTGCCACACACTCTCAGCTAAATGTGAAAATCAGAAGTGTTATCAGATTTGTCTTGAACTCCTGTTGTCCTATTTGTTCCATTCAAACACATGGAAAAGTAAGGTATTATACTTCAATGAACAATAGTCTTTATTTGCCTTAGGACCTTTCTTTGAGATAGATCTAAATAACCTCACTGCTAGTGAAAATTAATATTTCTAAATATAGAGAACCATTGATTAGTTGAAAAGTTTTGAAAAATATTAATCTTAAAAGTATTTTGATTTTCTGTTTATTGGGCATCATTATTTTCCTTTGTCTCCCTCCATGACTTAGCACTAAATTCAGTAACCTGACGTGATTAAAGCTCCATCTCAGTCAGTAATGATTTTTATGCCTTCTTGTGGATATGTCTTTGTTTGCTTTGTTCAGACAGGTCCCTTTATAATATATTAAGTGCGGTATTTCTTTTGGATTTGAAACTACTACACGTTCCACAATGTGTAATTTTGGTCTTTTAAACTTTATTCTTAATGCAGGTATATTATTTAGGCATTGTAAAAGTGAGTCTCAAGCAACTGGAGAACGTGTTTATCCAGCATCGACCAATCCCCGTGGGTGCCGGATACCAGGAGTTTTACTGTATATTCCTTTTAACTACTGTTTTGCCTTATGTGAGAGATAATGGAATATGGGAAGTCAAGCAAATGCTAAATAGGAATTGAAATAGGATGGGGTGAAATGGAATATGGGAAGTCAAGCAAATGCTAAATAGGAATTGAAATAGGATGGGGTGAAATGGAATATGGGAAGTCAAGCAAATGCTAAATAGGAATGAATTATGATGGGTTGAATAAGGGTGGAGTAAGAATGGAATGTGAGGAAGGGTTAAGCAAGTATAATAGAATAGAGGTCTTATAGCAAGTAGATAGATTTAGCAAGTCCTGGGGGTTGAGATTTATGAATAAGAACAAAGACATGACACTTCCTGGTAAACAAGTTTACAGAAAGGCACATAAACTGCACGTAGGCAGAATTATGTAATGCTAAACCAATCCAGGAGGCAGAAGAATGTTAAGGGGGGAGGTACCTCTGTATAAAAAGTTGGGTATTCCCAGGGTAAGGGGAAGCACCCAAATTTGCACTGCTGTAAAATAAATTGTTCTTTGTTCTCAATTTTTGTCTTGAGTGAAATCTGTGAAGACACCTCTGCTTCTCACACCTTATATCTGCTTCAAGGTTTCAGTTATACTTTTCAACAGGCTCTGGACATTTTTCCAGATCCACAACCCTGGAGAAATATAACATTCAGCCCCACAGATATATTGTCATTGTTTGAAAGGCATCAAGGAAACAAACTCAGGAGCCCTCAGTGGGGGAGCACCATGCATAATTAGAAGTTGAAATAAGATGGATGATGATTTGTGACCACCCCCCCCCCCCTCCCCTCCCAGGATCACTAAGAGACAGGAACTTCTCCTCATAAAACATTGAACCATCCTGGAGCATTTGCACTGAGACCCCTACTATTCAGGAATTTGACTGTTACTCTTCAGAGCCATGCTTGTTAATAATGGGCCAGCATGTGTGAGGTGCCTCTGGCTGCTAAAGCTGCGAGTGGGAATGTACTCTGCTGTGGCATCTCAACCTCCCACTCTGCTTCGGTTGCTCTTAAGCAAGCTCTTAGGTGTAAAAAGGAGAAAGGAAGAGCTTTGCAGCATTGTTTAGGAGATATGCTGCATGTTTCACCACAGGGGAGAAGATGGACACATCTACACTGATCAATGGTTGTTTGAGCATTATTGGTTCAACCTTTTTGTACACCTACTGCACAATCGATAGCTGTACTCTTGTATTTGTAGTTGACATTGAGTAGCATGGATATCACAAATTAAAAAGGTAGATAACTATATGTAAAGAAAGGAATGAACAGAAAAGCAAAGAGAGGAGGATATGGTAAGAGAATGAGGGAGGGAGCTTATATGGAATGTTTGAAATTTAGCTCCATACAAGTCCCCTTCTCTTCCCATATCACATCCAGCCCTCTGAGCATTTCTTAGCATTACCATTTGTAATTTTTTTTCCCCTGTGGTTTAGATTTTAGGGATTTTTACATGCTATATCAGTAGAGCTGATCAGGACAAGGCATATTGATGATAAAAATAATCTATTTATTTGGACATTATTACAGATAGAGGTAGTGTGATCAAAATGTTCATCCCTCTTGTACAAATGTCATGCTCATATCTGATTTCATACACTGTACATTGTAACTCAGATACCGCAGTGCACCAAGAGGAACCAGACATAAACGTGTAGAAATTTCAAAGCACCTGCCATATCAAAATTAATTTTATGAATATAAATGTGAATTATACATGCAAGTGAAGGCTTTGACAGCTTCAACACACAGAGTTCTAGTTTGTTTAGGAGGGAAGGGCTTTCAGTAACAGAAAGTCTTGAAAGGTGAGGCCCCAACAGAAAATGTACTTAAAATTCAAACAGTGTGCATTCTATTCTATTAATGATATTGAATCTCAGTGGAGCAGTACATTGGCAGGAGGGTGTTTGCAGTGCATACCTAATAGTGGTGCAGGATCAGGAAAACTCCTTTCTCTCCGCTAGCCATAGATTTTGAAAGAAGGAATGGGGAAAATCAATCCCAACCTTAACAGCCTCCTCGGACTCTGCTGGTAAATGAACTACCTTTCGTGCAACTGATCAAAACCAATAAGGACACCAGGTTTGATTTTTGATGAGTCACTTTCTCTTTTCTATTTCAAGAGGCGTCATCAACAAGGCCACCATTTACTGCCCATTCTTAATTTTATTTACTGTTTTATTTCAATACAGCAATTTTAATACAACATGCTAGACCATCTAAGAGGTCAGTTAAGAGTCAAACACATTGATGGATCTGAAGTCACATTTAGGCCAAATCAGGTCAGGAGAGCAAATTTTCTTCTCTGTGAACCAAATGAACTTTTACAAGCATTCTGGCAGTCTTACGGTTACTAGAAGTGACTCAAGCTTAGTTTTAAAATTAATTAATCATTTAATCATTTTCAAAGTTCGCAGCTAATGTGACATAGTTGGAACCCTCACCACTGAGACTTCCTGATGATTAATGTGGCAACTTCTTGTCTCAGCATCCCATCCCATTGATTTTACCAATGGTAGCTTACACCATGTTATTGCAGCAAGCAAAATGTCCCAGGGTATTTCACAGGGTGCTATCAGACATATCCTGATACCAACCTACTTGAGAATAGGTGGCCAAAAGCCTAAACACAAAATATAACTTGAAGAGCAACCTCGGTAGAGAAATTTAAAGAAGGAATTGTAGAGAGCAAGATTAACAAAATCAGGAATGCTCAGGAAGTTAGAACTAAAGAGAGAGGCAGAGACCATAATGGCTTCTTGCGCTGGGGGTGAGAGTGGGGTGGGGGAGGGGAATGTGGGGAATTTGTAAACAATAATGTGAACTTTAAAATCTAGATTTCTGCCACACCAGTAATGTGAATTACTGTGTTCAGGAGTTTGGCAAAAAGGTCTTGACAGTTGGATGACAGGTAACAATTTAAGACTGGGTGACATTTACAGTGAATGCAAGGTTGCAGGTTGACCAAGAAAGCATAAGCCTTATTATTTATGATGAAGAAATAGTTAAAGGTTTCAGTAGCTGTTGAAGGGAGGCAGGCGCACAGATGTTGTGTAACGGACTAGATTTTGACAATGGATGGAAGAGCAGGGCTATGAGCAGTCTGGGTTAGTCTCTGCAGAGAAGAATGAAGGCAATGGTCAGGTACTGACTTGAGATGGTAACTAGGGGCAATGACTTTGGTCTTTCCAATATTTGACCAGAATCAGTCTCAGCAATGAGAGAGTATGCGGTCAATGCGCATGTGGCCCCTGGTGGCACGTGTTTCCGTGGACCTCGGAGGAGCAAAGGAAAAATAAATTGTATATTAGATTTTAGCTCTGTTTAGCTGGACATGAATTAATTCTATGGAATATCTTACTACTGAAAACCTCTGCACTGAAACACAAGAAATAGTGAGAATTGGCTCTGTTCATGAGGTTGCCAATAAAAAGTCAGGCTTTATCCGTATGTGCAAGTCAAAAATATGATAATTGATGACACAAAAAGCTCTCCGGCACAGAAGGTTAAAATTGTAAATTCAAATTCTGTTTTAGAGTTTAATTACTGTCTTCAGCTCAATAAAACGTGAGTATGGCTTTTCTGGGTTTTTTCCCCCTATTATTTCCCATTTTAATCCTCTTTATATTTAGTTAAATAACAAACAGACCTACATCACCTCCTCTTCTTTTTTTAAATTGTTTCCCCTATTGAAATACACCCTGTTCAGCTGAGAGAACCCTGCTGCAATTTCTAGCAAGCTGAATGGTGGATATGGGAGTGTAATGATTAAGTTACTGAACTAATTTACAGAGACCTAGATTACTGATGTGGAGACATAAGTTTGAATCATACCATAACAGCTGGAGAATTAAAATTCAAGTAATTAAATCTGAAATGAATGGCAATCTTGAATCTACTGAAGGATCATTAAAAAAAAACCCATATGGTTCTCTAATGCCCTTGCAGGAAAGACATCTCTCATGCTTAACATGCTGTTGTCTATACATGATCAATGCATTCATCAGTGCCCTTTGAATGGCAATTAGAAAGGGGCACAAGCCAGAATAATAAAACCCATCTTAGTAAAAGCACAAAGCTGGAGAAACTCAGCAGGTCAAGTAGTGTCTTTTATATAGCCAAGTTAAAAATACATAACTGATGTTTCGTGCTTAAGCCCTTAATTAAATACGGAAAAATATCAGCGGGCGTCCGATCAAAAGAGTAAGGGGGAGGGGTGGTCATAAAGGCAGGAGGTGATAGGTGAAGGGAGGGAGTGGACAGCAGTGATCAAGGGGAGGAGGGATGGCTAGATGAAGGGAGGGAGGAGAACTGGAAAGGGGAAGGGAGAGGGTAAGGGGAGAAGAGATTAGCAGAAATCGGAAAAGTCGATGTTAATGCCATCTGGCTGGAGAGTGCCCAGACGGAAAATCAGGTGTTATTCTTTGGCTTGGCTTCGCGGACGAAGATTTATAGAGGGGGTAAATGTCCACGTCAGCTGCAGGCTCGTTTGTGGCTAACAAGTCCGATGCGGGATAGGCAGACACGGTTGCAGCGGTTGCAGGGGAAAATTGGTTGGTTGGGGTTGGGTGTTGGGTTTTTCCTCCTTTGTCTTTTGTCAGTGAGGTGGGCTCTGCGGTCTTCTTCAAAGGAGGTTGTTATGATGCACGATCAATTACATAGAATGGAAGTTGCCAGAACTGAAGGCTTTTATTTGCAAGAGATGGACATCTGTGTTGGTCGCTCACACTGACCTGGACTACAACTAGGGGCAGGCTTGTGGCATGACAGCCTTTATGGAGAAGAAATTAGTCGGACAGTGAGACTAGGGTCAACCAGGAAAGGTCATGTTATTTACATATGACAAATATGTACAATAATGGTTTCACCACCTGTTGTTCCTCCAATTTATGGGTGATCTTTTTGGGAGTGTGACACAGAACTGAAATGGTTGGCTGCTGGGAGGTCTCTGTCACTGGAGTGGATGGAGCAAAGGTACTCAGTAAAGTGATCTCCCACTGTAGAGAAGGCCACAAAGGGAATACCGGATGTAGTAAATCAGTCTTGTGGATACACAGGTGAAGTGTTGTTTCACTTGAAAGGCCTGTTTGGGGCTCTGTACCATGGAGTGAGAGGAGGTGTGGGTGCAGATGTTCAGCAGGGGAAGTTGGAGGGGGGTGGGGTGGGGTGGGAGGAATGTGTGCACGAGGAAATCACGGAAGGAGTGGTCCTTTTGGATGAAAGAGAGGGGAGTAGAGGGGAAGATGTGTTTGGTAGTGGAATCCTATTGAATGTGCCGGAAATTCCAGAGGATAATCTGTTGGACGCGAGGGCTGGTGGGGTGGTAAGTGAATATATGTTTGTTGTGTCTGTGGGCAGAGGGGGCCAGGGCAGATTAGTGGGAAATAGAGATGTGGGTGAGGGCTGAATTGATGGTGGTGAAGGGGAAGCCATGTTTGTGGAAGAAGGCAGACATTTCAGAAGATCTGGATTGAAAGACCTCATCTTGGTAACAAATGCGGCAGAGATGGAGAAAATGAGAGAAGGTGATAGAATCTTTGCAGGTGACAGGATGTGAGGAAGTCTAGTCAAGGTAATTATGGGAATTAGTAATAAATGTCAGTGGAAAGCTTGTCTCCCGAAATGAAGAGAGAGAGAGAGAGAGAGAGAGAGAGATGCAGGAAGGGAAGAGTGCTATTGGAGATGGACCAGGTGAGTTTGAGATATTTTTAAAAACTTTTACTTCCAAGACATATTAGTAGTGGATTAAATGTCAGACAGCATTTGTTTTGCTGTTAATTGTATGTCAGTTGAGTTCACCATTTAGCAGTATGCTAGAAGGATTAAAATCTGAATTATGCCTCTATTTTAGCAATCCCTAATGTGTCACTAAGCCTCAAAACACATTCCAGAAAATCCTAATGAATGACTGGACATGAATTGTAGGTTGTTAATCATATAAAAAAATAGAGATGGAGAAGATAGGTCATCAAGGTTAATTGGCAAGGAATATAAAATTAACATGTACATCAAATATATAAAATCATTAAACTATACTCAAGACGTAAAAATATAAAGACTTAAATAAGACATGGTCATCTTTTCCCCCATAATATGAACCAGTTGCATCAATAAGGGCTCTTGGTGCATTGTGCCCTGATGAGGCAAATTCTGGATGTTTAACCATATTTCTTAAAAACCTGCTACATAGTTGCATTAAATAGTTCGTACCTTAATCCCTCTAGTTTATTACTTCAAATATTTGCACTACGTCAAAGTGACTTGATTTGCCAGATTTGAATGTAATATTGAATTTGAGTCAAAAAAAAATTCAAAACCAGCTCTAAACTTGGTAAAGCTGTAGAACTTTGTAGGGATGGATAGGTTGATCATCCAAATGCTTTTGAGGGTCACTCACATTAACAGGATGATTTTAAGATTTCTAGTAGGTCCCTTTGCATGCTGGTCTCAGTAATATTCTGAATTCCTGTTATAATATTTTGAATATTGCGCTGAATACCTTATTATTATACAAGAATATCTGGATGCTAAACACGTACTAGATAAGGTTTGGCAATTGCTTTTATTTCAATGGACAACAACTTATGATAAAGGCAAGTTTCAGATTATTTACTTTTCCTGAATTGAATTAGCCAGTGTATTTAAAGGCATTTAATAGTTGTTGCGTTTTCCTGTACTTTGTTTTAAATTTATAAATTAAATTTATCTCTTGGTGCCACATTGACCACCGCCAGTGGGCTGATATTGCCTCAAACCGTGCATCTTGGCGCCTCACAGTTCGGCGGGCAGCAACCTCCTTTGAAGAAGACCGCAGAGCCCACCTCACCGACAAAAGACAAAGGAGGAAAAACCCAACACCCAACCCCAACCCACCAATTTTCCCTTGCAACCGCTGCAACCGTGTCTGCCTGTCCCACCTCGGACTTGTCAGCCACAAACGAGCCTGCAGCTGACGTGGACATTACCCCTCCATAAATCTTCGTCTGCGAAGCCAAGCCAAAGAAAAAGAATTATTTTAAATCTAATTAAATCTAATTTGAAAATGTTCATATTTTGTTTGTAAAATTAAATTTTAATAGCTTTAAGTTTGTTTTGAATATCTATGTAGTCCAATTTTTCATTCAAGTATTGAGGGGGGAACTAAGTCACAATGGTGCAATGATGTTAAAAATTTCTAGCACACAGAGCTTTCTTGGATAACCTTTAGCTCAATTGAAAAATTATTGTATGCTTTTACCTAATTGTTTTAATTGTTTGACAATGTTTAAGTTGAGTTGGCTCTCATCAGTTGACTATCTCCAATTCATTGATTTGCTGGAGTGCATTGTGCAAAGTTGCAATACAAATATACCATGTCACGTGTCAATCTTGATTTATACCACAAGTAGATCAAATTCTTTAAGTTTACCTGGTTAAATCTACTTATGTTTAATATTTGTACGTCTGCATGAAACTGCAAAATCTGATTTGGTTTCATGTCAGAGTTTTAAATTCTTTCTCAATTGATCAAATTAAATGCCTGTCACTGTTGGGGATTAATGCCCTTCTGTTTCATCATTTAGTTATCAAGCACCACCTTGATCAAATCTGCTGAGAGTTAAAAACAGTGGGGACGTTAGAGGTGAGATTTTAACTGCAGATGAGCGGGGTGGATACTGGGGAGAAGAAAAGAACTTAAAATCACAAATCTAACACCACTTTCAACGTCCGTACATGGGGTCATAAAATGATGGGCGGGGGGAAAAGGCTGTAGGTTAGGGATATGGAGTAAGTGATGTATCCATACCCAGGAAGTTGATCACAAGGAAGAGAACAAATAATCAACCCAGTGAACTCAATTTACTTAGGACATGAATTCAGAGCGTCTGATCAATTCACCCTCATGGGGTGGATACATAACTTGTTGGTGGCCAACCAAGCAAGAGGCAATCCTGTTCAGTCTTACCTTTAAAGGAGATTGCACACATATATTTAAACATCGCTTTTGCTTTTTAACTCTTGGAAGACATGCTACCTGCAGCAGGTAAAAAGAAGTTGTAAAGCCAAGATCCATGCCTATATAGCAAAGGTGGTCAGGTAAAGTACTTTTCTCCACACCTCTTCCCATAGTCCTATTCCAGGTTTTGTGCTCAAATTTCAAAAGGAACAAACTAAGTACAAGCCACCCCACCCCCACTCCTTCCACCCAATCACCCACTGCTCCGACATGGTCTTTGTCTAGCCATTCTTAAGCAGGACAAATACAAATCTCTTTAACATATGTGTGTGGCCTAGAAGAGTGCAGAAGAGGCCTTAATAACTATTGACCATTAGCACTTGAAGCATATCAGCTTCTGTCTGAGCGGTGATATGGATACATTCCAGTTTGCCTATCGTAGTAACAGGTCTATGGTGGATGCCATCTCACTGGCTCTACACAAATACCTGGAACACCTGGACAGCAAAGATACATGCATCAGATTACTCTTTATCAACTCCAGTTCCACATTTGACTCCATCAGTCCCTCAAAATTGATCAGCAAGATCCAAGCCCTGGGAGTTAACACTCCACTGTGTAATTGGATCATGGATTTCCTCACCTCCAGACCACAATCAGTGAAGATTGGTAGGAAGTTATCCTCCACAATCTCTATCTACACAGGGACTGTGTTCTTAGTCCCCTGCTATACTTTGCACCTATGACTGTGTAGCTTGTATGACAATAACATCATCTATAAATTTACCGACGATACCACAGTAGTGGGTTGTATAAAGGAAGGGGATGAGACAGCATACAGGACGGAGGTTGAAAACCTGGCTGAATGGTGAACCAACAACAACCTTGCACTCAATATCTCCAAAACTAAGGAGATGATTGTTGACTTCTGGAAAGGAAAACTAGAGGTATATAATCCAGCGATCATGGGGGAATCAGGTGGAGAGGGTGAGCAAATCTAAATTCTTCAGAGTCACTATCTCAGAGGATCTTTCCTGGACCCAACACATCAATGGTATTGTGAAGAACACACATCAGTGCCTCTACTTCCTCAGGAGTATGCGGAGGGTTGGTATGACAACATAAACCTTGGCACATTTCTACAGAGGTCTTGTGGAAAGTGTGCTAACTGGCTACATTACAATCTGCTATTGGAACACCAATACCCTTGAGCATAAAGCCCAGCCAGAGACATCACAGGCAAAACCCTCCCCACTACTGAGCACATCTACAGGGAACGCTGCCGTGGGAACGCAGCAGCAATCATCGAAGACCCTCACCACCCAGCACGCGCCCTGTTCTTGCTGCTGCCATCAGGAAAGAGGTATAGGTGCCACAAGAGTCACAACACCAGATCAGGAACAGTTGCTACACCTCCACCATCAGACTCCCCAATGACAAACTCAGAGACTTATTTAAGGACTCTTACTTGTGCACTTTATTGATTTTCTTTTTGTTCTCTCTGTATTGCTCAATTATCTTGCTTACATTTGTTATCTATTAACAGTTCTTTGTTTGTTTACTTGTGTACATTGTGTACAATTTATTTTTTGTACTACCAATCAGTGGTAATTCTGCCGCACCCACAGGATAAAGGAATCTTAATGTTGTATGTGATGTCATATATGTACTCCAACAATAAATCTGAAATTCCAGACTCACAAAGATGTGGTTCTCTTCATAAAAGAGTTTTGAGCCCATTTTTTATAGTGCCATTGCAATACATTGAAGAGTGATGTGAATTAAGTATAGAATCCCTATCTTGCAATAAGATGGTGATCTTCCAAATCAGAGCAGCTCTAATAACTTTTATGGTTTTCTGATTCATCTTTCCTTGCTTTTCCTCTTGAATCACAACGTAAGCCTTAATTGCACATTCTGAATCGAGTTGCTGTATTTTATTTACCAATGAATATTTTTAGTTTGCCCTGTTGAAATGCACCTCTTAAAACTGATCAGCAAACTCCAAGACCTGGGCCTGAATAAGCCACTTGCAGTTGGATCCTAGATTTCCTTATCTCCAGACCATAATCAGTGATGATTGTAAGAACATCTCCTCCACAATTTCCATCAGAACTGGAACACTATAGGGATGCGTACTTAGCCCCCTGCTCTACTCACTTTACAGTCATGGCTACGTTGGTCAGTATGACAATCACTGAAATTTTTAATTTAGGCATGCAGCATGGTAAAAGACCATTTCGGGCCACAAGCCCCATGCCGTCCAATTATACTTAATTGACACAACTCCCGTACATTTTGAACGGTGGGAGGAAACCAGAGCCACTGGAGAAAACCCACAGAGACATGGGGAGAACATATAAACTCCTTAAAGACAGTGCAGGATTTGAACCCCAGTTCACTGGCACTGCAACAGCATTGCACTAACCGCTCTGCTACCGTGCCGCCCCAATAATACCAACCAAAAATTTGCAGATGATACCGCAGTAGTGGTCTATGCATCAGCAGACAGAAGAGAAATAGAAAACTTGGCTGAATGGTGTGTGAACAACAACCTTGCACTCAAAATCACCAAAACCAAGGAGGTGATTATGCACTTCATGGGTGGAAAACGAGAGGTGTAAGATCCATTGATCATCGGGGAATCAGATGCGGAGAGGGTGAGCAAATTTATATTCCCAGGAGTCACTATCTTGGAGGGTCTATCCTGGAGCCAACACATGAATGTCATCATGAAGAAAGAAGGTCAGCACCTCTTCTTCCTCAGGAGTTTGCGAAGGCTTAGTGTGACATCGAAAACCTTGGAAAACTTCCACAAATAGGTAGTGGAAAGTATTCTGACCAGTTGCATCATGGTCTGGCATGGGGGGGGGGGCGGGGGGCACCAATACTTCTGAGGGGAAAGCCCTGCAAAAGTTAATTGACACAGCCCAGCACATCTGAGGCAAAAATCTCCCCACCATTGAGAAAATTTGCATGGTAGAGTAGCAGCAATCATCAAGGATCCACACCACCCTGGACATGCTCTGTTCTCGCTGCTGCCATGAGGAAAGAGGTGTTGGTGCCACAAAACTTATAACACCAGGTTTAGGAACAGTTGCTACCCCTCCATCATCAGACTGCTAAATAAAAGTCAATCAGAGACTCCTGTAAGTGCTCTTGCCTTGTAGATTATTTTATTATTTAATATTTATTTTCTGTATTTCAGTTTGTTTGCATTGCTTTCTTGATTACATTCTCTTTTTTTTTGTACATGTTTCTTTTCTTGAGTACAATTTTTTTTTTTGCACTGCCTCTAAGTAGAAATTCTGCCTGGCCCGCAGGAAAAAGAATCTCAAGATTTTATGTGATGTCATGTATGTACTCTGACAATAAATCTGAACTTTGATCTGTAGAGAGCACCCTACTGCAGTTTATGGCAAGCCAACTGTAGATATAAGAATATAATGATTAAATTGCTGAACTCATTTACGGAGAGCTAGATTACCGATGCGGAGACAGCATTTTTAGACCAGAGGCCGGAGAATAAATGTCGCACATTGCACAAAATAATTTAAAATTGCAGGTGTTAGTCTAGAATTCAGACTACTCAAACCTTAAGTGAGCATTCTCCTATGCAGGTGTTTATTTCTCAGCTTGCTTTGCAGCTACAATTCACATACTCTATTCATAGATTCAAACATTTCTGAGGTGACCAGTCAAAACAGTGGTTGCCCATGCAAAAGATGCCAAATTGTTTCTTTCTATATACTTTCATTCTCCTACTTGCTAAGAAAGCAACATCTCTCCTATCAGGACCCTCTTGCTTTCATCACATTTGGTGTAAGGACAAGAACCTTGGTCAATCCCTATTTGCAATTCCTCTTTAGACTGGGCGGTTGAAACAAATTCTAGCAATCTCACATTTCTCCACTGTTCTCAGATGGGGTAACTCAAGAAGGGCCAGAGATTAAACCTGCATCCACTGGGCTCGGCATGCCTTCCTTAACCAGCGAATCGGGTAGTTTCTGGATAGTTTAAGTAGATAGATTAGAGGGCACATCCACGGAGGCTATTTGGGTGGAACTGAGGAGTAGGAAAGGAGAGGTTACACTTGTAGGGGTGTATTATAGACCACCCGGAGGGGACCGAGACCTAGAGGAGAAAATCTGTAGGGAGATAGTAGATATTTGTGATAAGCACAGGGTTGTAATTATGGGAGATTTTAATTTTCCACATATAGATTGGGAAACACATTCTGGTAAAGGAATGGATGGGTTAGAGTTTGTGAAATGTGTGCAAGATAGTTTTTTACAACAATATGTAGAGGTGCCGACCAGAGAAGGAGCAATGTTAGATCTACTGTTGGCAAATGGGATGGGTCAAGTGACGGAGGTTAGTGTTGGTGAGCACTTCGGGTCCAGTGATCATAATGCCATCAGCTTCAATGTCATTATGGAAAGAGAGAAATCAGGGCCAAGGATTGAGGTTTTTGATTGGGGAAAAGCTAGATTTGAGGAGATGCGAAAGGACTTGCAGGGTGTGCATTGGGACAATTTGTTTTATGGGCAGGATGTAGTAGAGAGATGGAAGTCTTTTAAAGATCAGATTTTGAGAGTGCAAAAGCTTTATGTTCCTATAGGTTAAAAGGAGGGGCAAAAGGTTTGAGAGAGCCGTGGTTTTCAAGGAATATTGGAAACTTGGTTCGAAGAAAAAGGGAGGCGTACATTAGATATAAGAAGCATGGAGTTAAGGAGATGTTTGAAAGATACATTGAATGTAAGAGGAATCTTAAGAGAGGAATTAGGAAAGCTAAAAGAAGGTACGAGAAAACTATGGCAAGCAGGGTGAAAACTAATCCAAAAGAGTTCTACAAATATGTTAATGGTAAGAGGAAAGCTAGAGACAAAATTGGTCCCTTAGAAAATCAGAGTGGAAAACTGTGTGTGGAACCTAGAGAAATGGGGGAAATATTGAACAGTTTCTTTTCTTCGGTATTCACTAAGGAGAAGGATATTGGGAGATGTGGGATTAAAAAAAGCAAATTGGGTAAATATGGGGAATATAGAGATTACAAAAGGTGTAGTTTTAAGGCTTTTGAAGAATATAAAGGTGGATAAGTCTCTGGGACCAGACGGGATCTTCCCCAGGACATTGAGAGAAGTGAAGGAGGAAATAGCAGAGGCTCTGGCGGTAATTTTTCAAATGTCATTAGATATGGGGATAGTGCCGGAGGATTGGCGCATTGCGCATGTGGTTCCGTTATTTAAAAAGGGTTCAAGGAGGAAGCCTGGCAACTATCGGCCTGTAAGTTTGACGTCTGTGGTAGGTAAATTAATGGAGAAAATTCTTAGAGATAGTACTTATAAACATCTGGATAGACAGGGTCTGATCAGGAGCACTCAACATGGATTTGTGGGAGGAAGGTCATGTTTGACCAATCTGATTGAATTTTTTGAAGAGGTGACTAGGAATGTGGATGAGGGTAGCGCAGTGGATGTTGTCTATATGGACTTCAGTAAGGCCTTCGATAAGGTACCACATGGAAGGTTAGTTAGGAAGGTGCAGTCTTTAGGTATAAATTTTGAGATAGTCAAATGGATTGAACATTGGCTGAAAGGGAGAGGCCAGAGAGTGGTAGTGGATAATTGTCTGTCAGGTTGGAGGCCGGTGACCAGTGGTGTGCCTCAAGGATCTGTATTGGGCCCATTGTTGTTCGTTATATACATTAATGATCTAGATGATGGGGTGGTGAATTGGATTAGTAAATATGCAGACGATACTAAGATAGGTGGAATAGTGGATAATGAAGAAGGTTTTCAAGGATTGCAGAGTGATTTGGGCTGCTTAGAAAAGTGGGCTGAAAAATGGCAGATGGAATTTAATGCTGATAAGTGTGAGGTGCTTCATTTTGGTAAGAAGAATCAGAATAGGACATATGTGGTAAATGGGAGAGCATTGAGGAATACAGAAGAGCAGAAAGATTTAGGAGTAACGGTACATCGTTCCCTGAAGGTAGAAACTAACGTGAATAGGGTGGTGAAGAAGGCTTTTAGTATGCTGGCCTTTATCAATCATTGCATGGAATATAGGAGTTGGGAGGTGATGTTGAGATTGTATAAGACGTTGGTGCGGCCTAATTTGGAGTTCTGTGTGCAGTTCTGGTCGCCTAATTATAGGAAGGATATAAACAGAGTGGAGAGAGTGCAGAGAAGGTTTACCAGAATGTTGCCTGGGTTTAAGCATCTGGAGTATGGGGAGAGATTGGACAGATTGGGTCTTTATTCTTTGGAGCATAGAAGGTTGAGAGGGGATTTGATAGAAGTATTTAAGATTATGAAAGGGATAGACAGAATGGATGTGGATAGACTATTTCCGTTAAGAGGAGGAAAGTTTAAAACAAGAGGACATGAGTTAAGAATTAAGGGGCAGAGGTTTAGAGGTAACATGAGGGGGAACTTCTTTACTCAGAGAGTGGTAGCTGTGTGGAATGATCTTCCGGGAGAAATAGTGGCGGCGGAGTCAATTGTATTATTTAAGAAAAGGTTGGACAGGTATATGGATGAGAAGAAGATGGAGGGTTATGGGCATTGTGCAGGGAGGTGGGACTAGAAAGGGGTGTTTGGTTCGGTGCGGACTAGAAGGGCCTAATGGCCTGTTTCCATGCTGTAATTGTTATGTTATATGTTATGTTATAATAGGATGTTGCGAATGAGCAACGCTGACTCTGGTCTCACAGATGGCTCACAGCAAACATCTGATTCCTCAGGCAACAGTACACGACAGGGCTCTGTTGCTTAGTAATTTAGCAAGCGTGGTATCTGGTGCCCTTGGGCTTGTCACATTTCCATCAGACCTAGCTGGAGGTGGGGAGGAAGCTGATAAATGTGCGGTGGTGATGTTTTAATTGAGCACATGCATTAATGTTGAAATTTGTTGTGACTTCAAATAACTTTCACCGTCATTGGCTAAGAATGGTTGTGATCTATGATTTAGTCACCAAGACAAATGTAAAAAGTGATATGCTGTATAATCAGAATACAAAATTGAAATTCAACCTAATTGTATTTCTGCCCTTAGCTTTAACATGCACGGACATTTTATTGTTTAGCAACTCTAAAGCGATGCATTATGTTGAAAGTATAAATTTTGTCTTTGGCAATTAATAATATTTTCATTTCAAAAAGCTATGTTGTATCCATACTTGTATCATCCGACTACACGTCACTTCAGAAATTATTGGCATCCAGGCAGATGGAGTGAAGTGGGTCAGAGAAACCACGATGCAGGTGTTCAGTTTTAGTCAGTTTTATCCACTGGCAGATTGACCAATATCATCAAATATTTTGACTTTAGGGAAAAGTGCCACAGCATGGTTCAGAGACTAATTTCAATCTCTGCAATCTGGGCAAACAGCTTCTTAGGCAAAGATAAATTAAGATTGTCTTCTGTCACAGACAGCTGTCACGTCAACTTATTTGAGAATTTTAGCATTATTCTGAAGTAATAATACGGGCAACAACAACCACAACAACAACAAAAAAAGACCACCCATTGATAACATTTAATTTTGACTGAGTTGCCCAGGAGAATAATAGTTGCAACTCAAATGAAGGCCCTTATCTCTGTTGCCATAAATGTAAGAGGAATCCAGGCTTTTACCCTGACTATCGCCCAGTTCACTTTTGAATTTGCCTCTCTGCACTATTCCTGGCAGTGCATTATAGAATATAATCATTTACACTGGAAAAACAAATTCTCATGCTTCTTGATGCCATCATTGCAAACATTCTCTTTTTCTCTCCCTGCTCTTTCTTCACCTGTCATGAATTTAAACACCTCTATTAAATATCGCTTGCACCTCAGTTTGTTTCAAATCAATTCACTCCACTTGATATGTAGAAACATTTGAGAACCCTGGATACAGCATAAGCTGTCGTACTACGCAACATCCCAATTGTAGTACTATAGTCCTGTTCCCCAGATCTAACAACATCTCTAGCTGATACACTCCACTACAATTGCATCTTTGGCATGACCATGACATTGTGGAGAGTTATCTCAGAATGAGCTTTTGCCGGACTGCCTCTTCTCAGACTTAATCTAAACGTGGACCAAAGTTCTGAATTCCACAAATGATTTGTGTGATTGCTTTGGCATAAAGGTAGGATTCAACTAAATGTGGCTTCAATAAGATGAGATGGAATGAAAGTACATGGGAGGAAGAGGTGATATGTGGCACAGGGGAAAATGACTATGGTTCTTGGTCAATCATCCCAGCCCCAAGACTCACTACAGGCGTTACCAAAGCCACAACAAGTACTTCTTCAATGCTTCGTTTTTATTGTAAGGCCAGATGTCTGCTGTGATTGCATCACAAGGCACCATGCACATAGCAAGATCAAGACAACATCCAGTCCGGGGTCAATAAGTGCCAAGTCATATAGTCTTGCCACAAACCTACGTGGAAATGACAATTTCCAGCAAACAAGAGGATAATCACTTATCCTTGAGATTCAATTGTTTTACCATCACTGAATCCCTAAACATTAACATCCTGGGGTAGGTGCGGGTGGGGTGAAGGTTGGTCACCAATGACCTGGAGTTCATCTGGATATCCTGTGGCAAATAATTCACCTTCTGACAGCCCAATGCCTTTCCGCTATCTGCTTGGTGGAAGTCAGGAGTGAAATGGAATTCTCTCCATATCTATATATACAATAGCTCCCTAGAAACTAAAGCAGTCAATTGCATCATCATTATGGCATCATATCAGCTAACCTAAATATTTATTTCCTTCACTGCTAATGCATAGTGGCTGCAGCATGTAACATTTGTAAAATACACTGTATTTATTCACCAAGGTTACCCTGACTGCATTTTGTCAGCTCTAACCAAAGTAGAAGACATGCAGGAGCATCATTACCTAAAGATTCCTCAAGAGGCACAACATTGCAAATATATCACCATTCCTTATTCAAGATCTCAACCTTTTTCTCTCCACTCACATACCACTTTAAGTAATGCCATAGGTGCTCTGTGATTAGTAAGGGATTGCTTAAGGAGGTATGTAGGTGAAAAGATAAAGTTTGAAAACTGCGGTTTTATTCGTACCTAATTGACTCGTTATGTGCACGGTTTCATAACTCTAAAGGAAATGGGCCAATGACAATTTTTCTCAAGCAAAATATTTCAGTAACAATTGGGTCCAGAGCAATGATTCTCAACCTTCCCTTCCCAATCACATCCCACCTTACTATCAGAGAGCACCGATGGCGTAGGGAATACTTAAAGTGCTATGTGAGTGGGAAAAAAAAGGTTGAGAACCACTGGCCTAAATCATGGAACTCTCCCTCCAACACACTGTAGGACTGACTTTCATCAGAAGGACGGCAGCAGTTCAAGAATCTGGCTTTCCGCAACATTCTCAAAGGCAATTTTGACTGAGGAATAAATATTTTCTTTGCCAGTAATGCCTAGTGTGCACAGTCCAAATTCAGAAATCCAAATCACCCTAGACTCAATAACTTTCTGTCTGGAAAGCACACACAACAAGTAAAGCACATTTTACATTGAGGCAGCTGATTAAAACATGTACTTCATCCTATCTAGATCAAACTATTAAAAAAAAACCTGCAATAACTTCTGGCACATGAATCACTTCATTTGTGACCAGACATGGTAAATTACTAGGCAGGATATTATTGCTCGTGAAACAAAGTCGAACTTTGTGACATAGAGTCATGTTTTTATTCTCTCTTTTATTCTCTCAGGGGTATCGCTCCTTTTGGCCATGGAAAGGTGGGGGTAAGCCACTTTATTCAAGCTGTTGCAGTCCTTGGGGGCAAAAATACTATTAGATAAGAGTGAAAAAGATTTTAACCCAGGAGCAGTAAAGGAATGGTACCATGTTTCTAAGGTGGTAGGATGATGTGCATGTGTGTGCTTGAATCAAATCCCTTGTCCTTTGGATTATCGTGATTGATACTTTATTATCTGGTGCCAGGCACATGAATCTTAATGCAAGAAAAATATTAATGTTCCCAAGTGTATTAAGTATGATTGTTGGCTTAGCAGTCCGTGAGTATACCCAATCAATTTCAACCAAGCGCATTTAGGAATAGATGAGTCTGGAAAATTTGACAAAGTTTTGCTAATTATCTTAACAAATCCATCGACTAATTATTCAAACTTGCCAGCAAGCAGTTGTTGCTGTTAATACTGTCAATTATCTTGGAAAGTTGGCTACTTTGCTAATTCTCTAAGGCTGGAAGAAGGATTCTTAAACTGAACAGGTACTGGTTGCCATCTTGTGATCTGCTGACATACTGTAATGAGATTTTAAAACATAGCCACAACTATCCAGTGGGGTGGATTCGTTGTCTTATCGTCAGTGACTGAATCGATCCTATTCCTTTAAATGTATCTTAAATACTTGACAAGTTTCCTACAATAAAGTGCTTACTGTTTAAATGTATAACATGCTTTCTGAAAATTTATGTGGACATAAAAGGATTAAAAGGGGTCAATAGGAAGTCAGCTATTGTACAGAAAGCAATTTACACACAGGTATTAGATTTACAGTCACATGATAGTTTACGAGTGTTTAAGTAGCTGAGAGTATATCCATACAGTAAGTCTTTGGGAATGCAAGAAAATCAGTATATAAAATGGTTAGACTAGCATTTGGGTTGTTCTGTTTATTGCATAAAAGTATCTTCAGTTGCACTTAATGTTTAAGTTCAATATCATCCAATTATACAAACGCAAGCCGTCAAAGCAGAATTCTCTGGTCCACAGTCAAGATCATGCAAACACACATACAGACATAACACACATATAGGATACATATGCAGTACATATATACATACATAAAAATAAATAAATATTGTTAAATAAATAGTAGTCTCTGAGGAGTTTGTCAGTCATTCAGCAGTTTCACTGCTGTTGGGAAGAAGCTGTTTCTCAGCCTGGTGGTTCTGGCTGTGATACCCCTCTGTTGGACCTGGATCTAGTGTTACAGTTGTGGGCTAGTAGCATGAACAGGAGTGGGCTGAGCACACAGGCTTGAGGTACGCCAGTGTTCAGCGTAACGGTGTTTGACGATCTGCTGCTGACCTGGGCAGACTGGTCTTTCCATTAGAAAGTTCAGAGAGGTATGTTGAGTCCCAGAAAGGAAAGCTCCTCCACTAGACTCTGGCAAATATTAAACTCTGAGTTGATGAACAGCAGCCTGGCAAATGAGGTATCGATTTCCAGGTAGGTCAAGATGGAGTGGAGGGACAAAGCTATTGCTTCATCAGTGGAACGGTTTTTATCTGTAGGTGAATTGAAATGGGTCCAGTGTCTCTGGGAGGTGCATTTTGATGTGTTCCATCACCAGATACTCAAAGCATCATGTAATAACCTCCCAAATGAATTTGTGGCAAATATTGTGCCTGAGCGCTTTACTTGGGCTTAAATATTGAGTTAAATAGTGTTGATGCTTTTGGAATACCTAATTATTTCACAGAATATTTCACATACAATAATCTGTCATTGCAAATTCAATGGACTATCGTGCTATGGATTTTCTCTGGAACGATACCATTTAAGCTCATTGTTATCCAGTGGGCAGAAACGCGTCATTAGATGTAAGACTTTAAAAGTACACTGTACTCATCTTTTGTTGCTTCTCCTTATATTTGTGCAACACATGACAAATATACTCTTATGCATCACATGGCAAAGATTGTTTTGTATTGCTAAAATGACTAATCTCAGACCAGGCCTGGAATGTTTTATGAATGCATAAAATATTTTATGGTATTTGGGTGGGACTTGAAATCGTTAAATTATAAGTATTCTCTTTGTTTATTTCCTGGGTTGAAGTCCCTGTTTGTCTTTCTTATAATGGTAATCTTGTATCTGTGGCCAGAGAAGAACATGAGTACAGACTAAAAAGTTGAATATTTAACAATAGAATATTTTGCTGAGATTATAAGTGAAGAATCAAGTCTCATAAATATAATTTTTTTTTAAAACCTTAAGATCCAAAAATCAATATGAATAGTGTTTGGGGAAATTAAGTCTGGGGTAACAATCTCTGCCACTTTGAGATTTTGGAAAATAATCAATTCAGGGCTCAATAAAATTTCTGAAATATCAGGGGAAAGTTGATACAATCTGGCCCCAAAATTCAAGCAAATTTTGGACCTGCTAATTGCTTCATATGTATGTTTGTAAAATGCAGAATCATTTAGCTCCGACCTGGAGGTTATTCTAACTGTCAGAACAGAGGAAGCAACAAATAACTACTTTTAAAAATTCTCTCATTATCATGCTACTGGTATCACAGTGGAACCCAGGAAAAACATGAACATGGTACAGAAACACATTTCAGATATATTGTGCAAACAGGACACCATATACAACCGTCCCGGAGATTCTTTTCCCTACAGACAAGGAAGAATTACCACTTATTGGTAATGCAAAATAAAATGTACACAGTTTATTGTTATGGGTTATATTATATATTATATTATATGTAAATATATTTTTAAAAGAGATAGATTGTGGGGGTTTAGTGTAGGTCACTTCACAAACAGATACTTACACTTCACACCTCATTTAAAATGCAAGAGCTTTGCTGAAGCCAGACATTCATGCACCAGTGGCTTTGCAAAAGACAATGGAACTGCTTTGGAAGGAACTTCAGAAGTAGGTTCAAATGGAACAAAGTTCGGGCTCAAGTGCTGATAAAGATCTTTCAAGGATTGGATTTGGAGCCTTGGGAGGGGTTCTGTTTTTTGTACAAAGGGAGAGAGAGAGAGGAAAGAGAGCAGGATTCATCTCAGAGAGAGAGAGAGAGAGAGAGAGAGAGAGAGAGAGAGAGAGAGAGAGAGAGAGAGAGAGAGAGAGAAGTCAGTTCTGCAATTGAGGCTGCAACATGGCAAGCTGGCAGCTTGTTGAAAACCCCATTTTGAAGATGGGTGGTGAATTCTGAGTTCAGCCTGTTGAAAACCCTTGAGGTTGTTACAAGAGGAAATGGCTGGTTAGAGTGTTTCTCCTGAATTAAGGGAAACAAGAGAAACTCGGTGGTGACCTGGAAGAAGAGGTTCTCATTTGGAAAACGCATGATAGGGCAAGTTTCTTCAGCAAGACACTGAAATGACTAATTGGAGGAAATTAGTTTGTGTATGTCTAATGAGCAACAAATCTCTCTCTGAAACCAACAAGAACCTTCCTGAGCAGTAACAATTTAACTTTAAGCACCAGAGCCTGGATGAAAATTCATAAATGTTAAATTCTGTGCACAGCATAAGAATTGCCTGATACCAGTGAACTTGGAGAAGTGAGAAGTGAATAATTGAACTATTAAAGCAAAAAACTTTCCTGAAAATATACACATTACACACGTGTGCTTAGAATTAGAAGCGGATTAAGTTAGGTTAGTTAATAGTAATAAGTTAAAGTTTGATTCTGTTTTTATGTTTTAAGAAAATTAAAAGCAACTTTTATTTAAGTAACCATTTGTTTTGGTGAATTTCTATTGCTGCTGGGTTTTGGGGTCCTCTGAGCTCATAACAGTATACAAATTAAGAAATATAAACAGATAAAGAAATGTAAACAAACTAACTGTGCAATACAGAAAGAATAAAGTGCAAAGGTAAGAGTCCCTGATGAGTTTATTGTTAAGAAGTCTGATGGTGGAGGAGGGGTAGCAGCTGTTCCTGAACCTGGGGTAGTGCGAGTCTTATGGCACCTATACCTCCTTCCTGACGGTAGCAGTGAGAACAGAGTGTATGCTGGGTGGTGTGGATCTTTGATGATTGCTGCTGCTCTCCAACGACAGTGTTCTGTGGTTTGCAGAACCCCTGTTAAACTTTACTGGGAGTTTAGAAGCATAATCATTCCTGATGAACAAGAGGTTATTTCTACTTGTTACCATTAGCACCAAAAATCATGACTCCACTACTGGGCAACATTACAACTTCGCTGCCCACAACGTTAGAGTGCCTCCTCGTTGATCATTCGCAAACCCTACAAATGCCAGATGTTGGAGCTGATAATAATGTCTCTGTACACCCTTGTAATAATGCTCACACTTTTTTTCCAAAATTAAATGAACCATACACTTGAAAGAGTTTCTTTTGTAAGTTGTTGCTGACTGCCAGTTTATAGAGGTTGTTACTGAACCAGTCACACTCTGGCTGAGAATACATTTTCAACAGATAGCACTTAATATGTATTAAATTTAATTTTAAAATATTACAGCACAGTAGAAGCCAATTACGGCCATTTCAAAATAAGAATCAGAATTTATGCCATGAAAAAGTCACGAAATTCGATGTTTTGCAGTTGCGTCACACAGTGCAAACGTTTATATTATAGACCATCTTACAACAATGAATATTAAAAAAATTAAAATAATAGAGCACGAAAATGAAGACAGTGTATTTGGTTCATTGATTTTTCAGGAATCCCTTGATTTAAACCCGTGTTGCCCAATTACATCTAAATTAACCATGACCCTGTACATTTTGGAGGGTGGGAGTAAACTGGACAACTCAGGGAAAACGCACATAGACAAGGGGAGAACATCTAAACTCCTTAAAGGCAGCACTGGATTTGAACAGGGGTCGGTGATGCTGTAATAGAGACGTGCTCACTGCCTCACTAACCCTATCGCTTTATCAGAATTATCTTTCTCATGAGCTGGCCAACAGACCTCTGATGCAAGGCTCACTGGTCTATAATTCCCAGGATTCTCCCTATTACCTTTTTTCAAAGGGGACTACATTTGCTTTTCTCCAATCCTCCGGCACCTCTCCTGTGGCCAAAGAGGATTTAAAGATCATAGCTATTTCCCCAGCTATCTCTTCTTTCACTTTCCACTGCAGTGATATACACTACGTGGGTATATTGTATTCAGCCCCAGTGATTTATCAATCTTGATGCTTTTAAGAAGATCCAACATTTCTGCTTCCTTAATCTCCACATTATCCAGCACACAGGCCTGTTCAATTTCAATCCTCACTGTGATCAAGGTCCTTTTCTCTTGTGAATACTAACTCAAGGTATAGGTACACAGTCCTTTATCCGGAACCCTTGGGGGACGGTGTGTTCCGAATTTTGGATTTTTCTGGATTTCAGAACAAAATCCAGCTGCCCCAGATTTAAGCCCACCCGAATTGTGCTGCCGTATCCACCCCCTTCCAGTTGCGCTGGCGTCTCTCTCCCCCTCGCCCACCCGAGTCACGCTGCCGTCTCTCCCCCCCTGCCCACCCGAGTCGCACTGCCATTTCTCTCCCCCCCCCCCACCTGCCTGAGTGGCACTGCCGTCACTCTCCCCTCCGCCCACCCGAGTCACGCTCCCGTCTTTCTCTCCCGCCGCCCAACCTAGTCGCACTGCTGTCTCTCTCTCTCTCCGCTATACCAGCACCAGGAAAATAGTGTCGGTTTTTGGAGCCTTCCGGATTTTAGATGTCTGGATAAAGGATTGTGTACCTGTATTCATTTATGACCTCCCCAACCTCCTCTGCCTCCAGGCACCTGTTGCCTCCTTTATCCTTTAGTGGCCCCACCTTCATTCTCATCATCCTTCTGTTCTTCACATAAACATAGAACGCCTTTGGAAAGATATTTTTAAAATTGTCAATGATCCTGGTTATTCAGTTACAACCTAAACCCCTTAACTGCTCTCTTCAGAATTACAGATGTAGGTTGTTTACTGACTTCTGCAGATCGGGTTGTAGCTTTTTCTACGCTATTAGCTCGAAGAGCCATTTGATTTAAATGGAAAGACTCTGATTCTCTTACATAATTTCAATGGCTTTCTCACGTTATGTCTTTCTTAAATCTAGAAAAATATCAAAGTTGTACTTTGGACACAATGACAAAATTTGAAGAAATGTGGAAAAGATTTATTGATTACTTTCATGGGATATAACTGGCATTATTCTGTGAATTAACTCTTCCTTTCCATACATAATATAATTCTTGCCAATTTTGTTATGTGTAGGTCTCGGCTACACCATCTCATCAGATGCAAGGATCGACAACGAGATAGACAACAGACTCGCCAAGGCAAAAAGCGCCTTTGGAAGACTACACAGGAGTCTGGAAAAACAACCAACTGAAAAACCTTAGCATATACAGAGCTGTTGTCATACCCACACTCCTGTTCGGCTCCGAATCAGGGGTCCTCTACCGGCATCACCTACGGCTCCTAGAACGCTTCCACCAGCGTTGTCTCCGCTCCATCCTCAACATTGATTGGAGCGACTTCATCACCAACATCGAAGTACTCGAGATGGCAGAGGCCGCCAGCATCGAATCCACGCTGTTGAAGATCCAACTGCGCTGGGTAGGTCACATCTCCAGAATGGAGGACCATCGCCTTCCCAAGATCGTGTTCTATGGCGAGCTCTCCACTGGCCACCGAGACAGAGGTGCACCAAAGAAGAGGTACAAGGACTGCCTAAAGAACTCTCTTGGTGCCTGCCACGTTGACCACTGCCAGTGGGCTGATATCACCTCAAACCATGCATCTTGGCGCCTCATAGTTCGGCAGGCAGCAACCTCCTTTGAAGAAGATCGCAGAGCCCACCTCACTGACAAAAGACAAAGGAAGAAAAACTCAACACCCAACCCCAACCAACCAATTTTCCCTTGCAACCGTGTCTGCCTGTCCCGTATCGGACTTATCAGCCACAAACGAGCCTGCAGCTGACGTGGACATTACCCCTCCATTAATCTTCACCCGCAAAGCCAAGCCAAAGAAAGAAAGAGAAAGACAAAGAAAGAAAGGTGTGGACCAGAGCTATGTTTTTTAACTATTCGACAGATCCTTGGGATAGGTCGCTCAATTGTTTTTTTTTAAATTATAAGCTTTTTTTTCAATAGATTAGTTGGGTATTTTTTCTATCCAATATTATAATTATTTCTTTATATCTGGTTTATTTGTTAGGACAATTATATCTAATATGGAATTTATTTATGATACTTATACGATGTAGACTTGGACATACCATTTTAATTGTGCTATTTCTATTCTCCTGATACTGTGTATATTAGGAAATGTTAATTTAAAAAATTTAAAACGAAAGAACGTCTTGGAATTCTCTTTAATTTTACATGCTGAGGCCTTATCATGTCCCCTTTAAACTCCCCTCAGTCCTTTCTTAAACTCCTTCTTGGCTACCATATATTTCTCATGAGCCCTTCCTGTTTCCTGCTTTCTATATCTAATGTATGCTTCCTTCTTCCTCTTGACAAGTTGCCTGACTGTTTCATCAGCCATGGTTCCTTTACCTACCATCTTTTCCTTGTCCCAGTGGAACAAATCTATCTTGAACTCTGCACAAGTGGTCCCTCAACTTTCTCCACATTACTTCTGTGCTTTCACCCTTAAACATCTGTTTCCAATTTATTCTCGCTTGTTCCTGCCTCATCCCTTCATAAATATTCCAGTTAAGCACTTTCCCAGTTTGACTGTCTTTATCCTTTTCCATAGCTAAGGGAGTTATGGTCACTCTCACCAAAATTCTCCCCCACCGAGAGGTCCGCCACCTAACCATTTTCATTCACCAGAACCAGATCCAGTGTGGCATCTCCTCTTGACAGCCCACACACTGACAAGAATCCTGACAAATTCAGCCCCATCTATCCCTCGCAGTCAGTAGGTGCCAGTCTATATCAGGGAAGTTGAAATGACCCATAGCTGCAACCTTGCACCTTTCAAAATCTGCCTGTTTATCTGCTCCTCAGTGTCCCGAGAGCTATTTGGGGGCCTATAGATGATTCCCAGCACAGTGATAGCTCCCTTCCTGTTTCTGACTTCCACCCACACTGACTCAGTGAACACTCCCTCTGCAGCATCCTCCCTTTCTATAGTTGTAATACTGTTCCTGACCAGTAAGGCTTCCCTCCCTCCCCCCACCCCTTTTCTGCCTCCCACCCTATTCTTTTTAAAACATCTAAACACCTTTGATATTTGGATAGGAAAGGTTTAGATAGGAAAGTTTTAGAGAAGTGGTTTTCAAACATTTTCTTTCCACTCATCTTCTTTGGCTTGGCTTCACGGATGGTGACAGACAAGTCCGACGCGGGACAGGCAGCACGGTTGCAGCGGTTGCAAGGGAAAATTGGTTGGTTGGGGTTGGGTGTTGGGTTTTTCCTCCTTTGTCTTTTGTCAGTGAGGTGGGCTCTGCGGTCTTCTTCAAAGGAGGTTGCTGCCCGTCGAACTGTGAGGCGCCAAGATGCACGGTTGGAGGCGATATCAGCCTACTGGCGGTGGTCAATGTGACAGGCACCAAGAGATTTCTTTAAGCAGTCCTTGTACCTCTTCTTTGGTGCACCTCTGTCTCGGTGGCCAGTGGAGAGCTCGCCATAGAATACGATCTTGGGAAGGCGATGGTCCTCCATTCTGGAGACGTGACCTACCCAGCGCAGTTGGATCTTCAGCAGCATGGATTCGATGCTTGCGGACTCTGCCAGCTCGAGTACTTCGATGTTGGTGATGAAGTCGCTTCAATGAATGTTGAAGATGGAGCGGAGACAGCGCTGATGGAAGAGTTCTAGGAACCGTAGGTGATGCTGGTAGAGGACCCATGATTCGGAGCCGAACAGGAGCGTGGGTGTTTCTTTGTGTGTTTCTTCAGGTGGTTGTTTTTCCAGACTCTTTTGTGTAGTCTTCCAAAGGCGCTATTTGCCTTGGCGAGTCTGTTGTCTATCTCGTTGTCGATCCTTGAATCTGATGAAATGGTGCAGCCGAGATAGGTAAACTGGTTGACCGTTTTGAGTTTTGTGTTCCCGATGGAGATGTGGGGGGGGGGGGGGGGGCTGGTAGTCATGGTGGGGAGCTGGCTGATGGAGGACCTCAGTTTTCTTCAGGCTGACTTCCAGGCCAAACATTTTGGCAGTTTCCGCAAAACAGGACGTCAAGCGCTGAAGAGCTGGCTCTGAATGGGCAACTAAAGCGGCATCGTCTGCAAAGAGTAGTTCACGGACATGTTGCTCTTGTGTCTTGGTGTGAGCTTGCAGGCGCCTCAGATTGAAGAGACTGCCATCCGTGCGGTACCGGATGTAAACAGCGTCTTCATTGTTGAGGTCTTTCATAGCTTGTTTCAGCACTCACCTACCACCTTACTAATCACAGAGCACCTATGGCATATAGGGAATACTTAAGGTGGTAGGTGAGAGGAAAGAAAAAGTTTGAAAACCACTGTTCTAAACCTTTCCTATCCAAATCTCTTTCAACATGTAATTGTACCTGCCTCTCACACTTCGACATCAAACATGGACAACACAAACATGGGTGAGCAACAATCACAAGTTATTGATATGCAACTTACTGGTTACAAAATAATGGAGAAGGATGCATTCTGCATGCAAGGTTGGGATGGTGAGGAGGGAAGCAGCATTGTCCCACTATTTAGCATCTTGAGGTCCACACTGAAAGCAGTAAGCAGCTAAGTAGCCTGCTCACAATACGCTAAAAACCACCTCAATACACAGCCTGGTGCTTTTCATCAGCTTCCCGAGAGAGAGAGAGAGATAGAGAGAGCTTGCCTTTCATGTCTCTTATTTACAACACAGTATAAATTTTAACGTGAGTTGTTGGACTCCAATTGAAATAATTCCATGAAATTTCTGTCTCTTTGTCGCAAGCATCGAGATGTCTGATCAATCAAAAATTCAATAGTAATCCTTAGATCTGGTTGTTCTAAAAATAACCAGGAATCCTGGCTATTGTTGGCCTGGGTGCAGAGAAGTGTTCACATTCAAAAGGGCGAAGAACACACAAGTGCTGGAGAAACTCAGCAGGTCAAACAGCGCCTTTGTGTAGCAAAGCTGAAGATACATCACCAACGTTTTGGGTTTGAGCCAAGTGATTGTTTGTTGAATTAGTTTTTAACTTCACAGTATATTGCATTGAAGCCCAGAGTGTGGCTCACTTACAAATTTGTTCTACAAGTATTAGTTTTGAATGATATCATCATTATTTGCATGAGTGAAAAAAATAGATCTTTAATGCTTTTGCCTAATCCCCACAGTGAAATATTGGTGTAGACAGGATTAATGGTTACTACTGTGTAGGAAGCACTTTGTATATGTAGATGATTAACAGTGAAGGGGCAGGGGGTGGTGTTGGTGGGGGGAATAGAGATATGGATAGTGATATGGATAGATATGGAATAGAGATATGAATAGAGACATGGATAGTGATGGCATCTGAGTTCAAATGCTGTATTAATTTATGCATATTACAAAATTCTAGTCTTTCAACTTATTCATGATGAGAACCTGGAATTATGAAGATAATTGTATGTGTGTTTCCATTTATTGGAATAACAAGTCTTCATAACTATATCGGAGTACCTAACAGAATTTCTTGTATTAATATTGATATGAAGACAGGAATGCGTCAATGGATGACAGTGGTAATTACATTCAAGACTTTGAGGATTATACTCTATTCATGTTATAATAGATGCTGAGTCTGTGATGCTATTGACATGTCTTGCTCATAGTGGGACAATCTTACGTTCACTCTTCTATTTGGCACAAAAGCTTTTAAATAAATATTAATCTATTTAAAAGCTTCATGCAAATTTGTCACTGTAAGGATTCAAGACAAATGCAATCTTTTTTTTTAATCTTTCTATTTCTTCGGTTTAATTGCAATAATTGAAAAATGCCTATCAACAGCAGTTTGCAATCTTGTATGGTGACGTTAGTGCACAAGGCATTTAACACAAATGCATAATATTGATGTGACCTTAAGGACTTGGATTGCTTTTAACGAGAATATTGAATTCTTTGCAGTCTATATTTAATTACTATGAAGACTAAGTAATGGAATGGCATCTGCAATTGGAAATATCCTCAGGAGGTGGTGCCCAACCCCACCCCCAACTGATGCCAGCAGAGAGCACGGCTTCTTTTGATCATTGGTTTTTCAAAGCTGCACATGTCCTGACAAATAAGGTAATGCCTCAAGTACTGACAGAAGCTGCACGTGGCCCCTAAATAACAGCCTCTGTGCTGTACCAGAGAGGTCATAATAGATGGCCATTAAGAAATTATTGTGCGGTGGCTTCTTTTTGACTTCTATTTTCATTTACGGAATGAGGCCATCACAGGCACAGCCAACACCTATCACCAATTGCCCGTGCACCAAGTGATCATTTCATCGAGACAATCATCTACATTGTAATGGATTTGGAGTCACTTACAGCCCAAATCAGGTAAGAAGGACTGATTTCCTCCTGTTGGGGATCTTAGTGAACCAGATTGATTGACTTCAATAGAAAGAATTGCAGAAGTTGATCACAATGCACACGTTACAAAATATTATGTATAGAGCATCCAATAAAGGATGTAATTATGTCTTATGGTTTGCATTCATTCTGCTTCACTCTAGCTTGCAGAAACAGACTCTTGAGGAAACCATGTCATTGAAATGTGCCTTAAAGATAAATCATGCAAATATCTATTGATTCAAACTTACTAGTTGCTAGTTGAAACTAAGTATCATCACATCGTTTGCTACCTCATCTCATTCATTCCTGAGAGACACCGCATAATAAACAGGAGTAAGAGCTTGCAAGATGGTCCCTACTGAAAACAATCATGGCTGATCTGTCCCATCCTATCATGCTCTCACTTTAAAGGTTCATCACTCTGATGTCAACTATGGAAGATAGAAATGCATAAGAACAATAATGAAGAGAGACTTAGAGCAAAGGAGAATAATGCTTTGAAATTGGCCAAGCTTCACTCTCATTGTTAATAAAGCTGTCACAATAGTAGTAATTCTGCTATGGCAAAGGATATTTGAAGATATTTTATCAGTGAGGTATGGTTGAAATAATGTTCTTTGAGCCTTAGCACAGAACTTCAGCAGCAGGACCCAGACAACAGAAGGCTTTGCTGTGGCTACTGGGGGACCTGAAGAGTCCTCAATAGAAGGTGGAAACAAGTTTGCAAATGATCTGTTCAAAGTAAGATGTACCAATGAAGATAATGATTTTAAAAATGAGAGACGGTGGGGGAAGGGGGCTGTGTTATTCATTAATCACATGGATAAAACAAGGTGGATGTTTGAAATATTATTGTGCATGTTAAAAGTTTACAAAGGATTGGGAATATGAGATCAGCAGGGAGGTCAAATCTGGAGATAAAGACAGCTTGTTAGTTCCGTAGGTTAGCATCAAGACCTGTGGGCATTTCACCTTTGCGGTCTTACTTTTAGCAGTGTGAGAGGAAGCTGTTTAATTAGATCACTCTTCTGTCTTCATTCCATTGTACAGTTGGATTCAATTTATGGTTTGTTTTAAACTCTACCATGGCACTGAGACCTTGCCTATCTCAAGTTATTTCCAAATTTTAAGAAATTACTGTAAAACTACAATGGGGGCATCTCTCTCTAAAGGCAATGCTACTGCTATAAAAGAAAGGATTTTGAGTGAAATTACAATGTTGTTGGTTATGAATTGCCCAGAATTAATACAATACCATCTAGTGCTGGGAGCATTTTCATACCCATTGGGATGAGATGCTAAAGCCCCACCCTGCTTCCTTCGTTGAATATAAAATAGAAGAGAGGAGATTTCCACCCAGGGCTTATACATAACCAGCCCCCTCCCCATCCAGTAGCAGTATAAGAAATCATCTCTAGTGTCTATGGGATATGGTAAGTGCAAATTGATGCATTGCAACCATGACTACGCCTCAAAATTACTGATTGCAAAACAATTAAGGATACTCCAATAATATGAAAGGCACTACATAAATTACAGATTTATATTTTCAAATTTAAGAGGCTAATTTTAACTCCAAAAAAAACATTGGAATTTCAGCATGGTGGAGCTGCAGGTAAGGGTCAAGATTGCCTAATAACATGACATTTCCCTCACTAACATCCAGGATTGATGCAGAAGCATGAGGGAGAGCAGTTCAAAGGTTGGGAAGAGTCTTGATGGTGGGTTAGATGGATTAGGAAAGTCTGAACTTTGTTGTCTGGAGAAGGGCACCTGCATAAGATGCTGGGGCTTATGATCACTGGGATTCACTTTGGAAGGTGGAAGGTCAATGAATTGGAGGATGGGAAAAGAAGGCCAAATGGTCAGAGTCGTTGGGCAGAAACAGGTGAAAGGTTGGAGGAAGAGGACTTACAGCGGCTAATACTGTAATTACCCAATACCAGTGTTAGTCTGAGCAGATTTCATTGGTAAGGTTCTGAGGGGGCAGTCTGCTTCAAAGGGATTTTACAATGTCTATGAAAGTGGCATGGACTTCTTTAGATCAAGCAAAAACAATTCTCTTCCCACATGTAAACTACCTCTCAAGTTTGATGAATCACATCATTTATTGAAAAATGATAGAAATGTAATCTGTGGTGAATCCTACACCATAGAGGCTTCAACTGCTATGCAATTTGAAAACAACTTATGCTTACATAGCCTTGGGCAATTAAAACCATGGGACCCATGTTTGTCAGACCTCTTTTTTTCTTAATTACTAGGATTCTGTGTTGTTAAACATCCGAGAAATGGTTCCACTGGAAGAAAAACTGTTGACTAATTTCAGCCAGCTCCAGTCAATAGCAAATGGCAATGCTTATAAAGGTATGCTAAATTCCAATGTATAATTCTTAAATTGGAAGAGCAAGGCAACTTCTCAGGATTTGGTTTTTTTTGGGGGGTGGGGACATGGTGCATTTTGGTGAAAAAAAACAAGAAAGGTTTGGGTGATGATACAGCTTTGACTTGGTTTGGTTCTATGGCAGATTCCTTGCTTAAGGTGACAGTTTGTGTCTTGTCATATTGCAGATACAAAATGAAGATGAATTTCCAAATGTTTTACCCTCTTTGAGCCAGTTATTTCCCCCTGAATATGTTTCAATAATATGAATATTATTGACTAAGTTTCTGGGTTCACAGCTATATTGGTGAGGTAATGTTTAACATAGCGGATAATGCAATGCTGCAACAGTGCCAACGAGCGGGGTTCAAATCCAGCGCTGTCTGTAAGGAGTTTGTACGTTCTCCGTGAGTCTTGTGGGTTTCCTCCGGGCGCTCCAGTTTCCTCCCACCCTTCAAAAAGGGTGTAGGTGTAATTGTGCGGCACGGGCTCATGAACCCAAAGGGCCTGTACTGTAGGTATTAAAAAATGTTGCTGCAAAGGTTTCCCATGAGGGACACTGATGTTTCAGGTCTCAGAGACAATAATGATGAAAGGAAGTTGCCTGGGAGTGGCTTCTTTTAATGTTGGGTAGCAAGTGCCAGACCTGAGAGTGAAGCTTTGATCCTCTGGCAGATGGACAATAGGTGAGTAGAGACCACAAACCTCTACAGATAGAAACCATTGCAAGCATGTAAATAAACTAGGGCTGGCCACAGCGCCATGTGGAAATCAGCACAAAGGCTTTATTTTTCCCAAATAATTTTCACAACATGGAGACCTTATCTCCCAAGAATAAATCCAAAGAGAGTCCCAAACTAAATGCTAAAGGGCCATTATTAGTTCCAGAGCCATCCAGCAAATATAATGATCAGGAAGATGATTAGTATTATTTCTATATCTATATAGAAGAGGGAATTTTACAACAATATGATGCAATGAACTAAATGAACACTGAATAATTGAAAGGATTCAACATTTCTCTATACAGTCATGTTGCTGTCCTTATTGTCAGGAATACAGTGCACTCCCATGATACGGGGTGGGGGGTTTGCCATCTTGATATGATTTTCTTTAACATAAACCCTTGACAAAAATTAATAAACTTTGTTGCTTCCTTCGCATCTTGTGTTCATCTGGTTAACTTTCTCGCATAAATTCTGAAAGAATGAATTTTTATTCTCTATCTAAAACTTTTCAGTTGTGATTTTCAAAGGGCCTAATTTCCATTTCCGAAACTATCATTATGCGGGATACACAGTGATTAATTTTTCTTTGTTCTGATTCTCAATTTGCAGGTCTACGTAATTACCCATAGATAATTTCTTCTCATATTCAGCTGTGAGGAAGGAAACTCTGGGCATTTGGTTACACATGTAAAGAAATTAACAAAAAAAAAAGCATGGAAACAAGTTCCTATTTACTTTTGTAGCAGTAGTTTCATTGGGGCAAGTTAGTCAAAGCAAGAACTTTTGCAGTGTAAAGTAGGTATGTGTTCATGCCCCTAGGTATAACTAATGGCTAGGAGCAAGCTGAGTCGACCAGCTGGTCTTTCAGTGCCCAGACATTTTGTAAATTCAGATGTAAAAACATCCATGTACTGAGCCAGATATCAAAAGATAATTCAATTAGTCTGCTTGTAAAATATAATGAGACGTTAAGTACAGATACAATATCAATGTTTTAAAAGCATTGAGACAGGCACATGAATTGGAGGAATAGAGATCACGCGCAGTAAAATGAGATCAATTAGATTACATCATGGTTGGTGCAGACATTATGGGGAAAATGGCTTGTTCCTGTTTTATACTGTTCTATGTTTGATCCATGTAGATTTGCAAACATGAGCTGCAGAATCTGTCAACAACTCCTGCTCCTATCATTGCATTCTTCAATATGGTGTGTTTTCTTACATCAGTGCTTTTTATACCAATGACACAAAGTGTTTGTAACTGACGTAACAGCATAACCCTTACACTGTGTCTGATCTGAGGTTGCATGCACAGTTACTGTACAAGACGTGTTTCGTTACTTCCAGGGAATGTGCTGATATAACATCAGAGAATGGAGGACCATCGCCTTCCCAAGATCGTGTTATATGGCGAGCTCTCCACTGGCCACCGTGACAGTGGTGCACCAAAGAAAAGGTACAAGGACTGCCTAAAGAAATCTCTTGGTGCCTGCCACATTGACCACCACCAGTGGGCTGATATCGCCTCAATCCGTGCATCTTGGCGCCTCACAGTTTGGCGGGCAGCAACCTCCTTTGAAGAAGACAGCAGAGTCCACCTCACTGACAAAAGGCAAAGGAGGAAAAACCCAACACCCAACCCCAACCAACCAATTTTCCCCTGCAGCCGCTGCAACCGTGTCTGCCTGTCCCGCATCGGACTTGTCAGCCACAAACGAGCTTGCAGCTGACGTGGACTTTTACCCCCTCCATAAATCTTCGTCCGCGAAGCCAAGCCAAAGACCCTGCCACAGGATGATTTATTTTCTACTTTATTATCTGGTATTAGCTCTCAAGACCTGCATCGTCCATTTGTTACATCTGAAATAAATTTATTGTAGCGTATGAGGCCAATTGACACAAAAAAATGCGACGTGTCCTAAAATTAATGCACATGAAGCCAATTAAACCTGATCACTGTCTTGGAGAGTTCAAATAATGAAGCACCATTGTCCTTCAAACCACTGGTATCTAATCCCTTCCTTGTTCTCTATTAACATTCTTTAACATTCTTTGCTTCACGCTGCTGTCAGCCAGTGTAATTCGTTGCATGGATTTATTCTGCAAGATTCCTGTGCCTTGCATTTAAATTTACACTCATGATTTGACAGTCCCTAAAGTGATTTGGTTTCTGGCTAATCTGTCATCCCTCTGAGCTGGAGTGGTTGAAAAGCATATTGAGAAGTTTCTTATCAAGGATCAGCTTTGTTTCTAATTACATTGGCTAATGGTACCCATGCCGCATTGCTGACTAATATGGGCTCGAGTTGTTACCTGTGTTCATTTCTGGTTAAGCTCTTATGTAACATTTGATGCACCCTTTATTTCTTTGTTCCACTGAACCTCCAGTATGTTTCCAGTAAAGGTAATGGGGAATTAGCCAACTGCCACCCTGGCTGTTGAGAACTGAGCAAAAGAAGCCTGATGTAATTAGATCAGTTCATATATTATTTATTGTCAAATAATAAAATAGAAATGTAATATTACATGAAATTCCCCATTGTCCAGTACCCCTTACAGTCAGAGAACAAGAAGCAAAAGAGAATCCCCCAAATCACTGAGTGTCAGTGCTCCCACAGCCTTTGCAGCCGCACAAGCCATCGGCCACCTGAGCCCAGATGCAAATCTCAGGATCAGAATTTATTGCATTGAGCAAGTTGTGAAATTCAGTGTTTTGCGGCTGCAAACATTCATATTATAACCATCTTACATTACTATAAATTAAAAAAAAGTGCACAAAAAGTAAGGAAAGGTCTTTGGTTCATTGATTATTCAGGAACCTGATGGCAGCGGGGAAGAAGCTGTCCTTGTGCCGCTGAGTGCTCGTCTTTAGGCTCCTGTACCTTTTTCCCAATGGTAGCAGAGTGAAGAGGGTATGGCCTGAATGGTGGTAGTCTTTGAAGACACCGCCTTGTGTTGATGTCCTCTGTGGAGTGAGGTCTGGTGCCTGTGATGTCAGTGGCCTCTGGAGTTTATTCTTGTCCTGAGAGTTGGTGCCTCCATACCAGCCAGTGATGCAACTAGCTGGAATGCACTCCACGATGCTCCTATAGAAGTTTTCCAGAGTTTTCGGTGACATACCGAATCTCCTCAGACACCTCACAAAGGCTCCATCAACATGGAGGTTTCAGGACAGATCCTCGGAGATGTTGACACCCAGCAATTTTTGGGTCTTGACCTTCTCCACTACTGAGCCCTCGATGAGGACTGGGACCCCCTGACCTCTTTCTGAAGTCCACAATGTTCTCCTTTGTTGCTAAAGTTTAGCGCAAGGTTGTTGTCGTTACACCATTCAATGAGCCTATCTGTCTCCCTCCTGAATGCTTCCTCATTGCCATTTGTGATTCTGCTGAGACGTTGAGAAAGTCGTCAGCACCTAAGGCCCTTTGGAAGTTCTTTTTGCCCTCAACAGCTTTAGAATCCTGATTCCAATATCTGGTTCCCAACATCCAGTCGTTCGCAACCCACAGACTGGTGTGAGTCCTATGATCTCAAGTCAAGTCGGCAGCATCCCACAACCTGTGTGGGTTCCTCAAATGCAAGATGGCAGCAGCACGTTGCCTGTGTGGTTCCTGCAGCTGCTGAACCCCTTGTCGATCTGCTGTCATGTTCACTGTCCGGTAGGGGCATCTGCTTTGCTACCCCTTCTCAAGGGGGGAGGGGGTGTTCTCCCTGCTACAGGTGCCCTGCGCCAGTCCACTGATCCCCAGGAATCTGAAACACCTAGTGTCCACTGCCAAACATAGGCATCGCCATCCTGGTCCTCGACCCTGCAGTTGCAGGATCTTAAATAAAACATCGTCGGCTCCTTTAACAGGACATTTTCAAGTCTAGGTGGAGCCACCAGAAGTAGGACTGGGCCTTTCGGGGGAGAGCTGTGTCTCTGCTCCCCGCTCTCCAGGGGTCTGCACTGATTACACTTTTGCCATTACAGCAGGCTCTGGCAGCACCACCATTTCTCATTCTCTGCATTTTCTGCAGAATTGTCCTTCATAAAAAAAAAATCCTGAGACATTTTTTTTTATTCTTGCATGTTCTCCAAACCATAATTTTTGACTTGAGATAAGCGTATGCAGTATAGCAGCTGCTACAACATAGAAAACACACCACTGAACTCGGTGGGGTTGCCAGTAGAACTGTTTGTTTGAATTTCTGCATGCGCCCCTTTAAGGCCAATGGGAGTTTCGCCCCGCACAGCAGTGATGCCATCATGTGGCCCGGGGCGCGAGCTGTGGCCTAAGCCACGAGGCAATGAGCAAGCCCCGACGGCGCCATCTTCTGCAGCTGTTCCGCCAGCACGGTGTTACAAACGAGGCCATTCACTTACAGAGATGTGCGCCGCCATGGCGATCTATTTTCATGCATCTTCTAAATCTGATATCCCTTAGACCTTTAGATTAGCAGCAAATAGCTGTCAGATTTAAGTTAATAATTTAATTCTCCTATGTTCTCAATTAATGTGTGCACCAGTCAATGTGCAGACAGGACATGGTGGATTGATTGTTTAACTACTCCACTGGAAGGCAAGCTTACTGGAAATGGAGAAATGGTTGCCTCACAATTTTTAAGATTTTCTTCTTTCCTCAAATCCATATAGAATAGAAATGTGTTTGGTAAAATGCCAGTGTCCACCCCATCCCACTCTATCAGGTAAGTAAGGTTAAAAATATCCTGGATATGTTCTCGTATCAGTTAATTATATCCCCTGGGGCAGGAAGATGGCTTCAGTTGATACTTAGGCCTGAATTCCTGATACCAAACTCATTAATACATAATCCCACTCAGCAGAGAGGGGAACCTTTGGATTTTAACATCACCTCAAATTTAAGGAAATTGCTACAAGTCAGATCAATGGCACTTCATTATTGGACCTCTCTATCCCATTTAACAGCGTCAAAACTTCTTGGAAGAAAACTTCTTGAATCTAACTCAGCAACTGGATTTGTAACCTTCCAAGAAACACACATGGGCAACGCAAAATAGGAAAGGGACCAGTCATGGCTAATGTGACATGAGTAGTGCCTTGAATCTAAGCTGCAGTTTGGAAGCTTTGATGAAACCATGGGTGACATTATAACACCACACATTTCACAGTGGTGCCATGAAGTTACACTTGCACTTCCATAGTGTCCTGGTGAAGTTAGGGGACTTAACATTAAAACCATTTCACACAAAAGATATTATCCTCAGAACCATTCCTGAAGGTAGGATCAAAGGTGGCTGATTTGATCTGAACATGAACTGGAAAGTGCCCATTTAAATGCATATTGTAGGGGTTAGTAAGAGGCTTGCCAATCTTGTCATTACATATTGTTGGTTTTAGCTGGCTTTTCAGTACCTAATAAACCTTTAAATGAAACAGTTCTTTCAATGAATTTCACAGCCCTGTCAAACTCACATCAAAACATAACTGTATTTAAAGGTTTCACATTAATATGCAAATATTTGACAATTACTCATCAATTAATTAACTCCATTTACTTGAATAATGCTAGTTGATATATAATACACAGTATTATGTTATGACTCAGTGTCGATGCTGTGCAATTACTCCACAAAAGGAGATGTAAGGCGCTCCTTCCATCGGATAGCCAACAGGTCACCCTTGGGCAAGGTGTAGTACTTGTTTAGCCTCCCAATCAGGGTCATGTGAAGCCATGGAGTGTAGATGGTGCAAATTCTACAAATTGGAATTTATGAATGTAAAACTAAACATGCTGAGCAAATGAATCTGCTGATCAATGGCCAGGACATCTGGAAGAGGGCAATGGGAAATCACACCAGTATTTTCTCCCTTGTATAATCACGAACTCACATTGACTACAGTCTCAGCTCGAAGAAGGAGGCTTCACCGAAGGAGAACAGGGGAGGCAATAACTACAATTCGGAGGGTCAGAAATTGTGACGGATGGACAGACAAGATTGCCCATGCCGAACGGCAAGGGAACTGAAGGGTGATGATTGTTGTGACTTCTGCCTGTCAAGAACAAATACATATGAAAGAGATTTCCATAATGACATGTTCCATTAACCATGGTGGTTGAATAAACAATGGCATCATCATCTCTTCATGTGAACGTGCAAGATCTCCTAGTATTTCTAATAATCCATACCCCTTCTGCCCTTATAGGTTACATTAAATGACACTGTGCTGAAGATTCTGATTAACCAGTGCTGATTAGCTCTCCACTTACTGTATTCTATCATGTTTTTGAGGCATTTTCCCTTGCTAGAATATTTCATTGAATTCTACCTTTATACCATCAGCCCTTCAATCTTTCCTGCCTGTTCATTTAAGCAATATTTGATAAATGATGACTATTAGTTGATATTTTAATCTCTGTGTGATCATTAGTAGATAATGTGCGATCTGGATTAACTTTGATATTTTCTGTTAGGTTCAAATACATAAAATAATTACTACTTTTTCCTTCTTTGTATCAAAAATTTTTGAAATGTTATTTCTGGCACCACTTTGAAGAAACAATGACTTGAACTCTTTGATATGAAGATTCGTTAAGATTTAGTAATATGCTTGAATATATATCCCACATCTGTCCCTTTTTATGTGCTCTGCCTTGCCATCTGCAATCTGGATTTTTGTTTTATTCTGTTTTTGTGTTGTCTGGGGATTGGATACTTAATCGTTGGCTCCCATTTTGGCCAGATGGGATTTGGAGATGTCAGTATTTTCACAAATTAAACTAAATGAAAAGCACACAGGGAGACCACACATCAAACAAGCAGCCTGCTTGTAACTGCCAACTCCTTCTCCATGACTAGTTCAGAAAGTTGTGGCTAAAACTCTGCAAGGGGAGAAGTGAACTCACATAAGAAGAGGGTGCTGTAGAAGAATCTTTAACTCAACTTCTATTAAATCATTGGAATTGGCATTGATTAATGTGAAGATTAATGTGAGGAAATTATTGCAAAATAAGTGGTACAGAAAGCGATCATAGAGGAAAAGTTGAGGCAGTTCTTCAATATCATGGCCAACTCCAAATAGCCAATTGATGGTGGAGCTGGAAAAAAGTGGCCCATAAGCAAACCCTTGAATGGGGAAAAAAAAACATAAAACAAGACCGGGCCCAAAGAATTCTTGTTTTAAGCCTTCGTTAAAGCAGTGTAATTGTATTGGATTAGTTCTCCAGGTCCACAATTTATGGGCTTTGAAGGTACTCATGGGATTTGTGGGCTTTCAATAGCAGATGCTTGAGATAGTTCATTGGACATAATGTATATCTGAAGAACAAAACAACATGTGGTTAGCTGCTTGATCAGATGGTTGTGGGGCAATAAACCCAAGTGCTGGAGAAACTCATCAGGTCATGCAGCATCTAAGGAAAGCAAAGGGTTACCAATGTTTCGGGCCTGAACTCTTTTATCAAAATATGAGCAAAAAGCAGATAGATACCTCAATAAAAAGGGGGAGAGTGGAGAGGAGGAAGTGGCAGAGGTGCGAGATGTCATGGGTGGATATGAGAGGGAGGGCAGAAGACAAAAAGCTGAGAAGTGATGGGGGGAGGGGAGAACTCCTCCCCGCTCCTTCCTCCTCTTATACTCCCAACCCTTTTTCTTAAGGTGCCTACCTGCTATTTGCTCATGCCTTTACGCAGGACTCAGGCCTGAAACCTTTTACTTCCTACAGATGCTGCGTGGCCTGCTGAGGTTCTCTAGTACTTTAGCATATTCCCCTACAATGTCAGCACACTTTCCTGTTTAACGTGAGGCTCGGGTCGTTTGTCCCTTGGATGAAGCATGCAGGTGGGTGAAAATTAAAGGGTGAAATTAGTAGAGGGAAATGAAAACGACAGACGAAAGAAGGTAACAGATTTAGAGAATCTGAATTTGGATGTTGGGAGTAACTCTGAAGAGTTTCTTCTAAAAATGTAGTTTTAATATTTGCTATTAGAAATAGCATTGAAATAATGGACCTGGCTCAGAATCACAAAATAGCTTCAATGGATGCTCTGTGGCCTTAAAATATACTTAATATTTATTCCAGTTCTAGCATGTTTTGGAGTTTTATTGTAATTAACATAGAAACATAGAAGATAAGAGCAGGAGTGGGTCATTAGACCCTTCGAGCCTGCTCCGCAGAGCATGGCTGATCTTAAAGTTCAGTACCCCATCCCCGCCCTCTCTCTGAAATCTTTAATACCTTATACTGAAGAAATAGATCTAATTCCCTCTTAAATATATTTAATGAACCTGCCTCCACTGCCCTCTGTGGCAATGAATTCCACAGATTCACCACCCTCTGGGTATAGAAAATCCTCCTCATCTCGGTCCTAAATGGTTTGCCTATTATCCTCAAACCATGGCCCCGGGTTCTGGATTTTCCCATCCTTGGAAACATCCCATCTGCATCCATTCTGTCCAGTCCTGCCAGAATTTTATAGGTCTCTATGAGATCCCCTCTCAATCTTCTAAACTCCAGCGAGTACAATCCCCATGACAACAGTGCATTCAAAAGGTCAACATACTTGTTACTCATGATTCATGACAAGGTTCATCTGGGGAGGATTATTCACAGACATTGTGATAGCTACTTTCTAAGAATTAAACGTAGTTATACAAGTTGTTTTTATTAATATAGAATGATAGGGAGGAGAGGTGAGAGAGATCTGTAGGGCAGTAATAACATCATGGATGTAGATGAAGTCAGTGGAGCAGCTTGATGATTCTGTGTTCCTTCTGGGTGTAGGTGGATCATGGTGCAGTTTGTTGGCTCCAGGTTTGTCAGTGGGAGTGGCTGTGTGAGATAGCTCAGTGGGGAAGCTGAACAGCTAAGTGTTTCTTATTGGGAACAGGTGTGATGCTTTTGGCTGTTTCTCAGAGAGATCAGTGTGGCAGATTGAAGGCTGCGTAACCTGGGTAGAAGTGCTGCTGATGCCCGCCAGTGAGACAGATCAGATCCACGCTGGCTTAATTCCAATAAGTTTTCAGTTGCCTTACAAGGATGTTACCAGCATTAAAAAGTTATCATCTCTGAGGAGAGATTGCAGAAATAAACATGAAATGAAAGAGGTTATTTACCACAAAAGGGATATATATCTGATTTGTATTGTATTTTACAAGAAATTGATAGTAAAAAAGATTGGGATAAGGATAAGTTGAAATGGGAAAAAGATTTAGGTTTTATAATAGCTGAAGAAGCCTGGATGGAAATTTGTCAGAATAGTATTAGGAAATTGGTTAATGCTAGATTAGCGATGATTAATTACAATTTTATACATCAGTTATATTTAACACCGGAGAAACTAAAAAAGTTTGGTCTTAGTAAGTCGGATTGCTGTTTTCGTTGTGACCAGATGGCTAATACTTTTTTGCATACTGTTTGGCTTTGTGATCGATTGCAACAGTTTTGGAAGGGTATTCAATCCATACTTAATAGTTTATATAATATTTGTCTTGTATTAGATCCTGGTATATTTTTATTAGGGAATATCCAATCACTAATTGATTTGGGCCTACAAGATTATCAGATTTATTTTATCTATTTAGCTTTAGCTGTGGCCAAGAAATGTATAGCTCTTACTTGGAAAGATAGAAATATATTAACTTTAGATAGGTGGTATTTGGAGATGAAGTTCTGTTTGACTATGGAAAGGATATCTTTTTCAATTCAGGATTGGATGTCTTTTTATAGGTTGAAGTGGACTCCGTTTGCTAAATATATGCATTTAAGTTTGATTTAAATATGTTTTTAAGTTTGATATTTTAGTATTGATAATTTTTTTTGATGTTAGTATCTTTATTTGTTATGTTTTATCTTTTTTTGTGTAAGGGGGTTTCTTTTTATATAATTATTGTTCATTTTATTAACTCTTCACTCTTTCACTCTTTATTTGGGGGGGGGTTAGACTAATTTTAAGCTAGGTCATTAATGTTGTGTACTAATTTGGGGGGGGGGTTTAGTTTATTTAGTCTGCCGATGTAGTATTGTAATTTTTATTATCTTATGTTTAATCTTTTTACTGTAACTTTCTATTTTATTCATGTTATAAAATCTTAAATAAAGTTTAAAAAAAAAGAGGTTATTTACAAAAATAGCCATTAGCTAATCCTCCTGTCCCTTCCATGTATCTAGTTTCCCCTTAAATGCTTTTTAGGTAGCTGGATCAGCTACTATTTGAGGCAACAAATTCTAACCACAGTCCAGACAAGATTGTGAAGTTACTTGGTCTTTAATATTATGAAGGTGTTTGATAGATAAAGTGTTTCCACTCAGGGATTGTTCAGGACTTGAGGTCATAAGTCGATCACTAATCAAGTATAGAATTTAGAAGAAACATCTTCAGCTTGAGAGTGATAAGAAGCTGGAACATTTTTACAGCACATGGGTCAGACGAATAACACGAATGGGTGGATAAATGCACAAGATAGGGAGAAATGGATTATGGAGATAAGTCAGAGAGAGAGAATGGGAGACATAAACACTGATATGGTCCATTGGACTGAATGACCTATTTATGCATTCTGTGGCAAAATATGGTATGAGTGAAAGTGGGAACAGCATGTCAATGAAATGCATCAGGCTGAAGGCAAAGGAAAGAGACCAGGAGGTCTCAAAATATGTGCCAGATGCTTAAACTTGCTTAAACCTCCCTCTCCACCCCCACAAAAAAAAAGTCCCATAAGATTCAATCATGCATCCTATAAAAAGAGGTAACCAAACAATGGATACAAACGTGATCTCGTCCTCAGCTGCCATATACTTACTAATAGATTTCATGAAGTGTTTGTAAAACAGCAACAACACTAATGCGGTAAATTCATAAAATATCAGTGCAGCCCTGATGATTTATTTCTGTTATTTCAAGCCTGACACCACATCCCTGTCTCATTAATTATTGCCTATCTGCTAGTTATACCATTGGATTCACATTTCACTTGTGTCATTGGAAAAGACTTTTAACTAAATTCTTTGGCCAACGACTGTGACGACTCCCAACATTAAAAGGGCATTTGGAGAAGATGATGGAGATGAGGAGGGGTGGGGGAAGGGGAGGAAACAAAGGGAAGCCCTCCAGATGCTGAAGGCATTCCTTTTCAAGGGTAATGTCAGTGGTTTGAAAGAGTCACACTGTCCAGCAGGAGGTCTGCAGAGACCTCGTCAACTACTGTCAGATGAAGCACGAGTTCCTCATGATATATGATCAAAATTCTGCCTTTGTACAGTGGTGACCTTATCATGTTTCTTTTATTGATGGAATTTAAGAAGAGTGAAAAAGCTGAGCAGGAAATCTGCCAATTATACTAGTGAGAACCTGGCAGGGACTCAATAGCTGCAGCTGATGGACCAATAACAACAATTGGGCAGGAAATAATAGACACCTGGGAGGAATCATTATTGGGTAATGTTTGTGCCATAGTGCTTTTTTATTTCATTTTGTTCTGATCTATAGATCGACCCTTGCAAGGAACATTAAAAAAATATAAGAACATAGGAAATAGGAGCCTAACTCTTCAGCTCCATCTTACCCTGAAGCTTGAGCCCATGTTCCCTAGTTCTAGTCTCCACACCAAAGGAAACAGCTTACCTATCTCTATCTTGTCTATGCCTTTCATAATTTTTATACGCTTCTATAAGATCTCCTCTCATTCTTCTAAAGTCCAAGGAGTACAGTCCCAGATGACTCAATCTTTCCCTAAACAATGAGTACATTAAGAATCCTTAAATGAGACACTTATTTAGTCTGTTGTTTAGGAGTCTGATAGTGGAGGGGTAGCAACTGTTCCTGAACTTGGTGGTACAAGTCCTGTGGCATCTATACCTCTTTTCTGATAACAGTAGTAAGAGAGCATGGGTGGTGTGGATCCTTGATGATTGCTGCTGCTCTCTGACGGCAGCATTCCACGTAGCTTTTCCGATGGTGGGGAGAGTTTTTCCTGTGATGCACTGGACTGCGTACAGTACCTTTCGAAAGGCTTTCTGCTTGGAGGTATTGGTGTCCTCATACCAAGCTATGATGCAGCCAGTCAGCACACTTCCAACTGCACATCTACAGAAATTTGCCAGGGTTTCTGATGTCATACCAAACCTCTGCAAACTCCTGAGGAAGTTGAGGCACTGACATGTTTTCTTCACAATGACTTTAGTATGTTAGGTCCAGGAAATGTTCTCTGAGATAACAACTCCACCTCTGATCCCCCAAATTATCACTGGATCATACACATCTGCTTTTGCCTTTCTAAAATCCACAATCAGCTCCATGGCTTTGGTGACATTGAGTGCAAGGTTGTTGTTAGTACACAATTCAGCCAAGTTTTCTCCATCCTGTATGCTGAATTGTTACCCCTTTTTATACAGCCATCTACTACTGTGGTATAATCAGCAAATGCGTACATTCTGTTGTTGTCATACCGAGCCAAGCAGTCATGGATGGAAAGTGAATAAGGCAGGAAGCAAGTACTGCCCTGCAGTCCTCTGGTGTTGATGGAAATTCTGGAGGAGATGTTCTTACTAATCCTCATTGATTGAGATCCGGTGGGGAGGAAATCCAGGGTCCAGTTATCTTCTTCTCCTTCTTCTTTGGCTTGGCTTCGCGGACGAAGATTTATGGAGGGGGTAAAAAGTCCACGTCAGCTGCAGGCTCGTTTGTGGCTGACAAGTCCGATGCGGGACAGGCAGACACGGTTGCAGCGGTTGCAAGGGGAAAAATGGTTGGTTGGGGTTGGGTGTTGGGTTTTTCCTCCTTTGCCTTTTGTCAGTGAGGTGGGCCAGTTATACAGTGAGGTATTCTAACCCAGGTGTTGGAGTTTGCTGATCAGTTTTGAGGGGATGATGGTGTTGAATGTGAAACCATAGCCAATAAAGTGCATCCTAATGTATGCATCTTTGCTCTCCAGGTTCTTTTTTCCAGGGTTTTCTGTAGAGCCAGTGAGGTGGTATCTGCAATAGATCTGTTGTTGAGTTAGGTAAATTTAAATGGATCTGTGTTACTGTGCACATAGGATCAGGTAAATGCATGAATGCTTTTTCCACTGAGGTGAGCGAGCAAGGATGAGAGGACATGAGTTGAGGATGAAATGGGAAATGTTTCAGGGGAACATTAGGAGAAACTACTTAATTCTTAGGGTGAGAGTGTGGAATAAGCTGTCGGGGAAGTGTTGGATACGGGTTTGATTCAACATTTAGGACATATTTTCATATGTACATGGATGTGAAGCCATGGTGGATGGTCCGGAGGCAGGTCAATGGGACTAGGCAGGAAAATAGTTTGGCATGGACTAGATGGGCTAAATAGCCTGTTTTTGTGCTGCAAAATTCTATGGTTCAAAGGAACAGGAAGCATTGATTCTGAGGTGGCAATGGCACACGGTGCAAGGTAGTTTCACTCAAAGCACAGTTCCAAGTTGAAAGCAGGGAACAAATCTACAGATAATGGAATGGTAGCACGGACCCTTCAAAGTTGGATCACATAGAAACTGCAAGTGGATTCAGCAGAAACCAGTTAATCATATGAATATCACAGGGGGTACACCCCGCCATGGAAGGTATGGGAATCCCCCAGTTTCGGAATGCCTCTTTGAGATCACCTGATATTTCAATTGTCATAGTCCAGAGAATACATCATGAAGGTGCTTGTCCTTGAAGAAAGTGAGAGTCAGTAAAAAGTCTGCCAGCCTCTGTTTGCGTTAGACACGGTGGGGGTGAGGGTTGGTGAGGGAGGTCAAGGTAATAGAAACAGAACTGATGTGGTGCTATGGGGTTTCCAGTTTAACTATGTATGGTGTTGCTAACTTCTGAGCAGAGCTATTCACTCAACTAGTTGGTCTTCCTCTTCATGCTTTCTTTTCAAGCTTCCCATGAACTTAATGTGACACCTTCCAGCTATTAAAAAGCTTTAATCAAGCTCTAAAAAGTATTTTCCTCTAATCAGAAAATGTTGGCCCTGATGATAAAACCAGTGAGTGCCTTCTGATCACAACAAATCAACTGAATATTTCAGGTTTTTGTTGATAGCTGACAAACCATACTAAACATCCAATACCAATCAAATATATTTACATTGCCATGAATATACTGAAATGGATACATATTTTTTTATCCCAATTCTGTATTGTACCTTAACTGACATCAATCCATAGTCCATTTATGATTCAAATGGAAATCTTTCTCTGGTTCCTAGACTTCCATGACAACTGCTGCACCGTCCCCAAAAATTCTAAAATAACATTTAAAAAATTCACTGATATTGAATTTGAGTTTACTTCAAATGAGGTTTAAAGAAATGCTTCAAATTTTGCTGATTAATTTACTTGTTCTCATGTTCGTTAATTAAGTTGCCGGATCTATCTGTAATTTAATATTAGACTAGTTTTATCAATCGAGTACAGGATCCCTCTCAGTTACATGAATAAATTAAACATTAGACATCCTCGTTTTCTTTCCAAACAGGCACTGCCTTCTTTCCAACCTTATTCTTGACCAATGAATACAGCGAAACCCCGTTATAATGCGATCGTTGGTGTACGTAAAATTTCATCAAGAAAAGAGTGGGATTGCGCTAAATCGGGGTTCACTGTAAAAGCATAATCAGAAGTAAATTGGATGAAAAGAATATCTTAAGGTATAGTTATGGAACGGGAAGTGACAGCTTTATACATTGACATTCCCACTCCTGCCGGCAGCCCGACATTTTCTTGAGTGTCCTTGCAGTGGAATTCTCAACTCATTGTTCAGACCATTGTCTGAAGAAATCTTGTGTGCAATCTTCTTCAGTTGATGATAGCTGAACTGACCCATCTGATAACAAGCCTGTTCACAAATCAAACTCACTGTATCAAGAGAAACTGACTAACCTCAGTCTGATGACTAACATTTTATGTGTGTGCACACCTACAATTGATGCAAACACTAGAAAACTGATGACTCTTTTATGGTAATTCCCTCTGGACACATTCAATCAGGCACTGAGCCAAGGATTGTATCTCACACCACGACTTGCTCATTCTTTTTGTAGTTAATACATAGACTGCGAAAGAGTCCAATGACTCATTGTGTTATATCAGTATTTGTGTTAAATCAGAGCAAGTAAAATTGGGGTTTCACTGTAGCATCTCATAGATGCCCCTTGTTGATATCTGATGTAAGGTGAACACTCTCCTCACAAGCACTAGCCTGCAGAAACCATTTTATAAATAGCTGCAATGTCCCATTCCAGGTTTTCTTAAGTGACTCCGTTATTCACAGAGTTTGGGGCTTGAATTTGGAAAATGGCAACAAAACCTTGCAGTTCATGTGGGTTTAGTGCAACTGAAATTGGCTAGTTAACATGTCACAGGATCTTGCCTCAGTATTGTGCTATGTTTCCAAGACAGAAGCCATATGACCTGAAGGGAAACTTGCGGTTGCATGGAGTCTGGGATGCGCTGTCAACTGTGTTACGTAGATGTTGCTGCTATACCTCTTGTATGTGCGTACTGCAGCAAGGGTGCGGGGGTGTTGGAGATAGTGTGAATGTTTAAAGTGCCAGTCAAGTGGGTGGTTTTGTGTAGGATGGTGCTGAACTTCTCTTACGTTGCTGCAGTCGAACTCAACGAGGCATCACATGCCTGCCTTGCACTGTGTACAAGGTGGCAAGATTTCTGCGTTCAGGAGAAGCATTCACCAGAGGCCACCCAGCGACTGATCTGCACTTACCTGGGACATTAACATTCCATAAAAAATATAAAAACAACAGTCATTCAGAAACATTCATAAATTTTGATACTAGTGCCAGCTGGTTAAACCGTGGCTGAATCAAAACTCTTTTTTTTGGTTGCTTCATTATGCAGATTTTGATGTATCTTTTCTTTCAAATAAACCCCAAACAATTGAGGATCATGTAAGCATGGGACCATGCTGATGGTGGGAAGTCTGCTTAATAATCGGGGAAAATATATAGTTTTAATATTGGGGATATGTATCCTTCATCCCGAGAAGGACAAAATGTTATCGAAAATATTTCTAACTTGCAAGAAGAACAAGGATACTAGGTAAATGGTGTATACATTGACTACATTTCAGCCTTCCCTCAAAGCTGACCATCAGAAACAAGACTTCGGTCTCAATTTCCCACTGTCTAATTGGATTTCCTGTCCTCCAGATCACAATCGGTGTGAATTCATAAGAACGTCTCCTCCACAATCTCCATCAGTATCAGAGCACCGTAGGGCTGTGCTCTTAGCCCCCTGATCAACTCATTTTACACCTAGGACTGTGTGGCTCAGTACAACAGCGTCACCATTTACAAATTCGCTGATGATACCATGGTAGCGAGTTGTACAAAAGGAGACAATGAGTGAACATACAGGAAGGAGATTAAAAACTTGGCTGAATGGTGTACTAATGACAATGCCACACTCAATGTCACCGAAACCAGGGAGCTGATTGTGGACTTCAGGAAGGGAAAACCAGACATGTACGATCCAGTGATCAATGGGGGATCAGAGGTGGAGAGGGTGAGCAGATTCCTAGGAGGCACTATTTTGGAGGACCTTTTCTGGACCCAACACACAAATGTCATCATGATAGAAGCACATCAGTGCCATTACTTCCTCAAACAAAGGAAATCATTCTGGACTTCAGGAAGCACAGGTCTGACCCGCTCCCCCCTCTACATAGATGGTGACCACAGCTTCACCCTCCTGGGCATCAACATCTCAGACGACCTCTCCTGGACTGCAAACACTTCAGCAGTCATCAAAAAGGCCCAGAGGCGCCTGTACTTCCTGAGAATGCTCAAAAAGAGCAAGGTGGGTCAGAGAGCTGCTGATTACCTTCTACAGTTCCACCGTACAGAGCATCCTGCTGTACTGCAGCACAGTATGGTTCTCCCATTGCACTGAAGAAGAGCGGCAAAGACTTCAACGGGTGGTGAGGGCAGCAGAAAAGATAATTGGATGTCCCCTACCCTCCCTGAAGGATCTCAACACCTCTCGTTGCCTCAGTAGAGCACAAGCAATAATAAAGGATCCCACCCACCCTGCCCTGCATCTGTTTGACCTACTACCCTCTGGCAGACGCTACAGGTCAATCAAGACAAGAACAAACAGACTCAGAAACAGCTTTTTCCCCCAGGCTGTCACTACACTGAACACACATATCCTTAAATTCCCCTCTCTGTCCTCCACATCTATTATACATACAGCCGACACCCCCCCCTCCATTCACATAAAGGACATATACGGCACTGTAAATTAAATTTTTTATTTAACTTCTGTGGTGCTGCCTGTGGTTGCGTCGCTGCACTGGTAACCTTGTACTGCTGTCATAAATCTCATTGTATAACTTGTACAATGACAATAAAAAAGCTATTTGATTTGATTTGATTTGATTTGAGGTTGTGGAGGCTTGATATGACATTTGAAATCATAGCAGACTTCTGCAGATGTGTAGTGGTGACTGGACTTATCATGGCCTGGTATGGTGGCACTTGAGTGGAAAGCCCTGCAAAATGTAGTGGACATTATAGGCAATTGAGATAATCTACAGGGAACGCTGCCGTTAGACAGTAGCAGCAATCATCAGTGATCCTCACCACCCAGGATATGCTCTGTTCTTGTAACACCAGTGTTAACGTCGCACTTCTATCGGGGTACAAAAAGGTATAGTAACAAACCACAAAGTCCAAAACACAGTTTTTATTGAGTCACACCAGCGGGAATGAGGGGTACCAGTGGTGGGTTGACAGAGTCACCTCACTAGTACTGTTTGAACCTCATTCAAAGAACACAGTCACAGGGTACAATATACAAGGCATTTTCCTGCATACAAATTGGATAACATTTCTTTGAAGGTATTGCTACAGCTTATGTTTTACATTTTGCATATCCTCTTCTTAAAGACAGGGAAATGATTTGTTGCTGGTCATTTCATCTCATGTACCAGTTATAATTAATAACATCCTTCTGGTATACAAAAAAAATCAACAGAAATCTGGAAGGGCTGCTCACAGTACACATCAGTATCTATCCTCTGCCTGCCTGATGTTTGGGTTCCAATTTACACATGTAAATAGCTAGTTTCATAGTAATTTTAGATTCTTGAAGTTGACAATGGTGACCAACACTTCAAAGCAGAAACAATCCCATTCAGGGTCTGAGTGGTGCAGCCTTTAGATCACATGTAGCAGTTAGCACTACTGCGTTAAAGAGATCAGGCAGGCATTAGGATATGGCTCAGTAGAAGAGGTGAGAATTGATTCCTGTCTGGAATGTCCTGACCTACTCTCTCTTGCTCTCCCCCAGCTTACTGGCAAATGTCTGTGTGATGGTTTCTTCATCATACTTCCCATAACTAGATATTCTACAGCTAATATTCAACACCAGTTCAGGACAGTTGCTATCCCTCCACCTTCAAACACTTAAAAAAAAACTAAATTAGAGACTCATTTAAGGACTCTCACTTCTTATTACTGAAATGTATTTATTTTATTTATTGCACAGTCAGTTTGTTTTCATTTCTCTCTTTTGTATTTGCATCTTTCCTTGATTCATCTCTTGCACTACCATTAAGTAGAAATTCTGCCTGGCTCACAGGAAAAAGAATCTCAGGGTTCTATATTATGTCATGTTTGTACACTGACAGTAAATCAAAACGTCGAACTTTGAATTCTGATATGAGACTTGAAGGTCTGAGAGTCAGAAAGAAGACATGAAATCACTGTTAAGTAAGAAAATATTGATATTTTGGTTTAAGGACATTAAAGGAGGATTTGTAAATCTTAGAAAGTTAATGGATGGGCAAGAATAATCAAAGAAAATTCACAGATAACTGGACATCATTAACTGGACCAGCCCCATAAATATTAAATACCCTTGAATGCCATGGTGGTATTCAGATTAATGTCTGTATATTCATAACCCAGGAATCGGAACTTATGTACCAAGGTGTTGCATTTAGAGTAAAATGTAATTACTGAAAAGCATGTCAGATAATTCGTTGTATCTAATGAAACAGCAACAGTGCAGATTTTTGCCAGTATCAATTGTCCCAACATTGTGCAAGGTCCACAGCCTGAAATCTAATTGCACAATTCCAACTATAGGACAATAGCATGTGCTGATGTGTTTTCGTTCATTATATTTTTATTGAATTTTACATAAGTAAACAAATATATGCAGATCATTTGTAAAATACGCAACCTAGATGTCAAATTATCTAATTTATAGAGCACATCCATGATGTAAACGCACATCTTGCAATTTTATCGTAAATAGTTTTTTTTTTCCTTCCTCACCTCTTAAGCTCATCTCCAAGCCGAAGTTTTATAATTAAAAGTATACTTTGTTCCTGGAGTAGTTCCTGAAATTCGGATTTTATATTATAATTAGAGGCTCTGAATATAATTCAGGCAAGGTCCCCACAATGTTTGAAACCTTCCATCTGAATTATTAACTGAACAGTGAATCTTTTCTAAATTTAAACAAGATATAATGTCCCTCAACGACTGAGCATGGGTGGGTGGGGCAGCATCCTTCCATCTTAGTAATACCACGTCTAGCCAGGAGAGGCAAAAGACAGAATACGACATTTGATTGGAGTCAAGCGAACATCATCCTCTCCAGTGGCACCAAAAAAGGGCAACCAATGGGTTAGGTTTGAGAATTAAATTAAGAATTATGGATAAAGTTTGTAAAACATCCCTCCAGTATATTTGAGGCTTGGGCACATCCAAAACATGTGATTAAGAGAAGCTTCACCTCTCCTACATTTGTCACAACACTAATTTACATCTGAACAAATATGAGATCATTTGATTTTAGACATATGCACAACTTTAAATTGCAACAGATAGTGATGAGCACAGAGGAATGTGGAGTTAACCATCTAAAAAATTGAATCCCAAACCTCATCTGACAATGAAAGGCTTAAATCCTGTTTCCAGGCACTTTTGATTTTATCAAGAGGGGCACATCTTAAACCTGCCAACTTATCACTGAAACTGGTGTAGCGCTATCGACCAACCACATTAGACAGAGAGTTGTGATTATTAGGCTTTCATCATCTTAAGACATCGACACATCTCATATGTTGCTGGCCCATTTCCAAGGCAGGTACTGAGGGAGGGGTTTGGGTGTAACAGCCTTTATAGGGATTTCTAGGAGGGAGAAGTCACAGGTTCAGAGGACAGGCCAGCTCATACAATACATACAATGCAAACAATACAGTGGTGGCACCACAACCAGATATTAAATCTTAGTGTGAGAGTTGTAAGCTGAGAAACACAACAATGATGTTCATATCAGATACCCTAGGAAAGTTAGGTATCTGAGAATGGAGAAAATGCCTGATTTGCAGATACCTGAAAAAGTGGGTATTTGGTAGGTTTAACTTTTCAGAAAGTTGTTTAAATGATACAAAACTATTATCGATAAAACAATCCTTAAAATGCTCAGTACCCATTCTATGCCATTCTTGAAATGCGGAATCAGGCAAAGAAGGTTGAAAGGGATGATTGTATAAAATAGTAATTGAAAGAGAGAAACCATGAAATCCAAAATGTTTTCTGAACTGAGTACATATTCTTACAGAATGCCTAATAACCAGATTACCAATTGATTTATCTGGGGAAAAAGGAAGTGAGGATCCAAGAGGTGCTGAAATGGAATTTTTTTTTAACAGAATGCAACTTCAGTGCTTCCCATGATGAGCAGTCAACTGGATTATGTAATTTAATTTTAATTTAGACATACAGCACAGCAACAGGCCTTTTGGACGAGTCTGTGCCGCCCACTTTACACCCCATTAACCTACACCCATGGTATGTTTTGAAAGGTGGGAGGAAACCAGAGACCCTGGAGAAAACCCATGCAGACACGGGGAGAATGTACAAACTCCTCACAGGCAGCGTGGGATTCAAACCCCAGTCCGGTCCCAATTGCTCGCACTGTAAAGGCATTGTGCTAACTGCTATGCCAAACGTGCTGCCCTTAAAGGGTATCCAAAACATAAGGTTGTGTATATTTGCCGTTCAGTCGTAAAATCGGGAATTAGGCAGCGCCATCCCACCATTTCTTCTAGAATTTTGAAGATGAACTTTATTAAGTTGAGGGTGCTTACCTGTCCATATATAGGATGATATTACAGTCTCTAATGAGTCAAAAAAAAGATTTAGGAATGAAAGTTAGTATAGGCTTAAAAAGATATAAAAATTTAGGCAGAACTGATGTGTTTTAAACATGAATAGACCTTTTATTCTTTCTTCTCGTATTTGAGAGCTGATCTAAAATAAAGGCTATCTGATTTCTGACATAAAGCAGAACCGCTTCACATCGAATTCACATTTATTCTCAGAACTGTGCAAACTAGCCCCCTGCTATCTTTCTCTGCTTCCTGTTCTGAGGAGAACACTTAGAGATGAAGAAGATAAATTAAGGTGGCATCATTATTTGTTGGCAGTGTAGAATCAGTATGACATTAATCTCATCACAAGCATTAATCTCACATAGCGTTCCTTCCTGAATAGCAAGGTGTTCTAGTAAAGCTTCCTGGGACTTGCTACATACACAGCAGGAGCTGCTGTTCTCATCCTGTCATGGGTACTAATGAAAGTCAAGCTATACTGTCAGAAAGGTAATCACTTTAAGGAAAAACTGAAATATTCATAACAACGCGCTGGAACCTTTGCATCTTAAACTGGCAGTTTGAAGACTTATGAATGAATTGTATTTTCCATGTTTCTATTGTAGGGGTTCTTAATTTCGTTGATTAAGAACCCCTAAAATAGAAACATGAAAACGTGGAAAATTCTTGGTTTGCTTCAACTGGTTATCAAAATTTTGTGAAATGAAATTGTTTTCTTTTTAAGAATTAGGTCACCAACAGTTAGAGTTTAAATTATTCTGTTCCACGAACCTTCTTAAAATTTCAGTTAAGTAGCATCGTATAAGATCTACAACAAATCACTTGGTCCAACTTTTATCTTTCACATCAAATTTCCCCTCTCTAATTACCCATTTTCTTTCTGCATTCTTGATTCAATTCACTATCAGACAAGCATTTTTTACTTCATAAATGTTGTTTTTCGAACCATTTCACACAGCAGTGAGGTCCACATTCTCATCAGTTCCATTAAAGTTTTGTCTAAATGATCTATTTGATTCAAAATGGGGCTATTTGATATCTTATCCTCACATATGAATTGGAGCAAAATTATGCTATAAAATCTACATGATTTAACAAACTTTATTTGGAGAAAAGAAACTCAGTTTGTTTTGTCTATTTTTTTTAGAGTGGACCTTACTTTACTGTCTGATTCTTGATTGTGTGGTCTTTATTGGTAGTGAAATATATTTCTTGTAAACTTATCAATCTCCCTTTTAAATAATGCATACTCTGTCAATATTTTTTTTTCTTGCTTAATATATTCAGCTTTGTTTACATAGAGGAGTTTTAGATTTCAATTATTGAACTACCTCTCTTACAATCTTTACCTGAAGCTTATTACATTGTAATCATTATCTGTGTCTGTTTCCCTGCTTCATTCTTGTCCCTGCTGTGTTTATTTCCCATTAGTATCACTCATCGCATGCTTCCTTCTGCATTTCTTACAAGTGCTGGCTACAATCCCTAAATTCCCCTCTAAATTTGCTCGCACTTCGGCAAGCCTGATCGCTTGGCTACACTTCTACTCCCAGTGTACAAGCAGAGACTAAGGATCACAGCACCAGTAGTGAAGACAGTGGTTGAGGGAGGCGGAGGAGCACCTGCAGGATTGCTTTGAATCGATGGACTGGAGTAATATTCAAGGACTGATTTTCAAGATTGAATGAATGTGCCACAGCTCTCAGTGACTGCATCAGGACCTGTGTAGATGTGTGTGTCTCCATACTTTGAGCATCCAAACTAAAAGCCATGGATGAACCAGAGATTTTGCAACTTGCTGAGGCCGACATGGATGGCATTTAAGACCAGAGATCCAGATCTCGACAGGAAGTCCAGGCACATCTGATGGAAGGCTATCTTAACTAGAAACTTGTAGGCCATTACATCCTACAAGGTAAAGCCTGACATCATAAATGAGTGTGATGCTTGAATCCCTGATGAGCTGAACACCTTTTATGCTCACTTTGAAAAGGAGAATTCAACACTGTACCAATGAGAATCTCTGCAGAAGCTGGTGATCTTGTGATATTTATCTGAGGCCAAAGTCAGAACATCTTTCAAGAGGGTGAACCCTCGCAAGGCATCAGGTCCTGCTGAGGGTAGCTGGAAAGGTACTGAAAATCTGTACCAACCAACTATCTGGAGTATTCAATTTCTCATTTCTGCAGCCGATGTTGGCACCTGCTTCAAAAGGGAATCGATCAAAGAGCGAAGAGCGATGTGATCTGCCTCAATGACCATCGCCCAGTAGCACTCACATGTACAGTGATGAAATGCTTTGAGAGTCTGGACATGTCCAGAATTAACTCATATCTAAATAAAGATCTGGACCCACTGCAGTTCGCCTACCGCCACAATCTCTCCACAGCAGATGCAATCTCACTGGTGCTCCTCTTAGCCCTGGATCAATTAGACAACAACCACATTCACAACAGGCAGCATTTCATCAATTACAGTTCAGCTTTTCGCACCATCATACCCTCAGTGCTGGTCAGTAAGCTTAACCACCCTGGTCTGGGCTGAATCATAGACGGCAATGAGGAAGCATACAGGAGCAAGATTGATCAGTTAGTTGAGTGGTGTCACAACAAACTTGCATTCAACGTTAGCCAATTTAAGCAACTGATTGTGAACTTCAGGAAGGGGAAATCAGGAGAATGCAAACCAGTCCTCATCAAAGAATCAGCAATGGAAAGGGTAATTAAATTCCTGGGTGTCAATAGCTCTGAAGATCTATCCCGGGGCCTTCATGTTAATGCAATCATGAAGAATGTTCACTCAGTTAAAAATTTGAGGAGATTTGGTATGTTAGCAAACCTCTTGCAAATTTCTATAGGTGGACCATGGAGAGCATTCTGCCTATTTGCAACACTGCCTGGTTTGGAGATGCCAACAGGACGGGAGGAAGCTACCAAGAGATGGGAACTTGGCCAATGCCATCATGGGCATCAGTCTTCACCCTATCAAGGTCATCTACAAGAGGCGGTGTGTCTCAGGGAAGCAGCCACTATCCTCAAGAATCCTCACCACCCAGGCCATGTCCTCTTTTCATTGCTACCATCAGGAAGGAGATCCAGGAGCCTAAAGGCAAACACCCAATGGTACAAGAAAGCTTCTTCCCCTCTGCCCTCAGTTTTCCAAACGCACAATAAACTATATACACTTTATCTCTTTTTTTGCATTCATTAATGTTTTTTAAATGAGTGTTTTTCATCTGTGAACCTGCTGCAAAGCAACAAAGTTTGTGACACATGATTCATGATAATAAATTCTAATTCTAATAATCCCAAAAGCTTGCAAACTTTATTCAATAAATGATGATTAACCTGGCCAATTACAGGCTCTTCAAATATTGATGGCTTGAATGCATTTAAAAACACTAATTCCAAAGACAAGTAATAGTTACTTGGACAATCTTGGCCTAATAAAGGAGAGACATCCCAGTAGAGATTGTATTTGATGAATGTCACTGCAGGTTTTGGATATGGCATTAAGAAGGACAATGCATTTAAAACTGTATATATTGTCTTTCAATAGGCATTTGTATACAAACCACAAAATAGGCGTGTAATCAAATTCAGGTTCAGGGGTTGGACGAGACGTGGAAATGAAATCGAAGAAGGCACAGTAAACAGATTTGCAATGAAAGATCTGGACAACAGCAGATGACCAAGTTTTTAAGGTTCTGTGATTGTATCACATCCACTTTTAACTCAGACCTGGGAGTAGAGAGCACATCTTCAAATTTTGCTGGTGAGGTAAATAATTAAGAAAATATTAATAGATTTGAAGGGATGCGGAAAATCTTGTGGAACCAATAACAGGTAGAGAATCTTTGGTCCGAAACCCTTGGTACCAGACATTTTTTTGGAATTTGGAATTTTTTGGATAATAGAATAATAATAATAATTACGTTAAATCATTGCGCTGATTTCAGATTTGCGCAAAACAAAGACACATTCCAACTAAAAGGGCCACTGGAAGGGGGAGGTTGCGGCAGAGCGGGAACTAGCGGAATAATGTTTGGCCCAGACTAGAAGGGCAGAATGGCCTATTTTCTGTGCTGTCATGTTCTGTGGTTTTATAGATGCGTGTGGGGTGAGGTGATGACAGCATTGGACATGAGGTGGTGGCAGCGATGGACACGAGGGTGTCCAGCCATCTACGACGAATAATCGAGCATCTGTATACAGCAAATTGGAGCCACTGAACTGTTTTTTCCCCCAGCTGGCACCTATAAAGTAAGGATTCACTAGGGCTCTACTAATCACCAACACGGACTGACATGGGATATTCAAGTGTGAGTTGAGCGACGGGTTGTGTTTGGCGCCAAATATGACTTTTGGTGTGCAGACGACATCCGTGGAAAAAATGTTCAGTTTTTGGATTTCAGAATTTCGAATAAAAGATTGTGTACAATAATAACAACATAAGAAATGGAAGCAGGTGTGTCCATTCTGCCCCTCTTGTCTGGATTGCTATTCGCAGTTTTTACGATATCATTTTGCAGCAGTGACCAGCATTCAAAACAATATTGATCCTTATCTTGATATACTCAGGGACAGAAACCCATTGCTTCATTAGATAAAGAATCTAAATATGTATTACATTCTGGGTGACAGACAATGGCAGGTGAAATTGAACATAGGGAAGTATGATGATGTATTTTGGTAGGAAGCAGATAAAAAGCACATTACATCACGCACATTTTAAAAGGAATGTAAGGAACAAACCTGAAGGTGTTGACATATAATTTTTTGAAAAGCAAATCCAATTAAAAAGCAGTTAATAAAGTCTATTGGAGTTTATGCTTTATAAAGGAAAATATACAGTACAAAAGCTGGGAAGTTCAACTAAACCTATTTAAATATTAGTTGTGTTCTAAGAGTATTTTGTTCATTTCTTACCATTACATTAAAGGAAGGATGTGAAGCCTTTTGAACAGTACATAAGAAGATTTACAGGAATTGTTCCAGGGATAAAGGATTACATTTATATAGAGAAACTTGAGAGCTGGGATAAATACCTCCAGGCAATGAAGGCAAAAATGATTAGATTTGTGTTTACAACTTTGAAAGATTTTTATAAAGAAAGAAGGTGTTACCAATCAGCTCAAGTGTTGATATTTTGAGGCTGCAGGTCACTGCTTATGGCAGAACAGAGGTGAGTGAGGAAAATCTTTCTAACGCAACAAGAATAATCTGCCTGATTGGCTGCAGGATATAAATCTAATAATATAACCTTGAGAAAGGAACTGAAAAATAACATGAAAACATAAAAATATAACAAATAAAATAATAAAAACAATTATGTTTATGTAGAACAAGTCCAGAGCTGGGGGAAGCTGGCAATTAAATCTCTTCCAGAGGTATCATAACTGATATTCAAGATACCATTAATGTCTTGTAATAGTACAAAACATGTAATAAACAAAATTGCCTTTTGCCTGCTGTAAGGCAGAGTTGCCGCTACTGAAGCAAAGAAAATCCCATCAGTTCACTGGGTGTCGGTGGATTCGACTCCAACACTCCCGCAGCCTTCTGTTCTACCCATCAGCGACCCAGTCTCCAATTCCAAATCTCCGACACGATCAGGAAGCCTTTAGTACCCAAGGAGCCCTTCTTGTCCCGAGCACCCTCTCCAATCCCGCCTCTGATTCCTGAATACAGCAGCCCACACCTCTTGTCAGGTCCACTGACCAGAAGTCGCCTGCAGCCAGTGTGGCCCCCTCAGCCGCTGAGTCCTGTAAGGTAATCTCCCAATGGTTCTCCTTCTCAGCATGGGATGTCCTTCCCGATTCTGTGCCGGTCCACTGCTCCCCCGGAGTCTGCAACCCTCGTGGCCACTGCCGAGTACGGGTGCAGCCATCCTTGGGCACAGATCTCGCGGGCGTAGGATTTTAAAATAAAACACCGTCAGCTCTTTTAACAGGCCGTTTTATGCCTGCCTGGAGTCACCAGCATTAGGACTGGGTGGCTGAACACTTTGGAGCAGTGCCATGCCTCCAGTCTCCCGGGTCTGTGCCAGCCAGCAGCACTGGCTTCACAACGGCTCTGCCTTTGTTTTCATCATGAGCACATTTGCTAACATGTGAAGGAGCGCTACAAGTCATAAAACCTATATGGTTTTTTTTTTCTTCTTGGAGTTGGAAGATGAGAGTAAGCATTTTGCCTATTTTTTTTTTAACTCATTTTATATTTTGATGCCATTTCTCTCTCACTTCCTTTGCTCTACTTGGGTGCTGTGCAGAGCTCTTCCACGGCCACAGTCATTCACCTCAAGGGCTGCAGTATATTTGAACCCATGTAGATTCTGTTTTGTTCTCTTTATTATTTATGTCCTTCCTCATTATGGCAATGGTTTTCTTTCGTTGACCACGACTAACACCTCTCCTTCCTTAATTTTTGATATGCAATAACTTGCAATAATTGCCAAGCTTCTTTCTTCTCAAGCCATTACTTGAATTATATCTGTCACCCTGTTTCCTCTAATTAGTGTTACAAATTTCTCCACTTTGTTGTTAATGCTCTGTCTTGGTTATACAATAATTTTAATATTATTTTAATATTACATTTATATAGAGAAACTTGAGTACTGGGATAAATACCTCTAGGCAGTGAAGGCAAAAGCGATTAGATTTGTGTTTACAACTTTGAAAGATTTTTATAAAGAAAGAAGATCTGTTACCAATCAGCTCAAGTGTTGATTTTACTATAATTTTTCATTAATTCCTGCTTTGTTCAACATTTTGCAAACACTCTAAACATGTCTTTTTATTTTTAATTCTCTAACCTCTATTCTTAACATTTCCCTTAACTTTACATGCTCAATCCGAACTGCCGCTCACACCCAGAAACCAGCGCTATTCCTGCAGTAGCTTTTCATCCTGCGTCAGTCACTAAATTAAAGGCCTCCACTTCATGCCCCTTCCGTGAAGGTGGGTGTGATAAGAACAAGAGGTCATAGTCTAAGGATAAGGGGTACATCGTTTAGGACTGAGATGAGGAGAAACTTTTTCTCCTCAGAGAATTGTGAACTTGTGAAACTCCCTACCACAGAAAGTTGTTGTGGATAGTTCATCAGACGTATTCAAAAGGGGGTGGATGCAGAGTAAAGATTTGCGTGGTATCACTGACCTTGACACACAGATAATTGATTTATTTCATTGCCTTCATTTCACTAAAACTCCATTCATTTTTTGCTATCAACCAATTATTGTGTCCCTATTGTAACTCCACCTGTGCTAAGTCAATGGTTTTGGAGATTGCCCCAGAGACCATAGAATGCAATATACTAATTGAGATGCTACTGCTTTGTGTGAATCAAAGTGAAATGGCAATGCGCTGAAGAGTATAAGGGAAGACTTTCTAGAAGTAGAAGCCAATAGCATAGTAATCTGAAAATCCTACAAAAGTGAGTCTATTTTAACATATGTAAGGAAAAATCATTGATCAAGCGATTGTAAAATGACTTAGGAGCACTGATGCACAGAGAGACCTTAGGGGACATGCCCATGGTTCCCTGAAAGTGGTGAAAAATGACAGGCATTATGGTTGACATGGGTGAGGTGGATTACAAGGGCTGTTCTCTGTGCTGCGTTTTTTCAGGCGCCTTGCTGTTCAGCATGGGAAATCATGTCTCTCCATCCATCACGGTCTCTGACCCACCGAATTGTAGTTGTTGCCTCTCCTGTTTCTAACCATGATGTTAATCCATGTATCATTTTCATTAACTGTCTCCCTCTTCATCTTTATCCTTCCTGCTTTCCAGTTGTAACTAAATGTTCCAATGTGTCTCTTAGAATGATGTGTCCAAAGAATTTTGATTGTTTTTTTCTGATTGTTTTCAGTAATGTACATTTTGTTCTTGTTCTTTGTAGAACTTCTCCGTTTGTTATCCTGTCCGTGTATGATATGCGCGGCGTTCTTCTGAGAAACCACATCTTCGCTGCATTGATTCTTTTTCTCCATTGCATTTGTGATCATTCATGACTCTCAACCATACATCAACATAGGAAATATGTTGCAGCTGAGAGTTCGAAGGTGGACGCCAATTGCTATTTTCATGTTTGTTGGGATGTTCCTCATTTCTATAAATGCTCTTCTTGCCATTGTTTTTCTTGCTTTTATGTCTATTTCACATTTGCCATCAGATGCTACACATGATCCAAGGTGTCTGAAGTTGTGAACTTGTTTCAGGATTTCATTTCCCAATACGATCCTACAATTTTTGGAATGTCAGGTTTCTTTGAAATTACCATTACTTCACTTTTCTTTATGTTTAAAGTTAGTCCATGCCTTTTGCTCTCTGCGTTGATGGTAGATACTAATTTCTGTAAATTTACTTCACTGTTTGCTCTCAGTACTGTATCATCTACATAGCAGATATTACTGATACTTATTCCGGGTAGGGCTTGTATGGTTCTCAATGTGCTGAATATCTCAGTGTTTCTATGGCTACAGGCAGCTGGAAAAAGGGGAATTCCCTGTTAGTTTGGGTGCTGAATAAACAAGCCATTTATCTGTGGTCCATATAATAGAACAGGTTGGATTCACCACAATTCTATCATTGGTGCCACTTTGCACATTGAAACAAAAAAGTATCAAATATTACATATGTTACAAATGTATTATGATCACCCTCTTCTTCTTTGGCTTGGCTTCGCGGACGAAGATTTATGGAGGGGGTAAATGTCCATGTCAGCTGCAGGCTCGTTTGTGGCTGACAAGTCCTATGCGGGACAGGCAGACACGGTTGCAGCGGTTGCAGGGGAAAATTGGTTGGTTGGGGTTGGGTGTTGGGTTTTTCCTCCTTTGCCTTTTGTCAGTGAGGTGGGCTCTGCGGTCTTCTTCAAAGGAGGTTGCTGCCCGCCAAACTGTGAGGCGCCAAGATGCACGGTTTGAGGCGATATCAGCCCACTGCTGGTGGTCAATGTGGCAGGCACCAAGAGATTTCTTTAGGCAGTCCTTGTACCTTTTCTTTGGTGCACCTCTGTCACGGTGGCCAGTGGAGAGCTCGCCATATAACACGATCATGTGTATTATAATCACCCTAATACATAGATAAATGGAGTTAAGCAGGAAAGTCTCCAGATGCCTGTATTGTGGTGCATTGCATCTATAGATAACTGCTTTGTTTTTATTTTTCTTTTATCACCTCACCTTTTCGTTATTTATATAATCTGTTTCAAAATGTTTCTGATGCCAGGGACATATATAAAATAATGACAGTAGGGCTTTTAAAAAAAATGTCATTGAAACAGGATTTCAGGATCCACTGGTGGTCCACAATGCCTCATAAGGTATTCCAATCCATTCATCTCACAGCGATGCAGAAGGCAAAGGTACTAATGGCAAGAGCATGAGTGAAGAGCAGAGATTGGGTCCAGAGCAATTTAACGCAGTGACTATGCAAAGGAATTTCTCACCAGTGAAGAGAGGAGTGGATTCAAGGTATTGCTGTGAAGAAACTAGATAAAGTGACACTCAAGACACTTTGCCAAATAATGTTGTCTCTTTACTCTAAAGAGAAGCTCAAAAATGTAAATAATTATTGAATATATTCACTTAAAAAGCTCAAAGTTGTTAGCATTTTACTGTGTTACTCTAGAGCACTTTTCATTGCAAAAAATTCCATCAGCACATTTTTCCCACTCCATCTTCTGCAGGGACCACTCCCTCCGTGACTCCAACATCCACTTATCCATTCTCACTAATTGCCCCTTGTAACTGCAGGAAGTGCTAGCTACACTTGCGCCCACACCTACTCCCTCACCAACATTCGGGGCCACAAAAAAGTCCTTCCAGGTGAAGCAACACTTCACTTGTTAATCTGCAGGAGTTATCAACAATATCCGGTGCTCCTGTTGTGGCCTCCTATACCTCAGAGAGACTGGGCGCAGACTGGGAGATTGTTTTTTTTGAGCACTTTCACTTTGTCCACTGCAAATGTTAGGACCTCCTGGTGGCCAACCATTTCAATTCCACACTAATATGTCTGTTCATGCCTTCATGCACTGCTTTACTCAGGCCACCGGCAAATTGGAGGGACAAACTGTGGGCAAACTCTAACTAGATAACATGAACATTAACTTCTCAAATATCTGTAAGACCCCTCCCCTGTCTCTCTCCTTCCCTCTGTCTCCTTTTCTCCAGCTTCCAATCCCAATTCCCTCTCCATTCAGAGACCTATCCCCTCCCCCATCACTTTCTGGCTATTTTCTCCTGCCCTCCCACCCATATCCACCTATGACCTCTTACCTGTGGGCCTGTGCTCCTCTCCCTGCCCCTTTCCTCCTCCCATGCCCCCCCCCATTTTACTCAAAAACTTGCCTGCTTTTTGCTCATTCCTTGACAAAGGGCTCAGGCCCGAAAAGTTGGCTACATATCTTTTAAAGAATGCTGAGCTTATCCAGCACTTCAGTGTATTGAACTACAATCACAACATCTGCAGACTTTCTTCTTTAACATCTTGGAATCTATGATTTTGTTTGGTGGTTTCTGCTAATATAAATTCAGTGTGAGTCATTCCACTTTGTCTCCTCCGCTACCTGTGGAATTTCCTTCTGAAATGATGGGGATGGGGGGGCTGAAGACACTAAATTAATTTTAGTAGGTTATCCAACATGTTTTCCATCATGAACACATTTGCAAATTCAGTGCATAAGAGTCTTTTACCCTCTTCATTCAATTGTTCATTTTGCAGCTTTAAGCATTGCACATGTATTCCTGGCAGTAGATTCTATTAATGCAGCGGAGGTGGAATGGGAAAGTTAAAGGAGGTACAGACCGTACAATTGATTTTACCATGATCTGTTGCCATTGGCAGAATATAAAGAATTCTGACAAGAAAATTGATTTTTAACTTGAATTGTTTGGCATCAAAAGTGATTTCCCCACTTTCCAGGTTTAGCTTTCGCATTTCAATCAGATGCATTTGCCCTAACATGATGATGCTTGCAAACAGTCTAAACCCAGAGGAATTGCCAGGATCCAGCATGGCTTCCTTCAGGGAAAATCTTACTTGACAAATTCTTTGGAATTCTTTGAGGAAGTGACAAGTAAGCTGGATAAGGGACCGTTGTATATTTGGATTTTCAGAAGGCCTTTGACAAGGTGCCGCACATGAGGCTACTTGACAAGATAATAGCCCATGGCATAACAGGAAACATACTAGCATGGGTAGAGTAATGGTTGATTGGCAGGAAGTTGCTAGTGGTGTTCCTCAGAGATTGATGTTAAGGCTACTTCTTTTTATGTTGTCAATTAATGATTTGGATTTTGAAATAAATGGCTTCGTGGCCAAGTTTGCAGCTGATATGAAGGTAGATGAAGGAGCAGGTAGTGTTGAAGAAACAGGGAGGCCATAGAAGTTCTTAGACCAATTAGGAAAATGGGCAGACAAGTGGCAAATGAAATATAATGTTGGAAAGTTACGGTCATGAACTTTGAGAGAGAATTAAATGGACAGACTATTTTTTAAAAGGGGAGAAAACTGAAAATACCCACATTTAAATGGATCTGGGAGTCCTGGTGCATGACAGCCTGAAGGTAAGCATTCATATCGAGTCAGTGGAGAGGAAGGCAAATGCAATGCTGGCATTCATTTCAAGAGCAACAAAATACAAGAACAGGGATGTGATGTTGAGGCTTGATAAGGCACTGATGAGATCTCATGGAGTATTGTGAGCAGTTTTGAACTCCTCATTTAAGAAAGGAGATGCTGATATTGGAGAGGTTCAGAGAATCTTCACGGAATGAAAGGGTTATCATATGAGGAGCATTTCACAACTCTTGCCCTGTAATCATTGGAATTTAGGAGAATGAGAAGGGATCTCATTGAAACATTTTGAATGTTCAAAAGCATGCAGATCTAGAAAGATTGTTTCCTTTGGTTGGAGAGTCCAGGAAAAGAGGGCACAACTTCAGGATTGAAGGGCATCTGCTTTGAACAGAGATGTGGTAAACCATTGTTATAATTGGCTGCTGTCAGCTGGACATGCCTCCTGAGATTGATCCTACCCGTAGCCATTTCACTCTGCCTTGATCAGTCAATGAGGTTGACGGCTGTTTCAATCTATAGTTAATAAAAGCCTATCAATTTCACAACAGTCTTGTGCGATTATTGATGGTGCATCAGATGTGGAGGAACATCTCTAGCCAGAGGGTGGGAAATCTAGGGGATTTGTTCCCACAGGTGGTTGCAGAAGCCAGGTCTTGGTGTATTTAAGGCAGAGATTGATCGGTTCTTGATTAGCCAGGGCATCAGAGGTGATGGGGAGAAGGCCAGGCTAATTGGGGCTGAGTGAAAAAATGGATCAGCTCATGATTAAATGGTAGGACAGACTTGATCGGCTGCATAACCTATTTCTGCTCCTGTGTCTTATCGTCGTATAATCCAGGTGACTATAACAATGTAGGAGCAGGAGATGGCTATTTTGTTCATCTCTTCAGGAAGATCGTGGCTAAACTATGGCTCCAACTCTACTTTCTTGCCCTTATTTAAGTCATAGATTTAAATTGAAATGTACAGCACAGTTACAGGTCCTTCTGGCCAAGGAGCCCATGGCTCAAATTAATCTACAAGCCCCGTACATTTTAAAGGGTAGAAGGAAAGCAGGGCACCCCGCCAAAACCTTGCAGACATGAGAAGAATGTACGCACTCCTTACAAACAGTGATGGATCTGAACCAGAATTGTTGGTGCTGAAATAGAATTGCACACATCACCATGCTCACCTTGCCACCCAAGTGCATATATGTGCAAGTCAGCAAGCTTCTAGTAAACTTTACGGCACAGTGAGTAACAAACCCTTGCAACATACTCTAATCCATCGGGCTCACTTTGCAATGCATTCTGGTTTTGAGCTTTTTGACTCTTGTTAGGTCTGCTTTGTTCATGAATGAGTGAGTCAGACACCAGACTGAGTCGAAATCAAGGTTCTTTGTTCTTTATTGCCGGATTGTAACACTTGCAACTAACAGTGTTAGTTGGAGAAGGCGCATTCTGCCGTTATCAGCAAGTGGTGTTTTTTTTATAGCTCAGGATACGTACTTAGTAAATTATCACACCATGACATTGTCCAATGAATAAACTGTTGCTATCCTTCTCTCTTAGTCTGCTGCACATCATTCTTGTTATTGCCACACTTATCTTGAGTGTACAAGGTCACACCTGCATCCTGTTACTCCTTAGTACTGGGTGACTCCTTCTCCGGTCCCATCTCATGATGTTTTTACCTTACACTCTTTAAATCACCATTATGCCTAAGGAAACTGGATGGGAGACTCTTTTTGAGAGTGGAGAAGATGAAGTGTGAAGGTCCTTAATCATAGTCACTATCTGTTGACTTCTCTGGGAAGAAGCAGATCACAGGAACAAACTGTACGATCTTTGAAGTTCAAGTCCATTTCACACTGACTAACCAGTAAATTGGCTGTTCAACGAACTGGTTAAAGAAGCCGTTTTTGCCTTTCACACGGGACCACTGTTAACCAGTTCTCTGTGTCTTTTCACAATCGCCCCCAGGCATCCCCTGGGAGAACAGCGCCTCTCCTCCACTGGTGACATCTGAGTGATGCTTCGAGCAATGGCAGCCTTGCCCTCCCAGAATTCTTTGCAGCAGTGCAACCCCTCCGTGAGTGCTCCTTTCTCTGCCGCATGGAATTCCCTACAAGGTTCACCATCACTCTCTCTCTGCGACTTTCCCATAGTCTTTATAAATTGTCCACCTATGTGTTTTTATTCCCACTACCACTTTCCCATAGTCCTTTATAAATTTATAAAGGTTTGTACGTCGGTACAACAGGGGCTGAATGGCTCATGCTGTGCTTTATATAATGCTTAATTTTGTTATAATTAGGCATGATTAATTTTATTTAAATAGAAGATCAGGCTTTAGTAAATTGAATAAAAAGTTTAGACCTTCTTAATCCTTTGTTTCCCTCACGTTCCTGCACTCAAGCAAAAACATCATCAACGTGCCATTACTTTGTCCTTGGATAGTCCATGTCCCTTTCACACTGGGCTAATTGACACATAGGCATCAAATGACACCAGGGATGATACACCCTACCTAGGGGGTCCATCCTCGGGGTGAAATAGGATCAGGAGTAGGCCACTTGGCCCATCAAGCCTGCAAAGTTTGCAGCTTCTCATGAGCACTTCGACACTCATTATCTCAGATGGAATACAGTATAAAGTATCCTTACTTGAAAGAGGTGACAATCAGTGGTGGAAATGCAAGTCAGCACAGGTAAATTTGGTTATGAGGGAAACACTGATGGCTTTTCCCCTCCATTTCCATTTCAGGATTATTGAACAGTTTTAACAAATTATGCACACTTGCCTTTTCAATTGATTTAACTTAGCTCAGTGTCAATTCCCTACAAGATTGGATTCTCATTTGTTATGATTGAATAAACAACTAGCCTCACACCAATATTGTTTGAAGTTTGTGATTTGTATTACAATACCTTATGGATTTGATTATGTGGGTGTTTATCCAAAGTGTATTTTTTGTCACAGTAATGTTGAAGAACTGTTCCATGACATGCAAGTTAATGAATATTGATGAGACGAAGTGAGCTTCTTAAAATGCATATGCTTGGAGATTTTGGGAACTGGCTTGTGGGATTCTGCATAAATGAAGTGTAATTTTATAGCTGTTTATTAAAAATTACAAGTTGGTAACACTCTCACCTGTGTTTCAGGAGTCCTAATCCAAAGATTTAGGCTCTGGAGTCTGGAGTCATAGTTTTACAGCGCAGAAACAAGTCCTTAAACTCAAAATGTCCAGGCCAACCAAACTAGTCCCATTTGCTTGCATTTGGCCTCTATCCCTCTAAACCTTTCATAGCCACGTGGCTGTCTAAATGTCATGAACATGTTATTCAATTTTAATTTAGTGATACAGAATGATAACGGGCCCTTCCGGCCCTCGGGCCTGTGCCACCCAAATGCACCCACATGACTAATCAAACTACATGTCTTTGGAATGTGGGAATAAATCAGAGCCCTCAGTGGAAACCCACATTTACACAGGGAGAATGTACAAACTCCTTACAGTGATGGATTCAAACTCAGATTGCAGGCAATGTAATAGCTTTACACTAACTGCTAGGCTAACCGTGCTGCCCCTGTACAATTGTCCTCACCTCTACCACTTACTCTGGCTGCTCAATCCACATACACACCATCTACTCCTTATAAAATGTGCCTCCAGGTCCTTTGAAACCTTTTCCTTCTCACCTTAACTCTCGGCCCTCCCGTTTTACATTTACCAACCCTGAGAAAAAGTACTTTGTCCTCCCTCAATCTCCTGTGATCTGGGAAGAAAGGTACCAGCCTGTCCACCCTCTCTTTATAGTTCAAGATTGTTAGTCTCAATAACATTATTTTCCGCTTCCTTTCCAGCTTGTTTGATATGTCTGTACACTTTCATTCTAATTGGGTGACTTTCCATGTCACAGCTGCCATTTTACAGATGACATATCTTCCCTCTAAGGAGGCAAGATTAATGTCCAAGACAATATTTATTCCTCAGTTAATATTATATAGCAGGTTATCTGGTTACTTTCATATTTACTGTTTGTGGGAGCTTGCCATGGGCAATTAAGAAGTAAGGGATGGGTGAGGCACTATATGAATACAGTATGTACATAACCAGTGCATCCAGGAGTTTGGTTGCTTGCTGTTGTGGATGGAGGAAACGTGGCCACCCTGCCTGTCTAGAATGTGTGTATTGTGGGTGGTCACATGTCCTCCCTGTCTGAAACTTATTCAGAAGTCATATCAATCAAGGTTGGACTCTGGCCACTAATTAGTGCACACCTTGCCATTGGCCAATTTAAATCACCGGTCATTATTGGTTCACTGTATATAATGCCAATGCATAGCACATTCTTTTAATCGGCCTCATGGTGCAAGCCCCAGTGATCCCTCCATGCCATGTGGACATTTCTGGAAATGGCGCAGATAAGGCGGGTACTACACTGAAGCTGATCTATACTATGGCAATAGATCAATATTTGCAGAGAGCCACATCTCCATTGGTATAGGGAACCAGGTGTGTGTAAGAGTTCTTGTTTGTAGTGTGTGCGTGGGTGTTGAGAATAGGTTCACTATTGTTGGGAGTCCAACATAGGTCTGAAGTGAATCATTGCTCAAGTGAAATAGTAATTGAGCACCATTTAACGGTCTCCCGTGTTTGTCTCCCATGTGTTAATTAAAGTCACGTGTGACTCTTTGTTTGCCTTATGGAGTCCAGACTCGTCTCTCCGTGAACCAACCGAACCTGACACTCTTCTCAACTCAACACTTCCACACACGTTCGTGCATATCCAGTGAATATGGGATGAAGTATAGCCCCACCCCACTCCCTCCCTTCCCCCCTCTACTCCCAAACTGCCAGCTTTTGCTTTCCATGCTTGTAAGTGAATGGTGATCATATGATTAATGTTGCACAAGCATAAGCCAGGATGCTCCAGAGAGATGAGCGTGAAGTACGAAACAAAACTAAAATAATGAGAACAGCTATTTCAATATCGCCACTCCAAAAGTACCATTATACTTTCAACATTCCCAAACAGAAATGCATTTCGAGCACATTTTTTTCTACAAAACTGGCAGCCAGAGTAATGGTCCATTGGCACAAAAATTTGTTAAAATTACACCAAAGCTGATACTAAATGAAATGTGAAATTTAATAAAATCTAGTATCTCTAATAGATGTTGTTAAACACATTGTTGTTAAAAACCGATCTCACTCATTAATGTCCCGTTAGGATAGGAAATCATGATCTCTATGTGACTCCATACAGAGTTTGCAATGATGGACATTTATGGACTCTTACTTGGGCATTTGTTGATTTAAACAAAAACTCTCTGTATTGCACTGTTTACAGTTCTTTATTTGTTTACATGTATACACTGTGTACAGTTTTTTTCCACGACCAATAAGTGATAATTCTGCCTCATCTGCAGGGAAAAAAAATCTCAGGGTTGCATGTAATGTCATGTATGTACTCTGACAGTAAATCTGAAATCTTGTTGGCTCTTAGCTACCTCCTCAGTTACGAGTAATTTACAAAGCAGCAGTGAATGCTGGGATTGTGACTGACATCCACGTCTTGTGAATGAATAACCAATCGCATACAGACACGGGATGGCATTTGTAAACATGTAGGACTCGCGTGATGCACAGTGACATAGCTAGCAGAGAGTTACCGTCTCCAGTGTTCTGATTTCAATCCTGACCGCTGGTTGTCCATGTGGAATCTGTGCATTCTTCCGTTGACGGTGCAGCTTTTCCCCATATGCTCTGGGTCTTCCCATATTCCAAAAACATGTTCATTGTGAGTTTGATTGATCACAGAAAGCTGAACCTATTGCAGATTCAACAGTTCAAAAGGTTCATAGGTTCCTTTTATTATCATGTAAGAATATATTAAAAATGTAAGATTTGAGATACACTTCAACTTTTGTCTGCCATAAGGCAAACAAAGAGTCATTATGAGCATTACCTGGCACCCTTTACAATATGGGAAAGAGATACAAAAGACTCCTTTCAGAGACATTCACTGCTCCTGCTACAACTGCACCTTCACAGACTCCAGTTCAAACCATCAGATCCAACCTCTGATACGATCAGGTGACTTTCAGGGCCTGAAACCCTTCAGGAGCTAGTCTTGCCCTCAGCACACTCTTGAATCCCAGTTCTGATTCCTAGTTCCCACGAGCCATTGTCTAGAAGTTTGCAGCCTGTGTAAGTCCTTCAACAAGTCACCAGCAGCCCGCCGCCTGTGTGAGTCCTTCAACAAGTCACCAGCAGCCCGCCGCCTGTGCGAGTGCTTCAGCCATCGAGTCCCCTGCTGGTCTGCTGCCAAGGTCACCTTCTCTGGAGGGTCATCGTCCATGCTCCTCCTGTTTAAAATTTAAATTTAGACAAACAGCACGGCAACAGGCCCTTTCAGCCCACATCCATGCTTCGTAATTTATACCCAATTAACCTACAACCCCCAGTTTTGAGTGGTGGAAAGAAACTGGAGGACCTGGGGAGACAAACTCCTTACAGACGGCACTTGGTTTGAACCCCAGTCTTGAGCGCTAGTGCTGTAAAGGCGTTGTGCTAACCGCTACGCCAGCCGTGCTGCTCATTCTCAACGGGGGATGTTCTCCCCGATTCTGGTCCCGTGTGCCGGTCCGCTGTTCCCCAGGTGTCTGCAACCCTCGTGGTCTGCTGCTCAGCACAGGTGCTGCCAACTTAGACAAAGTCCCTGTGGTTCCAGGATTTTTCTTAACAAAACACCGTTGGCTCCTCTAACAGGCTGCTCACAGCTTATACGGGGGTGTCAACATCATGATCGGCCAAGAGGACCTCAACTCCCTCGCACTCCCGGGTTGGCATGAGTTGGCACTCCCGGGTTGGCAGCTATGGCAGTGCTACCTTTTTTTGGTTGGTAGAATTGAGATAAGTTGATGGGAATTTGGGGAGACTGCTGAAGGATTAGTGTAGGATTGAGGCACAGTAGTCAATGTGGAATTGATTGACGAAAGGGTCTGTTTCCATACTCTCTGACTCTTAAACCATTATTTCCCATTCTCATTCTAATCTCTCCCAAATAAATATTCTGCAGTCTTACAGGATGCTCCTGGGGGAAGAAAAAGGAAAGTTGCTAGATCTGTTTCTATTCAAGTGTGTAATCTGAATCAGAATTTTGACAATCTGATCATTTAAAGTAAAACAGGTCTTTCTGGGTCAATGAATTCAATCTTGAGCAAATAAATGAAGCTTGCAAATGTGAATGGAACTCACAAAACATCAGTCAATTTAGGGGACTGGCTGGACATTGATCTGTTGGCCCTCATATCTTTCAACTGTTGCTTCAACGTCCAGATCCAGAGCTAGGTTGGGTGAAAGGTGCAGAAACCGAGATGTCTATGTTTTCTTGCAGTTATTCTGTTCACACTGAAGACGTGCGTGAATCGGTGGGTGAACAATCACAGTGGGGAGAAAGCTCCACACCTCAAAGAGACCCGAGGGCATATTTCTTCATGTACAACATCCCTTTGCTCCTGGAGAATAGCAGGTTGCTGTTGGGTAGTCTCTCTCTGACAGCAGATTGTACATGGTGACTAAATTGGTCTGTTACCATGTTGACGAATCCATGGCTCTATGATTCTCAAAGTGTATCTCTCTACTCACTGATCTGTTCACGATTGCCATCATTCTGCTCAACCAGGACATCTACCTATTCTTTGGAGCTGTCTCTATATTCCTTGAGAGAATCAAGCATCTCTCATCTGGCAGAGGCCAAGTCTCAAGCCAGATGAAGATAAGATAGCTTAGAAGAAGAAAGACCTTAAGTGGCTTCCTGTCACCAGCTAGAACCGAAACCCTTTGTCTGTGCGTGATGGGGCTGCTGTTCTGTGTTGCTACCAGAATGGTCTCCTCTTTCCATGCAACCTCCTGTGAGAGCATGAAAACGATTCCATGTCATCTGCTTCAACAGGCCAGGCACCTGCATCCTCAATTGAACCCCACCAATCAGCCTTTTCATAGAGAAAACCAATTATAGCTCTTATGTGAGACCTCTGGAGCAGTGTGGATGAGTGGATGCTCCACTCCCACTACTGGTGTGCATCCTGTGGCATGCATCTCTTTAATCTGCTGCAACAACTTCATGGTATAAACACAATGCTTGAGAAATTCAGCAGGTCAGACAGTCTACTTGATATAGTAAGGATAAAGATACATAACCAACGTTTTGGTCTTGAACCCTTCTTCAGGATATGAGCAAAATATAGTCAGGTGCCTGAACAAAATCTATACGGTCTCACCTGCTAAGTTGCTCCAGCACAGTATTTTTACTTTAAATCATGGTGTCTGCAAACTTTTGTGTTTTACTCTCAACCTGATCTGGTGTAATGTGTGTTGTGTTCATGGTCATCACCCTGTCCTTTTCTCCTCTCCCTCTAAAATATCCTCCTGCTCCAGCTTCTCTTGATCTGCTCAGACTTGTAACATTCTGGGGACTTTGGAACAGGGGCCTCTCCGGATCGCCTTCAAAGATTAAGCAAAGATATTTTGCATTTGTAGGCAACATCCAAAGGACCTAAATGGAGATGCAGTAACATTATTTGCAATAAGAATGAATACTGTAATGAAATTAAAGGAGACACCATGATCACAATGGAATATTGTTAGCTTTAGTCTTGGTCTTGAGATGATTCAGGCCTCTGTGGCCCCTCTGCCCATTGGGACGAGCAGGATCTATTCCACCTGATGTATTCTGCACTGGTATCTCCATCCTATCTCATGCTGAGTTAGCCTGGATGGAAGAGATGGCACACTTGAGTCACCTTTCCATTATCCTGTTGGACGTTAGACCCGTCTGTCAAGGTACAATGGTGCTGAGGGTGAAGTAGGTGGGAGTTGTGGATGGAGTAACAGTAGTATGCATGCCTTGATAAGTGTGTCAATGTAAGAAAACAATCTTTGTGGTGGTCTGCTGCTCACTTTGACAGACCTGAAATTTCTTAGAACATTCTTCCATGCTGTGAAATGATGACCCCAACTATCTCCTTGTGGTGAATGTCTGCCAAGCTGCCTGTCTCCCCTCTGGCAAGCCTTGCTGTACTAACATTGGCTGTGCAATATCTCTACTGTTAAGGACACTCCCCTTGGGTATAACTGCGTATGCACCTATTGTCTTTCATTATTGTACCATCAGTTTCTGCTAATAAAAGCCATGATTATTGTTTGACCACATCGTCTTTTTCTACTTCATCAACTGGCACTTCAATTTTATTAACAGAAATGGATGCAGTCCTCAAGCCAGAGTGGCTGATAATCGACCCGTCTGTCCCGAGGGCCAGAGAAATTTTCAACCACTGGATTGCTTGTTTCAATTACTACATGGCACGAAACAACGTGGTTGATGAGGTGATACAGTGGGGCCACCTGAACTCTCTGCTGGGTGAGGTCCCTTTTGCCGTTACGCAAGGAGCTACCACTCTGGCTATAGCCCGGGAATGTCTGTCTGCTTACTATGTAGCACCACGGAATGTGGTGCTTGCTTGACGCCAGTTGTTGACTAGATGCCAGAAACCCAGGGAAAGTGATGCTGCCTATGCACTGGCCCTCGACTCACTGGCAAACGAACATGATGTCAGGGCAGTCAATGTGCAACAACACCGCGACGCCTTGAATCTGGATTCTTTTGTCAACGGGATTGATTCCAGTTACACCCGACAGAGGCTGCTGGAGACGGAGCCCCTAACCTACGACCGGGCAATCACTCTAGCCAAAACACTGAGAAGTGCCATGCGGTCCAGTGAAATGCTAGAAACCAAAATGGAAACATCCAGGAGTGCTGGAACCCCGAAGGAAAGAAAAGGGCAAACTCCTGAAAAATGCTACTTCTGTGATGAGAGCTGGCACCCCAGACAGAAGTGCCCAGCTCAATTTGCTACCTGCAGCTATTGTGGGAAACTCGGCCACATCGCTAAAGCGTGTAAGGCGAAAAATAATCCCACTGATAAGAAGAAGAAGAGAATCACCAAGAAAATGCATTCTGGAGCTGCAGGAATGGAAGACAACTGTGAAAAGGGGAATCTTCAGATGAACAGGCTGAATAGACTTTGAGTGACGGCAAGGTGAGATCCCCTGTGATAGCTCAATTGACTGTAAAGCTTGGGGGATGTTACGGATTGGAGCGGTCGACTATGAAGGGGAAGGTGAATGGTGAGACTCTTGATTGCCTAATAGACTTGTGGAGTACTGACTGCTACATCCACAAGAGAGTTGCCAGAGCCTTAAATTTGCGGAGATATCCAGCGAACTGAAAGATATCGATGGCTTGTAGTGAACTTACAAAAACTGTATGGGACAACTGTAAAGTTACTTTAAATTTGCAGGGACATTGCCTGGCTGATGTGTGGCTCTTTATAATGCCAGAGCTCTGCGCCCCTGTGTTACTGGGGTTAGATATTCAATCTCAGATGAACAGTGTAGTGTTAAATTTCGATGGGCCACTACCCACACTTAGCACCCCCCGCACTAGTTACTGTGGTCTGTCCGCATTAAAGATCAAAGCTCCTTCCCTTTTCAGTGATTTATCCCGAGTGTCAGCCGATTGCCACGAAGAGCCGTTCTTACATCAAAGAGGATCGTGAGTTTATCAAAGCAGAGACCCAGAGACTGCTTAAAGAGGGAGCAATTGAAGCTAGTAAGAGTCCGTGGCGGGCCCAAGTGGTAGTCGTGAAAAATCACACTAAGAGACGACTGGCTATTGACTACAGCCAGACAATCAACTGTTACACGATCCTGGATGCCTACCCCCTGCCACGCATCAATGAAATGATTAATCAGATAGCGCAATACAAAGTGTACTCCACTATCGACCTCAAAGCAGCTTATCACCAAATCCCCATTAAGAAAAGGTAATGGCCCTATACGGCTTTTGAGGCTGATGGGGGGGGTTTATACCAGTTTAAAAGGGTACCTTTTGGGATCACTAATGGTGTGTCCATGTTTCAGAGGGAAATGGATAAGATTGTTAGGATGTATGAGTTACAGGGTACATTTCCCTATCTGGATAATGTCACTATCTGTGGGAAAACACAGGCTGAGCACGACAACAACTGAAAGAAATTTTTAGCAACAGCTAAAGAACTCAACCTTACATTTAACGAGGGCAAATGTGTGTTCAATGCGACAGAGCTACCCATTCTGGGCTACATTGTCTGCAAGGGTGAAATCCGCCCCGACCCAGAACGAATGGCCCCCCTCAAGAAGTTACAACCCCCAGACTCAGCAAAAGCCCTTAAAAGGTGTATGGGATTCGTTTCCTACTATTGCAAATGGGTTCTGGACTACGCCACGAAGGCACGCCCTCTGTTTGACACTAAATCTTTTCCTCTCTCTCTCTCTCTCTCCATTGGCCTTGAAGGCTTTCGAGAGAATTAAAGCTGATTTTGCCAAAGCTGCACTCCTGTCCATTGACGAGGATGACCCATTCCAAGTGGAAAATTATGCCTCAGATTGTGCCTTGGCACAAAAGGGCAGACCTGTGGCATTCTTCTCCCACACGTTACCTGGACCTGAACTTAAACATCATGCCTTTGAAAAAGAAGCCCAGGCTATTATTGAAGCTGTTCGCTACTAGAGACACTTTCTAGCTGGCAGAAAATTTACTCTTGTCACTGATCAGAAATCTGTAGCCTACATGTTCAGTACTAAACACAAAAGTAAAATCAAGAACAATAAGATGGCACGCTGGCAAATAGAACTCTCAACTTATAATTATGAGATCCAGTACAGACCGGACAGATTAAATGATCCCTCTGAAGCATTGTCACGATCTGCTGCTGGTGCTCAGCTGGGGGGGCTAAAAGAGATCCAGGAGTCACGAGGTTCTTCCATTACATAAGGGCTAAGAACCTTCCTTACTCTCTGGAAGAAGTCAGGAAACTGACTAAAAGCTGTCCTGTTTGTGCAGAATGCAAACCGTAATACTTCAAATCTCCGGAGGCCACTCTCATCAAGGCAACCTGACCTTTTGAGAGGATTAGCTTAGATTTTAAAGGACCGTTACCTTCCAACAACAAAAATGTATATTTCCTTACAGTAATTGACTAATATTCCAGGTTTCCCTTTACGATACCCTGCCCTGATGTCTCATCAACATCTGCCATTGAGTCACTTGACAGAAATTTCAGCATTTTTGGTTTTCCCAATTACATTCATATCGATAGGGGCTCAGCATTCATGACCGCTGAACTGCGGCGAGCCCTGCTACGGAAGGGGATTGCCACCAGCTGTACCATGAGCCTCAACCTGCAGGGCAATGGGTAGGTCGAAATGGCTAATGCTACAGTCTGGAAGACTGTTAATCTTGCTTTAAAAACACATGGTTACCCTGTTACCCGGTGGCTGGAGATGCTGCCTGAAGCGCTACATTCTATTCGGTCATTATTGTGTACTGCAACAAATCAAACACCTCATGAATGTATGTTTGCCTTTCCTAGGAAATCAGGAACTATGATGGACTGGCCAGCCTGTTTATCTGAGCCTGGAACCGTGCTGCTGAAGAGTCATGCTCGGGCGCATAAAACAGACCCCTTAGTCCAACCAGTTCAGCTACTGCATACCAACCCCAACTACGCTCATGTTAAATTCCCAGACGTGAGTACTGACACTGTACCCCTAATAGATCTGGCCTCGCCTGGTTCGCCCCTTCCTTACACCCCTACTCAGAGTGAGCCTGAGAGATTGGGCTCACTCCCCCCAGCCTGTGACCCATAGTAAGCTTTCAGATGGCCATTCTGAGGCTCCACTGCCTCACGCTGGCGATTCTGGAGCCGGTCCAGAAGTCAGTCCTTCCCACACTACACACCCAGGACCTGTACCAGTTCTCAAGTTTGCAAAGGAGCCACCTGTTTTGAGAAGAAGTACCAGAATTTGTAAACAACCTGATAGGCTGACATATTCATAAACCATCTCATTATATTTTGATTGCTTGCTAGATACTGGCGTATTTTGGCTGTTAGAGTATTCTCAATGCCAAACATGGTATCCATGTATCGCTTGCTTCAGTCTTTCCTAGGAGCTGTCCTTTTGATTTTAACCCTTCTTCTGCCGGGGGGAGACTGTGGTGAATGTCTGCCAAGCTGCCTGTCTCCACTCTGGCGAGCCTTGCTGTACTAACATTGGCTGTGCATTATCTCTATGTTAAGGACACCCCCCTTGGGTATAACTGTGTATGCACCTATTGTCTTTCATTATTGTACCATGAGTTTCTGCTAATAAAAGCCATGATTATTGTTTGACCACATCGTCTTTGTCTACTTCATCAACTGGCACTTCACTCCTACCAGGGTAGTTGACCACTGGCACTCAGGAGCCTCCAATTTTCTCCCCTCCCCATCGTGCAGAGGCTCACTCATCTGTCTATTCTTAATTTACTTGTAATTCTTTGTCTCCTTCCGTAAATTGAAGGGCTCCATTTCCTGCATTGTGTGCGCTGCTGTTGGGTGTGTACTTTCAAGTGGCAATACCCTTCAGTAATTACTGAGCAGGCTGTGTTGACTAATACATTCAAATGAGCAAAATTTTATTAAAAATCTAGTAAATGTGTCTGGCCACATCAAACCAAGCTGTGAAGGATCGCTGACAGGACACATTTTCTCTGTTGCTCTTCTCACAGATGTCGCCTGATCTGTTTAGTATTTCCAGCTATTTTAAATTTTTTAGTTTCAATAGAGCCTGTCTCATCAGGGCAAGCTCGACTTTAGCACTCATTGCTGGGTGTGAACCACATGCAATTTCAAACGCTTTTTTTTTGTGGAGCATCCAATAAGAGCAAAATATCTAAAGGAAGTCTCATTACTGTGCACCCAAAACAGAATGTTTTTTATTTTATTTCAAGTTTCTAGCCTTTGCCATGTTTTAAATATATATATATATATATATATATATATATATATATAAAAAATATTTCTGTCTTCTGTTTCCATCCATGTCCTTCTACGTAACTTTCCAGGCAGATCATGCGACTACCAAGTCTCCACCACCAGAGGAGATTTACCAGGGTGTTGCCTGGATTGGGACCAAGCCCTTATCAGGGGTTAGCAGAGCTGGGATTTTTTGCTTTGGAGCGTAGAAAGATGAGGGAAGACTTGATAGAGGTCTACAAGATGGAGAGGCTAGATAGGGTGGATAGCCAGCACTTGCTTCCCAGAGCTGGATCAGCAAACACCAGGAGACCTATGTACAAAGTGAGGGGGAGGGAAGTTTAGGGGAGACATCAGTGTTAATTTTTTTTAAATGCAGAGAGTTGTGGGTGTTTGGAATGCCTTGCCAGGAATGTGGTGGTGGCTGAAACATTGAGGGTATTAAGAGAGTCTTAGACAGACACATGGATGAAAGAAAAATAGAGAGGTATGGGGTTTGGAGGGTTTAGTACTTTTTTCTAGGAAGGAATAAATGGGTTGGCACAAAATCGGCACCCAAGGGTCCTGTGCTGTATTGTTCTACGTTCACCCGCCTTTCAGCCAGCTCCACTCTTTTCTCCCTTGGTTTCCACTCTACCATGGATATTCTCTTTGTTCCCTCCCCCCCTTCCTGCCATGTAAAACATGTCTGATGAAAAGTCCTGACCTGAAATATTAACTCCACTACTCTCTCTCTACAAATAATTCAAGACCTGCTGAATATTTCCATTATTCTCTGCTTCCAACCACCCCACCACCCCCCCCCCCCCGCCCCCACCCCTTTAATTTGAATTATTGGAACTGAATAGAGTAGAGCTTAATAGCTTCAGGATTTGTCTATAAAGTGAAACTTGCCCTAACTGAGCCAAGTTAATGGCAATATTGATGGGCATAGCCATAGGAGCTTTTAACAAATTAGGTAGCTAATATATCACAACTGGATAGTCGGTAACAAAATGTCAATGAGCATTCCTACAGGCCATTTCATATGATATTCTGTATGCCAAACCCAAACACATTATGTCAAGGTTCTGGCGATAAATGAGTTAAAGCACGTACTGCCAAATAACATTACTGATCGAAACACATAGGAGTAGCAAAAATTAAGGGGACGCTCGCTACTATCAGAAAAAGACAGAGAAAAAACAGTTGTATGTTCCTTGGCTTGATAGATGAGTAGAGCAGACATGTTTTATGCTCTAATGCAGCCTTTCTCAACAGGGGCTATGTGCCCCCACACCCTGGGGGCTACAGCACATTTAAGGGGGCCTGTGGACTGAAACCCTAAAATATTTTTATGTAGTTGATAGGAGAGAAGTATGGAAGAAACCAACTAAACAACTGCTTCTTAAGGAAGGGGGCCTATAAAATTTGAACAGAATCATAAGGGGCCCATAGTCAACAAAAGGTTGAGAATGGCTGTTGTAGTGCATGGTCCAGTACCAATTATTAAACAAAAGTCAGTGGGCACACCATTCCTTGAGAAATTGACCATCTGGCTAATTCTTGCTTGTTTCTCACACACACACACACACACACACACACACACACACACACACACACACATATATATTTATATATATAATGTTCATATTGAAGTCTTCAGTTACCATTTATATGCATACTTTTTCAGGTTTTATCACTTTTAATCTATAAGGAACACCAAGATCTGGGATTCAAATGCACCACCTCTAGAATCCTCAGTTCATAGTGCTTTCTATAATCCACACCACATGAATTTAGTGCATCACCCTGTAAGTGGAATTTTTCTCTCGAACTAGCGACATTATTGGTCAAATTGTCTATTTATTGCATAATTAAGTTAACCATTGGCCAATATGGAGTCTTCTGTGCAGTTCTGGTCACCTATCTACAGGAAAAATATCACTAGGATTGAAAGAGTGCAGAGAAGATTTACTTGGATGTTGCTGGGACATCAGGAACTGAGTTGCAGGGAAAGGTTAAACAGATTAGGACTTTATTCCCTGAAGCATAGAAGAATGAGGGGAGAATTGATGAGGTATACAAAATGATGAGTAGAGAGAGAGAGAGTAAATGGACGAAGGCTTTTTCCACTGAAGTTAGGTGAGATACAAACCGGAGGACATGGGTTAAGGGTGAAAGGGGAAAAGTTTAGAGGGAACATTAGGGGGAAACTTCTTGACACAGAGTGGTGGAAGTGTGGAACAAGGTGCCAGCTGAAGTGATGAATGCAGACTCAATTTTAACATTTAAGAAAAATTTGGACAGGTACATGAATGAAAGGGGTATGGAGGGCTATGGACTGGGTGCAGGTCATTGGGACTCGGCAGAATAATAGTTTGGCACAGACTAGAAGGGCTGAAGGACTGTAATGCTCTATGGTTTTATGCTTAAATCTCATTCATGGGTTGGGTGTGTCTGGCCTAAGCTTTCTCCAAGTGCATATGTAATTATAACTTAAACAATATAAAACAATAAGCTACACCATTCTCATGCTTGCTTTCCTGTTGACATGTTTCCTGATCATCTGATCAATTCCTCCACCCCAATTACCTAATCAATATCAGTCTGACCGAGAACACCGATTTCCACAGATGCTGGTGATGAACATGCAATTGCTAGCAGAAAAATTGACATGAATGCAGAAAGTTTTGAGTAATGGTGTAAACATTATGTGGATGTTACATTATGCCTCATATCAAATGAACCTTGTATATTGTATGCATCCATCTTATAGTTCACACATCTTCGATTGAATGAATGCACATTCAGTTCAGTCTCTGTCATTCACATCTATCTTCACAGAATACACTGCAGAAGAATTTTGTGCTGGATCATCTTGTTTATCTCTGGTTCAGCTCTGAAAAAGCCTTAAGGGAATGTTCACTGACATTTTGATACTTAATTTTCAGTTGTGTTTTATTAGCCAACTAATTCATTTGCTTTTTATTTAATTGATGAAAACCTTCAAAGAACATAGTCCCCAGTTTTCTGCTATCTTCCCCTGAAGGTATTGACTCATTCCTCTTCTATCTCCTTTGCAAGATAATGCTTACTAGCAGTGATACATTCCCAGTAGGCATTTGAATCTATTCTGTATTCAATGGAATGCATTGTCGGGAGCAACAGAAAACATGGAAGTTTTATTTTAACGGTGGCCTTGCTTGGTTACATTTAAGACAATTATAATTCCAGCTCTGATCACAATTTTTTAAAAAAGAAATTTGGAGCAGAAACAGTCCACTCACAGCTGTCCTACCATTTCAGTACAATTATGGTGAATCTACCAGAAGTAGAGGTCGACAGCATCGAGTCCACGCTGCTGAAGATCCAGCTGCGCTGGATGGGTCACGTCTCCAGAATGGAGGACCATCGCCTTCCCAAGATCCTGTTATATGGCGAGCTCTCCACTGGCCACTGTGACAGAGGTGCACCAAAGAAAAGGTACAAGGACTGCCTAAAGAAATCTCTTGGTGCCTGCCACATTGACCACCGCCAGTGGGCTGATAACGCCTCAAACCGTGCATCTTGGCGCCTCACAGTTTGGCGGGCAGCAACCTCCTTTGAAGAAGACCGCAGAGCCCACCTCACGAACAAAAGGCAAAGGAGGAAAAACCCAACACCCAACCAACCAATTTTCCCTTGCAACCGCTGCAATCGTGTCTGCCTGTCCCGCATCGGACTTGTCAGCCACAAACGAGCCTGCAGCTGACGTGGACTTTTTACCCCCTCCATAAATCTTCGTCCGCGAAGCCAAGCCAAAGAGAAGACCAGAGGTTTAATTATTTTTCTGTGCCAGTTCCTCATAGCCCTCAATTTCTTGAATTTTTTTTCAAAATGTATTTACCTCCTCCTTAAATATTTCCAGCGATTTGTCCTTCATAACTCTGTGGGTTAGAGGATTCCAGGCATTCACCATCCTTCAACAGAAAATTTCTCATGTACTTGAATTTTAAATAATCACCCTCCTATTGTATACCTATGACTCCTCACTTGAGGCTCTCCCTCCAGTGGATTTTTTTAAAAAACATCTATCCTGACAAGTTTCCTAAGGAATTATATGCTTCAATGAGATAATCCATCATTCAACTAAAGAATACAGATCTAATATCCAACGCCATTCTTGACAGCTCAACTCTCCCATCACATAATGATCCTAATGAATATTTCCAGTAGTATCATATTCTCTCTTTAACCATCAACCAAAGAGGATGCTGTAGAGATTCCGTACACAACTGGTAAGCCAGAGACATTAGAATTCAAATCTCCCTGTGGCGAATTATAAAATCAAGTGTAATAGATCTTACTGAGTTAATCAAATTGTAACCATGAAGATCCATAAATAATGAAAATCAATGACTTAGATCTTTCCCTCTGTGGGGGTAACCCAGTAATTCTTCCTAATTTCCCCATATTACATACGACTCCAGCCCGACATCATTTCAGGTTTGATTCCTAATAATTCTGAGATGAGCAACTAAGTAGAGAGGGATATTATGCAAGGAATCAAAATCTGGGGCCAATGTAACTTGGCCTTGCCAGCATCACCTGCAACCTTCAAGAAACATTTCAAAAAAGCATACGATAGAGTTGTCCCATCAGCCTGTAACCTCAGCAAAGACTGTCACTGTATGGATCTTTGGCTTCCTTTTAAAACAATATGCATAATTTCAAACAGAACATTCTTGTGCTTTGTACTTTTCAATCCTACTTGAACATCCTTTTCCTGGCATTAAGACAGTCAGATGATTGGATAAAACCCAAAAGTGCAAAAGATTAAAGAGATGTATTGAGTGGTGTTGGATACAAGATGAGCAGCTTTGGTCCTCAACCTCTGTGTGTCTTGGGAGGACTGATGGAGTTAAAGATTTCCAGAAGCATATCTGGTGCATCTCTAGCCCCTGGGATATGGGAGATCACTGATGTAAGCCTCGTGCCCTCTAATTCAGTTATCCTTGTCAGTAAACAGCCAAGAAATCAATGCACAATTTGAAAATAAAAAAAATGACAAAATACTTTTGATTACGAGGGGTTGTCTGAAAGTAAAATCATTCTTAAAGATTGAAACGTCTTAATAATATTTGTAAATCAAACTCGTGCCAAATGTAACTTTAACCTAACACGTAAAGAAGGAAATCTGTGGCACTGGTAGAATGCCAATTCCTGCCAACTGTTTGTGTATTGGAGATGAAAAGCTGGTGGAATGCACAGCCAGGATAACGCCTGAACCCAGTTTTCCCAAATCGCTGGTTTTATTAATATCATCCAAATTAATATTTGGATGGGGATAATTTCAAGAAAAGCATTCCTACTCTAAAGTAAGTAGCAACACACAGGTTAACACAATATAAATGATGGATTTGAAATAATAAGGAAGGTGTACTGGTTGAAGCATTGGGGGGGGGGGAAAAAGACGCTTTTTTTTAATAAAAATCACAAACATTGCCACTGTGTCCGAAATAAACTAAATACCACAAAGAAGTCATCTAGTACAAATCAATCTGTACTTTCAATAAAATAAATTATGTCCTATCCCTGACCTTTTTATTTCCATTGTTGAAGTGTTTAAATGGATAATACTACTTTCCCTAAAAGCACCATGAAATATTCACTGATTTATACATCATTTTGGCAATTCAGATATTCCATCAGCCCACACTGCAATCTAGACTCCCACTACAATCACTCTTACCAACTGGTTAAAACTGACAGCCTTAGTATTAAGAAGCAGTGGTGTATTTAGATCAGATTATATCAAATTTCCAAGAACAAGTATACATTCAACCGTTTTTACGACTGTGCATGCATGTATTTTTCTTTTTAGCTGAGAAAAATCGTAACACATTTGTCTTTAATTCTGGATGGATTATATCTCTGCCCCTACAAGAAAGTGGAAATATGCTTAAATTAACTTTGATTGGAAGCCCAGGTTCTTTAACTTTTTGTCTATTTGAAAATTGGCACTTTGCCCAACTTGACCTTGCGGGAGCTTTTAACAAGCAACCAATTTGCAGCGTGGCACATTCAAGCTATCTTAATGGCTGTAATTAGTGCCAATTAATATCTGAAGGTATTTATTGTTCTCCTGTTGGATAATATGACTTGTATAATGTGCTACCAGTGGTTCCCAACCTTTTACTTTCCACTCACATACCACTTTAAATAGTCCCAATGCCATAAGTGTTCTGTGATTAATAAGGGATTGCTTAAGGTGGTATGTGGGTGAAAAGAAAAAGTTTGAAAACCCCTGTTTTAATCATTCCAAATTGACTCGTTATGTGCACGGTTTCATAACTCCAAAGGAAATGGGCCAATGACAATTTTTCTCAAGCAAAATATTTCAGTAATAATTGGGTCTAGAGCAGTGATTCTCAACCTTCCCTTCCCACTCACATACCACCTTAAGCAATCCCTTACTAATCACAGAACAACTTATGGCATAGGGATTACTTAAAGTGGTATGTGAGTGGTAAGTAAAAGGTTGGGAACTACTGTGCTACGCACAAGCATGAGTATTAAAATAAAACAATTAGTTTATCACTGTTAATTCTCAAGGTCCCATGTTAAATATAATGGTTACTAAATTATCCATTACATAAAAATTGACCTACTATGTTATTGTAGAACTTAACCTCTTTATTTGATATTTTGCTTCAGAGCATTGAAATTATATCTGCAGGATAATGGGTGATAATGGTTTTCAAGCTAACAATGTTTTTGAAAGGGTTCAAAAAAAGCCACCAAATAAATAGAGCAAAGAACTAATATTTCACCTGTAACTCAAATGTGTTCATTGCGCTCTTGTTGACCTTCTATTGATTCTTTTCTTTGAAAGATGCATTTTTTACTTGTCCACCCATTTTTTTTCTCAATATTCACCCTTCCCTCTTGAACGTGGGAATAATTGATGGGATACAAGTCCGTGGGATTTGTAGAGTGCATTGCCATTGTACAAGTAATCTCAGGTAATGAATGGGTTGAGTTTTTGTAAGTCAATTTTTTTGCAAGTCAGAAAACATACAAAAATTACTTAAAGGTAACCATTTCACTGAACGGTTTAAAAAGCATGCAAGACTGATAAGAAAGGAGTTACTGTTCTTTCATTAATGCTTGTGTCTCTGAAGGGACGCTTGCTTCTCTTTCTCATTTAAACAAACTGTTGGCACTGCCCGAGCAATGAGTGCTGCCACAGATGAGGACCTGGGAAAGTGGGAAGCAAAGATACAGCACTATGTTACAGGGTCCTGCAGTCCTGCTGACTGGTCCTAATACTCTATATAGGCTTTAAATGAGCTATTTTCTTTTAAATTCCTTCAACCATGGGGGTCTGTGCCCAAGAGGGCAACAGCAGACTGGTACAGGGCACCATAAAGAGGGAGAATACCCCCTGTTGAGAAGGAGAAGCATAGGAGATGACCCTACAGGATGGTGACCACGGCAGCAGACAAACAAGGGGCTCAGCAGGCCAACGGCCCCATACGGGCTGTGGGCTGCTAACAACTTGCTGTCAAAGGACTCGCACAGGCATTGGGCTGCTGGTGACTGGCTCAAGCAAACCAGGTATCAGAACCGGGATTTGAGAGGGTACTAAGAGCAAGAAGGACCTTGGTCACTGAAGGCTTCCTGATCATTTTGGAGATTTGGATCTGGAGCTAGGGTTGCCAATGGTTTGAACTGGAGTCTGTGGAGATGCAGAGGCTGAGGAGCTCTGATACAAATCTAGAGACACAACGGTATCCCTGAAGGGAGCCTCTTTTGCTTCTCTTTCTCCTATCATTAGGCAATGTTCATGGTGACTCTTTGCTTTACAGCAGAGAAAAGTTGATGTATATCATGCATATTATGTTTTTAATTTATAGATTTGTGACAAGGATCCTTGAATCTTAAGTTCCTTAAAGTCAAAAAAGGAGAAGAATCCAGTTTTTCTGTTCACAGGATTGAACAGAATTTTTGATGTTAATATGGGAGCTTGTTTGTATATAGGGGTGAGAGTAGGTGAGACATTCACAAGCTGAGGAGGCCTGTATTCTTTCAGCACATGATCCTGGGCATTCTAAAACCATTCAAAGATCAAACTGGGCTCAACCTCCAACTATACCCAAAGATCACTTGAAGGCATTCAAATCTTGGAAGTTCTTTTGATGATCCTGTTCTAGCACAGCTAATGTTAATATTAGCCAATCTGCTTATTAGTCTACTTACCAGGGACCAATTTTATCCAGTGAGAAGTCATCAGCCAAATTGAACTCTGGGCACTTCTCACTAGATAATATTACAAAGCAAAAGTCTATGCATATAGTGTGTACAAATTAAATGATAAAATCTAACTTTTCAAATAGTCAAATTCAAACTTGACATTGGAAAAAGATTAATTTTCTTTCAAACAACTGGTTACTCCAATCACTGAAAACAATGTCCATTTCAGTCACTTTCATTTCTTGGTTTCCTTTGCCTTGTGAGATCATCTCAAAAGAATGACTATCAAAATTGAAAGATAAGAAAAGAGCCCCAACAATGATTAACCGAACCATGGGTCCTCTACCAGCATCACCTACGGCGTCTAGAACGCTTCCACCAGCGTTGTCTCCGCTCCATCCTCAACATTCATTGGAGCGACTTCATCACCAACATCGAAGTACTCGAGATGGCAGAGGCCGACAGCATCGAATCCACGCTGCTGAAGATCAAACTGCGCTGGGTAGGTCACGTCTCCAGAATGGAAGACCATCGCCTTCCCAAGATCGTGTTCTATGGCGAGCTCTCCACTGGCCACTGAGACAGAGGTCCACCAAAGAAGAGGTACAAGGACTGCCTAAAGAAATCTCTTGGTCCCTGCCACATTGCCCACTGCCAGTGGGCTGATATCGCCTCAAACCACGCCTCACAGTTCGGCGGGCAGCAACCTCCTTTGAAGAAGACCACAGAGCCCACCTCACTGACAAAAGACAAAGGAGGAAAAACCCAACACCCAACCCCAACCAACCAATTTTCCCCTGCAGCCGCTGCAACTGTGTCTGCCTGTCCCGCATCGGACTTGTCAGCCACAAACGAGCCTGCAGCTGACGTGGACATTACCCCTCCATAAATCTTCGTCCACGAAGCCAAGCCAAAGAAAGAGAAGTTTGTCACCAACAATCATCCATTCCAATGGAGAGGTGTGCTCAGTTTTAAATCCATTCACATAAGCCCATTGTCTATGCACATGGATGCGGGGGGTTGAGAAATTGCTTCTCTGATTGTGTAGGTGTTATTGAGGGAGATTCTGGAGAACTAGAGTAGGGTCAATGATCTTTAACATTTGTTTTATTTCTCAGTTGAAATGTCAGAGACTGTATTACAGTCAGCAGCCTTTGGGCATTGTTGCAGTTCAGACCACATGGTGTGCTTGAGAGGGAATGAAGCCTAGCAACCAAACATTTGAAAACCAAAGTAGAACTGGAATTATGCTGCATTCTGACTTCAGAAGGATTTGGTCTGTAAAAAAGTATTATTTGTTTTCAAAATTGTAGTGTAAATTGAGTTCTGGGGACACAGTGACTCCCAATCCTGCGAACATGTTTTCTGAAAAAGAAATCCTTGAAATACTCTCCCAATGATATCAGCTAGTTCCAGAACTTTATTTTGCAGTTATTAGAAGCTTTTCATTCAATACAGCACAACTGATCAGTGAGATGGTGTAAAAATTACACTGATGAACTCTTCATCATCTGCATTCTACAATTGTATGAAAAAGCTGCAGCTATAAAACTGACTTACTTTCTTTCAGAAGACCGCAGAGCCCACCTCACTGACAAAAGACAAAGGAGGAAAAACCCAACACCCCACTCCAACCAACCAATTTTCCCTTGCAACCGTGTCTGAACACATGGACACAAGTGTCCATGAAAAAAAATAACTGAGTAATAGATGACTGAAAGCTATTAACTGTTGGGGGAAATGTTTCCAAAGATGTCAAGAGAATACATTTAAATGGTTTTGTGGAGGTGTTTCTTGGATTTTTTTTGCCATTACAAGGGCTAATTAATAGAATTTGCAATGAGTATGAATTATTCTATCAGCTCATTTTCATATGGAAGAGAATGTAGCTGGAAAACTAACCATTCATTATGCTTATTTGATCTCTTAATTACAAGCATTTACATAGGAAGAAATTTTGCTAAGGTGCTGCATGACTACCAATCAGCTGTGGTGTTAGACAAATTTCATGCCTCCCCCCACCTTTATATTCAGTGCCTGCCTGTTTCTTGCTCATACCTTGATGAAGGGCTCAGGTCTGAAACATTGGTTACCCTTTACTTTCTACAGATGCTGTGTGGCCTGCTGAGTTTCACCAGCAATATTGTGCATTGCACTTGGACCTCAGCATTTGCACACTTTACTGTTTAACTTGTGGAAAATAGCTGTTGTTTAAAGACCAGAAATCAGTGCTCTCTTTAATTGCAGCCGAATAAGCGGTGGCATGCTCCTGCCTTGGTACATCCCACCAAATCGTTGAATAGGGATTCCAGATTAAAACAGAGTGATGTCAAGCGAGCAGTGGTGCATTTCCAAGCCAGAATGCTGTGTGAATTGAAAAGAATGTGCACACGATGCTGATCCAATTCACCTACAGAGTTTGATGTTCTTGATGGTGAGTTTAGAGATGCAGAGGAAACATTTTTTTTAAGTGGTAGATCCTCCAGCTGCAATGAAAGGTGGGTGGTCTGTCAAGCAGATTGCCTTGTTTTGAATAGTAATAAGAAATTTGAGTGTTGTTGGAGCTGCACTTAATGCAGGGTCTTCTCCTATCCTCAAAACTTACGAAAAGGCTTTGGATGGCAGGAGTGGTGTCACTCACTGCTGGATGACGCACCATCAATTACTCAAAAGACTGTTGCTGAGAAACCAGTAGGTTTTTATTCACTTAAGAACAATGGCACATCCATTACTGTTTGACTGTCCTGAACTGAGGTGGGGGCTGTGGCACAGTCACCTTTATACAGGAGCCTGTGGGGAGGGGGCACAGGTACAATCGGCCAATAGGTGTGCCTGACCAAACAATTATATGCAACACCGGCTTGCCACACTGGATACGCAGGCTCTGTCGTGCACTTGTGGCCACAGGATTTAAGTCCACTCTGCCAACTGTGTTTTGACATGTTACTGAGTGCCTAGTTTGATAATGTTATTTTGTTAGCTCTGATTCTTCATTTGAAATATGCAGAGTGGCCTACTGTCTGAAACCACTGCATGGGTCACCATGCTTCTCACCATTATGCCTGTACATTGGGTTAAATATGATTCAACCAGTAGACAGATTTGCACCTTATTACCATTAATTTCAATCTGACTAGGACATTCATCCCACGCTCAATTATTTGAATGGTGAACCTCCGTAAATATAATTAAGACAAGGCTGGATAGATTTTTACAGAGGAGATTTAAGGGATATGGGAGAAAGATAGGCTCATCTCCACCTACCTTTCATCAGATCAGCAATGATCTCATTGAATGGCGGTGCAGGCTCGACGGGTCGGATGGCCAACTCTTGATCCTATTTCTTACACTCAAACTTAGTTGGAAAAGGTAAGCGAGAGCATTTTGGTTCAAAATTATTTTAATAAATATTATCTTAAAAAGAATATCTTAATTAAATTCACTGGACATTTATTAATTTGTTTAATAAATATTCATGTTTTCATTTTAATCCATTTCAATTGTCTGTCGACTTATTGCATTATTTGTGGGCAGACTGTTTAAATGTCACGGGATTAATGTTTTCTTAAATCCCTGAGAATAGTTACTTATCCTTTACAAAAATCAGTGCAATTGCTGACAGAGTAAACTTCAATAAACACCCATTCTTAAAATGATGCATTTCTTAAAATGATTAATTCAGCAAATGTTGCAGTATTATTTGAAATGTATTGTGGCTGTTTTGACTTAGAATGTTCCTATCAGCAGGTATAGATTCATAAATTGAAGACTTACGCCACATACAGTAAAAGAAATTTTAACAAAAATTCATAAATTTAATGGTATGGTTAACATTTAGCATGAGATGGTTAAAAATGCTATCCTGTCCTCTTAACTTTTTTTGTTTGCAAATTAAACAAGAAAGCAGGATATTCGTTCCATTTATACTTCAGGACTTCTTAACACATTCAGCATTTTGGCATTGATGCACAAAATTATTCAAGTTTTAATATTAAACACAACTTGCATGTGGAGTCTTAGGGAAATCAAATTCCTAGATTATATGGGGAGAGTTGGTGTATTTACGTGACTGGCCTGCCTCCATAGATAGTGCCAGAATAATAAAGTGCACACTATATATATATCTTCGTCCGCAAAGCCAAGCCAAAGAAGAAAGAATATAGGGAGAGGTGTGGCACAGCATATTATCTCAAATATACTTATTACTATTTCAGCATGCATTGTTTCACAAAACGTTTCTACAATACAACTAGAGACAATTGTTGGGTCTCCTTTGGGTTAATTGGAGGCTAATAACACAGGAGCACCTCAAGGATGTGTGCTTAGCCCACTGCTCTACTCTGTCCACACCTACGTCTGTGTAGCCAGGCACAATTCATATGCCATCTACCAATCTGCTGATAACACCATGGTTGTCGGCAGAGTCACAGACGAGGAAGCGTACAGGAGGGAGATAGATCAGCTAAATGAGTGGAGTCACAACAACAACCCTGCGGTCAATGTCAGTAAAACCAAGGAGATGATTGTGGACTTCAGGAGGAAATCAAGAAAACACGAACTACTCCTCGTCGAGGGGTCAGCTCCGGGGAGGGTCAAGAACATCAAATTCCTGGGTGTCAGCATCTCTGAGGAACTCTCCTGGAGCCTTGATGTTGATGCAATCACAAGGAAGGCTCATCAACTGCTATACGTTGTAAGGAGTTTGAGGAGATTTGGTATGTCACCGAAGACTCTCAGAAACTTCTGTAGGTGTACAGTGGAGAGCATTCTGGCTGGTTGTATCACTGTCTGCCAAAACTCGGGACAAGAAAAAAACTCGAGAGAGTTGTTAACTAGGCCTGTGACATCGTGGGCACCCATCTTCATTCCATTGAAGATACTCACCAGAAGCAGCGACTTAAGAAAGCAGCTTCCATCTGCCGCCTCTCCATTCCATTGCCTTCTTCACTCTGCTACCATTAGGGAAAAAGGTACAAGAATCTGAGAACAAACACTCGGCCATCAGATTCCTGAATGATCAATGGCCACAGACACAATCTTTTTCTTTTACTATTTTAATTTATTTTGTAAGATGCTTTATATAAATGTTTGCACTGCAATACGACAGTGAAAATAATTTCATGACATTCTCGTGACAATAAATTCTGATTCTAAATACCTGTTGGGGAAATTAATTCAATGAATTAAGTGCTCGGCCTACATTTTAAGCAGACTCTGAAAGATAATTACAAGTTGTTGATTCCTTATGGATTTTGAGCACTTTTTTTTAATTCCAATTTTTTTTTTGCACATGATCCAAATTTGCACGTGAACTGTGGCTTTTCGTGATGGTTTGGCATGACTGTTGTTGACCAAAACACAATGTCGAATGTAAAACTTATTGAATTGCACTTGATAGCAGCAACACCTGCATTTCAGGATTTGAACTTCCAACAAAACTTCACAGTGAACATAGAAATGAGAAATGCATTCTTCTGTGTTAGAAAGATTTGATTACTGAATATCCTGAATGCATTTAATAGTATTTAATGAGGTACAATTCTGTAGAAAATTTGGGAAAATAATCTCAAATCAGCTATAAAATGAATGTTACAAACATAAATGCACTTCAGTTTGCATTAGAGAATAATGATCAATTGATTTTCACAGACAATTTAATTTGTAGGCACCATTTGTAATTCATTTTCTATAGAACATGTTAGGTCAGCTTTGTTCATGAATGAGTGAGACAAACACCAGGCTGAGTCGAAATCAGGGTTCTTTGTTCTTTATTACCGGATTGTAACACTTGCGACTAACAAAGTTAGTCGGAGAATGCATTCTGCCGTTATCAGCAAAATGGTGATTTTTTATACCCTTGGATATGTGCTTAGAACATCATCATATCATTACTTGTCCAATGACTAAAACTGTTGCTATCCTTTCCCTGCTAGCTTCCTGCCTCTCAATCCATCAATGTCTCTCTTATCTTGTAAGTACAAGGATGCATTCACATCTTGTTACTGCCCTGTACATTCCCATCTCATGATGTTTTACCTAACAGGAGTACAAGGACACCTCCCCTTCTTGTTACTGCCCTGTACAGGGTAACTCCCTACACATTCCCATCTCATGATGTTTTACCTTACAAACACAAGACCTTTGATATCTTACATTTGCTATTCAGCCTGTTGCTTTGGTCCAAAATATGTATAAAATTTTCAAAAAGGCATAAAAAATATTTCTCTTTCCCTCATTAGGCCTTGAGTCTGTATTAAATGCACCAGGGAAAGAATGTAATGGGGAACAGTCTGCAGAGTCAAGTCTAATGAGAGGAGAAGGCTGGCAAATTTAAGGTTGAAGAAGGATGTTGAGGGTTTGGTGAGGAAAAGGAGGAAAATGTCAGATTTAAACTGTCCAGATCAAATAAATCCCCTGAGGAATACAAAATGTGTGAGAATATATTTGAAAGTCAAAACAGAAGAACAAAGAAAAAGGCATGAGGTGGAGCTAGTAAGCAGATTAAAGGAAAACCCCTTAAGATTAAAAGGGTAGCAAGGGATGATCCCTTTAAAGATGAACAAGACTGTATTTGTGTGGAATAGTTTTCATCAGATATTACTGTGAAGCTGATCATGGAAGCCAAGGAATTGAAGCAAATGAATTGCAATGTATATGATCATGTGAGAAGTACCAGGGAGGAGATATTGGCAGCTTTTGAATGGATTAAGGTGGACAAATCCCCAGGACCTGAGGAAATGCAGTCTCATGCCTTGTGGGAAGAAATTGCGGAGGCCCTCAATAAAATGTTGAGAAGTGCTGAAGGGCTGGAAAGTGACTAATATGACATTATTCAAAGAGGGCGGCAAGGACTGCAACAAGACACAAACTACAGGCGAAAGACTTTGATATCATTAGTCAAAAAACTGCTGCAGGTGATTCGAAGGATCAGGATCTACTAGGATTTGCGTAGGCAGGGGCTATTGTAGGTAGTCAGCATGGTTTTGTCCATGAGACACCATGTCATTCAAATCTGATTTTCTTTTATTTTGAAGGGTGGCACAGTTGGTGCAGCGGTTAGCACAACACCTTTACAATGGCAGCGATCGGGACTGGACCGGAGTTCGAACCCAAGCTCTCTGTAAGGAGTTTGCTTGTTCTCCCTGTGTCTGTGTGGGTTTTCTCTGGGGACTCTGGTTTCCTCCCACTGTTAAAAAACATAACAGGCGTGTAGGTTAAGAGGGTACAAATTGGGCGTCACAGACTCATGGTGTATGTCTAAATTTAAATTTAAAAACAGAGATGACCAAGAAAACTGATGAGCTTAAGGTGGTGGATGTTGTGTATATGGATTTGTGTAAGTCCTTTCACAAGTTCCCACATGGAAGGTAAATTTGGAGTATCTAAAAGGAGCTGGCTAATTCAGTTCAACTCTGGCCTACTGGAAGGGGAAGGGGGTAGTAGCATAGGCCTGTAACCACTGGTATGCTGCAGCAATTATATCTATCTTAATTTGGACAGCTGGGCAAGTTAACTTTGTGTAAAGAGGCTGATACAGTACGTTTCCCCTTATCCATAGTTCTGAATGCCAAAAGGATCCATTAACCAACCTTTTTTGCGGAACCTTCGTGACATCACAAGTTGCAAAAGATTTATCACCCAACTTGCCCATGTGGGGCTTTGACACCTGTTGGCGCCATTTTGATAACAACAGTGCTCTCATGTACTGTACAAAGCAAAGATCAAGTTGTTTTTTGCTACACACTAAACATTATTTCATGCTTGAAAAGCCCGTTGTTTAACCGCTGATGCTACTGAGACGATGAAAGCCATTGTTCCATCAACTGAGAAAACCCAATTACCAAAAACTGTCCGGTCTCAAGTGTTTCGGATATGGGGAAACATACTATACGTGTATTTGTGTTACTCATTTGCAATTGTGTTCCAGTCAGAAATTTCCACAGTTACTGTTGACATCAGAGCATTATATTAGCTCAACCTATTTAAATTTTATTGCTCCCTCTTTATCTATTCTGCCTGTGGCTGTGTTCATACTTCATAATATATGGATGAGTTGTGTGGTGCTCCAGTAGTTTTCATCATGGAAACCCACACAGACACAGGAAGAACAAGCAAACTCCTTACAGAGAGCTTTTGATGTCTGTTGACATTACTTGGCATCCAAGCTCAGGAAAACTCTGGATTTATTACTGCCAGGTTAAGATAACCCTACTCTTTAACTTCACGAAAATCATACCCTCATTACCTCTTGAAATTGCCTGTGTTATAGTGCATGATATTCAGTTTTTATGATATTCAGTTTTCTGTATAATTATTTGGAAAATAATTGAAAGAACAGGAAAAGAATACAAACTCCTCTTATTTTTAACCTTAAAGGACACATTATGTTGATTTTTTAAATTGAAGATGCTATTTTAAATGATTTCTTAACACCATCCTTTCCAAATGCAGGATGAAAACAGCTACCAGGAATGCAATGGAACAGAAAGCTGTTTTTATTTGAGGAGAACAAAGAAATAAGATGAGAACCTTCAGGGAAAACATGATGGAATGGTAAATAAAGTGGTTCTCAATCTTTTTCTTTCCACTCACGTGCCACTTTAAGTTATCTCTATGCCACAGGTGATTGCTTAAGTTGATATGTGAGTGGAAAGAAAATCTTTGAAAGCCACTGTTTTAATTGTACCTAATTAACTCATTATGTGCATGGTTTCATAACTCCAAATGAAATGGGGCAATGACAATTTTCATCAAGCAAAATATTTCAGTAAGCATGGGTCTAGAGCAGGGGTGTCAAACTCAAATTCACAGAGGGCCAAAATTAAAAACTTGGACTAAGTCGTGGGCCAAACGAAATATTTATTGAAAATTTTCAACAACATCTGCATGTTTTCTCTTCTTTCAACATATGTAATGTTAAACTATTTCTTATTAAAATAAATGTTTAATAATAGTTTTGGTTAAATTCTTTCCAGAAGAAGCATTAACAAATGAGAAATAAAATATTCAATAAATAATATTTCTCTATAACCTTTAAGCTCCTTTTAAATGTATTTTTTTTCACAAGCCAATAAGTCAACCTTCCCTTCCCACTCACACACCACCTTAATCAATCTATTTCAAATCACAGAGCATCTACGGCATAGGGAATACTTAAAATGGAATGAGGAAACTCAAAGGTTGAGAACCACTGGGTTAATGTCTTAAGCAGCTCAATAGATATATGACTTGCGTGTACAGAGCCGTTGTCATACCCACGCTCTTGTTCGGCTCCGAATCATGGGTCCTCTACCGGCATCACCTACGGCTCCTAGAACGCTTCCATCAGCGCTGTCTCTGCTCCATCCTCAACATTCATTGGAATGACTTCATCACCAACATCGAAGTACTCGAGCTGGCAGAGTCCGCAAGCATCGAATCCATGCTGCTGAAGACCCAACTGCGCTGGGTGGGTCATGTCTCCAGAATGGCAGAACATCGCCTTCCCAAGATCATGTTCTATGGCGAGCTCTCCACTGGCCACTGAGACAGAGGTGCACCAAAGAAGAGGTACAAGTACTGCTTAAAGAAATCTCTTGGTGCCTGCCACATTGACCACCGCCAATGGGCTGATATCACCTCCAACCGTGCATCTTGGCGCCTCACAGTTTGGCGGGCAGCAACCTCCTTTGAAGAAGACTGCAGAGCCCACCTCACTGACAAAAGACAAAGGAGGAAAAACCCAACATCCAACCCCAACCCACCAATTTTCCTTTGCAACCGCTACAACCGTGCCTACCTGTCCCGCATCGGACTTGTCAGTCACCAACGAGCCTGCAGCAGACATGAACATACCCCTCCATAAATCTTTGTCCACGAAGCCAAGCCAAAGAAAGGAAAGAAGATAAATATCCATCTTTCCTTTATTTATACAAAAGCTTTTCATCAAAGTATCTGATGAAATGAAGTACTGGCTGATTCAAGTTCCAATACCATCGCTGCTACACCAATTTGACTTTAATTTAGCAATGCAACATTCCACTGGCACATATCACCCTGGGCTATCATTGTGAATTTGGTCATTTAATGCCAATTAATGTCAGTGTAATAGCAAACGTCCATGCTGTGCATTCACAGCCTGTGGGAATTAGACTGAAACTCATTTCAGACAAAATCTTTTCAACTATCTCAAAGACTTCCTTGACATAATTATTAGATGAATTTGAACTGGGAATTGTCAAATGATTTGTTTACCAAACTTTTGGCTCTGATTTTAGAAAATTATTTCTGAACTATTCCAAAGAGTTGCACAAAAAAAGTGTTTTTTTTTTTTTCTTTAATAAAAAGCCCCAAAACTTTAGCATTATAATCTGAAGAATTCTTTCAATCTTTATTTAATCTTAATATTTAATTATAATTTTTTTTTACAGGTAACTAAACCCTGATTTGTTTTTCATAATCACTAGAAGATTATTATATGTAATATGGCATTAAAATGAATTGGTGGATAGTTTTATTTTCCAACTCTACAATCATCCAAGAATTCTTTACTCATCCTTTCTTCCCCATGTAATGTTTCATCCCAGTGAAACACTATAATGCAGAACATCTAACAGTTGAATCCAATTGTGGAACATAGTCCCAGAGCTTCTGGAATCAGGAGGTGTAACCGCTTCCCTCACCCCGATACCTCAGAGCATGAGAGCACCAACATACAGCCTGAGCCAGTATGAAAATGAAAGTTGAGTCAGCCTTTTGAGAGACTGACGATGTATTGTTGATATCTAATGAATAATTTGATCATTATATATTTTTATGGAATAAAAATAATCATTTTTTACTTGGAAAAGTTAAAGTTATTTCAGTGACATGCAGGCTTTTCCAAGGAATGAAATATTAATTTCTTGTACATGATAGGAAACATCCCAAGACAAAAATCAAAAGAGCATGAAAAGTTTCTTTCTCCCCATTTTCTTTGAACACTTTCAAACACGTATTGTTCGACCAGCTAAATTATTGTATGAGGTGACTGATGTCCTGCCCTCCTAATACCAGTGGGTGAACAGAAGTGAATCTGTGAGATTTCCTGTTGGTGCAGATTTTGTGGATCATGTGGAAAAATTGTTGACCCTTCATTCTCACTCCAAAATGTCTATTTTTTAAAAATTCATTCTCATGACTTGTTATTCAGCATTAATATACTGGAATTCCTTTTTTATTATATATCTAAATATAATGATTTTAGTTTGTGATAACTTACTTGGCAAAAGTGGATGGGACTGTATCCCTATTAACGCTGATCAAGACCAAGGGTACAAACAATGTAATTTTATCAATTGTGCCAGCAGAACTGTAGAAAAGCAATCAATTCACTAATTAGTCTTTCAAAGTATTCCGCATCCTCTGAGTTACAGGGTGTTCAGTGGGGCTTGTCACTAAACACGACCCTTGAAACATAAGGGACTTTTACACAGCTGCTGAGAAGCAGAACATTTTCTGCTCTGCTGGCAATGTAAAAATGTCGAGATGAAATTTATTATGTAAATTCCATCCCTCAGTTTTTCCACCAGGACTCTTGCACATTTTTACAGGGCGGCTGCACCAAAGGTAAGAGAGGGTGCCCATGGGGATGACAGGGGTGAAGGGGGATAATCTACCCCCAACTCAAATATCCAGCCTCCAAAAATACCGCAACTGCAGTGTAAATGCTCTGTTTGTCTGAATGGCCAATCCAGAGGCAAGTACGCTGTTTCTTTTGTTATTTCTCCTTTACTTCCATGTAAAAATGTCAATAGTCTCAATACACTCACTAAAGATCTTATCTGCTTATTACATTTTTATCTCTTCTAACTGATGATGATGTAGCACAGATCAAATCTCTACAAAATTGTTTTTCATATTTGTTTACTTACAAGTTATCACCCAGTGTATTCAGTGTGTGTTTTGGAGCAGAAAGGGAGCTGTTTTGCTGCATGGTCAAGTATAATTTTATATTTGGGTATGGAGATGGCAGAAATAATTCCATGATCTGAGGGCCCCAGGAAAAAAGATTTACAATTGAGTGTGTGGGTTGGAGACTGAGGTAAAAATTTCTTCCAATCCTTTGATCTCTATGTTATCCACAGAACCAAGTTCACAACATTTCCCTAATACTTAGTTCACTTAAATATGAAAATATATCTAACCTCAGTTAGTTTTCAAGTTGGTTAAGCCCGTTTCACACCGCCATCCCTCCTAGGAAGCTGGTAAACTTACCTGGCATGCAGTACCCGGTAAGTAATTCACACCAGACAATTATTTACTTGGTTCATCTGGATCTCTTGGATCTAAGGGGCCCCCACCTCCAGCAATGATGTCATGAGTGACATATTTCACACTCACAGGGCAGTGAAATCATAGCGGGAATAAAGCACCTAAGCACTTAATGTATATAAGACCGTGGAGAAAAAATGCACACAATTTAATAAGACCTATGTCCTCAATGTATAAAAGACCACAGTGAGCTTCAGATTATTCAAATTGAGGACAAACCACAGACCAACTTGTCATTATTCCCTAAACAATAGAGAATAACAACTATATACATAGCATTACATTGTATTAGGTATTATAAGTAATTTTGATGATTTAAAGCACAGGTACACACTGATAGCTCCACCAGCCATGTGCTGACAGCCCTGCCGACTGCACAGTTACATTTCACAGCCCCACCAAGGGTCAAAGCCTAATTGATTTTTATTTGCCCTGCCTGACTTTCCTTTCACACTGCCAGATTACTGCAATGGAACTGCTAAATTGGTCGGTTTAACCCCCTTTATTTGGCAGTGTGACTGGGTTAGGTTCTCAGGTTGGTTAGTTTTCAACCTGGTACAGTAAAAGCCCTGTTATCTGGAATTTAAGCAACCTGCCAAAAATATTGTGGAAAATAAATAGGAAAAAAAATGAAAATTTAAAATTGGTGCGCCTCACCATTAGTTCACCAATCGCACAGTCTCAAGCAACTGGAAATTTCACTTATCCTACATCTACCAATTCCCATGGGTGCCAGAATCCAGGGGTTTTACTCTTTTTGTAAACCTTCCCTGTACTATATATTACAAACATGAATAATAAAACAAATAGATCCACACAACTAATATGTTGGTGTGGTGATACAACCACTACACTGGCTGCACTCCTACCAGCCTACTGCAAGGGGGAAACCATTACACCTGCAGGTAGGCAACCTGGAAGGCTGGCCCCACCTGCCGCTGTCAATCTCCGGCCTGTAAAAAGACTCGAGCCAGCCCCTTTGGGGACAGTCAGACTTGTGGAGCCAGCAAAAATACTAAGACTAGTGTATGTTTAAGCTAATTAGAGTTTGTTGTACAGTCTGTAGATTTGCATCACAATTATTCGCACAGCGCACACATAATTGGCATTAAATTTCATGAATACAATTGTGGGTTGGAATATAGAAAACTGTGAGCAAGGGTAGGGCATTGACGAGGATTATCAATCACCTATCGTGGCACTTTTTTTAACTGAACCCATATCCTAGCATGTTTATATGTTCAAGTAGCAAATTTGAGAGGAAAACTGAAAGATAAAAAGATATTGATGGTTGGTATATCATCAAAAATATTCTGTTTTCACTATGTTCTATCAGTTAAAATACAATTTATCGGGCAAACCAACATGTTTTGATTTGCACTGGAAGTTGTCAGTCTCAATTAATCAGATCATTTGGGCCTGAGGGAATTAGATAGGCTTAAGGACTGGATTTGGAGCAATCATCCATTTCTTTCTACCACTGCTTGTCATCGTGAGAGATAAAAAAATATACTTGGTTACTGGAAATAAGATATCTCCAATTTATCAGGAATCTTTTCCAATACTTAATAAATGAACAGCAGCTCTTTAAAAATCTTCCCTCAAAATGACTCCTTTTGCGTCAGACTGTTGCCCATATGTGAAGGTTTTTTTAAAAATTAATTGGTTGCCAGCTTGTTTAGGAAAATTGAATATTCCCTGGTGTGAAATTATTATCTGGTTTTATTGGACATGGCCCACCATGGTGCCAAAGCTATTTCCAAAGGTGAGAGAGGAAGCAGGATTTAGGTGGGATGTGATTTGCTGCAATATATTTTAGTGCCAGGAATCAGACATAGAAGTGTAGATGACACTAAAAGACCAAAAAAAGGGGCAAAGTGTTCTCCCAACACCAAAAGTGATCTTCATATCTTCAATGCTGATGTACTGGCACTGTTGCTTTTGTCTATCTAAAATAATGGAAAGAAGGCTCACACTCTCTCACTCACACACACTCAAATTTTCTATCTTTCATTTCCTGTCAAGGATTAAGCCACAGGTATTATCCAAACAGGAGAGATGCACTCAGGAATAGACTTCTCCTGCTCTTCAAGGAGAAAGTGCTGCATCACTAGTGCTAACCGTAGCAGATCCACAGAAGAGCATCTTCCTGTTTTAGAGGTGAAGTGTTGACTATTATTGGAGCAGCAAACAAAGCCACACAGTAACAATCGAGATGACTATGTACTCATGACTGGATTAATTCATGTTCTTCTGATCATATTAGTTGAGAGTAATACAGCAAAACACACACACGCACACAGTGGGTTCTGACAAAGCCACTGTTATTACAGATCAATTCTTTGATATGTGCAGTTATTTTCTAGTGGTCAGGTTTGTCCTTTAGACTGTTGAAATTCCTGTCTTTTGCTCCTAAATTTTAATTGAACCAAAATGGAGTAACTATCACTTCATTTGACCAAGGACACTGCAGGGACAAGGAACATGGATTGGTTATTAATGAACCTACTGATGAATTTTACTCAACATCACAACAAAGGCAAATATGTGCACCATTGTTGTGAAGGCAATTTTGATCTACTTTTGAATGCCAAAATGAAACTTCTGGTACCAAGATATTAAAATGTTGTCCTGCTTGCCTCCTGTCAAACAGTGGTGAATGTTTCTCAATGGGGCAATACTTCATATTTTATTTTATCAATGGTATCTTATTACACAATACAGTATTATAAACCCAAGGCTTAGCAATACAATGCAGTATAAATTCTATTCTGAATATATACAATATTGAACATGGTGAAATTATTTAAACCAGGTCAAAAGAAACAGATTCTGATGAATAAAAAGCAAATGCTTTTCAAGAAAATAGAATTTAATTTGGAATGGGCAAAATTAAGCAAATTAACTTGGATTTATGTTTTAATTTGTCGTATATATTGCTTTAATTCACTGAATCCCCAGTTCTTTTTATTTTCACATTAAATTACTATTTTTCTCCTTGCTTTTAAGTGCCAATATGTCTTACCAAATTCTTCCCAGAGGGTCTCTTCCCCCATGTTGTTATGTAATGAATTGCTTACAGGTGCAGTACATCTGCTCCCCACTTGTGTTCATGAAATGCTTCAATATCATGGGTAGTTTGGGATAACTTAACTTTGGAGTCTTGGTTGTGAGCCGACATCTTGCTAAATGTTCTTTTAAAAAATAGTGTGCGATGATAGAGTCAGAAAATCACATAATATTATGAGGGAAGAGTTGGATTTTAAGTTTTTAAATCTTGTCAAATCTTAAAGATTCAAGTACTCCCGATCCTCATTTAGCTTACCCCCTAATTTTACAACTCTCAGATGTGTGTCCAACATCAATTTATTGCTCAAACCTCTTCAAACGTATGCAATCAATCTTACTACTTCCATTTGCTTTACTGTTTTTTTTTGATAGGGTCTGAAACTATATTGAAAAATTAAGCAGGCAGCAAATAACTAAGTCAGTTTTATATTTTCCAATAAAGGATTTAGACCAGGAACAAGAACAGGCCCTTTGATTCAGAAACCTTGATAGATGTGATGTTGTATCAATGGTATCTTTGATTCAGAAACCTTGATAGATGTGATGTTGTATCAATGGTATCTTTGATTCAGAAACCTTGATAGATGTGACGTTGGCATTCTTTACAAATTCTTTGTCAATCGTTACAAACTATTTTGCGGAACCTTTAATTCATTTCTTTCTCTATTCACGAAAACCATACAATTTACCACAGATCTGTATTTATCCACCTGATGCAGCATCCGATGTCTTCGAGAGACAACATTCTTTGCATTATAAGATTGCAACACCAGGAACTAATGATGTGAACTAAAGAACATTGATCACAGTAGTAAGGTAGAAATGATGATTGATCCTTGGCAAGTTTCTGCCATTGGTGGAAGGTGACAATAAGATCTGTGAATTGCCTGTTTCTATTCCTTAAAGTTTCAAAAATGGTACAACTCATCTCTACCTTCCTCAATTTTTGGTTTAATCAATAAATTGCTGGTAAGACACACATTACCTTGGGTAGTAGCAGATTCTGGGATTTCTCATCTTGTGGCTTTATACTTCTTTCATATTTATTGTGTTCACCTCAATATATGCAGAAAATTGGTTGAGCCACATTCTATTATTTTAACTGAAATACTAGAAGTTTTTTTTTTACAATGCCTCCTTAGAGTTTAAGAACCTATGTACTGAATCTTTTTGTTTTCCCTAGGATAAGATTTGCAGAACTTTCAGGATTCCCACATTGGAATTAGATGACTCAACAATTAAATCATTTATGGGTGGGGTGTGGGGTGCAGGAGGAGGTTTATATGGGAAGAATATAATATTTAAGCCCCAAATGAGTAATTAACCATTAATCTGTATGGGGCTAAATTAAGCTTGGGAGGAATGCAAGCATTAATTAATTAATTAATTGTTAAGGATGTGTAAAATCAGTGCTCTGGAAAACACTTTTAGCTTCAACACACAGAAAAGTCAGCTATCCCTTGGTCTCAAATGCATTTAGTATAGACCAGTGGTTCTCAACCTTTTTATTTCCACTCACATACCGCTAAGTATTCCCTATGTCATAGGTGCTCTGTGATTAGTCAGGGATTGCTTAAGGTGGTATATGGGTGGAAAGAAAAAGTTTGAAAACCACTGTTTAATCATACTTAATTAGCTCATTATGTGTGCAGTTTCATAACACCAAAGGAAATGGGCCACTGGCAACTTTTCTCAAGCAAAATATTTTAGTAACAAGTTGGGTCTAGAGCAGTGATTCTCAACCTTCTCTTCCCACTCACATGCCACCTTAAGCAATCCCTTACTAATTGCAGAGTAGGAGATGTTGATGAGAGCTGAATGCATCTTGTTTGCAATTAGGTACTTCCTCTATCTCCTCTGTGCTGTAAACCCTTCTTAAAGATCATTGCTGGAAAATTATACTTTCCAGTTTCAAGATGACTGTCAGGCAAACTGACTGTGTGGATGTTACAGGATGGGTAAGCTCACCCAGGTTGTCAGGTCTGACCCTCAAGCCAATTTGAGTCTTGATTTAGAACAGATGTGGGTGCAGATGAATCTATATTATATCAGTACCCCTGTCCTAAATTGGTGCTGAAAGTTTTCTTCCCTGGAATATTGCATTCCTTCCAAATCCCTCTATTGGACAAGTTTTAACCTGTGCTTTTTCCATGAATACCATAAGGGATTTAAAGTTGGCAATAGTGATTTACTGACAACTTTGTGCTATAATCTCTTTACAATATTACTAAAGACAAATCCATATTTAAAGATCAATTTAAATAAGTATAGGGGCAGGTCACTAATAGTTATGGGTGTATGTCTCATGAAAAAACACTTTCTAATCCTGCAATCTCCCTGAGACTAGAAAAGTCAGCTCCAATAACAACTAATTTTTCCAATGTTGAGAACATAGTTTGATAAGACAAATATATTTATATAAATGACTTTCACATTCCTTTCAGAAGATCCCAAAGCATTTGATAGCATCAGTGTTGTAATACAGTAAAGTGCAGTAAAGCCACACAAATTACAATATTATAATAACCAAAATAAATTATTTATTTTCAAAAATTATGGGATGGAAGGGAGAAAATGTTGGTCCAGAATGAGTGATGACACTATAATAAATATCACAGTACAGAAAAGTCCGGACTGCTCAGGGAACGGGTCGGTTAGGATTTTTGGATTCTCAGGCAGTGCTATAGTGCTTACATAATGCATCCATGCATCCATGTAATGCAGGTGTGTGCACACACATGCATAATGTATCCATGCAATGCATGCACGCATGTAAAAGCCAAGAGTTTTTGAAAAGTCCGGGTTCTTGAGTGATTTGAATTTCTGGCATCCAGATTTTTGGACTTTTACTGTATTGTTCATGTCCATTTGAGATTTATCATCTTGTCACAAAAAGAAAATGCACCAGTAAGTGTTGGCTTTGACTTCTGCATTCAAGTCTGTGCACTGGGACTTGAACCCAGAGAGAGGCAAGAATCCTCACAACTGTGAGCCACAGCTGACTCGACTCGTAAGCCGTTTCCTTCCATCCTCTGTTATTTGATGATGTAATTTCCATTCCAAATTCATTAAAAAGCAATTGAAGCTTATAAGCAGAAAATAAACAGTAAGTGAAAAAATGTTGGTGATATATTTGAAAGTTCAGTTTTTAATCTTCCCAATTTTTGCAATCAGTTGGTGCAAAAAGCATTTTCCAGTACCAAGTGTCTAATCTGTTAAAATTAGCCACTGCCAATAAAACATGCGAGTTCTTTGTTGAGATTGTGACTGAATTAAAATCTAAATGAAACATTCCACATGTCCACTGTCATTTCACAATCGAATCCCATAGTGTAGGTCGAAAGTAATGAAGTGACACCACTTTCTATCTACCTATTCATATTTCCTGGCGATTTAAAAAAAATTATACAGTGATCCAAGTTGATTTTTCAAGATTAAATCAGAATTATTTGATGATATTTCTCATCATACAACGGAGCTTCTAAAATAAAACAAATCCTTAAAATCCCAAGAGGTGTAAGTTTGGGATGGAACACTTAACTTGAATTGTCTTTTGATTTCCAGGCTAGATTTCAGATTCATTCTGACAAAACTGCATAGTCTATCGAAAACAATTAGATCTGAATGCATGTCCTAAACCTAAAATGATACATCTTCAGAATGCTCCTGGTTGCAAAGGCTAATTAGAGTGACATTATGGCTAAATATTTAATCTTAAAAATGGTTTTTGTGGGGTCAACTAAATCAGATTTAAAAACACCACCAATATTCTTTATTTTGTTCCTACTGTATTCTTCTACCCAATGTGTTCTTCTTCCCACTCATGCTAAATCTTTATAAAACTAGTAGGTTATTAATTCAGCCAAAAATTTACTCTAACAAAATATACGCAAGTTATTTTCTAAAACTAGAGACTTTTAAGAAATTACCCCTTAATTGCTAGTGTTGATTTGAAGTCAGAGGAACAGAACGCATTCAAACTGCTGCTCTAATGCCCTGCCTTGAGTTTAATGGCCATTCAAAGTAAAGGCATCACTATTAGAGGCCGTAAATAAGATCTGGATAGTTAGAGGTCTAAAAACTCTTTTGGTCATATAGAGAATCTTGGCCAGATTCTTCTTGCTAATGCACATTCCCAAAAAAGAAACCAGCACCCTTACCTCATATTAAAAAGGTGTGTGAAAGAGTACCAAAGTTTACGGGTTGAAAACAACGTCTTCTCCTCACTGACGGTCAACACAGGCGCACCTCAAGGATGCATTACTTGCTCCTCACCCGTGACTGATGAAAAGGCATCATTCAAATTTGCCAATGACACCACGGTCGTCGGTAGTATCACAAACGGCAATGAGGGGATGTGTAGAGAAGAGAGATTAGCTAGGTGGGTGGTGTGATAATAAAACAACCTTGCCACGCAATGTCAGCAAAACCAAAGTGCTGATTGTAGACTCTGGAGGAACTCAGGAGAACACGACGGCTCAGCAGTGGATAGGGTCAAGAATTTCGAATTTCTGGGAATCAACATCTCTGAGGTTCTGGGCTGGGGGCTTCATGCCAATTTAATCACAAAGAAGGCTCGCCGATGGCTTTACTTTGCGAGGATTTTGAGGAGATTTGGTATGTCACCAGAGATTCTCAGAAATATCGACAGGTGTACCATGGAGAGCATACTGTCTGGTCTGGAGGTACCAATGCACAGGACAAGAATAAAAAACTCCAGGTGTTAACTTGGCCCACTCCATCGAGGACATCTACAGGAGGAGGTGGCTTAAGAAAGCATCCTCTGCCCTCAAGAACCCCCATGATCAGGCCATACCCTCTCCACCCTGCTGCCATCAAGAAAAACGTACAGGAGCCTGAAGATGAGCAGCCAGTGATGCAAGGGTAGCTTCTACACTTCCACTATTAGATTTCCTAATGGACAATGAACCAGGAACACAACCTCACTTTATCCTATTTTCTTGCACTATTTATTTATTTCTGAAATATAATTTAAAGCAACATTTGCACTGTGATTCTGCCGCGAAACAACGAATTTCATGAGATGTTCATGACAATAAATTCTGATTCTGAAAGGTGTCTTGTTCTTTGTAGACTATCGCATGCCTCAGAATTTCCACTGGTTAAACCACGCAAACAACTTGAAGTGCTATTTTAGGGCAAATCATGATTCTAACAAATTAATGGGGCTTGATTTCATTGTGCCAAGATATCTAATACCAGTTAAACTTGCCATTGCATGTCAAAAAAAAAATTGTTACTGAGGATTGAAAACATAGAAAGTAGACTTTTAGATCCTGGTCTAAGTCCAATTAACCAGTTAGATTGAAGAAACATGAAATTAATAAGCATTTCAAGAAGTTTAGGTTAGAAAACAACATTCACTATAAATTAATGGATTCCCACAGACACCTTGACTACAAATTCTCCAAACTTGAATTCTGTTCAAGTCTCCTTTTTTTTGCATCTCTGTTATACCTGTTCTGAAGATGTCACTATCTACACATTTTTTCCTCAGCTGTAAATTCTTATCTAACATTGTCAACAACCTTCCCACCCACATCTTTTCCATTTCTCAGAACTCTGTTTTCACCCCTTCTTTTCCTTTCCAGAATAAGGGGAGGTAGCTTTTGCGAGTAAAACACAGGCACTTCGATTAAAGTAAAAACACAACGCTGGAGAAACTCAGCAGGTCAATCAATGACTTTTATATAGCCAAGGTAAAGATGCATAACCAACATCCCTGAGCCCTTCATCTTTTATCTTTGCTTGCATTCTAACAGTCCTCCACATCCAATGCATCACCAACTACAACTTTCCACACTTCTATGAAAATGCCAATCTGTACTTTCAAAGGGGTCATTCCATTTAGCATATTCTGATTTAATCTTCTGCATAGATCAAGTGACACAACCTTTAACCCACTAGCACCCAAATGCATTCCTCATGAAGCAGTGATTGATGTACCTGACTTAAGTTTACTCGACTGCATTCACTTCTCACAATGTGATCTCCTTTACACTTGAGAGACTGAATCCTGATTGGATAATCCATATGGGAAGCCCTGAGCTTCCAGTCACCTCTATCCCACTCCAATTCTGAATTCTCTGTCCTGTATTTTTGAAATGTTTTCATCGTCATAAAACAGGAAACTCCACATTCAATTTTACCATAGCATGATCCCACAATCCTTCCAAGTGAAGCAACATTTTACTCATGAATCTTCAGGGGTCATCTTCTGAATCTCGCACCTTCTGTTGTGATCTCCTCTACATCAGAGGAGCATCTCAGCTCTGTTCACTGCAATCAGTTTGTTAACATTTCTTTATTTGCTTACATGTATACATTGAGTACAGGTTTTTTTTTGCATGACCAATAGGTTGTAATTCTCCCTTGCCCGCAAAAAAAGGAATCATGTATATACTCTGACAATAAATGTGAAATCAAAGAAATCAGTGGCAGTGGATCTCCCAATGATCCCCCATTTTAATTGCTGTCCCATTCCCTTACTGACATGTCTGTCCATGGTCGCATATACTGCCAGACTGAGACCACCCTCAAGTTAGAGGAAAAGCACCTCACCTCCTGTCTGGGCACCTTCCAAACAGATGGCATTATATTGACTTTTCTGGTTTCTGTTAAGTCCCTTCTCCCCCCTCCTTTCTTCTTCCCCTGTCGTCTTTACCCCAACTCTCTCTCTCTTCCCTTTTCCCTCAGTCTCCTTTCCCAGAGCCAAAATCAATTCTCACCTTTCCTCTTATCATATCTAATTAACACCTTTTGACTGTTGGCCATTCTTCAGTCTTTATTGAGATGTCTTCCTGTTTATTGCTTATATCTGGAAGAAGGGCTCAGGCCCGAAGCGTCGTCCACAAATTTTTACCTTCCATGGACGCTACAAGACTGGCGGAGTAACTCCAGCATTTCTGTTTGCTTTTACTACAAACACAGCATCTGCAGACTTCGATGTTTCCCATTCTCCCCCCACCCCCTGTTTTATAAAAACATATTATCTGTTTAAATGATGTTGATTGAGGAATATTAACAACCAAAAAACAGAAGTGAGCACTTACCCTTAAAAATGGTGGTATGGGGCCAATTTATATCCACTTCTGAGGGGCAATATACTTCTTGGTTTAAGGTCTCATGTGGAAAACAAGTTCTTCCTTTCTTTCTCAGAAAACCATACAAAGCCACTTCACTTTGGGTGAAGAGATTCTTTCTAATGTGCTGGTCTCAGTTAATGATCAAGGCACAATCATGGGAATTGAACTCACAACTTTCAAATTCAGTTGAGAGCAGTGTAGAATTGCCCAGACAGCACATGGAGATAAAAATGATCAACTTGGGCAGAAGTACCAGAATTTAAAATCAAATAATTGTCTAAAATTTCCTTTGGATTTATTAGCTCTGTCTGCAGTAGTACCATGATTGTTTCAAATGATGAAAACAACTGAATTTGAATACTGTAATAAATCTATATCTAGAACAGAAACATACTTGCATTACATTTAAATCAGATATATTAAAAAAATCATTTGGACTCAGACGACATACTAACTTCATTATAAATGAAGTTAAATGCAACTTTAGAGTTGGTTGCAAAGATTAGGGACATCCACTTGATACAAAGAAATAATTTTCATTCTTAGCTGTTGGCTGCTAATTACTTCAGAAATCTGAATGTGGCTTATCTTTACACAGAATCCTTCAGTACAGAGGGGATGAAGGGTGTAAGGTAAAACATCATGAGATGGGAATGTGTAGGGAGTTACCCTGTACAGGGCAGTAACAAGAAGGGGAGGTGTCCTTGTACTCCTGTTAGGTAAAACATCATGAGATGGGACCGGAGAAGGAGTCACCCAGTACTAAGGAGTAACAGAATGCATCCTTGTACTTACAAGATAAGAGAGACATTGATGGATTGAGAGGCAGGAAGCTAGCAGGGAAAGGATAGCAACAGTTTTAGTCATTGGACAAGTAATGATATGATGATGTTCTAAGCATGTATCCAAGGGTATAAAAAATCACCATTTTGCTGATAACGGCAGAATGCATTCTCCGACTAACTTTGTTAGTCGCAAGTGTTACAATCCGGTAATAAAGAACAAAGAACCCTGATTTCGACTCAGCCTGGTGTTTGTCTCACTCATTCATGAACAAAGCAGACCTAACAAGGGTTATGGGAAGTGAGCAGAGACCAGGACTAGTAGCCAGCATAGATCAACCTCTGAATAGCAGCGCAGCATTATGGGACTTGGTGGCCCACTCAGAGTTCTTGTATTCTTAGAGGAATGTGCACATGTCACTTGGGAGGATGGTTTATGTTGATGGACAGAAACAAAAAAAAGTCTGTAAGATCAACACATTCCCATCAATTGTTCTTTTTAGCACAAATTTTATAGTTTTCACTGTTTTATGGAACACCTCCAGACGCCTCAAGTTTCTGGAACTGCGCTAAATAAACACAAGTGGATTCAATGAAGTGAATTTTAAAAAAACTTGGGTATAAAGGTTCGGCCTAATCCTATTAGCAAAAGAAATACAACTCATCATTAGAGCCCCTTACTAGCTGTCCCTCTATTCCCCAGGCCTTAAACCTCTGCTAGATTGTAGCAGTATCAACACTTCCTTCTTGGTTCATATCTTTCGCTGTTTCTCCAAGCTTAAAGAGCTGTCAGTCTGAATAATTTTGATAGAATCTCAAGTTTAGTAATATCCTTCCATGACTAGTTAATAAAAAGTTGATATTGGAAATGATTTGTAATTATAATAGGCACTGCGGCTGATGTTAATCATCAAAATTGTTAATCCTGTGTTCTATTTGCTTTGAAACAATGGAGAAGAATATAAGTGTATAAAGTGATTGCACAGAGTTTTGCCACCATGCATTTTCAGCTGGAAGCCAATTTGCAGTGAGCATGAGCCAAGGTTAAGACATCAGAATTCCAATGCCATCACTCTGTGTCCAAGCTGCACTAAGGATTGAGATACTCCAAGAATATTAACAAGTTTATTGACAATGTTTAACCTAATTGGAAAGGAGACAGAGGAGTAGGGAAAGGTTGTTTTGGCGGGGGGGGTTAACATAAATTGGAGATGCCGACTTATTGGAGACCATCGAGAGCGGAATACAAGGTATTGTTCCTCCAATTTGTGGGTGGCCTTGATTTTGGCAGCACACAAGGGCATGGACAGACATGACAGTGTGCAATGATGTGTGGGATTAAAGTGGTAAGTGGTCTTTTAAATAAAAGTTGATCGACATTTACTTCCTGCTGATGCCACGGACCTGCTGAGCTTGTCCAGTACTTTTGTGCATTTTACAGATTTTATGTTTGGATCGCTCTCAATGAGAAAGAGGGAAAGCTTTGTAATGTACATTTTCTCTAAGAAGGGAAAGAGGAATATTAAATTCATTGCATCCTTGTCCATTTAACATTTGTAATAATACAGTTCTTTCTTCCTTCTTTCAGTTCAGTGCATTCTGCTTGGCTTCCCACATTAGAAAGTATTTGCCCCTAATCTAATAAGCCTGAGATGGATCAGCATGACCCACCTTTACAAATTGCTGCTCTTTCAGCTTCCCTCTATCTCTAATTCTGATCTGCATTTCTAATCTATCAATCTTCTCCACAGGAGGTGGGTAGCTTGAAGCCTCAAAATTCATCAATATCCCCATGGAATTAATCAGATTTCCAGGGCCACAAGTGAAATCTTGATATACAACACAAATGTTAGCCATTAAATTACACTCACACAGCGAGAGCAAAGTGACTCCTGCTAGCTGAACTGTCAAGTATTCTTCAGGAAGCGCAGTGGGAGCATTCCTCTGAATAGTGATGACTAGGTACATTAATGACCATCTCTTCAATCTATGCTACTGATGCACAGTGAAGCTGTCATGTAGCAGCATCTTAAATCAATAACTGACAGCACAGCAATTACAAATTCTTCGAAGATTATTATCAAGACAACTTTGATCTTAATTACCTTTACTGCTTGTTCCAGCTCGTGTTGGTGGTGAAATAAAGGTGAAAGGTGGGCACTTTTAATTCCCTCTGTTTTTTTATTCCAGATTCCCCACCCCAACCATCCATCTCAGTTTGCATAGGCTCCAAGAAGAATTGACTCCTTGCTTGGGGAACATGTTCCACAGAACATGCCCCCCCCCCCCCACCAAATCTAGAGGCCTGAACTACTGACTTAATACTGAAAATGAATCAAAGGCATTTCTGAACAGCCATTCAGAATTCTTCTCAGAACAACACCATAGTTCATTCAAACTATGCAATATCTCAATTTATTACAAAATATGCATGGTTTGAGAATAACTATTTGTTTAACTAGTATTGAGTAACCATTTCATCAGATGCAAGGATCGACAATGAGATAGACAACAGACTCGCCAAGGCAAATAGCGCCTTTGGAAGACTACACAAAAGAGTCTGGAAAAACAACCAACTGAAAAACCTCACAAAGATAAGCGTATACAGAGCCGTTGTCATACCCACACTCCTGTTCGGCTCCGAATCATGGGTCCTCTACCGGCACCACCTACGGCTCCTAGAACGCTTCCACCAGCGTTGTCTCCGCTCCATCCTCAACATCCATTGGAGCGCTCACACCCCTAACGTCGAGGTACTCGAGATGGCAGAGGTCGACAGCATCGAGTCCACGCTGCTGAAGATCCAGCTGCGCTGGATGGGTCACGTCTCCAGAATGGAGGACCATCGCCTTCCCAAGATCGTATTATATGGCGAGCTCTCCACTGGCCACCGTGACAGAGGTGCACCAAAGAAAAGGTACAAGGACTGCCTAAAGAAATCTCTTGGTGCCTGCCACATTGACCACCGCCAGTGGGCTGATAACGCCTCAAACCGTGCATCTTGGCGCCTCACAGTTTGGCGGGCAGCAGCCTCCTTTGAAGAAGACCGCAGAGCCCACCTCACTGACAAAAGGCAAAGGAGGAAAAACCTAACACCCAACCCCAACCAACCAATTTTCCCTTGCAACCGCTGCAATCGTGTCTGCCTGTCCCGCATCGGACTGGTCAGCCACAAACGAGCCTGCAGATGACGTGGACTTTTTTACCCCCTCCATAAATCTTCGTCCGCGAAGCCAAGCCAAAGAAAGATTGAGTAACCATTTGTTGATTAGAAGGAGCTCTCTGACTGCAATAGTACATTAAGATTTGCAACAAAAATCCCCAGTGCGTGGAATTCAAGCAACCGACAACCTAAGCAAATGAGGGGGATTTTTAAAAAATCAGAGGAAATAAATTAGAGCGACTAAGGACAAATAAAAATTTAAATAAAAGTTTAACATTGTAAAAGGAAATGCTCTCCGAAGCAACACATCCCCAGTCGTACCCCGCCCACAGCAGCTGTTTGAACAAAGTTGTGTTTGAATTGATATGGTGGTGCCCAGACTGATGCTGTTGGGTAGACTCTCCCCCAAAGTGTCTCCCTATCCCTCCCTAATAATATTAATATATTAATAAGACTTTATGTGTAAATGGGGAAGGGGGTTAATTATGATGGTGGCATGGTTAGCGAAGCAGTTAGTACAACAGTGCTACAGTGCCAATGAGTGGGGTTCAAATTTAGTAAATTACGGGAATTACCTGTTTTAATTGAACTTTATACAATTAAGATCTACAATACTGATTTAGTTTTCACATTACATTTGGCAATGTCTTTTGTCTTTTAAACTGCTTGTTCTTAATGCAGGTGTATTAGTTAGGCATTGTAAGAGTGTGTCTCAGTCAACTGGAAAATTTGCATATCTGGCATCTGCATTATGCTGGACACTGGGATTTTACTGTAAACTAGTTCTGGTGCTCTGAGGTTACTGCAGTCTTTTTGTTCTAACTCATCGGTTACCTCAGGTGGTTGTTCTGGGATGAGTTCATCTTTTGGAGAACTGGTTAGCTCAAAAATTAGGGCAACATGACCAAGCTTAATCCAGGTTAATATTTGCAAGTGGTATTTTCTCATCTCTGATTTAACTGAGTCAACAAGAATAAAAGTGCCTGTTATATTATGTATTGGAATTCCAATTGATCACATGTTTTTTGGCTTAATGGATTGTCAAAAGATACCCATAATATACAGACAGGTTATTCTCTCCACCTAACAGCATTTGCAATTTATTAACAGATATACCCACATTTAATGTTGACACTGTCTATTATAAATGCTGTTAATTGCAGTTTAATACTTATGCTGTTGATGAGAACCTAAAAGCTTCAATAGACATAGCCTAGATGAAGTGTCCACTGGTTACTAAAGACCAAATTTTGTTCATGGTGAAACCAATCTGCCTGGATGGCAAAAGAGAGCCACTTCCAGTTTTCTTGATGAAAGATTTAAGGTAGTAAATTTAGAATGGAGAGGAAGAGGAATTGGTTTTCCTAGTGGGTGGCACCTCTGATAGCTCAGTGGTTAGAGCACTGGTCATGTAAACCAGGATCGCGAGTTCGCTTCTGGCTGGGGCCTTATTCCGTGAGGGGCGCTGGACAAAAAAGTGACTCTCTGTCTTCCTTACGGTAGACAAAGTTAAAGAATTTCATGTATGTTACATTCTAAATGTAGTATTATGAGACAATAATGGAAACTTTCCCTTTATCTGTGGAATTCACTGCCCATTGAAGCAGTGACCTCAGTAAATATGGACAAGGTTCGATAGATTTTAACATAGCAAGGGAACTAGGTGATATGAGGGGAAAAGGCAGGTGGGTGGAAATGGGCTGATTATCAGATTAGCCATGATATCCTCGAATGGTGGAACAGGCTTGATGGGCCAGATGGCCCACTCCTGCTGCTATTTCTTATGCTCTTACGTTCATGTGGTCCCAATGGCCTATCAAGTATTTGTTCTGGGTTATGGTTTTGACAAACTACTGCATTAAAATATATTGTCCCTTGGTTCCTTTGAGAATTACTGAAAATTTTCATCCCTTAGTTGCAAGGCATCCTTTCTTTCATCCCGGGCATAATTCTAATACATCTCCAATGCACCTTTTCCACATCTTTGACATGTTCCTAAAGCATGGTGCCCAGAATTCAGTGAAATTATCAATTGTGGACTAATCATAAATACTGTAATACAGAACCATAGAGAACACTAGAGTGCAGAGACAAGCCCTTTGGCACATCTAGTCTGTGCCAAAATATTATTTCACCTAGTCCCCTTGACCACACCCAGACCATAGCCCTCCTTACCCCTCCCATCCAAGTACCTGTTCAAATTTTTCTTAAATGTCAAAATGGAGCTTGCATTCACCACTGCAGTTCCTTCCACGCTCTCACCACTCTCTGCATGGTTTCCTCTAATGTCCTTTTTAAACATTTCCCCTTTCATTTTTAATCCATGTCCTCTAGTTCCTTTCTCACCCAACCACAGTGGGAAAAGCATGCCTGCACTTATTCTATCTATACCCCTTATAATTTTGTATACCTCTCTCAAATCTTCCCTCATTCCTCTATGCTTTTGAGAATAAAGTCCTAACCTGTTTAACCTTAGTTCCTCAAGTTCCGGTGAATTCCTTGTCAGTCTTCTCTGCATTCTTTAATTGTACCGTTTATAGTAGCCTTTTGTCCTCACACAGTAATTCCTCAAGGGGAGATTAATATTTTCCAAAAGGCATTTTCTGCATGTGCACTATTCTGGAAAATTAACACAAGTTATTGATCTTGAAAATAAAACTGAAAAAAAAAATCATAATTCAATGTAGGTCTTTAATTTATGGGCATCATCCCAGGAAGTGCCTCCAGCATTTTTATGCAACATCTGTAATTAATGGCTCCCTCAAGAAGTTACATGAACCATGCTCTCAAGAATTGATCTCACATGGCTTCTTTATTTGTGCAGAATATTTACTTTAATGACAGCAAGTTATGGGACCTACACATCAGGAACAAAATACATGGGGTGGCCCTTTTGTATTTGGAATGAACATGTCCAAAAGGTTGAACATCTGAAAGAGGCAAAATTAAAAGGGAAGCTACCGGGACATGCACCTTTGGGACAGGGCATGTTAAATATTTTTGTCTGAGAAAGCCCAAGATTATTACTGGAAAAGGATGTTCACAGTTTTGGAGGGAGAGTCTAATGAAGAGCATTAGAGGTAAGGTTCTAGGGCAACCAAGGAGGCATTCAAAAGGTATTAAGTAGTGGCAGACTTGATACAAATACTCAGAATTTAATTCAACGATTAGGCTAGTAATTCAAACCAATGCCACCAGATTAACGGGAACCATACAAATTAAGGAAGCTACAGAGAAATCAAAATTAGGATAATAAATGCATTGAGACAGGAAAATATGATTAGCCAAATAATAGACATAATCCAGGATTGAGGAATAATCCATAATTGAGGAAGGAGAATGGCTCATTTAATAGGAGATGACTGGAGAAAATAGTTGAGCAAATTAACACTTAGGTGTGGAGATCATTGCCCAGGAGGGTGATCATGTTAGCATTTGAGTTGTTTACTGCTGCAGGAGTATGAATCAAATTTAAAAGGCCTCCAGGCAAGGCAAGGTCAAAACAAGGCCTTACAATATATGAAAAATGCTTTAATGCTCGCATGCCTTAAAAGGGACCATTCCCTGTTTTATACCTTTTAATTTTTTTAAAATTTAAATGCATCATAATTTTTTTGGTCATAAATGTAGCAAAATTTTATTTTTATTATTATCATCCATGTGCCTTTCCTTCTTGTCCTTCCAGCATCTGGTCCAGCTGGTGTCAGCCTCAGACAATCGTAATGCCAGTGGCTCCGTTTTATCATCACTCAGCATATAATGTCAGAAGAGTGCCTTCTACCACACATGCTGGGTTCTTTCCAGTTCCCACAACAACCATCTGTAAGAACCGGGAATGAGCTTACAACAAGGGGCTTGTCATGATAAACCCACCACAATGGTATATCTGTAACTGCATAGAATTACATGACATGAACTCATCAATGCTGCGGTTCATAGGATATCTAAACCTCATCCCTCCCTGATTCCTTTAATCAAACCTAAAACCAGATCTGCTGATTCCTTTCTCCCTCTGACAGATATACTCACAACCCTTTATACAAAGCGAAGTTTCCACTATCATCTGTGACCTTGCAATACAATTTTAAATTATTCATTAAAAGATGAAAATTTCGTCAAAAATCTGTACAAAATGTAAATGTATTACATGATAGGATATCTTCTGTGAATAAATTTAAAAGAAATGATGATTACTTTAACTACTGCCAATGTATTTCAATGTACATTTGTGATATCTTTTGTATTCAGGGACCTTTTGGCCTCTCTTTGGTTTCTAGGGATGTCGGTGTGTAAGCTGTACAATTTAACATTATTTCAATGTTCAATAATAACTTAAGAATGTAATGTCTGTGAAATTGGGTGGTTTCAAGCCAGTGGCAGCCTTACTTGGGTCTTTTAAGTTCGAGGCTGAGACATATTAGCCAGCAATCTACCCATTGCAAAAGGAGTCAGCATACTTTCTGAAGGGAAATTGGGGTGGTCAATTAAAAAATTAATGACAGAGTTGCTGTCACGGCAGTGCTGCCGCTGGTGCAGACCCAGGAGAGCGGTTCTGGAATTCTCTGCAACTGTAGCATGGTCCACTGTCACTATCTTTCAAAGATCAAATTCATATAGTTGAGATCACATAAACAGCAGACATATTAGGAAAGATCACAATCTCCGGATAGGTCGATAGAGAATCAAAAACCAGCAAGTGATTATTTCCATCCATGTCCCAACTTTCTCCTGGTAAGTATGGGCTCCTTTGTCAGCTTTGTATGATGTTTCAAACAGGTCTTGCAGCTTGAAACCATTCTTGTCAATGCCAGCATTTATAAACAGCATATCTGGCCTTCCTCTTCCATTTTCCATTCCAAGGTCCCCCTTATGCACCCTTTTCAGCATCTCTTGTTGCAGCGAATGAAGAACGATAATGCAGCTCTGTCTAAATAGAAGCCCATTGACAACACTCAGCTCAGCTCTGATGTTGTACTATGGCTGACATTCACCTCTAGGCCATCCTTCATTCAGATTCTTGATGACCTTCTGTAGAACTGTGTCCTTTTCTGTTCCAGCTGCGAGCTGCTTGGATTTCATGTCAGATATGGGAAGAGATTCAGTGATAGGTTCACATCTGTCTTTTTTCAACTCTCATTGTGTGCTTCACTCTGCGCCATTTCCCTGAATAATGCATCAGCTAACATAATAGGTCTCCCTGGTGTGTACACCCTCTTGACCAAGGTTAAGTGTTCACATGCTTCATCACCAAGCAGTGATTCATGTCCATCTGGGACTACTGTGAACCTGAGGTGATGTTCTTTATCTTTAACTTTAACCTTGAATTTACATGTACCTTTCATGTCAATGTTCTGTTCATTGTGGGATTTGACTTGTACAGGATTTTCATGGATATACAGTTTTATCTTCATTGCCTTGATGTCGCACTCACAGATCAAATTGACCTTTGCCCCTGTCTCCAGCTTAAACGAATATTTGTTCCATTTGTGCATAATGACACAGTCCACTTGTCCTATTCGACTCTGTTCACACTTGGATGTTCAGTGTCTGTTGGTTTATAGTCTTTCTGCACTACCATGCCAACAAAAAGTGTATCACTGAGGACAGTTTATTCTATAGTGTTTACAGCATGCATGCTTTCACTTATGTTTTGTTTCCCTTTGGAAAAAAATAACATTGCTTTGCATAATGATTCTGCCCTTCCACTTATTACAGACTTTTCCATAGGTGGGGTATTGTTTTGGTGCATGTTGAGTAGGACATTGTTTGCACTTGAATGTCTCTTCATCTTTTTGTTGTTTCCTATATCTCTTTTTTTTTAATGTGCTATGCCTTTGTTTTCACTGGCTTTTGCACTCTCACCAAACATTTTTGTGTGCCGTAGAGCTAATTCATAGATGTGGTATATCTTCACAGCTCATAATCTTATCAATAATCCTGAAAACACGATGATCACGGATCATTGAATCTTGCAGAAATCCAAAATTGCATTTTCTTGCTTTTAATTTCAAATCCATTAAAAAGTATCAAACGTCTCTCCCTGCAGCTGCCTGCAGGAGTGAAACATGCACCTCTTGAAGATTTCATTTTTCTTTGGTGAAAAGTGTTCATCAAGCTTGTCCTGGTCTTCTGCCTCGGCAAAAACAAATGTGCTTGAGGTCCCACCACAGTAAGTAGCAATGCAATCTTCTGGCATCATGATTGCTATCAAGTCCAATGGCTTGCATGTACAGCATAAATCTCTGTTTGAACAGCCTCCACTTGTGGTCGACATTTCCAGTCCAATTTAGAGCATCAGGAGTCTTCGCATTTTCCATTTCTCTGCTGCTATCAACTGATTCTCACTCTGCACACTCCTAGTACAGTATGATATTTATTGTAATAAACTTGTTATTTTTTAAAAACAACTATACTTTATTAGCTATTGAACTCATGACCATGTGGAGACATCCATCTTGAATCCAACCGAGCTGCAACAAACTAGTCTCTGAGTGGTCAGGAGTATCATTTGCACTCTATCACCACAGTTAGTATGTTTTATAAACCTAAATAACTGAAATCATTCAGCAGATCAGGAATGTTCGGTGTTGCTTCTATGACTGAAGTGAAGTATTTAATTGCATTTCTTAAGAACATCCATTGGTTGACATACAAGTGGCATTGAGGTGAGCTTTGTCATTTCTTGCTTTACCTAAATGACCTCTCTTCCTCTGTGCTCATTGTGGTGAGCAGTTTTGGCTACTGCAGGGGGCAACCTCTGTACCTGCAGGAGTGTAAGGGGACAGGACAACACCTGGCCGGCTGCCAATCAGTCAGCCTGAAGGGATCAAGCCCCTCCCGTTGGGTGTCAATCACCCTCCGGGATACAAGTCTGTGTCGGCCTCCCGAGGCCTCACACTGAGTTGCTGCAGCCACAACCAGCCTGGCTCTGTGGAGGTTTTTGTGGATTAAAGCCTATTGTTCAGTCTTTACCTTGTATGTGTCTGATTCTGTCTAACAGCACACCACACCCATATAACCATATACAGCACAGAACAGGCCAGTTTGGCCCTACTAGTCCATGCCGGAACAAATCCCCACCCTCCTAGTCCCACTGACCAGCACCTGGTCCATATCCCTCCAATCCTCTCCCCTCCATGTAATTATCCAGTCTTTCCTTAAATGTAAATAACGTTCCCTTTGTTGCTCATGTTGACTTTTGTCCCAAGACACAATACAGAGTCTATTCCACTTCAAAAATCACTAGGGGATTATAAATGGCTTCAATGTCTTGTGTTATGAAAGGGAACTTCGGTAGTATCCATATTCTTGATTGTCATTTTCCTGGTATGGTTCATATTTTCATATTAGACAAAATGATGCCATTAGACACATCAAGTTTAAAATAATTCCCATATGTATTTGATGCTTATCAGGCCAATGTCTGAATTTTGCCAGGTTTTGCTACATGGTCGGCATCATTTTCTGAAGGGTTGAAAATGGAATTTAACACTGCACAATCATCAATAAGCGTCCTTATTTCAGGTCTTAGGCTGGAAAAAAATAATTGATGAAGCAATTTAATATAATTTGACTGAGGCACTCTCCTAATGAACTCCTACAGTGATGTCCCCCACTGATATGATGGGGATACAACAACCACAGACACCTGTGAGGTATAACTCTGATCATTTAGCAGCTTCAGTTTTTCTAAGGCTGCTTATAGACACAATGTCGCCTTGAATTCTTTTTTTTAATTTAGAGATTCAGCATGGAACAGGATCTTCTGGCCCACGAGCCAGTGCCGCCAAGGACATCCATGTGACCAATTGACTGACAAACCCCGTACATCTTTGGAGAGTGGGAAGTAACCAGAAATTCTAGTCAGTCTCATTCATCTCTGGAATTCAGTTCTTTGGTCCATCCTCCGACCAAGACTTTGGTGAAATCTGGCGTCAAATCGACCTCAGTGCAAGATTATAGGAGGTCTATTTGATGTCACTACCATTATCACTTTCCATCACGATACACATGACTGAGAGTAGACTAATTGAGCAGTATTAGCAGGATGGCATTTGTCCTGAATAACTTACAGCATGGTCAGGAAAATAACTGCAGGGTTACTTCACCAGAATAGCTTGGCTAATGGTTCTGGAGTACTTTTAAAAAATTTTGTACTACAGTTGTCCTGCCAACTTTATTGTAACCCATGGAGATTGTGAAGAATTTAATTAGCTACAGATTGTACTGTCGCACAATGTGATGGAGGTGAAATTGGTGTGAATACAGGATTTTACCTTCACAAAGAATAATGCATCCATACATTATTGTACTTGTAGGAATGACGACTGCACAGTTCTTGAGTTTTCACACTGACAACAACCTCCGTCTTATATGCTACACCATTGTTGTGCCGAGATAGATTCTAAACAGAAATAAACTGCACTGAAACTCAATGGATCTTTCTAAATAAACCAGTTAAAATGAGACTTGAAACCACAGGAGCTAATCCTCAATGGCATTAATGTCTTATCCTCAATTAAAGATGACGCTTTTACGTCACTCCTCACCACCACCCCAACTTTTAAAATTGCTGTAATGTAACCTTTTTCATTTGGTTTCTTGATTCAAACATGAAGATAAATATAATAATTCTTGAAGAACTATTAACAGCTTTATCCCCTGAAATGCCATACAGCATAAGATTTATTGTGTGATTTGGCTGGACGTTACAATATTTCATAGTTACCTCGAGCTATAGCTTAAAAAAATGATTTATTAATTATATTGACAACAAAGGAATGATGAATTTTAGGATTAATTACCAGTCAGCAATAACATCACATAATTTTCGTTGGACTGCACGAGAAAAAAATGTGGAACATTTCTCTACGCCAACAAATCCGATGGAAAGGAACTTGAACGATAAGGTATCTTTTAAAACTTCACAGTTAATCAATAACTTTTGAAATGTCATTATTACTGTACTTTAGGTCAACTTAGCAATCAATCTCCACACAGTGAGGTGTGATAAACAACAATTACTGAAATGTCCAGTGAACCTATGATTATTATTGAAGAATTAAGGTGACCAATGTCTTTGTCTCTTGCTTTTTATTATTCATCATCTTCTGGCATGTTGGTATTCTTGGCAAGGCCAGCATGCATTGCTTATATATTCAGTGAAGTATGAAGTTCTTTGCATTGTATTCAGTAATTCCATAAGAAGAGATGGTGGGAGCTTGCTTTAACATTTCATTGACCAGATAGAATCCTAAATTTGCATCATTTTATGTGCTACAAGTCCTGGGTCGAGCTCGAATGCACAACCTCTTAAATTTAACTGCAATGATCAGTACAACCACTGATAATTAAGAAAACTGTACCCAAAAAGGTAGATTTTAAGGACTGCCTTTAAAAAAAAACCCCAGAGAGCCAAAATAATCTTTGAGATAATTTGGCCAACGAAGGGTAGACTGATGAAAACCTGGTATGTTCAATAGGATGGCCGTGGAGATATTGCATGATTAGATATATTGTACAATTAGATGAGATTACAGTGAGGAGAGGGGCCATGGAAAGAATTGGGAATGAGGATTTTGAAATTGAAATGCTGCTTAACCAGGAATCCATGCAATGGACAAAATGGAGTATGGAGTATGTTCTCAGATTGGTGAAGTGATATGAGAGACTATGGATTGGTTTGGTCAAGTTGAGAAACAACATGGGCAGCAGGGGGGAAAAATGATACAAAAGAAGGACAAAAAGGGAATGGGATGAGAATGGACTACAGCAGGTCTCATTGGCTCATTATGATTTTGATGTACTAAATTGAGATAGGTCAAGCAAACCGATTAAAATTAGTCCTTAAACTGAGACACAGTAATTGCATAGTGTCGAATTGCTGCCATTAGCTTTGATTCTGTCAACGTAATCTAGCTGCAGAACTGAAACAAATAAGTCTCTTGCAGAAACTACTCAATGGTTTGGAGGTAAACTATATGACACAGAAGTTAATCTGTAAAATAGCTTGGTCAATTTTATGCCACAGCAATGACTCATCAGCCTGTCTTGTATTTACCATCTCACCTATCATAATTTGGTCATGACTATGTCCCTGTCACACTTTGACATTTAATTTGTTCAAGCAAATTTGTGCAATATTTCACCACCCTTTTTTTGATTAATGATTTAAGGAAACTTCTATTCTAAGGCTTAGCTTCAACAATGAAGAGAAAATAAAAAGGTGATAAACACACGATTAAAAAAGTCAAACCCAGTAGCAGGAATCCAAATGCAATACAAACACACTACCCGCTCTCAGGTGCATTCTTTGCCAAGAATGGGCCTGCAGAAGCGGATGCAGAGCTTTGGAATCATCGTTCAGGTGGCAGCCCTGAAAGCGCTGCACTGTCCACATGAAAGGGACAGCTGCACAGGAGGCGCCTCAGAGCGGACTCCGGCTCGTGTCAACTGTAGGTGTACTCTCGCCCACTGACGGGATGTCATTTGAAGCACGACAAAGGAGAAGCAGAAGGAAAACAGGATTATGGCAGACCCGGAGCAGGCAAGAGAAACACTGATAATGGTTTCAGCCTTTCTCAGTGTTCAGAACGAGATATGTCAAATCCTTGGTAATACCCTGCCTACACACTGTGTTTCCAAATTCACTCCAAGCGTCTCGGGCTGACAACGTCACTGTGACATCATCAGCCTGCCCCTTAGCAGCCACTTTCAGGCAGCTGCATTCAGGTGCCTAGGGGGACTTCAGTGCTCCCTCTCGGAGGAGGGTTAGAAAATGCGCCTCAGAGGGGCCTCCTGCTCTTTCAGGTGGGTACCCTGAGAGCCGCAAAGGAGTAGAGTATGTGGCTTTACATCAGGGTATTCTGGCCACCTGAAAGAGCTTACTGAAAGAATTGTGTGATTTTAATCGATATCACAATCCAAAGCATTTATTCATTATTTATTTTCATTTGCAATTTTTTTCCCAGAGTCATCCTTTTGCTCTCACACCAACTTTTCCCTGAGATTTTATTTTACCCCTTTTACTCACTATCTGGTCCTTGAACCATCAGGTAATAGAAACATAGAAAAACATAGAAGATAGGAGCAGGAGTAGGTCATTCGAGTCTTCGAGCCTGCTCCGCCATTCAACGAGATCATGGCTGATCTTAAAGTTCAGTACCCCGTCCCCGCCTTCTCTCCGTAACCTTTAATACCCTTATACTGAAGAAATAGATCTAATTCCCTCTTAAATAGATTTAATGAACCTGCCTCTACTGCCCTCTGTGGCAATGAATTCCACAGATTCACCACCCTCTGGGTATAGAAATTCCTCCTCATCTCGGTCCTAAATGGTTTGCCTATTATCCTCAAACCATGGCCCCGGGTTCTGGATTTTCCCATCCTTGGAAACATCCCATCTGCATCCATTCTGTCCAATCCTGCCAGAATTTTATATGTCTCTATGAGATCCCCTCTCAATCTTCTAAACTCCAGCGAGTACAATCCCAATTTGCGCAATCTTTCCTCCTAAGTCATTCCTGCCATTCCAGGTATCAGCCTGGTGAATCGCCTCTGCACTCCCTCCATTGCAAGAACATCTTTCCTTAGATAAGGTGACCAAAACTGCACACAATACCCCAGGTGGGGTCTCACCAAGGCCCTGTACAGCTGCAGTAAGGTATCCTTGTTCCTACACTCAAACCCTCTTGATATGAAGGCCAACATACCATTTGCCTTTTTAACCGCCTGCTGTACCTGCATGCTCGCCTTCAGAGACTGATGTACAAGTAACCCTAGGTCTCTCTGCACTTCCCCATCTCTTAATCTATTGCCATTCAAATAGTAATCTGCCCTTCGGTTTGTATTACAGACTATCTCCATTTACCTTTTAAAACCTATCATGGTGATTTACTTTATAGAACACTGGTGAGACCTCACTTGGAGTGCAGTGTACAGTTTTGGGTGCTTTATTTGAGAAAAGACGTGCTGGCATTGGAGAGGGTTCAGATAAGATTTACTAGATGATAGCATGAATGAAAGGTTTGTTGGCTCTTGGATTGCACTAATTGGAGTACAGAGGATGAGGGGGGTCCTCATAGAGACATTTTGAATCCTGAAAGGCCTGGATAGAGTAGATGTGGCAAGGCTGTTTCACATGGTATGGGAGTCACGGACAAGAAGGTACAACTTCAGGATAAAAGGGCGTCAATTTAAAACAAAAATGCAGAAAAATGTATTTAGCCAAAGTGTCGTGAGTCTGTGGAATTTGTTGCCACAGGCAGCTATGGAAACAACGTCATTAGGTGTATTTAAGGCAGAGATTGACAGGTATTAGATTAGTCAGAGCATCAAAGATTATTGGGGAGAAGACCGGGGAGTGCGGCTGAGTGGGAAGATGGATCAGTGCATGATAGAATGGCCGAGCAGACTCAATGAGCTAATGGGCCTACTTCTGCTCCTATATCTTGTGATGATCAAGAACATATTGACCAAATTTCCTTTTATGCTTTGCCTGGATTCTCTGTGACACAAGGATGAGAAAATCATTAAAATAGAGGAAAGAAGTCTCAATTAAGGTAAAGGTTGTTTTGGAATAATCAAGTCGGAGGTATCTACATTATTTTTAATATTTTAAGTGCATAATTGTGTGTGTGCTTCTGTCATAAAGATGTTGCAATGCACAATAGGTAGTAATATAGATATACTGCATGGTATCTGGCCCTATTGGACCATGGCCCCATGCCATCCAATTACACCCAATTGACCTACACCCCTAGTATATTTTGAATGGTGGGAGGAAACCAGAGCACCCATAGAAAACCCACACAGATTCAGGGAGAACATACAGACTTCTTACAGACAGCTGTAACTGTGTTGCAGGTGAGAAGCACAAAAACTGTAGATGCTGGAATCTTGACCAAGCTCCTCATCCAAGGCGAGGTTTGTATGCGTGCTTTACCTGCTTTTGTTCCAATTTTCACCTCAAACCTTCTTCCCCCATCCCCTGTGATCATCATCCCCTACTTGCCTCTCCACCTCTCCCACCTTCATGTGTCCAACATCCTATAATCTCTTGCCCCTTTTTATGCTTGCTATCTCCCCTTCACCCTTTACCTTTCAAAAGGGGTCTGGACCCAAAACACTGACTGACCATTTGTCACTAGGTATGCTGCCCACAGAGCCCCTCCAGCTTCTCACATTTTTCCTCAGGTAGTTATTGCTGGTATCATAAAGAAGGAATATATATTCTGAAGGCCTTACTCACTAGCTCATGGACCACCTCCCAACACACAACTAGTAACCAATAGGTGTCCAGTTCTGAAGTTCTATAGTTATTGTAATGCAAAATGTTTGAGCAGAATTTGCCCACAAGCTTGGATTAGAACTGGATACCAAATTTTGGCAACATTACTGTCAAAGTGAAGAAACTAGAAAAAATGGCTGTGCTTAGATCTATTTTAACTGAGATTCAGTATTGCCCACAATTTTACCAGCTATAACAATTCTACTTGTACCACTGCACCAACTAACTGAAAGAGAATGGAAGTTACCCAGACATGGGGAGTTTTTCTCCACCTGTTCAAAATGTTGCGGCCTTCTCTCCATTATTGGCTAGAAGAGCTATCCTATTCAAATGGAAAGATGCAAGACCTCCAGTGCTTTTCTCATATTATGTCATGTTTAAGTTTAGAAAAAAATTAGACATCATGTATTTGATTCATCAGTGAAATTTGAAGATACATGGCAACCTGTTGTGTCTTATTTTCATATGATGTAAATGTTTCTAATGGGATTAAATGTATTTACTCTTCCAGATGAAATATAGCATTACCTTTGGCTTTTTTTGGATTTGCAGTAGGAACCAAAAACTACAAAATATATGTAACCCTCAAGATAAGCTGCTCAGCTGTTTTATGTTAGTTGTTTCCTTTATTATTAGAGTAAATTAGGTGCGGTTTTTATACAATACTTTTGATTTTTTTTCATTTTCTCCTATTGCAGTGGAGAGGGGAATTGAGTTTATACTCTGTGTGTGTGTGTGTGTGTGTGTGTGTGTGTGTGTGTGTGTGTGTGTGTGTGTGTGTGTGTGTGTGTGTGTGTGTGTGTGTGTGTGTGTGTGTGTGTGTGTAGCAGCTGCTAACGGCAGCGCTACTGAAATGAATTACGTCCACACAACATGAGGGTGAACCAGTAACCGACTTTATTTGAATCTCTCACGCTGCTTTTTGGGGACGACCTACTTCCTGTCTGGGGCACACTGGTCCAGTATGGGAGTGACGTCAGCACGTTGTGGAGTCACTGCCTGCCCAGCGACACACAGCCAGGAAGTGGCCACATCTCTCAGGCAACGTGTGTCGCCAAACAAAGGTTTCTCCTGAGAAAGGAAGGGGAGCCCGTGTCATCTTGTACCAACCGACTGGGACGGCGATTCGGCTGGTCTAGCCACGCGGTCACTTGGCCCACTGCATATATATATGCACACTCTCACACACACGTGATATTGTATTTTCAGTTTCATTCCCTTTTCTTCATTGTATTCTATTTCTTATAAAAACCAATAAAAAAGATTATAAAAGAAAAAAGAATGGAAGTCTGTTTTTTGTTCTCACACAGTATCTAAACACAAGCTTCCTGTTTGGAGCCACTGGATATTAATGAAAAGTACAAGTCTGGCTGTTTTGAAACTGCAGATCAGAAGTGTGTGGTATTGATCTCGTTACAAATATTTAATATTAAATTGCATTACAAATAAATGACCTGACAGTGGGAGAAGTAGAATATGAACCCTGGTTCAGCCAGTGTTCAAAGGGTCCCGTGGATATGATATAGCTTCCCCCCCTCCCCCCACCCAGAATTGCATTATCAGGAAAATTAATAGGGCACAGTAAATAGTGCTTGGATAAAATATCACTTTCATCATTTCTGACAGTCCTTGAACAGTATTTCAGCAAATGCAAAGTCTTTTGGGACATACTGAGATCTGAAAGATGCCCCAGGATTGAAAATTTTGTCTTTATTATGCAATTGAACTGATGTGTAAAATTGATCGTGAAGTGCAACTGGCACATGCTATCGTGCATAGCATGTAATTCAGCTTTGAACTGTGGTCTCTGGACATGCAAAGTCAGTGTGTGACATGTGTTTAATGTTGCAGCAGCATTAATAGAGGACAGAAAAATGGAACAGATCAGCAAGGCCTCAATTCTGAAAGCAAAACCTCTGGGAAGGAAGATTGTTTAGACTCTCCTTTAAGGGGCAGCCCTTACGTCTGTTGGGGGGAGCTCTGCAGATGATAATGAGAAGTTCTTTCCGAATGGGTAAGTGAACCAGGTCTTAAAGGAACTGCTCTGATTCCTGCCTTTTAATGCCTAAACACCAGTGAGCATTGAAGGAACTGTGGACTGGTTCCTTTCCCACCCTGGTGACCTCCTCACATCTAAGAGCCTGAAACCAGCCAATTACTAACAACTATTTCATTAGTGGAGAACATTAGAATGGCAGATATCATGCAGCCATGTTTGTATTTAACACACAAACCTCAAAATTGTGCGTCGTTGCTGCGTGTAATCATCGTAAAGGTCAGAGAATAATGCTCCTTGGATGCATTCAACTTGTATCTTGTGTACTCATGAAAGTCGCTCATCTGGAGCCCCAACTGAAATTGACCTGGGTAACCTGATACCTGATCATAGCCATTTCATCACGCAACACTCAGTGCACCATTTCTGGGCTGGTATCCTCCACTTGGTTCATTTGGAAATGTACATTTTGTTCTCATCATTTTCTGCCAAGGAATGCCTGATCATTTTCAAAAGCGGTGCTCATGAACTCAATTTTTACATTTAAGAAAAATGTGGACATGTATATTGATGGGAGGAGTATGGAGGGCTATGCTCCAAGTGCAGGTCATTGGGACTAGGGAGAATAATAATTCAGCACAGACTAGATAGGCCAGTGTTCCATTATTCATTCCTTTCACCCAACTCCATACCATCACCCCCCAACCACCCCCCCCCCACCCCAACCAGTGCACTCTGGCTCCTGTGTGTCCCACCTCCAAACTGCACTCCAGTTACTCTGATAGCCATTAAACAGGATCTGATATCTGCCACAAAGAATAGCACATCTACCAGGGTCACAGAACCAGTATCGACAACTGCCATACCTGAATTTGAAATAATTCCTAATTTTTTCCCCACTGTCATTTGGTCTCTATTCTGAAGCTCCCAACTTTGTGGGAATCAACAGAAGAATTCAAGAACTTGGCTCACCACTAAGGCCTTCCACTCTGTCTGCATCGGTGTCAGGGATTTCCCAGTAGCCAACCACTTCAATTCAGCGCCCCACTCATATGTGGCCATGACTGTCTGTGACCTCATGTAATGTTCCACCAAAACCACCCGTAAATTGGAGGAGCAACACTTAATTTTCCCCTCTGGGCACTCTCCAACTGATTGGCATCGACACCGGCTTTGCTGGTTTCTGCTAGCCTGTTCTCCCTCCCTTCCTTCCTTTTACTGAACCAGTTCCTTTCTCACTGCCTGTGGGAAGAAACTGTTCCTTGGTCTGATACTCCTATTTCTTGTCCCTGATGGGAGCAGCTGAAAGATGCTGTATGCAGGGTGGAAGGGGTCCTCAATGATTTTGGATGCCCTCTTCAGAAAATCTCGTCGATGGGGAGGACAGAGATTCCAGTGATCCTCCCTGCCATTCTTATGGACCTGTGGATTGACTGCCAATATTATTTCTCTGCAGGAACTGTAGCAGACTGTGATGCAGCTGGGCAGTACACTCTCCACAGAGCTCCAATAGAGGGGTGACATAATGATGGCCAATAGCCTTGCCTGCTTCAGTCTTCTAAAAAAGTGCAGTCACTATTGCATCTTTCTAACAAGTAAGATGTTGAGTGTTCATGATAGGTCATCAGTGAAGCGAACTCCAAGGAACTTAGTGCTCTCCACTCTCTACTGCAGAGTTGTTGATGAGTAGTGGAGGGTGGTTGTTCTTGGTCCTCCTGAATTCCATGATCAGTCACCTTGTTTTGTCCCCATTGAGACTCAAGTTGTTACTTTCACACCAATTCACAAGATTTTCCACGACTCATTGTTGTTGCTGAGGAGGCCAGCTACTGTCGTGACATCTGCAAACTTGATGACACTGTTGGAAGTGGATCTGGCAATGCAGTCATAGGTCAAAAACATGAACAGTACCGGGCTGAGCACCCAGTGTTCACTTGAAAGTGTTCGACATTCTGCTACTGACCTGGATAGATTGTGGTCTTTCTGCAAGCAAGTTTAGGATTCAATTACAGACAGGGGTGTTGAGTCCCAGTGAAGACAGCTTCTCCACCAGCATCTGGAGAATGATCGTATTAAACACCAAACTGAAGTCAATGAACTACAGCCTAGCTTTTGAGGCATCGTTCTCCAGGTGGGTCAGGATGGAGTGAAGGGACAAGGCTAAAGAATGGTTGTGGAATGGTTTCTTCTAAGGGTGAATTGAAATGGGTCCAGCACCTCTGGGAGGTGTGCTTTGATGCATTCTATCACCAGATGCGAGAAGCATTTCATAATGGTTGAGGTCAGGGCCACAGGGCGGTAGTCATTGAGGCTTGTTATTGTTGCCCTCATGGCTACTGGGATGATAGTGGCTGTCTTGAACTCTATAGGAACGATGGGTTGCTGCAATGAGGTGTTGAAGATGTCCGTGAATACCTTTGCCAATTGGATAGGGTTCTCCTCACCTCAGCCATGGCTACACAGGGGGCCTGTTCATTAAGGGGACACGGAGCTTTTTTTGGCGCCATCCTGTTTTCACCAAACCCATGCATAGAAGGCGTTCAGTCTGCCCAGAAGGGAGGCCCTTTCCCTCTCCATTTCCGGAGTCTTCCCTCTGCATGCTGTTGTGCCTTCCCTCCCTGCCCCATTTTGCTCCGGCGCCTACCTACAATTTTTCATCCCTTGATGAAGGGCACAAGCGCGAAACATTGATTACATGTCTTTATCTTTGCTTTATAAAGGGCACTGTTTGACCAGCCGAGTCTCTCCAGCACTGCGTTTTTACTTCAGCCACTGTGTCTGCAGACTTTCATGTTTTACTTTGTTCTCAAGGTCAATTAGAAATCAATAATAAATGTTGGTGCTGCTTGCAAAGCCTGCCTCTTGAAAAATGAGAAACAAAATTGATTAGCTGCATATTTACATGCTCCTGGCTGAATAGATTTTTAACTAGGCAAAGCAGGAAAGCCACAATACAGAAAGAAAATGTACTTACAATTCACATCCATGCAAGTGAACACAAACGCGTACAATTTTGAATTTGCTCATATGCTGTGGTGTTTTAAATGCCTCTGGAGCTATGGGGTCGACTTTGCAATGGAAACGGAACTGAACCACAAGAAGAAAATCACGTTGTTCATTATTCAACTGAATGTGCTGTGTGAAGGAGTTATTGCATATAATAGCTTCCACCTCTTGGGCACAACTTAGCTCCAAACTACTCCATCGTGGAAATGCTCATTCCTTTCTGGAGCTACCACACCCTGGCTGCTCTCATGATATCTTAGCACTCTAAGGCTGCATTATTACATTAGAAAATTTCAGTTAATTAGATGGTGCTTGACGTTCATACAATAAAACCACAGCGTTTTAAATTTAAAGGCCTCTCGTTAAAAAAAAAAGTGAATTGGTCTCAGATCACTGGTTAATACCAACAGTCAGGCTTTGTCAATTTTATTCTGGCTAATTGCACAGTAATTAACAATAATCACCACTTTTCGTCACTTTCCTTCATCTGGGAATAAGTCAAATAGTCGTAACTTCGGAGAAGTAAACAACGCAGCAAAGCAGTCATAGATTCGTTGAGGAGATTAACAGAGAAGCCGATTAATTTGTTTTGCATATACACCTAGTCCTTGTGCTGGTTAGCATGAGGATCTCCATTTCGAGGTCATACAGACTTGGCTTGCATAATGCTTATCACTAGAGAATATCCTGGTCAATCAAACCTACAATGAACACTCTTCATCTTTGACATCCATGAAGTGAATCAATGCAATAGATTTGATGACAGAAACTTTGGTAATCTTACAAATTGCTATCTCCAGATTCCAGCTAACTAGTCCTTTCAGAGCTGGTTTGCAGAGCGTTTCTAGAAATGCAATATTAGGTTCACTCCATGTGTCACAGTGTCAGAATTCCATTTAATGCAATCCCCAGGGCTCACAGTTCATTGTCAGTGTGACTGGCCTCCTCCCCAATCCAACCTTAATTAGCAATTAACAAAAGCAATTCTCCATTTGATGATGGTGAAGTTTTGGGGTTGGAACTTGAGAAAAAAGTCAAGGATAGATTTCAAATTTAATGTCAGAGTACATACATGACATCACATACAACCCTGAGATTCCTTTTTACAAGCGGGTGCAGCAGAATTACCATTAATTGGTAGTTTAAAAAAGATTGTACACACCATAAATGTAAACAAAAGAACTGTAAACAGATAATGAATGTAAACAAACTAACTGTGCAATAACTAAAAAATAAAAGAAAAATCAATAAAGTGTGATAAGTTTTAATGAGTTTGTCATTGAGGAGTCTGACGGTGGAGGGGTAGGTAGCAGCTGTTCCTGAACCTGGTGGTGTGAGTCTTGTGGCACCTAGACCTCTTTCCTAATGGCAGCAGCGAGAAGAGAGCGCGTGCTGGGGTGGTGTAGATCATTGGTGTGTTGGGTCCAGGAAAGATAGTGACTCCCAAGAATTTAAATTTGCTCACCTTCTCCACCTCTGGACCCCCAATGATCACTGGATTTTATGCCTCTGGCTTTCCTTTCGTAAGTCAACAATCAGCTCCTTAGTTTCGGTGACATTGAGTGTGAGGTTGTTGTTGGTGCACTATCCAGCCAGGTTTTCATTCTCCATCCTGATGGCTGACTCATCCCCTTCCTTTATACAATATCATTGTCCTCTATTGAGGGAGCGTTGCAATGACTGAAGTGCCTCACTTGGAAAAAAATTATTTTACATTTTGGGTGAGGTGCTGGAAAGTTAGCATTTATCACTCATCTAACATTCACATAACGATTCGCACAACACTGTTACAGCGTCAGCGATCGGGTCCAGGGTTCAAATCCCCCGCTGTACATTCTTCCTGTGTCTGCATGGGGTTTCCCCCAGGGGTTCCAGTTTCTTCCCACCATTCAAAATGTATCAGAGGTCGTAAGCAATCGGGTGTAATTGGGTGGCACGTTCATGTTACCGTGCTGTGTGTCTAAATTTAAATAAATAAAGAAACTTGACTTTCATTCTGTGTTGTTGGACATTTTTTGTGCTCTGTTATTAGTACCTTAAAATACTTTGCAGCCTTTGAAGTATTTTGCAACATCCTGTGATCATGAAAACACATGAATTAAATAATCTTACAAATGAATATCTATTTAAATATTATTATAATTGAGGTTAAATGAAGATTTGTTGCTTTTCAAAGTCCACTCTGTGAAGCTTTACACGAAAAACCATAATTTATTTCAGGTTTCTAGCACCTGTGTTCCTGATTGTCAAACAATTTTCATTACCGTATATTTCATCGTATAAGTCGAGTCTTGAAACCCTCAAAAAGCACTAAAAAATAAATAAGGGGTCAACTTATATACCACATGTAAAAATGAGACCTTAAATTCAACTCAAAAAAAAATTCACTCGATGCAGATCTGGCATGGAAGAAGACCCTTGAAACACCAAAGAAGAACCCAACCTACAACAAGTTTTCTTGCAACCGCAGTTGCTGGATTACTTGGCCACGTTATTACTTTTAAAACGCACTTCATACTTTTATTGTTTTGGTGGAAGCTCTATGATAACAACCACCTTCTGGCAATACCTAACAGCTCAGTAACGCAATTTCTTTGGGGGGGGGGGTTCGACATATGCCCAATATATGATAAAGCCAAGAAGATAAGGCTGAAAATGGAGATCTGAATGATCTGAAGGTTGACTTATATGCCAAAATATACAGTATATCATTTTTTAATGTTCATTTTCAGATGTGAATGTTGCTCACAAAGCCAGCATTGATTATTTATTCCAAATTTCCCTTGAAAAGTTAGCAATGAGCTGCCTTCTAGATCTGTTGCACTCTTTCTCTTGAAGGCACTTCCACGAACTACCAACGTATAGACCCAACCATGTTGAGAAAGAATCTTGACATATTTCCAAGTGTGCAATTAGGGAGTAGAAATTTCAGGTGATGATGGTCCTACCATGTGCTCACTGCTCTTGTCTTCTTTCTGGTAGAAGTCACAAGATTTTGGTGGTGCTACTGAAGTAGTCTGGGCAAGTAAAAGCAGAGCATTTTTTTTTGCATATGGTTCACAAGGCAACCATTGTGGAAGGAATTATTTGACTGCATTACCATAATATTGGCTATTATTGCTGATGAGATTCTGAAGTGTTCTTAAAAGTGTATTCATCCAGGGAAGAAAAGAGTATGACACCACACTCCTGATGTACCTTGTAGATGGTAGAAAGCCTCTGGGTGCCCATCACAGGATACCCAGAATGTTTTATAATAGCCACAGGATTTGTATGCCAGTTAAGATTCAGGTTAATTAGGGGTTCACAAAATATATTTTTTTAAGAAAGGGACTAGACAATAGTATTACTAATGAATTTCAAGGCTGGGCAGTTAGAATATTTTTGGTACAAATGGCTCTAGCACTTTAGAAGTTCAAATGACATTTGCAACTTATTAAACAATGCCAAGCAGACAAATACTGCCTCCTTTGCTGCAGACATTAAATCAAATTGATTAGTGATCATCCCAACCTTTTTTTTAATATTCTTTTTTTTTTGTTTTTATTTTTTTTAATAAAAAAATTTCGCGAACGCAGTCCCCCACTACCACAAATTTTGCAGTCGAGTATCCCGCATTTGGGGACATCGCAGGCGTCAGCACACCCGAAGTGCAATGGGATAGCCTCGTCCTGGGAGATCGGCCATCATGACCACCGATTCTCCCTTGCCAGGTAAGTATATCATCCCAACCTTTAATGCTGTGATGCTGGTGATGAGGTGTGATGATTCAGATGGCACAGTGACCTGAACTTTTATTTACAATTCTATTCTTTCTGTAAGTTTGTTCAAATATTTTAAATTCATGAAATACCAGCTGAATATTTTTCTTTCTCTCCATTGTCAAATAGGGTAGAAATCTTTCCAGGATTCTCCTGAGATCACCAGTAATTGGCGGGTGTCCAAGACACCGACTTCGACAACTGATGGAAAAAAGAAAGCTTTAAAAACATGAATTGTAGTGGAATGCTATCCAGCATGACTCCCATTATTTAGCCCAGCAAGTCTATGCCAGGGCATGTGCTCCCCAGAGGTCCCTTCCCATCACACTTCTGTTTATTCTGTCAATATATCCTTAGCTCAACCCTGCTAAAATGAATTACATTTTCTCAATTTTTGACTATGTTTCACTTAGTTAATTATAGCATTATCAGAACTCAAGATTGATTTATTAAATAAAATCCTGTCAATTCTTGAAGCCTTGCATCAATATTTCCCAAAAGTCCAGAGGAGCCCAGAGTATAATGTTCTATTGATCAAAGTCTGAGCCTTATGCCTTCCGCCTCTATGATTGAATGATAAACTACTCAGAGAATTAACATACTACATCCTATTATCATTTGTTTTTAAAAAAAAACAGATATTTCCCATTTTATGAATGAGTCAGGTTTCTGTTAAATGAAATTTTGTCAATCAAAAAAGCAGGACAAAATGTATTCTGGGTATTCCAATGGGCAATCAATGAGACACTGTTTGTTCCAGTGAAAACTAGATTCATAAAGCAGCGTCGCGTACCACATTAATTTAATGTGAAACATTATGAACATAGTACATTCATAAATCAACAAAGACTTTCAAAATTGCAAGGAATTTTAAATTAAAATTTAGACATACAGCATGGTAAGCTCACGAGCTTGTGCCGCTCAATTACACCCAATTGACCTACACCTCCAGTATGTTTTGAATGGTGGGATGAAAACAGAGCCACCCCCACCCCCGGGGAAAACCCAAGCAGACACAGGGAGAACGAACAAACTCCTGACGGACAGCATGGGATTGCAACCCCCGGACCCAATCGCTGGAGCAGCATTGCGCCAAGCACTACACGAACCATGATATCACGGCATTACATAGTGCACAACACAGAATTAAGTGGATTCTTATGAGTTTGGCAGCATTTTGATGAGCAAGTCCAATAAATAGTTAAGTGTAAAATACAAAAGTCTGCAGACACTGTGATTGAAATAAAACCACAATGTTGGAGAAACTCAGTAGGTCAGACAGTGTACGTTATCTCGTGAGCCCTTCATCAAGGGATAATCAAAATATAGACAGGCACCTTAAAATGGTGGAGGGGAGGGGCATAGCCCTACAGACAGGAGGGGAATGGAAAGGGGAGGGGTGCAGAGATGGAGGAAAGAAAACAGAGGGATGGGGAGAACAGGGAGTAGCTTAGCAGAAACTGGAGTTGATATTAACGCCTTCCTGTTGGAGGGTGCCCAGAAGGAATATTAGGTATTGCTCCTCCAATTCCCATTTGGGGGGGTTATTGACAAATATACCTGTGCGGACATGGGTCATAGAATTAAAATGGTTGGCCACTGGTAGATCCCAGTCATTGATGGGGACTGAGTGAAGGTGTTCAGCGAAGCAATCTCCCAGTCTGCATCCAGTCTCTCTGATGTAGAGATGCAGTAGGTGACTCCGACAGATTCACAAGTGAATGATGGAGTCACAGAGGAAGCAGACCCTACAGAAGGTGGAGAGGGGAAGATGTGTCTAATGGTGGGATCATATTGTAGGTGATGGAAATTGTGGAGTTTATTTATTTCGGATAGATTCTTCTTGTGAATTGTTGCTGTGTTACTCAGCGATGCTTTACTCTCTAAACTGGTAGCCTTGCTTGATTCAGACTTCTCCGGAAGTGTATATTTTCAGATATCAGATTTCAGGTTTATTGTCAGAGTACATACATATCACATACAACCCTGAGATTAATTTTCCTATGGGTAAGGCAGAACTACAAAAAAATGTACAACATACACATGTGAACAAATAAAGAGCTGTTAACGCAGATAACAAAAGCTCTGCAATACAGAGAGAATGTATTTTTAAAAAATCAATAAAGTGCACAAGTAAGAGTCCTTAAATGAGACATGAATAAATTAAAGTTCACCTTTCATAGCAACAAGTCTATGGCGGACGCCATCTCACTGACTCGATACAAACCCCTGGAACACCTGGACAGTAAAGGTGCATTCATCAGAATGCTCTTTATCGACTACAGTTCAGCATTTAAAACTTCATCCCCTTAAAATGGATCAGCAAATTTCAAGACCTGTGACTCAACATCCCACTGTATAAATGGATCATGGATTTTCTCACCTCCAGACCACAATCAGCGAGAACTGGTATGAATATCTCCTCCCCAATCTCCATCAGTATTGGAGCACCACAAGGCTACATTTTTATCCCCCTGCTCTTCTCACTTTACACGTTCAACTATGTGGCTCGGTACGATTATAACACTAAAAAAATTTGCCAACAATACCACAGTAGTGCATTATATAAAGGAAGAAGATGGGTTTGCGTACAGGACCATACAAATGTTAGCTACAGAATATTTTTAAAGTCTGCATTATTGATCAGCTGCAAATGAGGTTTACTTTGGATAACATGATATCAGAAATTTTGGGTGATGTTAGGTGAGAGGTGATTTGGCCTAACCAGTTTGTACCTTAGCAAATCATTTGGTAAAACAATGGACCATTTTTATGATGTGGTGTTAATCTGCAAAAAAAAAACTAAATTAATGGGTTAAATCAAAATGTTCTTCTAGATTCTCACTCTATCACAAAAATTGGTTGGTTAATTTGATGAAAAATTTGGAAATTGTTTTGCAGAGGTAACAAAGGATGCTTTACTAGTTATGTTGATTAAAGCATTGGGTGTATATCCAGTGATATTTTGAAGTGTGCAGGATATAATTTTTTAAATAGAAAGAAAGTCATTATTTTCATTCTGTATCTTACTGACAAGAGAACATGCTGGCCAACTCAAGAATAGTTTGTAAACTATGCAACGAGAAGGTCCTGCTAATAATCTTGTTGGAGAGCAACAGAATCCTACAATATGAAAATTATCCTTCCAGCCACTGAGTGGACACAGACCGTAAATCAGCGATTTATTCTCATCTTACTTTAACCCCCTTGTTTTTGTATAGGGTGATGATGATGGCATCACGAAGGTCCTGAGGCAGCTTTCCTTGGTCCCAGCAGACCATGAAAAACTCATGCAGTTTGGTATGCAGAGCTTTGCCGCCAGCCTTCCAGACCTCTGGGGGGGATTCCATCCATACCTGCTGCTTTGCCACTTTTCAGTTGTTCAATTGCCTTATATGTCTCTTCCTGGGTAAGGACCTCATCCAGCTCTAGACTCAAGGGTTGTTGAGGGAGCTGGAGCAGGGCGGATTCTTGGACTGAGCGGTTGGCACTGAAAAGGGATTGGAAGTGTTCTGACCATCGATTGAGGATGGAGATCTTGTCGCTGAGGAGGACCGCCGTCTTGGCTGCGCAGAGGGATTTGGACTTGGGGTGAGGGGCCGTACACAGCCTTTAGTGTCTCATAAAAACCCCTGAAGTCACCAATGTCGGCGCTAAGCTGGGATCGTTTGGCGAAATTGCAGGCAAAATCTTCACTAGGATTCTCCTTAATAGACTAATACCTAGTGTCGCCGAAAATGTCCTCCCAGAATCACAGTGTGGCTTTCGCGCAAACAGAGGAACTACTGGCATGGTCTTTGCCCTCAGACGGCTCCAAGAAAAGTGCAGAGAACAAAACAAAGGATTCTACATCACCTTTGTTGACCTCACCAAAGCCTTCGACACCGTGAGCAGGAAAGGGCTTTGGCAAATACTAGAGCACCTCGGATGCCCACCCAAGTTCCTCAGCATGGGAATTCAACTGCACGAAAACCAACAAGGTCGGGTCAGATACAGAAATGAGCTCTCCGAACCCTTCTCCATTGATGACGGCATGAAGCAAGGCTGCGTCCTCGCACCAACCCTCTTTACTATCGTCTTCAGAATGATGCTGAAACAAGCCATGAAAGACCTCAACAATGAAGACGCTGTTTACATCCGATACCGCACGGATGGCAGTCTCTTCAATCTGAGGCTCCTGCAAGCTCACACCAAGACACAAGAGCAACTCGTCCGTGAACTACTCTTTGCAGATGATGCCGCTTTAGTTGCCCATTCAGAGCCGTAATATAATTCTTGCCAATTTTGCTGTGTGTAGATCTCGGCTGCACCATTTCATCTGATGCAAGGATCGACAAAGAGATAGACAACAGACTTGCTAAGGAAAATAGCGCCTTTGGAAGACTACACAAAAGAGTCTGGAAAAACAATCACCTGAAGAAACACACAAAGATCAGCGTGTACAGAGCCATTGTCATACCCACGCTCCTGTTCGGCTCTGAATCATGGGTCCTCTACCAGCATCACCTACAGCTCCTAGAACACTTCCATGAGCGCTGTCTCCACTCCATCCTCAACATTCATTGGAATGACTTCATCACCAACATCGAAGTATTCGAGCTGGCTGAATCCACAATCATCGAATCCATGCTGCTGAAGACCCAACTGCGCTGGGTGGGTCACGTCTCCAGAATGGAGGACTATCGCCTTCCTAAGATCGTGTTATATAGCGAGCTCTCCACTGGCCACCGAGAGAGAGGTGTACCAAAGAAGAGGTACAAGGACTACTTAAAGAAATCTCTTGGTGCCTGCCACATTGACCACCGCCAGTGGGCTGATCTCGCCTCCAACCGTGCATCTTGGCGCCTCATAGTTCGGCGGGCTGCAACCTCCTTTGAAGAAGACCGCAGAGCCCACCTCACTGACAAAAGACAAAGGAGGAAAAACCCAACACCCAACCCAAACTAACCCTTGCAGCCGTGCCTGCCTGTCCCGCATCGGAGTTGTCAGCAGACGTGGACATACCCCTCCATAAATCTTCGTCCACGAAGCCAAGCCAAAGAGAAGAGACATTTAACCCATTTTATTCCTGCCACATTCTGGAACAGTTGGAGTAACGGTTAGCACAATGCCTTTACAGTGCCAGTGATTGAGACCAGACCTGGGTTCGAATCCCGCACTGCCTGTAAGGAGATTGTATGTTCTCCTCATGTCTGTGTGGGTTTTCTCCAGGGGCTTCGGTTTCCTTCATAATGCATTGGGGAGTGTAAAGTAATGGGCCTCTCCCAGATTCTACCACTCACCCAAACACCAGATTCAGATGACTGTGGCTCATTAGCTGTCATATGATTGTCACGTGAGAGGAAACCACAGCACCCAGAGGAAACCCATGCATTCATAGGAAGAAAATGCAAACTCCACACAGATAGGACTGGAGATCAGGCCACATACAATGGTCATATAAGCATAGAGGAGTACACAAGATTGGCTACATCCATCAGCAAGTGCATTGAGGATCTCACCGAGATCAAAGGCTTCACAACCAAGGCTAACCAGGAACCATGGTTGGATGCAGAGGTCAAGGCCCTTTTCAGAGCTCATGATGCTGCCTTCAGGACAGGGTGTAGGATCAGCCAGGGCTGAACTCTCCTGTGCAATCCGGAAAGTAAAGAGAAAGTACGCACAGAAGATCCACAGACAACAGGGACAACACGAGGCACATGTGGCAAAGGTTCAAGTCAACCTTGCGAATTAAGGACAATGACATCTCCCTCCTAGACAGACTGAACATCATTTATGCATGGTTCGATGAGAAGCTCTATGCCCCCCTGTTGGTTGGGCCCCCTGCTGAGCTGCTGTTGAGGTGAGGAGATCCCTATCTAAGGTGAACCCACACAAGGGGGTGGGACCAGACAAAATAATTGGTTGGGTACTGAAAGACTGCACAGACCAATTTATGGAGGTTTTCACGTTCATCTTCAGCACGTCACTGCAGCAGTCAATCTTTCCCGCAGGGTTCAAGGCAGCCACCATCATCCCAGTACCCATGAGGGCAACAATAACAGGCCTCAATGACTACTGCCCTGTGGCTCAGATTTCTATTAAGAAATAGTTTGAAATTCTGGTAATTGAATGCATCAAAGCACACCTCCCAGAAATGGTTTGATCCATTAGAATTCATCTATGGAAGAAACCATTCCACAGACAATGCTATAGCCTTGTCCCTTCACTCTGTCCTGACCCACCTAGAGAATGACTCCTCATAGCCAGACTGCTGTACATTGACTTCAACTCGGCGTTTAATATGATCATTCCTTAGAGGTTGTTGGGACTCAATATATCTTACTGTAAGCTGGACTTCCTAACAGAAAGACCACAGTCCCTTTGGGGCAGTAGCATAATGCCAAGTACCATCACACTGAGCACTGGGTGTTTGTATTCAGCCCACTACTGTTCAAACTATTGCTCATGACAGCATTGCCAGGTCCAGCTCCATCAGTGTCATCAAGTTTGCAGGTGACACAACAGTCGTCGGCCTCTTCAGCCAACAGCAGTCAGAATCCACTACAGCACACACGTCAAACTCTGGCCCCGATCATTTCAAAAATGTATGAGAGGTGGCCCGCCCTGCAGCGAGAGCCGATGCTGTTTTTTGGTAATGTCACCCCCACCATCCTCCCCCTTCATTTCACATCCTTCCCCATTGTAACACGAGAAATTGTAACACGAGAAGTCTGTTGATGTCATCAGCCGGCAAGCCAGTTGGAAGGCTCCCCGCAAAACCAATCACTTCTCCCACCTGTCGAGCGGTGCGGCGGATGGGCGAGCGCCTGTGATTTCCTGTCGGCACGACGGGCATGGCAGGCTGCGCACGCCCCTGCGCGCGACTGGCACCGGACGGCCCTTCCACAGCGCGAGCGCACTTCTCCCGGTCACCACGGCCTTCAGCGCTCGCACCCGCGCGGACCCCAGGGACGGCTGGTTCGGCCCTGCACGTGAAGAGAGAGATGGTGGCTGTCCGCAAAGGCGGATCGGCAGCGCACTGGGCCTGAGTGGGTGGGTAAGCAGGGGTGGGCAGAGGGTGTAGGTGAGGAGTAATGGGCAGAGGAAGTTATGGTGGTGTGAGGGGCAGATAGAGGGAGGGATGAGTAGAAGGAGGGGTGGATAGGGAAGAGGTAAAAGGGGAGGGGCAGGGCAAGTAGGGGAGGGGTGACTAGAGGGTGAGAGATGGGTAGAGGGAGGGACAGATTGAGGGGAGAGGCAGTAGAGGGGCGTGTATAGGATGGGGTGGGTAGAGGCAGAGCGAGTGGAGTGAGGGGTGAGTAGAGGTTGGGTAAAGGACTGGTCAGGTAGAGGGATGGTAGGTCGAGGGTGAATAGAGGCCTAGAGCTTGAGGAGTGAGCAGGAAATGCTGAGTCCTGATTCAGGCCGAAATGAACACAGCCTGTGAATGCTGACGACATCTCCACAGGGACCAAATATGTTTCCCTCAGGTCAAGCAAAGGGTGAACTTGAGCTACCTACTCCTGACCTGTAACATTATCCTCCTAAAGTTATATCCTAAAGTTTAACATTACATATGTTGAAAGAAGAGAAAACATGCAGATGTTGTTGAAAATTTTCAATAATTATTTAGTTCGGCCCTCGACTTAGTCCAAGTTTTTAATTTTGGCCCTCCGTGAATTTGAGTTTGACACCCCTGCACTACAGGGAAGAATGTAAAGTCTTGAGAAATGATGCGAGAGTAACAAAATAAGAGAGATGATCGTGAACTTCAGGAAGACCTGGAACAACCACCCGCCACAGCACATCAATAATTTTGAGGTAGAGAAAGTGGAAAGCACCAAGTTCCTTGGAGTTCATTTAACTAGTGCCTATCATGGACACTCAACATCTCCTCACTTATCAGGAAGGTGAAAAGTAACTGCACTTCCTGAGAAGATTGAAGAGGGTAAGGCTACCGGCTACCATTATGTCAACCTTCTATAGAAGCTCTATCGAGAGCATCCTAGCTGGCTGCATCAGAGTGTAGTCTGGTTGCTGCAGAGAAATGGATCAGAGGTCAATCCACGGGACCTTAAGAATGGTAGAGAGGATTGGGGGAGTTTCCCTCCTCCCCAGTGACTTGATCTACTTGGATCGTTGTCTGAGGAGGGCACCCAAAATCGTCGAGGGCCCCTTCCACCCTGCATGCAGCATCATTCAGCTGCTCACATCGGGGAAGAAATATAGGAGTATCAGAGTATAGGAGCAGGTTGAGAAACACTTTCATCCCACGGGCAGTGGGAATGCTGAACGACCAAAGGAACTGCTCACACTAACCATCTGAGGCTCTCCTATCCATGACGCAATATTTATTTATTTATTTGTATAGCTGAAATAATTGTCCTGCATATATTTGTCTGTATGTGAGTCCTTGTGTGCACGTTTTTCACCGAGGACTGGAGAACCCTGTTTCGTCGGGTTGTACTTGTGCAATCAAATGATAACAAACGACATTATTTTTCAGGAAGAAATGATGGATCTGCATATGTTATGCATTCTTTTCTGGTACAAGAAGATGAAAAGTTACCTAACTGTAGTTACCAAAAGTGAAGGGTATTTTTAGAATTAAACAAAAATAAAAAGTATCAAGCCTGAGGATTAACCTCAGATTGGAATTCAGCAAGAAATAATATGGTGTGAAACACAAAATTCTGCAGATGCTGCGATTGTTCAAAGTCCGATGTTCGAAGTTCAACATTCAGATTTAGTGTCACTGTTTGAATATTTAACTATCTGAGCACGCACGTTGGCTGATGTACCTGTGGCTTCTCCCACTGACTCCTGAATAAGGATGACGTTTCACAGCCCCCTGCCCAGTTCAGGACAGTTGGCCAGCATGGATGTGCCTCCACTCTATTGTCAATAAAAGCCTGTCAATTTTACAGTCTTTTGGAGTTGTTGATTGTGCATCAGTGCACACAACCCTGCAATTCTATTTTTCTGTGGGCCAGGCAAACTTTCCACTTATCTGTAGTGCAAAAAACGTACTCAAGAAAAGATATGTATAACAAAGAAAGAAGTGGAAACAAATAGTGCAATCCAGAAAATAAATATTCAATAATAATTAATGTGCAATGTATGAGTCCTTAAATAAGTCTCAATTTTTTTGTTTTGGAGCACAAGTTTTGGAGTTTGATGATCAGTGTAGAGGGGATTATGAGGTTGAATGGTGAGCTGTAGTCAATAAAAAGCATCCTAATGTATGTACCTTTGCTGTCCAGGTATTCCAGGGCTTCGTGGAGAGTCAATGACATAGTATATCAGCTATAGAGCTGTTGCTGTGGTCGGCAAATTGGAACAGAGCCATGTCTTCTCTCAGGCAGGAGCTGATATGCTTCAATGTCTGCCACTCAAAACACTTCAGCCCTGTGAATGTTGAGTGCAACTGGTCGATAGCCATTTAGGCAGGTTACCACACTCTTCTTAGGCATCGGTATGATCGAGGCCTCTTTGAAACTAGTGGGTACCGCATCTTGCTGGAATGAGAAGTTGAAGATGTCTGTAAACCCATTGGCAAGTTGGTTAGCACAGCTTTTCAGTATGTGGCCGGGTACTCTGTCCAGACCAGATGCTTTCTTGGATTCACTCTTCTGAATGCAGCCCACTCGTCATCCTCGGATACATGAGGGTGCACAGCGGATCTTGCCTGAGCATAGAAGGCACTGTTCATCTAGGAGTGAAGCTTTTCTGTCTCCTTCTGCACTGGATTTGGTTTTGACCCAGGTTATGCCATTTAGGCCCTGCTACAGCTGTCAGGTATGCTTCATGGTTTCTATTCTTGTCTGGAATCTCCACTTAACCTGGGAGATGGCTTTCCAAAGGTTGCACCTGCTCCTTCTGTAATGTTCTGGATCTCCAGACTTAAATGCCTATGATCTGGCTCTCAGCAGGTCCTGGATTTCATCATCCATCCAGGGCTATTGGTTGTGGAAAACCCTGAACGATGTGATGGGGATTGCAGTAAAAACACAAAAATACTTGAGGAACCTAGCAGGTCTCTGAATCATAAAACTACTATGATTCTCTCATCATTGAAGAAGAGACAAACAATATACCAGAATGCCACAGAACCAAAAATCAAATGAAAAGCAGGAATTAAAGGAAATTAATTCACGTTAGTGAAATAAAACTTGGGGGCATGAAAATCTGCACCTAAAAATGATACCCATGGCCTTCTGTACTATCCAACTCTCACTGCCTCCAGATTTAGAGGAAGAACACCTTATTTTCTATCTAGGCACTCTCCAACCAGATGGCATTAACATCGACTGCTATGCTTTCTGCTAACCTACTTGCCGTTTTCCCCTCCCCCTTTCCAGTTCACCCCTCTCTTCCCTTCCTCCTCCTCCCAGCCATCCCTCCTCCCCTTATCACTGCTGTTCCCTCCCTTCATTTTCCATCCATCATCTCCTGGTTTTGTCACCCCCCACCCCACCCCCTTCCCTGGCCCATTCTTTTGTTTGGACGTCTGCCAACATTCTTCTATACTTTAATGAAGGGCTCAAGCTCGAAATGTCGGTGATGTATTTGTACCTTTGCTGCATAATCTGAGGCGCCTGCAAGCTCACACCAAGACACAAGAGAAACTTGTCCGTGAACTACTCTTTGCAGACGATGCCGCTTTAGTTGCCCATTCAGAGCCAGCTCTTCAGCGCTTGACGTCCTCCTTTGCGGAAACTGCCAAAATGTTTGGCCTGGAAGTCAGCCTGAAGAAAACTGAGGTCCTCCATCAGCCAGCTCCCCACCATGACTACCAGCCCCCCCACATCTCCATCGGGCACACAAAACTCAAAACGGTCAACCAGTTTACCTATCTCAGCTGCACCATTTCATCAGATGCAGGGATCGAAAATGAGATAGACAACAGACTCGCCAAGGCAAATAGCGCCTTTGGAAGACTACACAAAAGAGTCTGGAAAAACAACCAACTGAAAAACCTCACAAAGATAAGCGTATACAGAGCCGTTGTCATACCCACACTCCTGTTCGGCTCCGAATCATGGGTCCTCTACCGGCATCACCTACGGCTCCTAGAACACTTCCACCAGCGTTGTCTCCGCTCCATCCTCAACATCCATTGGAGCGCTTTCATCCCGAACGTCGAAGTACTCGAGATGGCAGAGGTCGACAGCATCGAGTCCACGCTGCTGAAGATCCAGCTGCGCTGGGTGGGTCACGTCTCCAGAATGGAGGACCATTGCCTTCCCAAGATCGTGTTATATGGCGAGCTCTCCACTGGCCACCGTGACAGAGGTGCACCAAAGAAAAGGTACAAGGACTGCCTAAAGAAATCTCTTGGTGCCTGCCACATTGACCACCGCCAGTGGGCTGATATCGCCTCAAACCGTGCATGTTGGCGCCTCACAGTTTGGCGGGCAGCAACCTCCTTTGAAGAAGACCGCAGAGCCCACCTCACTGACAAAAGGCAAAGGAGGAAAAACCCAACACCCATCCCCAACCAACCAATTTTCCCCTGCAGCCGCTGCAACCGTGTCTGCCTGTCCCACATCGGACTTGTCAGCCACAAACGAGCCTGCAGCTGACGTGGACTTTTACCCACTCCATAAATCTTCGTCCGCGAAGCCAAGCCAAAGAAAGAAAAGACATAAAGGGCACTGTTTGACCAGCTGAGTTTCTCCAGCGTTTTGTGCTTTTACCCCATGGAAATAATGGTTGTCATCTTCTAAAATCCCACCAATTCTGGAATGCTTTCTGTACACTGGAGAATGAAAAATATATTCCCATTATTTTGCTGTTTCTAAGTGACTTGTGCTTGAATTTAGAGCACATGGCAATGGGGGTAATATATAATTGGAGTGAGTATCTAAAATGTGAAGTTATGCACTTTATAAAAATAAAATCAAAGAAAGAGCATTGGTGAAATGATGAAATATGTGATAAAAGGAACCTCGATGACCTTGTTCACTGGTTACTGAAAGGAAACAATGAGAAGCAGCAAACAACTGAGTCGGCAACTGATACATCAGCCTTGTTTATTAGTTTTAAGTGCCAGTATAAGGGTACCTTATCAAAATTATACAGAGCCTTCGGGAGACCATAGCTGGTACATCAGTCAATGATGGGAGAATACCAAAAGTTTAACTGATTTCCTGGGGTTGGCAGAAATATCACATGAGAAGAAATTGGGTGAATTATGGTTGTGAAGACTGAGGGGAGATCTAACTGCAGCATACAAAATTTTGACTGGGCCCAATGGGTTGAATGCAGAGAGGATGATTCCCATAGACAGATGATCCATAACCAGGGACCACCATTGAACATGAGGTAAGACACAAGGACTGAGATGAGCAGAAGCTTCCTCACTTAAAGAATGGTGTACTTGAGGAGCTCTGTATCTCCAAGACCGAGGAGGGCAAGTCATTGTTTAAGGTGGTAACGCATACCTTTTCAAACACAATAGATTCAAGGAGATGGCAGAGAAATGACATTGAATTAAAGAATGATTGAATTGGGTGGCAGAGCTCTTTTGAAAGGCAAAAAAAGGTCTCTGCCTCCTCCACCCAATTTTCTATTTTCTTGTGTGCATTACTAGGAGGGAAATCTATCAGTTGTATTTTTCCCCAACTGTTACGTCCTTGGCAATAGTATTTGATTGCCTGGGGAAGACTAAATGCCTTACATGACTCCGCAGTCACGGTGCACTCATGGTGGAAGGAGACAATGTTTAAAATGATGTATGTGGTACAGACAGAGCTGGATTTGAATAAAGTAGTAGTGGATGTGACGAGACTGCAGATCTGAGCTGATCTGAATCTATTGGTTGCAGGGTTTTCTTTCTGCAAGCTGCTTAGCCTGCATCTGGTCCAGAATTAAAATTTCACCCACTCCCGATGGGACTGCCTGCATCTCTCTTTGAAATATGACTGAGCTGAGAACAACTTGGCCACATCCAGATACGGTTTGTAGATTGATTCTGTGCATTTGGTTAGAAGTGCATTTATTTTTCCTAATAACTCAAGTGTCATGGGAACCCCTTGTAATACGTATTTATTCAGATATTTTTGGGTGTGATAAAAGCCAGCTGAAAAATCACTTGATAAGATAATCTAACCATAATAATGTATTTAAAGCAGTGAAACAGGTAACTTGGCCCAATTTCTCTGCGTTAATATTTATGCCCACTTGAACCCTCCAACTTAATTTTTAAAATATATTTTGAGGATCTAGGTGTCACTGATAAGGTTAAAATTTGTTTCTCATTGCTAATTGTCCATTTCCCATATCACCCATATTAGTGGGCTTGGCATTATGAGTAGACTTGATAAGAATGGCATATTTATTCCTCCCAATGAAGGGTATTTATGAACAATCCAGTAAATGTAGTAGTCATCATGGCTAAAAGCATTTTAAAAAAACTATTAATCTGAATTCGTGAACACAGCCCAGGACGTCACAGGCAAAACCCTCACCACTATTGAGCACATCAGCAGGGAACGCCGCTGTCAGAGAGCAACAGCAATCATCAAGGATCCACACCACCCAGCAAACACTCTATTCTCATTGCTGCCATCAGGAAAGAGGTCAAGACTCACACCACCAGGTTCAGTATCAGCTGCTCCCCTCCAGCATCAGACTCCTCAACAATAAACTCAATCAGAGACTCATTTCAGGGCACTTACTTGTGCATTTTAATTCTCTCTGATTTGCAGCGTTTGTTTACATTTGCTATCTGTTTACATTTCTTTATTTATTTACGGTGTATGTTTTTTTTTGCACTACCAACAAGTGGCGATCCGCAGGAAAATGAATCTCAGGGTGATGCCATGTGTGTACTCTGACAATAAATCTGAAATATCTGAAATCTGAATTTGAATCTTGTTTTGGGAAGGATTTTAATGCCGAAATTTGGGTTATTGAGGCCTCTAGTAATCTAGCCATGTACCATCATCTTAACCTGTCAAGGGAAATCTCTATCTCTTCTGACATATCCATCTGGTTTTGAATGCAATCAATTCAAACAGGCAAATAGATACCAAATTAGTTGATTTATTTTACAATTTTAAATATTCTGGGAAGAAATTAACCACCATTAGTATTGAGTTCTTGTCATCCAATTCTATTGAAAGAATGGAACCAAACTTGGGGAGTGAGTACAACCTACAGGTGTATAATTCTTGAGCAAAGACAATGCAAATTTTTACTGATCTCAATCTGAAGAAATAAAGACTGGAAACAAAAGAACAAATGACTTTAATATATCCTTTGAAGAACTCACAATGTCCATAAGTGAAGTTGTAAATTTTGTAATGTAGGAATTATAGGAGGTACTCAGTCAATTTTCTTGGGGCTTTATCTTTCTTGTTGAAAGATAATGGTAAAGCCTAATCATTTGACTTTATTTTCACTTTTGGCCATGTTTCCTGATCCTCTGTTCTTTATTCAATATATCTTTACCCGAGATACAAAATTAAAAGTTGCCCCAATGATTTAACAAGCCTGATAGTTTTCAGTTCCTAAATAATAATCTGCAGGTTTAATGAAACTGACTTAAAACACAATATGCCATCATATTCCACCAATGAATACAAACTGCAGAATAGATTTCAATGAGCTCACAGGTTAAATGTATATTCACGCAGCACAAATCCATGAAAACATCCATCCCTGCATAAAGGCACATGCATATCTTTCCCATTTCAGAGAACTTTCCCACTTCTGATGTACCTGTACTTTAACAAAATTTCCTAGTTGATGCAATCTGTGAAACTAACATGGCACCTATAGTGATAGAGTGCTACCACCAGGAGTTGGAGATGGAGTGTGTGGCATCTGGAGAATGTTGCATCTTGGGTAGATTCAAGATGGATGCCTCCACACGAGGTCTGGTCTTTTTTTTTAGTGCTGTTTGCTTAGTTAATATATCTAGTTGTTTAAAAAGAACCCAAGTTTCTTAATTGTAATAAAAGAAACATCACATGGTACCATGAATGGAAAAATGCAAGAGGAGGGCCTGAACTGTTGTTTATTGACCAGGGATAAACGCTGACATTGACAAGATGGTTTCCAGCTGTGAAATCTGTTTTAAACTTCACACAAAGCAACCCACAAAAATAACTGACATACCAGAAAGTTGGGACTGATCTGTTCCATATGGATGGAAATAATTACTTGCTGGTTATTGATTATCTAGCAAACTATCCGGAAATTGCGCTGCTTCCTCGCATGATTGCTGCTTGTGTGATCCAATATATGAAATCAATCTTTATAAGACACTGAATTCTTCAAATGGTCTTCAGTGACAAAGGACCTTGCTACAGTTGAAGGGAATTCCAGAACTTTGCAGAATATGATTTTCAACATGTGACTTCAAGTCCTCGGCATCCTCAGACAAACAGCAAAGAAAGGAGTTCACATAAACAGTTGCTTAAGCACTAGACAGTGGCTCAGACCCGTATGTAGCTCTATTGAGTTAGAACTTTACCACTTGAACATGTCACCTGCTGAGCTTTTGATTGGATGTTGACTACACACCACAGCAAACATGGACCAAGATGTCAAAAATGTTGAAAAGTTTCTGCAAGGGAGACAAAAGGCAAACTATGTCAAGGCAGCAAGAAGCTTAGGCTCACTGGCTCAACAGGACACAGCAAGACTCAGAGAATCCAACATTTGGGACAAAAAAACTACTGTTCTGGGAGAAGTAAATCCAAGATCCTACACTGTCAGAGCAGAGGAGGGTCAAATACTGAGGAACAATCGAAGTAGCCTGCTGAAAACGCGCAAGATATTGCAGGAACAGACAGATACAGAGGATTCAGCCTGAACAGCCAGAAGAAACACCATCAGTGCTAAACAGCAGTGGGCTAGCAGAACCAACACAACCCCCTGTATTTTGAAGATTCACGAGTTGCCAAAGCACCTGACAGACTGCATCTATAAAAGTTTGTACTTTAAATGGAAGAATACTGTATTAATGTGTCATGATAGATTAAATATCTCAAGGAAAGGGGATATAGTGATAGAGTTCTACCATCAGGAGGAGTCGAAGACAGAGTGTTCTCAACTATTTTCTTTCCACTCACATACCACTTTAAGTAATCCCTGTGCCATCGGTGCTCTGTGATTAGTAAGGGATTGATTATGGTGGTATGTGACCGGGAAGGGAAGGTTGAGAACCACTGCTCTAGACCCAATTGTTACTGAAATATTTAGCATGAGAAAAATTGTCATTGGCCCGTTTCCTTTGGAGTTATGAAACGGTGCACATAGTGAGTCAATTAGGTACGATTAAAACAGTGATTTTCAAACTTTTTCTTTCCACCCACATACCACTTTAGGCAATCCCTTACTAATCACAGAGCAAATATGGCATAGGCAATACTTCAAGTGGTACGTGAGTGGAAAGAAAAAGATTGAGAACCACTGGTGTAGCATCTGGGGAATGTTGCATCTTGGGAATGCTGTTGCTTCTTGGGTAGATTCAAGATGGATGCCTCTGCATGAGGTCCGGTCTGTGTGTTCTGATTTTAGTGCTATTTGTGTAGTTAATAAATCTAGTTGTTTAAAAATAACCCGTTTCTTTATTGTAATAGAAGGAACATCATAGCACTATTAATAGGTAATTATGTCTGATGTTGTTACTGTACCATTCAACTATATTTCCAATAATCTTTCATTCCTTCTGCTCCACCCACTGATGAGACATTATCCTCATTAATTCCTCACAGAAATGAACACTGGAGTTGTAACCACATTAAACTTGAAAACTCATCATTCAAATAAAAGTGCACACGGTTAAACAGAAATTTGTCAGGATATGCATCTGTCTTTCCCTTAATTAAGTGACATAATTAATGCTCCATTTTCTTGAAATTGAACAATAAGCATGAGATAATCTGTAAATTTCTAACAAGCACTCCAATAATTTTCTGGTATTATTTATTGTCCCTTAAGAATTTAAAAAAAAAATTACTCCAAGTTTGATCATTTTTACTGAGTTGGATTACAATACGAATTTCATCTTTCATTTGATCTCCAGTATTTAATCAACACAGAAACCTAGAATTGCTTTCAAAACTGGTGAACAGAAACTGTAAATAAATATTGCAGTGAGCACTAGTCCCTGTATATACACGAGAAGCAATTATGTAATCTAAATTGACATCAACATTTGTATTTTTCATTTCCTAAACCATTTTTGAGGTCGAGTCACTATTTATTGTAACCTGTACCATTTTTGTGAGATTTCTTTTGCTGCTCTCTTTTCCCTTCAGGTATCAAGGGGGAAATACATATTTCTTTCTGAATTTCTTCAATTGCAGATGAGACTTACTAACTGTACGGTTTTATAAATGGAACTTGTCATCATTTGCTCTCCATCCATTTTTTGCCTTCTGCTGTATGTTGTCTATGAAAGATTATCCTCAACAGGTGCCCAAACTGCCTGATTTATTGTCTACTGATGCAATGCAAGATTGCTTGGGTCTGAACTGCTTGTCTCATCTCTTTTGACCTCTTCTTATTACTCCCAACAGTCTCCTTTGAACCTCAGTTCAGTTCTTTTCATGCTGTGATATTAAGGGCCAGGTGTGACAGAAATCGAAAGCTAAAAAGATTCTAGCACAAGGTTTGCCTTGATGACGATGGGTATTGATTGATGCTGAAGTACTGGTGACCTTTGGGTTTTTATTTAGTTTGCCTTTGTGCATCTGGCTTCTGCTTCTCGGTCATGCTTCTGTTATTTGTGATGATCATCCAAGCGTTTTAACTCTTCTGTTTGTTTAGGTATTCCAGATATCTGGATGAAATGTTCATTTTACTCTTCTGATTTATATCCCTTGCTTTTTACAACATTTGTTCATGTTAAATGTTCTCTCAAAATGTGCTCCTCACGCTGAAACTTATGGGAATTAAATTGAATGCTACCAGGCATCATGATCCCCTGTAACCGGTGCTCAGTTGCCTCATATGGGCAAGGCCATTCATTTTATGCTCTCACATCTCCACCCTTTTATATACAGGTGTAGTACCAGGCTTGGCCAAAGTAGTGATGTGAAGCATGGTGGGGCCATATGGCTGAATCTCAGATGGGAGCTCCTTTGTAGCTGGTGGCAGATGTCTGAATGAACTTGGGAAAGAGTGAGCACACCGGCTTTTAGATTCCGCCTTAGTTAACGTGGAGTGAAAGGGAGACATCTTCTTCCCATCATAATTCAACAAACCCTCCATATCCAAAGTCAGAAATGCATGTAGGGGAAAACCACAAACAACTTCAACATCAGAACCAAAGATCCAAGGCCATGAATTCGTGACACACGATCTGAGTTGTAAGTATCAGTAAATATATGATCAAAGGAGAAAGTGCTGCATCGCCAGTGCCAACAGTAGCAGATCCACAGAGGAGCATCTTCCTGTTTTAGAGGTGAAGTGTTGGCTACTATTATAGCAAATAATAGTGGAATACAGAAACAATGAAGATGACTGCACTCATGACTGATTTAATTCGTAGGTTCTTCTGCTCTGATCTCATTAATTGAGAGTAATACAGAAAAAGACAAAAGGTGAGCACAGCTCCATTACTGAGATGCCTGGTCAGAAATGGGCACTGGTACAGAACACTTCAAGGAATAGTCTGAGCAGAGAGAGTCTGCAAGCATTCAACAACCAGACAAGGCACACCAGGCAAAAACCTATGTGAGGGAAATAAGGCAGGCAAAGCCACGTGGAAGGAAGAAATGTCACATATGTTCAAGTTCAAATTAAGTTTGTCATCTGATTGTACATATATTGTACAACCAGACAAAACTACACATCTCAGACAGTACACCCTATACACAAATGACATATGTACACAACAATCCAAAATAAAAAATTTATATGTTTCTAGGATTGTTCAACAGTCTCATCGACTGCAGATTGAGGCTGTTTCCCAGTCTGGCGAACCTAGTTTTTATGCTAAAAAAAATATGGAAAATAGTCTTATAAGTGATTAGCTGCATAATTGTTATTTGTATTGTATTTGGACGTGATCAAATAATATAGAAAGAAAGGACCTCTGCAAAAAAGAATGTATTTTTCCTTTTCATTTAGTCACTCTTAATAAGGGTATTTCTAGGAAGGGCAGCAGATCTAGCCTACCCACAATTGCCTTGGAAACAATGGTGATAGCATGGGAGCTCCAGGAGTTGCATGCAGTGACGTCAATGGGACCACATTGTATTTTCAAGTCAGAGTAGAGTGCCACTTGGAGGAGAACCAAGTTGGTGATGTTCCCATGCATTTGCCACCCTTGATCTTCATGGAGGTATGGTTTGTGGTTTGGAAGTTGTTGTCAAAGAAATCTTAGTGAGTTGCAGCTTTGCATTTTTGCAGAAGGTACACATTAGCCATGACAGGTAGGTGGTAGAAGGAGTGAATGCTTAGGGTGGAGAGAAAGGAGTTCATCAAGTGGTTCCTTTGTTCTGTGTTGAACTTCCTGAGCTTTCCTAGAGCTGCAATCATCTAGGCAGTGGGAATAAATTGCCTCAGGTATGTCAGGTGGACAGAAGTCAGCTTTGGAAGTTTAATATTCCATGCGAGTTAACTGTCACACAAAAATACAATGGACAGATGCACCAAAATCTTACTTTCTGCAGCCAGACAAGTACTTAAGATATTACCATCCACAAACTTAAAAATGTAAATGATCACAAATGCAAAACCAAAAAAACCTAATATCAAAGGATAGATGAATATTCACAGTTGTAGCTAGTTCAAGAAAAAAAAAAGTCATTTCAGTAGTGCAAACAGATCTTTTGGTGGTCATGGAGGCAGTTTGTAGTCTGAGTTAGTGTAGTATGGAAAGGTTCAAAAGACAGAGTTGTTTTTGAACTGGAGGTGCCGGACTCAATGGATTAGATTCAATCATCGCACAAAAACGGGCTTTTAATTTACTCTTGCAGTCACACGAATTATGAAGCTGATCCAATGATACTGCTGGCCAAACAAAACTCCCTCATAGTTGATGGTGATGGAATCCAGAGAGGGTCTGCTAATGGATGCCCACACCTCCTTTTAACATGGATGTTAGTTGTGATTTATCTCTCCATGCCTGATACTGTCCAGGCCTTGGCAAATGCCAGTACAGGTTGTTTTATTATCAGAGGACCAGTGATTTGGTTTCGACTTCTCTGAAAGGAGATTGCTATTGGTCTCTCCCAGTCTGGATGGAAAGGAATTCCAAGCTCATCAATTTCATCACCCTCCTCCTTCTCCCCTTGATCCACAGAGGATGGAGGAAGCAATGATTGCCAACTGATGATACAGAAGTTGGTGCTAAATCATCAGACACTCTCTGCTCTCTTCTGTAAGGTGCCTGCAAAGATCTTTCAATGCAGCAGAATTATTGGAGCACACGGAGGATCATGGTGAAAACATCCATGTAATTGTGGAAAGATTGCGCAGTGAATTAAGGAGCCAGATGGTTAGAAGGTAAGCATCAACACCAAGTCATCTCTCACTGATCTAGTAGTTACTAAATGATAGAGGCAGAATCGCCCAGTTTAATGTGTGAGAATCCCAGGTTGCATTGCCCACGAGGATCTAATGATCTCAGAAAAGCTGTACATTGAGGATATGATAACCTTTGCTGTTGAAGCGTAATTCCTCATTTTCAGCCACAGCCCTCAGGCAATGCAGGCTCCCTGTGCCTTCAAGACACAAGCACACACACTTCCTGCAACTCTCTGCCTGAGGAGACATCAGTGAGTCTGACTTCCAGAACTGGAGAGCTTCTATTATCTGCGCAATCTTGTATTGATTGAGATGGGCGTCTGATTGAGATAGATGGGAGAGCTGGTAAGATTCAGTTGTAAAGAATTTCCTAGCAACAATCAACAATAACAACACTGACCAATAGTCCTCATATGGCTTTGAGACTGCAGTTGAGGCAAATGTCTATCAACACTTCCTCATTGAACACTGGTCTGCACTGGTCAATAAAGCAAAACTATGTCCTAATTACACATAATGGGACAGCCAGGCTGGGAAATAATTTCTTTCCATAGGATGCGAGATTGACAAATAGCATCCTGTAACCTAGTACTGTAAATCATCCAAAAATCTTTCTATATGTTTATTTCAAATTATATCTTTATGTATATAGGTGATGACCATACAGTGTGTATTGAGCATGTTATGTGGGCCATGATCTAGAATACTCTGTTTCGGCTGGTTGTACATGTACAGTCAGATGATAATAAACTTGAACATTTATAATAGGTTCTCTTTGAATATCTATTTTTCTCCTTCCTGGAAGTTTGAATTGCACTGTGGCCTTATTCCTTTTCCCTGTATAATCCCAGAAAAGTGGCCAACGATACATCTATTTCTGGCAAAATATAACTATGGCTGAAAGTAAAATCAAAAACATAGCCACAGCACTCCCTGAAGGCGTTGGAATCATTTATCTCTTTTGACAACAGCAACACCACACATCCACCCAAATCCTTTCAATAAATTATCAGGAAACTGCAAATTGTTGACACATCCTTTAAATAGTGCAGGTGATAAGTTGATCAGAGGCGAAGGGATGGGCTCTTGTTGCTATTGGATTCCGCACAAGTTTAACATGGCACTGGTGGGATAGCCATGATCCAGGCTCTACGATCAAAGATCTGGCTGCTCTGCATATTTCCGATGCAGGAACATGACTCACAACACAACTTTCCATATGGCAGACAAAAATAAATAATTCACCTGCAATTTGGAATGACTGGAACTATGGAGCCCAGTTCACGACAATAAATTCTGATTTTGAGTTTCACATCGTAGCATTGGGCCAAACTTTCATTGAGTATAGTGGGTCAATTGCTTTGGGTTTTCACCCATATTTACCTGATGGGTATCAACATCTATGTTTACTTATTACATTTTAGCATTTAATTTAGTTTAGAGATGCAGCACCATAACAGGCCCTTGTGACCCACAAGTCCACACCGTGCAAATACGCCCATGTGACCGATTAACCACTTAATCCTGCACTTTAATAGAATAAAATGACTTAGGGCATCATGCAGCAGTCAAAATGCCAACATCCCCTGCTTTATTTCATTTTAACTTTATCTGTCCTCCACACCGTTCACTGAATAGTACAAATCAAAGTCTCAAGAGATCTATTACACCTGAGAGATCAGCTGGTGAACTCATCTCAAACATGACACTTCTACCAGTGGAGCATTTCTTTAGCATCATCCTGAAATGTCAATGTGGATTATCCATTTGAAAGTGCAAGCTATCTAATTGGTCGTCAGAAATGCCATGAGAGAAATATCACAGAAAAAAAGAAGACACCTCAAAATGTATCTCTTCCACTGGACCTAGTTATCCAGTTAGTTAGTTACACCCAGGACTGTGTGTTTCTGCTACTGTTGCAGAGTGCAATTGCTCTCTGGGAACACAGCTCCCAATTCATGGACAGTACACAGAGATCCTCCTGATGCACATGGTTGGCTGCAGTGCCAAGACTGGCAATTGAAGTGGGTGAAGACATGCTCCACCCCTGACCCAACTTGCTCGCTGTCTAACCTGCCATTCAAACTGATGTACACAAACACTCACTGTCAATCAGGATCCAGAGAAGCATAGCAATTTTAAGTTTATAAACTATTAAAACACACGTTAAAGATACAAGGATAAAACCCACTCACCGACACTTAAAACACGATGCATTTTAACTATATCAATAAATTGCTTTTATTTGATGATCTCCAATCAGCTAAGTCCTCCCAAAAGTTTCAATCACTCACTGTACTTGTGCTACGTTAACCAGCTGTAGATGAATGTCCCACAGCTGGGAAACCCATCAAATTTTCTCTGGCCTAAGGCTCATTCTCTGTTGAGTGGAAAGTGACACTGAAACTTCTGCTCAGGAATTGCACTGTTACGGACATACCTGTCAACAAATCCATCGCAAATCCCAGCAGAAAATACATCTTAACTTTTCTCCCTCAGGCATTGGCAGCTATAATGAATTTCAGAATATTCCTAAGGGGAGCTGGCCTTTTAAATGAGTTGGAAGAAGGATCTGCTTTTGTGATTACAGAATGCCTGGTTGGTGTGTGTTGTGTGATGCAGCATTGCCTTTTACTTGAAAGCAACATTCTCCAAGTTTCAATGAGCCATGACAGGGGAGGTTCACTGACTTAATTGAATGAATGATGAACATTTTGAGCTAAGCAGGATTTACAAAACCAGTAAAGAGGACGATCATTAGTAATTTCAAATAAAATTTGACCATTAATTCATTAACTGAGTTTCAGGAAATATTTACAAATGTCATTTTGCAATTGAATTATTCTTTGCCGCCATATGAGAAAACCACAATATTAAACTAAATAAAGGAAATTAAGCTAGAAAAAAAATGTTACCAGTTGACGTGACATCATTAAAAATCCTCGTTATCCCATAACCCTGCAAATTATAGGTACATTTTCTACATCAGAATTTGTGATATGTTTTATCAACATCACCCCGAAATTTTCCAACTACATACTTTCCTTTCTGGTTTACACACAAGGTAGATGAGCTCACCACATGGATAGGAACGTGGGACTGTGACACTAGAACTCGTACAAAAACATGGGAGACGTATCGGGCAGAGCAGGCAGCTCAATGCTGCTATAAGTGCAATAGAGAGGAAGGGGGGTTGTGTATTTAACTAGGGTGAACATTATGGCAGTACTTCGAGAGGATATACGTGGGGGAAACATCTGTATGAGTAGAACTTAAAAAAGGGGTGAGTACTTTGAAAGGATAGCTTCCCAATAATCTGTGGGAAATAGAGGAGTAAATATGTAGGGAAATCACAGATAGATGTAGGATTAATAGTGTTGTAATAGCAGTTGATTTTTATTTCCCAAATGTTGACTGCAATTCAATGGGCCAGAATTTGTTTAATGTGTCCAGGAAAGTTTTCACAAGCAACATGCTAAAGGGAGCAATGTTGGACTTCTCTTGGGTAGTGAGTGCCAATAGGGGAACACATTGGGACTCGTGACCACAATTCTAATGGTTTTGGAAATAATTCTGGAAGAAGGTAGGACTGATCCACAAGATAAAGTCTTAAATTGGGGCAAGGCAAATTTTGATCGCATTACAAAGGAACTTACAAAAATTGATTGGGAGAGCTTGTTAGCAGGTTGTTTGAAAATTGGGAGACCATTGGAAGCGAGACAGGGAGAGAGTTCTGAGCCACATGTTCCTGTCAGAGTGAAGGACAAAGTAGGCAGAATTAGGGAACACTGGCTGAGGAGAAATGTTGAGCCTCTGACATGAAGAAAGGAGGCATATGTCAGGTACTGGCGACTGGGATCAAACAAAATCTATGCAAATTTAAAACTAAATTTCAATGTTGACATATTGGCCATTTTGGTCCATGAGTCCATGCCACCCAATTAACCTACAACTCCCTAGTAGGTTTCAAACGGGAGGAAACTGGAGCACCCAGGGAAAATACACGCAGACACGGGGAGAACGTACAAACTCCTTACAGACAATGTGGGATTCGAACCCTGGTCTCAACTGCAGGCCAAAAAAAGATAAAGATATATCACAAGGACCTGAAGGGGAGCTAGGATATCCTTGGCAGACAAGGTAATGGAGAATCCCAAGAGATTCCTTAGGTATATTAATAGCAAAACAATAAGAGAGAGAATAGATCCCCTTGAGGAGAAGTGTAGTCTTCTAAATGTGGAGCCTTGGAGGTTTCAAGTGAATATTTCTCATCTATATTTAATATGGAGAGGGTAGTGGGATCTAGGGAATGCAGAGAAATGAACAGTGATGTACTGATACATATCAATATTATGAAAGGGGATAAACTGTCCGTCTTGAGGTGCACAAAGATGGATAAATCCCTGGAGTGTGACCAAGGGTGGCACGATTAGGATAGCATTTAGTGCAGTGCTAATCCCAGCGCTAGTGATCTGGGTTCAAATCCACAGCTGTCAGCAAGGAGTTTGTACAATCTCCCAGTGTCTGTGTGGGTTTCTTCCAGGTGCTCTGGTTTCCTCCAACCCTCCAAAAACATATGGGGTTTTTCTGTTAATCAGTGTATTTGGGCACCAAGGGCTAATTGCCCTGAACGGCCTGTTACCATTGCAGTACCTCTAAATTAAAACAATATGACTCTATAATATAATTGGTCAGGAGATAAATTATTTTATGCCAGTGGATTTTCTGGAATCTTTGTACTGTTGGCTTCAGAAGGGTAAAGAAGCATATAAATTGTTTTTCCACATTTAAATGGTGTTAAGCAACATCTTGTCTCATCATAACACTTTTTTCGGAAGTTCCATAACCATTACAATCTTCAGTGAAATGTTTCCAGAATGAAGCCTGTGAAGTTTCCCTGTGCTTTGCTGCACACCCTGACATTTTCACTACATGCTACTCTTTTCTTCAATAGCAAGATCCTGTAACTACCAGCAACCCTCCAGCTATTCTCTTTAAAGAATAGGAACTGCAGTGATGAATGGGGAGACCTGGACAGACTGGTGAAAAACGCTATCCACAAGTGGCATGTTCACCGAGAATTTACATTCAAGGTTTTGTTTTGGTTTGTTTGAAGATACTGCATTTTTCATGCCAAATCAGGGGTCAGTAAAAAGAAAAAAAAACCACAAATGTGCAGATACTCATATGAAGAAATTACTATTGTGGTTGTCTCCCAGCGACAAGCAGTAAAACCTGACGTGCATGCTTACATAAAGTAGCCTCCTGCTGAGCTCGCTTTTGCTATGTATTTCGTGCAGAGCATGCTGGGAAGCAGATCAGCACTGTCGCAGGCTGCCATGGAGATGAGGGGAAAACGGTGTGATTGGGAGGAGGGGGAGCGGAGAAGGAGGTAGGAAAGATGGGTTAAGGGGAAATTGAGGGAGTGGAAGGCTAACCAAGAGCAAGAATACTTTCTATGTGCAGTTCATGCATAAACATTTGGCACGATTTCTTTTCAAATCCAGTGCGTGTGTGTGTGTGTATGTGTGTGTGTGTTCCCCGAGACCCTGCAGGGCTACAACCAGCTGCTCCTTTGGGGAAGTCTGCAACGGCAGATGATGCCCACGGTCAGTTCTTCATTTTAATATGAAGGCTGGGTGATCTCCCTCACGTAGCAATTAGCAAAAGAAAAAACCCTGAGATGTGGCAGAGGGCCTTGAATGATCCTAAAACTAGAAAGGCGAGAGAGAGCCTGTGACCCTGACCTCCTTGGATAAAGTGGGTACATGAGTACGGCTGTATTAGAGGTCGCAAATTACAGAGAATGGAGGGGACAAAGAAAACAGTTTGAGTGCTAGCCCTTGAGGTAGCAGACTCAGTGGAGAAAGGAGTAATATAAATTACTGTTCTTTAAGTAAAGAGGAGCCCTTGTTTTTGAGACCGGTGACATTTAAAATAACCCCGGGGTCAAATTATGAGTGCTGAAATAGGATCAATGTTATTTAATTGAAAATTTAAGTTGGCTAAATGTCTCAAATGGTAACAACAAAAAATCTCACCAAAATGTTAAGGGTTGAATCCCTCACCAGACACTAAGGAGCATAGTGTTCTGCTATTCTGGATTAAGCTTATTTTCCTTTTCTTTTTAAAATATTTTTATTGATGTTTATATTGTGTAAAATTGAACAGTACAGTTATATATTGTAAAGTACAGTTCAAAAGAATTTTTTTTTAAAAAGCCTTATAATTTAAAACCCCAAGGTTAAAAGCTGACACCTAGGAATCATGAGGCAATAACCCAGAGATGGACAGCATAGCACCAAAGCTTCAGAACAACCCTAATTCTTTAAGTTATGATAATAGTCCGCAAATGGGCCCCACATCTTTTGAAAGTTATTATTTGATTCTTTAATGGCAGATCTAATTTTTTTCTAAACTTAAAGATATAATATCACTTAACTGTTGTGTTTGTTTCGATGGAGTATTTACTCAAAATTGCTCTTTTGGCTATCAATAAAATAAAAGATAAAATTTGCTTTCAAGTTGGAATCAGTAAAACATCATCATCATCTTAAAATGATCCAAATAGAGCAATTAATGGGCAAGGTTCTGATTTGAACTTAAGAATCGCCAATAACGTTTGAAAGATAGCTTTCCAAAATTTTTCTAAACTAGGGCAAGTCCAGAACATTTGTCACAAAGGGGATTTATATCTGAATAAAATTGAGACAATTTAACTTTGGATATATGTACTCTATGGACCCCTTCAAATTGCAACAAAGAGTGTCGTGCACAAAAGGAGGTAGTATTAATCAGATTAAGCTTACTTTCAACAGTCTTTTTCACTCTGAATTTTGAGAAGGAATATTGGCCATACCTGACATGACATTTAATGTGATTAGTGTGATGCTATTACAGTGGTAAGGTTTGAATCTACCACTAGATGTAAGAGTTTGTACGTTCTCCACATGTCTGCCAGCGTTTTCTCCAGGTACCCCGGTTTCCTCCCACGTTCCAAAGTTAATAGGTTAATTGGTCACATGGGTGTATTTAGGCGCTGAAAGCTTGTGGGCTTGCAGGTCCTGTTACTGTGCTACATCTCTATTTTATTTTAAATTGCCTTGATTTTTTGAGCAAATGGATACATATATTTTGGTAGCGAGTTGTTGGTTTGTGCCTCCATATGTGTCAAGTAAGTTGGATCTCAAGTGCAGTGGTAGCAGTGGATTTTATTATGTTATCAGTAGCCTTGAAATAGGAAGAGGGGAATAGTCAAATGTCAGATTAGTTTCGTGATAACCCACATTCACAGAACCTTTGTGTACCTTTGCTTAACAGAATCAACTTCACAGGAGAAAAATAGTTGGAAAGAGATCAGAAAAAAAATGAGAGAGAACAGATAATTTCTGTATTTTCTATTCCTACTTCTAACCTGCCAAAATACTTAACTTATGAGGAGTAATTATTTGATTGGCAAATGTTAGTAAATGAACAATACCAGGGAAGCAAACTGGAATTCCAACACAGACCTTGGTGATACACAGACACCTTAACTATGGCGAATCATTACCAACATTATTTGATTTCCTCACTGAAAACTGTTCTGTGTTTATTGATATGAACTTGATTTTATATCAAAAGGCCTGTATCAAATGGCCTGTAAGGGCAAAAGCAGCGAAGTTGGGCTATGAAGAAAAATGCAACTTATTGCTGCCCAGAGCATCAATTCGAAACGTGGCTTCTTTATGGAGGAAGTTTTGTGGGAAATCATTGGGATTATTTACACCTCCTACAAAAGTTTGAATTTTCCATACTTTTGGGTAGACAGTTATCTTGTAGAGTGCCACTGACCCAGGTTCAAATCCGGCGCTGTCTATATGTAGTTTGTGTATTCCTCCTGGTGCTCCGGTTTCCTCCTTCCTTTCAAAGACTTATGGGGTTTGTAACTTAATTACTCACATTGGTGTCATACTGTAGGATAGTGTGGGCTGAAATGGCCTGTTACTGTGCCATATCTCCAAATTAATTCATGAGAACAAAGAAGTTCAAGTATTAGGTTTCCTTCAGCATTTCTGCCATTAAAATGGCATTTTACATGTGGCTTGATGGATAGAATTATGACACAAATGACATACGAGATCATTTTGAGTTATGTACCAGTCCCTTTGTCTGAAATTGGTTTCTCCTGCTTTCCCACTTCTAGATGAAAACATGGTAATGATATTGTTCATCGAGTTTCATTAGTATTTTGACCACTCCTTCTTAAGGCTTAAAGATAACGTCACTGGTGGGATGTTTCATTAAATTTCTGGCAGTGTTAACTAGAGATGGTCTGAGGTGCAACAAGACTCGCGTGCCTGTAGGTTTGTCATGTTCTTTAACAAGATGGTCTTAATGCAAGCACTAACAGATAATACCATACTTCAAATTAAAATAGGGTCCGCCTGAACTCTATCCATCTTCCAATTGCATTGTTATTTTAACCCCTCTTCATGTTGCATACTAATCTGGCATTTCTTGGCCTTCTCCACTGATATACAACATCATGTCTACAACCCAGCAATATGAACATTGAATTTTCCAATGCTTGATCTACCTCTCCTGACTACTTTCTCACTTTCACCAGTCCACACATATTCTCTCTCCTTTTGTCAACCCCTCTTCAGTTCCATGACTCCATAATTTCTGCAACCTACCGCACAATCCCACCACCAGGCACATCTTCCCCCTCCCCTTCCTTCTGTAGGGACCACTCCCTCGGTGATTCCTTCGTCCACTCATCCCTTCCCATCAATCGACCCTTTGGCACCCTCTCCTATGACTGCAGGAAGTATCACACTTTTGCCTTCACCATCATTTGGGGCCCCAAAAAGTCCTTTCTTTGTGTATCTGCATGAGGTATCTATTGCATCTGATGCTCTCTTTGGAGAGATTTGGTGCAGACTGGGAGATCACTTCTTTCCTCCATTTCTCCACCACCTTTCATCTCCATTCAAAGAACCATCATTCTTTCCCCTGATTGCTGATCTGCCAGCCCTCCCTTAACCATCTATTACTTGCCTTTGGGATTGTGCCCCTCCCCTGCCTCTTGCTATCTCCAAAATTTTGTTTGGGTGCCTGCCTAAAATGCAGGTTATATATCTTTATCTTTGGTATATAAAGTACACATGGTTTCTCCAGCATTGTGTTTTTACTCACAATACTCCCTATTTGGTTGCATCTACCCATTGCTAACATACCTATCCATCTCCATTTCTACTCCCATGGTTTATCCTTCCTACAGAATCAAAACTTACTGTCATGAGCAAGTCGTAAAATTTGGTGTTTCATGGCAGCATCGTATTATAACCATTTTACAAAATTACTATAAAAATTATAGCGCACGAAAAGTAAAGCAGTGTCTTTGTTCATTGATTATTTAGGAATCTGTTGGCAGCGGGGAAGAAGCTGTCCCTGTGCTGCTGAGTCCACGTCTTTAGGCTCCTGTACCTTTTAGCCCCGATGGTAGCAGAGTGAAAAGGGCATGGCCTGGGTGATGGGGGTCTTTGAGGATAGGCAGTGTTGCAACCAGTCAGAATGCTCTCCATAGTACATCTTTAGAAGTTTACAAGTGTCTTCGGTGATGTACCGAATCTCCTCAGAAACCTCACACAGTATAGCCACTGGCGAGCCTTCTTTGTGATTGCATCCACATGGAGGCTCCAGGACAGATCCTCAGAGATGTTGACACTCAGGATTTTGAAGTTCTTGAACCTCTCCACCACTGAGCCCTCTATGAGACTTCCTTCTGAAGTCCACAATCACCTCCTTGTTTTTGCTGATGTTGAGCACAAGGTTGTTGTCATTATGCCGTTCAACGAGCTGATCTATCTCCCCTCCTGCACACTTTCTCATTGCAATTTGTAATTCTCCCAACAACTGTGACAGACTTGTAGAATTGTGCCTGGCCACATGGTCATGCACCTTCCCCACCTGCTCATCACCCCTCGATTCTTTGGCTCCACCTATTATCTACCAAACTTTGTCATTACCCTCGCCATACATCTTCCAAATATTTCCAACCCCTCATATATTTCCACCTAATTACACACCAACCTGTCTGACCACTCCCCTTCTTCCCCATATTTGCGCTTCATACACTTTTCATCTGATTCTACTTAAGGTCTATTAGCCTTTGCTCACCCTTGCTTCTCCCCTCTGTATAGATTTGCTGCCTTTCATCTACATTCTTAATTCTGATGCAGGACTTTTCACCCTTTCGTCTCTACGGTTGTTGCTTGGCTTGTTTTATTTTTGACATTTTTAAGAGTTTACATTGACTGTTTATCTATGTTTTGATGTACTGACATTGATGGTCACAAAACCTCTGATTTGCCACAATCCTCAATTTTAAGTGCAGAAATATATTTTTTTTTAAAGAATGAAATTGTTCTTCTGAGGTTGGACTGCAAGATGCTTTGAGCCAAGAATTGGAGCAGTTCATGAACACAACTACTTCAAGGAAAGTACAATACCCAAAGGTTAGAACTTCACCAGTGCAACAAGCAGAATTTTGCCTTTGGTCACTCACATAGCTGTGTTCCTCAACCAAAGTTCCAGTGAACTGGTTTTACACATGGCACCTCAGACCAAGTTTACCCCCAGATTTCACATGGGTTTTTTGTGCACTGCATAATTCAATTTCAACGCAAACATTCCAAAAGAAAAGTTGTGGACTTACTGTGAACTGTTTGAAGTTAGCAATTTTCCTTCCAGTTCCTCTGTGAGTGATGTGCTAATGCCACGACATGTGCACTTCTCGAACTTTCACAGATGTCTGCATGCAGCGGAAACGGATCTGCACAATGCTCGTGAGGTCTTCTTCAATGTCACTTCAGGAGAAGCCTGCTGAATGCTCCGAAGGCCATGGTGTTGAGAATTTGACCTTGGGTTGGCTTTATGTTTTTTGATGGGTCCATCTCAGGTATTGCCACGCCCCCACATCACAAACTCATCACACACCTTATAACTTTTTCGATCCTCCAATAACTGATATGCTACCTCATAGCAAAACTACAACCGCCCAATGACCCTCATTCTCAGGAGTTCAATCTGAAGAGCAGCACAGTTAGTGTATGTTAGCAGAAGGCTATTACAGCACCAGCGACCTGGGTTTGATTCAGTGCTGTTTGTTAGGAGTTTGTATGTTCTTCCCTGTGTCTGAGCAAGTTTCCTCCAGGTGCTCCTGTTTATTTTGGCAGCACAGGTACATGGTCCAGAAGGGCTTGTTACCATGCTGTATCCCCCTTTACCCCCAAACCCATTATTGATCCCAAACTTTATTTCTTCATTCCTTCCACTCATTGTACCTTCAGCTGCTTCACTCAAGTTACCCAATTTTCTCGCATGGTGAGGCTTGCACAAAAAAAAAGGTCTTATTTTGTATAAGGCCTAACTTGTAATGTACCATGTCTTGGCCACCAATACTTGTTGTCATTGGCTTCCCAATGCACCCTATTAGACAATAAAACTTTCCACTTTACAATACAACCTCTGTGTGTTGTCTGAGTAATTACAGCCAGTGAAGTGCATACAATTTTTAGGATGAATGCTTTGAAAACAAAAAGGCATCTTATACACCTACCCACAGATGTGCACATCCACAACATGATTTGTGATTATGCCGCCATCCACAGTATCCCCTCCATGCAAGTCCCACCAGCTGCACTGTGCATACCCGCTGGTTCAGAGAACCCCAATCCCAAGCACCAACCCCCCCCCCCCGCCAAAAATCTGGATTAATGTAGGATTATTTTGATGGGGTGGATGACAGCTAGCATGAATTCAGAGGACCAAAGGCCTTTTAATGCGCTAAATATCTCTCCCCGACTCTCCCAAGTGCTCACTCCCAAATGTATCTATTGCATGCAACTTTCATTATTTCTGCTAATATTTGAGATGCTGTGAATCTATCACTTGCTCAGCGACAATTTAACACAATTTTTGAGTGATCTGAAATTGTGACCTTTCCTGTGAGTGCACAGCAAGACTCAACCCCCAGGTCTTTTTTATTTAGACAAATGCCAAGGTCAATGTTAGGAGGCTACTCAGTTACAGATGCTTTGCAGGGCAACCTGATAATGTGATCTTACTAGTCTAACAGGATGCTCAAAATGGGAGCTGAACAACTTAATTTATCAACTTCTTAAGACTCTTTGTGCACTGCATCCACTTTTCTAATGCATTCACAATGAAATTAAGCCAATGACACTTCAGCCAAGGTTGTGTACATGGGTGGAGGGGAATGAGGAATTAAAAATATCTCAAAAAGGGAAAGGACTGCTGGCAGAGATATTTGATGTGGTCAAGGCAGCTAATGTACAACTTCTCTACCAGAGTAATTAAATGAGAGTTTTATAAATTTGAATAGTTTTAATAGAACAAAATAGTACATGCTGGTGTTGTGAAATCCCATTGAAATTACAAATGATATGGTCATAAATCCAGATTTTAAAAACTTCTCAACAGTAATTTCAATTAAAAACCGCGTTACTTGCAGATCGCCTGGGCAATTAAAAACGTAAGAGATGCAGGTTGGTTTAAGTCATTACTCATGATATTATACTATCAAAGTTCACTAATTTATCTCCTAATTCCAGAAAATGAATCTGTGGAACTGAGCGATAAATTAGCTACATCTCTACTCTGAGAGATGGGGATCACAGGGATCAGGTTCACCATCTGGCAAATTACATAATGAAATGTAGCAAACCAGTCTCCTGCAAGAAAGGGAATATTATATATCAATAAATATAGATTGTGTATGTCATCCAAAACTTAATTACGGTAGATGGCGATCTGAGCTTCTTGGTAGGCTACCCGATTTCCTAGTTGATGGATTGTTTCACTGGCAAACTGATTTTGACTGTTGCTGGATAGCAAGGTAACCTGTTGGTTGATTGTTGAGTCAACAGAAAATTGGTTGAGTTTCCATCCACATCAGGGTGGCACAGTAAGGCAATTGCCAGAGAAGCTGCTCCAATGACCCAGATTCAATCCTGTTCTCAGGTCTTGTGGAATTTACACATTCTCTCTGTGATGGCGTGGGTTTCCTCTAATTCCCTTCAAAATCCCAGGGATATGCTAGTTAATTAGCCTCCGTAAATTGCATTGGTGGTGGTGGGGGGGGGTGGGAGGCTGGGTCTGATAAAGTGGTGGGATGTGTAAAAGATTTAACCCCTGATATCTGGAATACAAGCGACCAGCAGACTCAAGCAACCAGCCAAAATAAGGAAAATAAATTAAAAAAATTAAAACAATAATAAAATAATTGGTAAAAAGACAAATTTAAAAATAATAAAAGTAAACGATCTTTGAGGTAACAAACTTTTGGCGAAGATTGGAGCAAATATTTAGCCAGCAGGGAGCCTTGGTCATGATTTTCTCGTAGCAGCTGTTTGAATGAAATTGTGTGAAGCAGCAATGGTGTCACCCAGGATGAAGAGCTGGTTGATGCCACTCACCATTGGGGTGACTCTCTCATAGTGTCTCCTTTTCCTTCTTGTAAGTGTTGCCTCAGTCAGAGGCTTTATCTGTAAACATGGGAGAGGGGGATTAATTATCTATAATGTTACTGTTCATCTTTCGGATGGCTCCATGGAGGGGGAGGAATCTGCAGATGCAGTTGTGGTTAAATGTTTTCAAAGAATGTGACTGAAAATAAAGTAAAATGTTTTAAGGTTTATCTATTCATTCAAGTGAAGTTTGTTCAGTGCAAGTACAGTATTTTTTTTAATTTTGCCTTTTAAACTATTTATTCTTAATCCAGATGTATTAATTAGGCATTAAAAGGTTAAGTCCCAAGCAACCAAAAAATTAACTGATCTGGTATCCAACAATCCCCTTAGATGCAGGATACCAGAGGCTTTTCTGTAAATGGTTAGCTAATGGCTGGTACAGACTTGGTATGCTGAAGAGTCTGTTTCCATGATAAATAACTAACTTTATGGCAATCTCAGTTCTTCCTTGAAGACTTGAATATAGACAGCGAGACTGCATTTCAAAGAGAATCCCAGATGTTAGGGAATTAAGGGATAAGAGGTCAATGGAGGAAAATTGCATTGAAATCAGCCATAAGGCATGAAGGGTTGAGTGGTCTATGTCTGTATCTATTTCTAAGTCCCTGTGTTGATTCCATGACTGAAATACAGTTGCAGAGTGAATGTTAGCTGAACTCAGAGAGGCAGGGTGCATGCTGGGACAAAATCTGTCAGGTAAAATGAAGGAAGGTCATGGATTGTTTGTTATGAATCTAATAATTAAATAACTTTGAAAGGCAATATTGTTATTTCACCATTATTGCCAGCTATTCAACAATATGCTTGCTATAATCTCACTATGTTTATTATTAATAGTTATGTTTCACTGGTGTTTAAATTGTTACATGGTCAGACATGTTTTGCTCCAACAGACATCATAAGAGCATCAGGAATATGAATAAGCCATCTGGCCCACTAAGCCTGCTCTGCCATTTAATAGAATCAGGGTGATCTGGTTTTGGACTCCACTGCACTTACCCACTCCTATTCTTCAAACATCGGTATCTTAAACACATTTAAAGAAGTAGCCTCTACTGCTTGATTGGGCAATTAATTCTACAGATCACTATTTTCTTGGAGAAGAAGTTCCACCTCATTTCTTACTTAAATCCACTGTCTCAAATTTTGAGACTATGCCCTCGAGTTCTCGTCTCACCTGCCAGCTTCCATCTTATCTATTCCTTTCAATATTGTGAAATGGCCATTGCAAGGCCACACAAGATGCAAAGTACTTCAAAAAACAAAAACTTGCAAAGTTGAATTAAGCAGAAAATATTTTGTGAAGGAATTTTATTGCATTTTTCACAGCTCTGGGAATGGAAGCGTTTTTACGTAAATAATCATAATTCAGCAAGAGCTCGCAATGAGTAATGAGTTGAAGGAAAGGAAACATTTTGGTGCTGTTGCTTGAAGAAGGAGTGTTCACCTCATTACTGTTAGAAAACCACTTTTGTTACTGTAGTACCCTTTGAAAATCCCATTGGATAGTCAAAAGAACATGTGATCAGATCCTGGGTTAGCACTGAAACCACAAAAATCATAGCATGCTTTCAACAAAGCTCAGAGCAGAAGATCACATTTTAAATTCTCCAGGAAGTAGAACTTACCTGATAAGCTGCCATTTTCTCAAGCCTAATGTCATATTTCTATATTGTAATGTAATATTTAGCTCTAATGAAAGCTCCACTTGATAACCTGGATCTAATGACGATAGCCATATTTTTCAGTCGTATTGTTGCATCATTTAAGTGTCTGACTTATCCTAAAGAATTTACCAAGGTCCGGTAACTTTTTTTTCAACAATGCAAGAGGTGTTTTATTGTGACTTGTCTGTGAACCTAAATAAAAACCTGCTGAAGCATCACCATTTGCCAGTGAATTGAAGTGGATGACATTGCTCCAAGCTTCATTAGCTCTGAACATCTATCTTCTTCAGAATAATCTGCATGAAGAATTAAATCTTGCTCAGGATAAAGAAGGAAAATTTATGGTGTGGAAAGTGATACTGATCGAAAGAAACAGAGACTGCCTTGTATCTTGTACCCCCCCCCCCCCCCCCCACCCACCCATTTCAAACCAACAGCATTTGGAAATTGCATTTTCACCTTCATGACTTAATGTGTGATGCATATTACAGATCCCAAATATCAAATTAAGTTTTGCAGCTGACTTTTTCCTCTGAACCTCTTATAATATGCTTAATGTCTTTTGAGCTGGAAATCCACCCCTTTTATTACTTAAATAGAAACTATATTAATCAGACTTATTCCATGCAAAAACCTGCCTTATTTAAAGAATGTTTTGTTACATAAATGCTGTACATGCTCCTTTCTATGTTTGGCAATAGATCTGACACAGTCTTAGTCGGGATGAGTATGTGGTTTGTTTAATTAACCGACAGATGGGTAACGCTGAGTTTTTCCCCCCGTTTTGCCACCTTGAATGAAACTGGAGGAGAAACAGAAAACCAAAGGAAGGAAGGAAGGGTCATGTTGAGAAACGTCCTCTTCAGGTAATGAATATACAGTGTAGTCAAGAAGTAAACAATGATGATTCCTGTCTCTCAGTATGTAGAATAACCAATTAGAAATAAAAAAAATACAATTGGAACTTTATCAATGCTTTCAGAAGGGAATGGAGGGGAGAGAATTTGATTGAAAATGATCTGCTGAAAAGGAACAAGCCAATTTGCTGAACTTCAGATAATTTCCCACATCCTACTATAACTGGCATTTTGTCCTTTTAAAAATATAGAACAGTAATCTCCTCTTTCTTTCACAAAAGATGTTTTGACAACTTGCTCAGCCAGCTACTGTCAGTACATTTCCTTCAATTCTTTAGAACTTGCATGCACATGAGAAAGCTACAATCCTCTTACAGAATGAAGTCTTCTGCCAATTTGGTGGAATAAAGAATCAGTTGTATCCCACTGGTCATGATCTATTTTTTTTCCAGGGGCTTGGGCATGAAGGACTAGATTGAGCCAAATGTAGTACCAAGGGAATGCTCTACTTAGGTGCATCAGTTGACCCACTCTCTCGGATGTATATTAGAGATTACATGGCACAATTTCTCATCCCTGAAGTCCCATCCAATAATTATCCCTTGCTCAGTGTATTATTTAAAAATTACCTTAATCATTTTGCTGTTTATGGAAGTTTCATATGTGCAGACTCTCTGTTGTATTTCCTGTAATTGTGACCACACTTCAAAATTCCAACCCAAACACTTTGCAGTCAATGAAGTAAAGAATCATTCAATATAAATGCAAGTACAGGAAAAACCCTGGTATCCGCCACCTATGGGGAAATGGTAGATGAGTCAATTTTACATATATGTATTGTATGATTGGCAAACTTCCTTTTTAAAAAAAAACAAACATTTTCCAATTTTATTTTGCGAGTTGCTTGAGGCTGCCGGTTGCCAGAATTCTAGATAACAGGGGTTTTTAAACTATATTTCAAGTTAGTGCCTGCAGCACCCAGTTTTACTGTGGTGTAACGGATAATGTGGTGTGAGAATCTCAAAGTGAAATCACTCCTAAGCTCAGCAGAAAACAAAGCTTGGGAATGCCAATATTATGTCCCAAGGGGAGGGAGCAGGTTGTGAGTGTAGCTTGCTGGAGGCCACAGGGTCTGCAATGACTATAAGCATGTAAGACAGCACAAAAACAAATTAACAAGCAAATGTACCATGTTGGCAGAGCCCTTAATCCCATTCTGGAAAGAATAAATAAATAAACTGATTTCAAGTGTTAATCAAAGCCAAACTTAATGTGCAACTGCTCCTAGACCACGTGTCCTTTCATTGGCGTACGATTTAAACAGGGTATACCAAATAGATTCCACTGAATGGAGTTAAACAGGAAAGTCTGCAGACACAGCCATTGAAAGTGCTGGAGAAACTTAGCAGGTCTACTGGAAGTAAAGGGTAACCAACATTTTGGGCCTAAACCCTCCTCAAGGTATGAGTAAAAGCAGGCAGGCACCTGAATAAAAAAGGTGGGAGATTGCAAGGAGAGGAAGGGACGTGCAGTCTAACAGGCAAGAGGACATGCATGGATATAGGTGGAAAGGTGCCTGAAAGTAACTCTGGTGGACCTACCACTTGGCCCACCCAGCATCTGGATTGCTGTCAAGGCCGTATCCAAGTTGACACGGCTGTAAAACTAGTAGGAACTCCGTTTATTTTTTCCTCTGGTCTACAGTAGTCTCCATTGATATTAGTAATCCTGTTCATCCAAATGGTGAGGGTTTCTAATTTGCATAGTTATATCACTGGGCACTCCTTTGATAAGGACACAGAAACTACAAATTCCAGAAGCTGGATCAAAATAAAACTGCTGGGTCCTGATGCAGGGTCTCGGCTCAAAACATCGACCGTTCCTTTGCTTGCACGAATGCTGCTTAACCCATCGAGTTCCTCCAGCAGTGTTTTTTTTTTAAACTGCTTTCCTGATATTGGGATTTCCTGTTCAACTCTCAGTCTCTGCATTGGCTAAATTGAAAAATGGCTTCCTGTGTCAAAATTATTTGGAGTTAATCAAGATGCCTTTTAAATTTGGGAGATTCTGTTCCATATGGAACCTTTAGCAGTCCCATCCAGGCTTTGGTGCCCAATCATACTACATCCAACTGGATTGTAATTACTTCTAATTGTTTTTCTATTATTATGTATACCAAATACAGTGAAAAGCTTTACAGGCAAGTCAACCCCTACTTGAACAAGAAACCAAATATACTTTGTCTATTTATTTTTCTTGCACTATTTTTATTTATTTTGGAAGGTGGTTTCTGTAAATGTTTGCGCTGTGATGCAGCCGCAGAACTTCTGTGTCATGTTAATGACAATAAATTCTGATATTTATGTCAATTGGTAATGCAAAAGTAAGACAAAAGTGCAGAGTATAGTGTTACAGAGAAATACCGGTAAATGTTTATAAGCACGAAAATCTTTTAAATTGAATTTAATGTAAAAGAATAAACTTCAATTTAGAAAAGTAAAACACTTTATATGCCTGGAATAGTCTGTGTTGTTAACTGCAGATTAAAATAGGTAATATTCATTCTCTCTGCAATATAGTTGCCCATTCACGGTGCACTTGAACAGCAGATTAGCAGCAGTAATTCCCACCTTCAGAAATGCCAATGCTTCAAATGTTTATCTCAACGGATTAGTTTAACAGCCACTTATTAATTAACTTCTGGAGTCTAGCCAGTCAGGTTAGAACCATTGCTTTAAATATTGAAAGAGGAATCTGCACACTCAAATGCTGGTAGATTTCTAATATTATGATACTAATTCTTTCCTGATAATATTGGGAATTGCATTGTTACCTAGAAGAGAGGGAACAATCATCCGTCTATATGGAAAGAATACATCCAGGATGCTCAGTCAGGCCTTATTGTAAAGGTTGTGAGAGTTGTCAGTGTGACATTAACTGCTGCAAATTTCTTGCTGTCAGAGGTCTCTGGAACAATAATTATACACCACTGGTCTTTTTTTTTAGGTAAACAAACAGTTGTGGTTACCAAAGAACCTTTGTTATGTGAAGATTTGCCTTGTTGGAGGAGCAGTAAGCTTTTAATATTCACGAGGTTGGGGTGGGGAATATCAGATGCAGTTAACAGTAAGGCAATCAATCCCAACACAGTCACACACTCTTCTCTCTTCGTCTGACACACTGAAAATACATACCACAAACCAGTTTCAAGGAAATTTTCTTTTCTGATATCAGACTTTTAAATGGACCTCTCATTGGTAAAAAGATTATGGTTTCACTCTTTTTAACAGTACTTTTCTCTAAATCATGCACTTTTTCCTTGTAACACTATATCCTGATTTTTTTCTTGGATGTTGTACTATGTCCAATTCTCAAGTATAGGTTATTTTACCTGGATAGCACACCAAACAAGTGTTTCACCGTATCCATATCCCTGTGGTACACAGGTCAATAAACAATTCACTCTCCCCTCAGTTAGGGTGAAAAAATCAAAAGCAAACCAAGCTGTTCAGACTGACACATGCAAAATGATGAGAGGCTCCCTCAGAGAAAAATAAAAAAAAGCCTGTGAACAGAACCTACAGCCTTTAATTTCTGAAGAAACTTGGAATGCAATTTTCCAATTGGTTAATACCTCATCTTTTTGTGCCGGCCACTCCCTTCTACAATTTAAAGAAGTCCATAGGGCTCACATGCCCAAAGTCAAACTATATAATTTTTATGTGGATGTATCTCCATGTTGTGCTAAATGCAACAATGGAGATTCTTCATTAATTCATATTTTCTGGACATGTCAGAGTCTTGAGAAATACGGGAACAAAGAATTTCAAACTTTCTCTGCACTTTTTAAAAACTTAATTTTAAACTTAATCCTTAACTGCTTTATTTGGTATTGTTGGAGAGAATGACATGCTCAATGGCTGTGTGACATTGTATCAAGTTTAAATTTAGATGAGATTAGACGCTCAATTTCTGATTTGAATTCAAATTTTCAAACACTGTGGGGACCCTTTTTGAATTAATTTTATGACCTTTGATTTGTTATGAAGGCAGAAATGTTGACTAATGAGGTAATTTGTCATTTTGATAAGAATTCTGTCTTTTTTTTTGGCCCAACAGTTTCTTGGTAGTGGGTTTAGATCTTCTTTTAAATGATATTAATACAATGTAAATTTGTTTGATTGAAAATGTAGAGTACCTTAGAAGAAATTATATGATTTAATGTATCTTTTTCACTTTTAATATGCATCTAGATGTACTCTGTATTTTATGCGAATTTTCAATGTTAATAAAAATATTGAAAAAGAAAGAAAATGATATTTACTGGAAATTCATACAATGGCTATGTGGAATTGCTCAAGTGATTTTGTTTCCCTATTTTAAACATCTTATTTATTTCACAAGCCCTTTCCACTCCTTCCATTAACCTAATCAAAAAGATTGTGAAACATTATTGGTATTCACAGGCCTGCATTTTAAATTCAGTCTTGAAATATGTACCTTCACTTTTGCTGCAGCAAACCAAGTCTTGAAGTGAGAAAATTAAATAAATGCCTTGACTTAAAAGATTCATTGTTTGCTATTGGCATAAACTAGTATTAACAAAAAAAAACCAATCTCAATCACAGAAAAACTGTGATAACCATATGCTTTAATGAAAATAGTAGCAAACTAATCCCCTCCTCCAGAAACACTGCCCTTTTAAGAAAGGTTTTCTGCATCAAGCCTAATTCTGTAGCTTGATATTTTGCAACAGAAATATCATTTTGTAAATGTCAATATGATGATTTCCTTTTTGAAGGTGCAAATGAGAATTCATACTCAGGGTGTTAAATCAACAAAGCCAATTCCAAAGCGTGGTCTCGGTTTTGGAGTTGGTGAGTTGGGGGGGTGGGGGGGTGGGTGGGGGAGGAGAGGGCAGTGGAACAGTTACAATAAAGCCATTTTTATAAATGAAGTGTTCACTAAACAACCATATCCAGTGAATATGTATACCCAGAGATAATGGCAGAGTTTGCAACAGGATTTCAACATTAAGGTGGCATATGGAATTAATGATTCTAACTCCCATTCATTTCAAAAAATTCCACAGTGCTAAGTACAGTCATGCGTCGCATAACATCCATGATACCTTCTGTGAAATATGACATTGTGCAATTTGGACACTGTGCAAGCACCATATTAGGATAACACGGGAGATTATATCTCCTGTACCATTATATGCCTGGCAGCGCAATTGATTTATATACAAGAAACATGAGATACACATGTTGCGTCCTGTTCTCTGACTGGGATTTCTGAACTCCATTATAACCTCGTGGAACCATGGACACGTATGCGGTCAGAAATATTTCTGGTCAACTTCAACCACTGGGCTGAGCAGAATGGAGTGGCCACACTTAGAATTCAATTGATTGTTTCCCCATTGGAATACATTCTGCAGTGTGCTGTCAATATATAACTTTTACCAAAGCTGATTTCCTTTGAGAGCTTCAATGAATGCTACAATTCGTCATGAACCTGAAGCCAATGAATCGGGCCCTCGCACCTGCCTCCTCTTCAATGCAATAACCACAGTCAAATGCAACAATCAGACTGGTTCAGATCGGTTCTGCTGAACGTCCGATCCACCATATATCACTGTTGGGTTGGTTAATTCTAGATTCTGCATTGATATTCCACCCCATTAACTTTTATTACCTCCTTCGTCTCATCCTGGGTCATGCTGGAGTCCGAGAGCCTGATCTCTCAGGACGTACGTTTTTCAAGTTCAATACATTTTTTTTGCAGCTTGACTTTATAATCAAGATTCAAGAGACTGCAGGTGCGTAAAGAAAAACAGTCTGATCCGATTTGTAAGTACATGTAAAAGTCAAAATGTTCAGTATTTTTGAAAGGAAAGTTTGCTCTCTGAATGTGACCAACATGAGCAATACAGTGATTAAAAATACTCATCCCTGGTTTCCCTGAGATGCACTTAATTACAAAGGTCACTTTGATTTTCCAGTGTCTTTGCTGTGATGATGTCTCAGCAAGTGCTTCAAACATTTTCAGCCAGTGATAAGAAAGGGACAATAATGAAGGTTGAAGCCAGGAGTGCACCATTTGATAGGTAACTTGAAAGTATTGGTGTCCTCAAAAATACGTTCCTCTAGCTCTTCTTTAAACCCCTGGGAAAATGCAGACAGTATTCACGGCAGTGGCGACAGCCAGCAATTCACAAGGATGTTCTCTGATGGATGGTGCTTAGCTTCTTGGTCAAGGGAACAGCACTCATCCAGCAGCCTTATAAATATAAAGGCACTTTAGCAGATGAGGAAATGAGCTTTTCTGCAGTCTCTACTGTGTTCTTGTAGCTGAACTGTTGAGTGCGGCCACTCCATTATTGATCTATGCGGATGGCCTGGAATTGTCACGATTGATCAAATGATGTGATGGCTTGGCCTTGAGGACAACATTACCTCACATGAAGTTGAAGTGGGAGACCTCTCTGAAGAATCATCCCACCAATGTGCTGGTGTGTACTGATTGGCTACAAAACATGACCATCACACTTCACGTTAGCTATAACTCTAGTCACGTATCCCTTTAAGTTTCTCAGATATATTGATGTTTATCACACATCTCCCCCCATTCACTCGAGGGAGACAGGCAAGTGACTGGTTCCCAAGCAGAATGTTTAGTTTGGTGTATGAAATTTGCCCTAACTCTGATTTGCACTGCATTGGCTCTTCATAAGGGAATGGCCCTGGCTCACCTAGGTTGAAGGATTTATTGACTCTACTGTCTTAAGGAATCACTTCACAAAATACATCAAAGTGGTACATATATAATAGAGAAAGAAGCTTGAGCCTGCTGAATGGATTGAAATACCTAAAAAAAAGCATGCCCTCCGAGGTGAGTAAGACTGCAGATGGCCAGAAACGTACGTTTCCCACATGACAAATACCAGATTACTTCCACACTTCCAAATAGCTCAAAGGTTGGTAGTGAAAGGTTAATGCCAACAGATGCAGTTTTTCACAGGGTTGGAAAAGGGGCAGCAGCTATGGTTCCTCTTAACAGTGAAGGTGAAGGAGAGGGCAATGACAGTCTACGCACAAGCCACAAGCAGAAGGTTGTACTTAGGGAGGGAGAAGAAGGAGATGAAGTTGAAATATTTTTGAAATAGCAATCATTTGGATTGGTTCTCGGTTTGGTGTTCGAGCTGTTGTGACTCTGCATTATGTTTTAAGAGGGAGCTCTTATATAATAGTTTTACTAGAGAACAAGTGTGGAAAAAATAGCACATAACTATATTGCAACAAAGCAGCAGATACTAGGGATGGAAAAGCAATGCAGAAAATATTTCAAAATATCAGAATCTCACATGGCCTGTAGGGCAATAGTAACTGAAATGTGAAGCAGATCCTTTGAATAATTGGTCTGGAGATCACTGTGTAACCAGGTGATGGAGGCACCTGTGGTTTTACAATTGCTCAAGGAAGTATTCACTTTGATATGGAATTGTCAATCCATGGTTAATATAGATAATTCTTTTGTATCATTAATGAGATCAGTTCATGTGGTCATTCCAAAACTTGTAAGAATTTCTTCTTTGGAGTTTGTAATCCTACATAATATGTTGTGACCCACTACCCAGATTCATTAAATAGTGGTTCCATTGAAACCCCTCCAATTCCAGATGTGCAATGACTGAGCTATGATTTTCAAGATGAGGCCATCTGCCTGCTCCAGAAAGCATCAAGATTGTGGCATATCTTCCCATCTTTTAACTTCCAGATGTTTAACAATCTCTCTTTTGAATGAATGATGTAGCCATTACAACCTACTGGAGTATATAATTCCAAAGTTTCAAGTTATTTCATCCAAGATCAAGGTAGTCTATCCCTTATTCTTACAAGTCCATGCTAGACATCCTCCTTTCAAACACTATGTGTAGCCCATAAGATTAATACAAGTTTCAATGAGATCACTTGCCCTTCTAAACTCTTGCAATGACAGTCCAGTCTACTCAGTTTCTCTTCCTTTGAGAACCATCCAAGGAACCAGTCAAATGGTTCTTTGCTGACTGTCTCTATGGTAATTATATCCTTTATTAGGTAAAATGACTACAACAGTACACAATAATTTTGGCGTGGACTCAACTGGGCACCAAATAATTATAGTAAAACATTTTACATCCTATACTCACATGTCTTTATTCTTTGGAGCGTAGAAGGTTGAGAGGGGATATGATAGAAGTATTTAAGATTATGAAAGGGATAGACAGAGTGGATGTGGATAGACTATTTCCGTTAAGAGGAGGAAAGATTAAAACAAGAGGACATGAGTTAAGAATTAAGGGGCAGAGGTTTAGAGGTAACATGAGGAGGAACTTCTTTACTCAGAGAGTGGTAGCCGTGTGGAATGATCTTCCGGGAGAAATAGTGGCGGCGGAGTCAATTGTATTATTTAAGAAAAGGTTGGACAGGTATATGGATGAGATGGAGGGTTATGGGCATTGTGCAGGGAGGTGGGACTAGAAAGGGGTGTTTGGTTCGGTGCGGACTAGAAGGGCCTAATGGCCTGTTTCCGTGCTGTAATTGTTATATATGTTATATGTTCTTGCAATTAGAAGCAAGATATTTACCCAATTATTGCTACTTCTGGATGTGAGATTTCAGTGACATTTAAGAGTTCATCCAGGTCCCTTTGAATGTCAACTTTTTCCAATTTATCTGTATTTTTTAAAAATCTGTGTTTTCTGTCAGATGCAATGAAGTGGATGACCTCGTATTCTTTTGACATTTTATTTCATCTGCCGTGTTCTCACCCACCGACTGCTTTAATATCAGCAGTAAAATATAATATTTGGGCCCCTCAGTTAAACTGTTGATATTGATTGTAAATAACTGGAGCCATAGAACTGATCACATTGATCCACTAGTTACAGCTTGCAAACCTGATCGCTTTTACGATCCCTAGCAAAATATTTACCCTGTATTTATATTGGCAAAACCTTGATTTCCATGGTATATAGTCCTCTCTCTAGGTTTATCCATGTGATAATGCAGATTCTATCACCAATATATATACACAGATGGTAGTGTAGGATGGCTGTGATTGGCTGAGAGCATAGCCACGCCTACTGGCAGGTCTTAAAGGGTTGCTCAGAGCCAGATCAGGTCATTCTGAACTGGTCGACCTACTTGTTAATAAAAGCCTTGGTTTGGATCAACAAACCTTTAATTCTTTTGACCCGCTCCACAATCTATCAGTATATAATTGTAAATTTTACAAAGGTAGCTCATCCATATTAGAATTTTTATGTGCAGGACTGTGTCCTTGGCGGAGAAGACAAGAGCTGAATGGCATGCTGAACAACACCTATATATCAATAGAGAAAAGATCATCATCTGAGGAACAGAAATGCCTTTCCCCCCCCCCCCCCCTCCCCCTCTCTCTCACTAACTTTTCCAGAGCTTGGGTGAGGATTTGCTTATTTTAAGCCCACTTCTGACCAAGCTAGATGAGGTCAGATTTGATAAAACTGCTGGTTAATCCATGGACCTCCCTAGAATCTTATAGATATGGTTACAGCCACACTGGAATTTCTGGAATATGAGAAAGAAGTCTTAAAAGCAATAATATGTTGTGACAAAAATGTGAAAGCTAATTTGCAAGATTGATAAAATAGGCTTGAGCCTTTACATATTGTGTTAAATACTCTCTGCATTAAACAGCTCCTCAAGTACCTACATCAAGCTACTGAACACAAGGTGGTGTTGAGCTTCTTGTGAAATCCCAGATTCCTTTACAAGCATTGTTAATGATTAACTGAAAACTATTGAATGGGAAAGGATAAGGACCCAAGCCTTCAACACCTCCATGCAAGGATAAGAGAAGTGTCGGCAGCATATTTGTTTGTATTGCTAATGTCAACTAATTAAAAGTGAGAATTATGTAACAAGACAGCATAATGACACTATTTATGAATGGAATAATAGGTTTCTGCAATTAATGGAAGAATGCCTGTGAATTCAATGAAATTTACGACAAGCTAGGTTTAAAAATATTCATTATCTGACAATCCGGAGACAACACTTCCTGTATCTACTTTCACCTGTGAAAATTAGTAGCTGTTTTCTATTTCCTGTAACTATGAAGCCTTTGTAAGCATTTTGACTACTGAAAGGATCATTCAATTTGTCTTTAATTCAGGCCACGTTAGAACCATGGGTTAGCTATACAACTTTTCCCTGAACTATTATTTAAATTCTAGAAATCTTCCATTCCAATTAAAGAAAATACTACTTGGTGGTTTGCTCAAACCTACTCCTAAATATGCTGCCATAGTTATGCAAAGAAGATCAACTAAGGATGCCTTATGCGCACATTATACCAAAACCTGTCTTCTGACTGGTTAGTGGGGGAAAAGTAAGTAGTAATTCTATGTAACCATTCATGTTTACCGAGTGAAGCATTCCTCACAGAGATAGAAGTCAAAACAGAAGTCCTAGAGATGTGGGACAAAGATGTCCTATATTTTTGCATCTGAGTGGAATGTTGTGAACAATGAATGAGTGAAGCATTCCTCACAGAGATAGAAGTCAAAACAGAAGTCCTAGAGATGTGGGACAAAGATGTCCTATATTTTTGCATCTGAGTGGAATGTTGTGAACAATGAATGGAGAAGCTGAATTGCAGTTTTAGAGCATATTGTGCAACATGGGGCCTTTTGGGATGCATGCAAAGAAAGGCAATCTGAATGTTCCTTCAGACTGAGTGAATGATGATGTAAGGAGATGATAAAGTGTTCTGGATGCACGAAAGTATACAACACCCTGACCAAGTCAGAAAACAAAATAACCATTGTAATTAAATCAAACTCAAGGAATCAGTTACACTAATATTAAGTGATATTTGGGCATAGATTTATGACAGTCCACTGTTCATTAAATCCAGAGATTCCTAACTTGATTTTTTTTTGCATAGGAGTGGGTTGAAAGGCAATTGAAAAGGGATCTTGAGGAAAATGCAAATGACTCAACAAAGGAAACAATAATCTTTTAACAGAAAATCAGCCATGATTGCAAACAAAATTGCTAGAAACCAAAAGATGCAATTATACCAAAACTTGCTTGAGGTTTCTGGAGCATCTGAATTAAGTACTGACATTGCTCTCCACCATGAGTTTGTAATCAATTTAGGTGATGCTGAATGACCATCATGTAACTGAAATATTTTTAATCAATTTGTTCTAGCCATTGATTAAATAATTTACTACTCATTCCTTAACAATTATTCTAATGCTAATTGACATTTGTGGCTTTTCGGTCTTATTTATTTGAAAATTGGAAGTGATCGATGAGCTTATTCCATCTGTATCATGAGGGAAATTATGACAGTTGGATTGCTCATGCAATCAATAATATAATCCAAACAGGCGGAGTTATGGAAAGTCCGGCTGAGCAAGCAAAGTGATGAAGTTTGATCAGGGTGGAGATGAAGGGTAAGAATTTGTCAGTACCCATGAACAGTATACTTTTCAGATTGAAATATCCACACAATTTAATTACAGCTCTTCTTCCCTTCTGATCCTTTGCCAAAGTGCAGTTCCATCAATAGGAGATGCTTGCAAGTATCCTGGGTACGTGACTACTATCCATACACACCTTAAAGCCAGGTGTTTGTTGGACTCTAGAACATGATCAGAACAGTTATGTTGATTTTTGTGCGACTTAGCAAGGATTCAAATGTCTTATTAGTGAGTTTTTAAAACTAGCTTTAATAAGATACTGCCACTAACTTCAATGCTCCCAAATGAACCAATATTTTCACTCCTCATTGCACACAGGCTAGGAAGGATAAAATGGGTGAGGGAAGGATTACTATAAAGATGAGTGTTCAATTGTTGGCATGGATCGGGTTGTCTAAAGAGTGTTTCCATGCCGGCTCTCTTCGTGACTCCGTCCTTGGATGGTTTTCAGATTATGAGCTCATTGGCTTTTGTGGGAACATTGAAGTCATTGGTAGTGCCCTAAATAACGTCATTTTCGTGATAGCTAGTGACCTCTCTATTTACTTCTCTTGGGTAAAGTTAATAATCTATAGTGTTATTTAATCATAATAAAGCAACTTATTATTAGTGATTTAATCCTAAATTGATAAATAACCAAATAATTTTTAGATTTGTAGCTTCTCTTCATCCCTGTCCATTCTCAACCTTGATTTTTTAAAAAAAATATGTTCAACATATGCATGCTCAAGGAAGTATTCACTTTGATATGGAATTGTCAATCCATGGTTAATAGATAATTCTATTGTATCATTAATGAGATCAGTTCATGTGGTCTTTCCAAAACTTTCTTCTTTGGAGTTTGTAATACTGTACAACATTAAACAGGATCTATTTTTAATCTTTACTTTTTAAAAAAACTATTTCTTTTTTTTTGTCTCTCTTTCCAGAATCCCATTTTAGAGATGGAAAATGTGGGGAAAAAAAGGTCTCATTTGATTGCCTTAAAATTTTGATGTTTGTATTTCGGTCAGTAAAATTGGAAAGATTTGAGAAATGGCTGGAGCGCCTTACTTGTCAATCGCTCTTCACGTCCTCGTGACCTGAAGACGGTTGTGAATGAATTAACTTACTGAAAGCACCTACACCGAACAGTTTATTGACCCATGGTGTCTAGTAAGCATTTGAAATCTTCTGATTTATGGCTGCTCTTACTAATAGATGAGCATTATAAACAGACGCCTTTACTATAGCTGTTACAAGAACTTTCAAACAGATACTGCATTGTGTAACAGTGGAAAAAAACATTTACAATGAGGAATTAGTGAGAATATCTGTATGAAAATCGTCAAACCTGCCAAATTCTGGCACCAGTATCGGTATAAATAACACAATTTTGATTTGGTGCCAGTTGAGAGAGATATAAATTATACAATTTTGATATGGTAGCAACACAGAAACAGATATAAATTTTGATGAGTGTTTTCACCAAAAAAAAGGATTGACCCATTTTGGCCAGTGTCATCTATATTACTGCATGTTCCCCAACATGCACTTTAAATGTTTCTGCACAAACTGATGCTTTTGCATTGGAAAATGTAGAATACAGAATGGCATTTTCCAATTGGGCTTCCATGCTCCATTGTGTTGATAATGACATAGCTTCTGCTTCTTCACAGTAATGTTAGACAGCTGCCAAAATTTTTTTTATTGGAACTGAAAAAAATGTATTGTGAATATATAAGTACTTTATACCCACTGTTCCCTGCCCATTAAGGACTAATGAGCATTAGTGTGCAAGTAAATGAATGTGACATTGCAGCAAACTATATCATTTTGAAACACAAAGGCCTCAGATGCTGGAATCTTGATCAAACGAAGAATTACTGGAGGAACTCAGCAGATCAAACAGTATCCATGAGAAGAAATGGTCAGTAAACATTTTGATTTAAAACCCTGATAAAGAAGTTCGAATAAAAACATTAACTGATGATTTCTACCCATGAATGTTGGCTGATCTGCTGAGTTTCTCCAGCAATTTTTTTTTTGTCTGCTCGCTATCTGTTTGAAGTCTTTTTTCAAATTGCGCATTTGCCTTGGCAACTTCCAAATTTATAATGGTGGTGAGTAACTCAGAAACATTTACTTTCAAAATCTTTATGCTGTGGTGTTCAGTGTTTGGCAGAGAAAACTAAAGTTGTGTTAGGTCTGATAAGGGTGAAAGATTAATGGTGCAAAGGGCAGAAGTAAAATGGAAACTTGGGCTTCTGCCTTTAATTGATTGTCCATTCACTATGTCCACAATTAATCAAGCAAATCACAACACTCGAATAGACATTTAAACAGCTCATAAATACTCTTGGGAAACCTGGATTCATCACACAGCAATGTCATCTGTAAAATGGTGTCCCAAAGGGCAGGAGGAAGATTCACTGATGGTAACCAAGCACAGAATATTTGACATGATAATAGTCTACAAGGACTCAATAAATGTAAAGACCACAGTGCATTGAACTTTTTACCTTAGTAAGCACACCACATTTAAATGCTGATTGAACTTTGGATAATTTGCATAAGGAGCTATTTGGATATAAATATCTAGAAGACATTTTATTTATATAATTGTGAACTAGCAGATGATAAGTGAGACACTTGGAATAGCCACGATCTAATTTGGAACAAAAACAATTCCAAGTGCTAATTAATTTCCTGATGGTTTGGGTTCAGTGTAGATTTTGACATTTATGTGACCCCATCAATTCTGGGAAAATATATCCAGGGTTACTATAGCATAGTACAGACAGTACAAGGGGAGTAAATATAAACGGATTATCAACTGCGTTGTGAACCACTAAATCAGGTACATTTAGGGATAGCAGAATGTGTTGGGGATCATTAGGGTAGGTAGATACAGGGGATGGAATGCTGTGCAAGTGGACATGAACAGTGGCAAAGGCAGACAGGGCCAGTATATTGACTAGTGGAAATGAAGTTACCAGACAGTTTTTAAAAAAATGCATTCAACAGTTGCAACATCAATTGTGCAGACAATTACATTTCAGGGAGAAACCTAAAGCAGAATTAAAATTTCCAGTGCCTGAACAGGATGGTGTTGAGGTGCACTATTAAGTATGCATGAAATTTCCCTTTAAGATTTCTTTCCTTCTGTTTTTAAACAGCCGTGGTCCACAACAAGGAGACATACAAGTACATCTAAAATCATACAAGTGCCTGTCCTGGATTGACATCCATTCCTGATATCAGAGTTCCAACTTGAAAGTCCTTGTACCTTTCTCTTATAAATTTGATTAACAAATATATTTATTGCCTCACAGTGTAACATAGCATTTACAATATTTTAGCATCAACAGATCAGCTTTAATACAGACAACATTACCACACAATACTACACTACTGCAAAACACTTTTCCTTATGGATGGGCTTGCTGACCCAAAGCCAAGTATTATTACGAATAAACCCCATGCTCTATAATCACAACACAATGAGCTGCATTAGGCTTATATTGAGTAGGTATTCAGGTGATCATTTTGGTTGTCCCAAAGACTACACTAAAATTCCCTTCCCTTCTAATGGGCACACAAGCATTGCATCGTGGGGGCTTTTGGACTGCAGATTATAATCATGAAATGGTTTTTGCAAAGAAGCAGTTTCTACTGTACCCTTGAGATGTCCTCGCCCTAGTGTCACAAATCCTGAAGAGATGAAGTTGTGCAGGTCTGGTCCTCCACTGTGATAGCCATGACTGGTGCCTGAATCCTTCCCATAAAGCCCTGTGGGCAAGAGGAACAACATTCACAATTTCCACTATATTGATTGTGGCACAGCTTTGAATTAACCATCTGGATGCATTTCGACACAGTAATAGCTAATCATTACTTACCCTCACAACTCCGTATTAGAAAATTTGGATGCTTTTGCATCTCCAAGCAAAAGATTAAGACATCAATAATTGGTCATTGATTAGATAGCATTCAACAGGCTATTAATTCTCCCGGACCCCACACCTGAATATGGAGTTACACTTGTACAGTTTATACCAACCAGATATAAAAATGGAAGAATGAAAGACTTGCATTTATATTGCACCTTTCACTAATTTTGGAAAGCAAAGTGCAAAGTATTTTTTTTAATAAAAATGAGTTAATGTTGTTACAAGGGAAATAATAATGTCTAATAATAATGCTCCCACTAAGAGAAACAGAACAATAATCAGAAAACCTAACTATTGAGAGACATTAAGACATAAAATTGGAAACAGCACAAGGAATAATTGTCTTGATTACCATCAGAAAGATGGCATGTGATCTTTTATATCCACTAGAAAGCATTTGGGGCTTCATATCTCAAGAGAGAAGAAAGAAATCCCACAAAAAGGTCATAAAGCACTGTTTGAATGTTCCAGAGTGCACATTTATACTAGCTGATGTTGCCTTAGCCCTGTTATCCAGATCAATGCATTTGTGCACTTTGTTGATGGAAAATAATATACCCCTATTTATTTTATCTCCACCTTGGACTTTATTGCTTGATTTTATAAAGGGAATGACATTTCAAATGAGCTAATCAAGTATTTGCAAGCTGTCCAGTCATCTGCACAGAAAGAGAGCAATGGGCTCATTGAGCCTACACTCCTATCTCCCTTAATTCTTCTGCTACCCATCTACACACAAGGCAATATACAGTAGCTGTGAAGTCTCTTGCATTATTTGGGAGGCTTCTTAAATAACTTAGAGATGCAAGATTCAAATGACAAAAGAGAATTTACTCACTGATGCCCACCATCTCAGGAAACTGTTCGCACACCCTCATAGGTACAGATACATACGCCTCATAGTGGTGCACTGCAGTTACTACAGTGAGAAGGGTGTATTCTTAAGCGGTTACAAAGTAGTTCACATTATCCTGACTATGTAACAGCAGCCAATTATCCTACCAGTTTAGCATGTGCAACAAACCAAGACAGCAAGATGGAATCTATATTGGGCAAAGCCCAAACGGACAGCAACCATGATCCAGATCAAACTTTGATCTCTGGTGGCAGTAAGTGCTAACTACTGTACCTCTGTTCTGTCCCTACTGTATCTCCAGCAATTTCTCCTTTTATTTCAGACTTTTAGCATCTGCAGGATTTTGATTGTAGGGGAGTAAAACTAGATTTGAAAGAATTAAGGTAAAAGAATGTCTGTGGACACAGTGGCCTACTTCTTTGCTACAAAACTGTGACTCCGTGATTTTCATGCCTTCCTTTTCAGGTAGCTGAAGATTGCTTTGATAAGAAAAATGCAATTGGAATAGAATTCAACATGATCTTTCTATCTCTGTGTATGTAGGCAGAAATATAAAAACTATTAGTATTTGAGAGTTAAATGTATTCACATATTCACATATAAATATATTATTGCAAATATCTTTGGATCTTGAACCAGCAGGTCTCAAAGAGCAATAATTGTCGCAAGATGCTGGAATCTGGGACCAAAAGAAAATCTGCTGGAGGAACTCAGCATCATTAGGAGAAAAATAATTGTCCTAAACTGAAACATAAATAATAATTGTCGCTACCTTGATTATAATGAATCCTTACATGCTTTATAGGGACTAAGAAAACAACAATGTCATTGATCTGAAACTCATTGCAAGTTTCCAAGAAGACAGCAGGGTTCCTTTGACACATGTCCACAACTTATCAGTGCAGTCACAAAACCTCAGGTAGGTTTTAAAATCTTTCACTTAAAAGGGAGTGTGACTCGAAGGGGCAGTAAAACCGCGGAATTTCTTATCAAATTGTTCTGCAACATTTATGTGACTGCACTTTGGCTTATTCCAGGGTTGAGTGGCCAAAGGCTCACTCTTTGTTCTGGGACAAAAATATAGGCTGCAAAACAGCAATTTCCTCATCAACACTCCCTCTGCACATCCCCTTTCAACAAGAGAGCATGCTTCAGGAATTGTGACCCTTTTGTTAGTTTTCTTCTAAAATTATTACGAGGCTGCTATAATTGTGGTGATACCTCAAATTCATTCATACATGTACAAAGTAGAATAGTTCAAGGTGTTGCTTGTCCCCACCATAACTACTGCCGTAGAGTGTAGAAACATTGTAGAAATTGCATATCTGGGATTTGCCACACAGACATGGAACAAGTTATTTCTTCCACACATCAGCTTTGTTAATGTTACTCCATTAATGTACCTTTCTATTCCTTCCCCCCACCCCCACCCCCGCACACAATTATCTGTTTTAATCAGTTCCATTTGGAACACGTTTCAATCATTAGGAAAGATGTTCAATGTTCAACTTAATTGTGATGGTCTTCAGATTTTTATTGGTGCCACTGGATCTGCCAGAGATGAAGAAAGCTGCTCTGATCATAGTCAGTGTCAAGAATTGCTTGGGATACTGGATGGTAAAAGTGGAACTAAATTATTTAGTTAGCCACACATGCATTCCTCACCTTCTGAGAGTACACCAACTACTTTTATCCACACGCGAGTTATTATTGACTACAACTTGATTATCTGTGGTATCCATTACTTCCTTGATAAAGTTCATTTCAAAAAAGCTTTGGTCCATAAGATCATGATCAACAATAGTACTGACACGACCAACCATAGCAGAACAACCATAGTACTAGAAGTTTCCCCCGCTATCCAAAAATAGAGCATTCCTATGAAATTTTTCATAAGCTGAAATGGCGTAAAGTGAGGAAACAATTACCATTAATTTATACGGGAACTTTTTTTTTTAGCGTTCCTAGTTCAGTTTTACACTAAGGGTAACACCCTAACGAGCTCTCTTAGGCTTTTCTGATACCTAGGACGCATCTTGCTAATGGATGCGCAAAATAAATCAAGATTAAGCACAGATGACCACAGGTGCGGTTCAAAGAAATGGTGGCGTGATGCTGAGTATAGTTCCTGAGGAAGGAGCTTGGCAGCGGCGTTCTCGTTGCCCGGGGTGTGCACTGCCTCTATAACGCCTCGTTGCAAAACAAACACAGAGCGCTCTTTTCACCTTTTTTATGTAACAGTGAAAGTCCTCTTTGGATTTCATTCAGTTAGCAAAAACAGATATTAATGTAGAACTTTCAAAAAGCAGAGGATACCTGTATATGTAAAGATCTTGTGATAGGGGAGGGGATAGCTCTCTGAATGGAAAGGGAAGGGGGTGGAGAGCTGGAGCAAAGGGAGACAGGGGAATAGCCTAACAGAAACAGGAGAAGTTGATGTTAGTGCCATCTGGTTGGAGAGTGCACTGATGGAATATGAGGTGTTTCTCCTCCAGTTTGCAAGTGGCCTTGGTTTGACAGTGCACGAAGTCACGGATGGACATGTCAGCACGGGAGTGGTGCACAGAATTGAAATGCTTGGTCACTGGAAGATGCCCAACATTGATTCCCCTCCACCAATCACTTCCCAGATCTTTCATCTTGTGCCCTTCCACCCAAATCCATGTCTGACCTCTTCCCTGTGGCTCTGCACTCCCCCACCATTTTATTCGGGCACCTGCCTGCATTTTCCTCATACCTTAATGAAAGCCTTAGGCCTAAAATGTTGGTTGTGTATTTTTATCGTTGCTACATAAAGAACGCTGCGTGGCTTGCTGAGTTTCTCCAGCATTTTTGTGTGTTAAAAAAAACAATCTCAGTGTTTGGAGATTTTTCTTGTTTAACTGCAGTTTTGTCGTGCAGCATTCTGGAATGTTTTTGTCCGTTATTATCCAACAAATTTGAATGTACATGGTTTGAACATGATTACAACAGATCTAGTGTGGTTGAGCATGTGGGTAATTATTTTAGAATAGATTAAACTTGTTGATATTGAAAAATCACATTTCTGAATTATAATTTTTACCAACTTATTGACTGGGACAAAAAAAATTAATAGTAATAAATCTTATTCTATCACCACTTTCAACATTAGTAACCAACGCACAGAATATATTCAACGTGAATAACAATGGAAGATGGTAGCTTGTGGACTAGAGGCACTGCTTTAGACAAACATTTGTAATGAAATAATAAGCCACTAGAGTAATCCAACTGATATAAATCTGCAAAATCTTGATGAATGTCCTTTTTTCACACCAGTTGTCCTTGTGACATCTGAGCGTGATCCTAATTTAATCCTAATTAGTTCCAAGTTATAGATGGTTTTGAGCTGAAGTCATGCACCTGCTCATATATGGATCAAGGCAGAGCTGAACTAATTTTACCATCCTTGAGAGAATTACAATCCTCATAACAAAAAGCAAAAGGTACTCGACTAAATCTATTGTGTCAGATAACCCTATTTGTTTCCTTAAATTCCAGTAACTAAGAATGAAAGATATTGTTATTATTAATCATTTTAACCCAAAATGGATGCCGCCTTATTTGAAACAGCATTGAGCACGTAGGAGTTTATTGCAAAACTAAAATGCCTTGAAGAAAACCTGACACAAATTTTCCCCAAATTTTTTTGAATTAGCCTATTTCTTTGAAATGACCAGATGATAATTTCTTTTTGTTTCATATCTCTTACCTGTTACCCTGTAATGTAATTTGTGCTGTGCTGGCAATCATAGAGGCAGGATTGCTGCAGCTTCTAATATGCCACGTTTCTGTAACCGAGATGAGCTGTATTTAACCGGGAATCTCAATTTCTACAACAATCACGTATGAGGTTTATCGAGACTTGCTCATTGTTAACTTTACAAGTTAGAAAATTGACAGAGGCACAGAATCAAGGTATTTTATAGATGCAAGTCCAACCTGTCCTAGCCGACCAGGTTACCTACCTCAGCTTGTTCCATTTACCTCCACTTGGCCCCTATTTCTCGAACCCATTTCTACCCATATATCCATAAAAGAAATGGCAGCGCTTCTCTGTGATGTTCTACCGCTCAGCCCCACTGCCGATAGCCTTATGTAGATTTTAAATGGCCCGTTAAAAGAGCCAACGGTGGTTTATTTTAAAATTCTGTGACCACAGGGTCTAGGCCTGTGTTCTGCAGCAGCCTTGAGGGGTTGCAGACTCCAGGGAAGCAGAGGACTAGTGCAGGGTGCAAAAATTGGGAGACTACCCCACCCCCCCTCCACACACCCCCCAGTTTGAGAAGAAGAAGCAGAGGAGATGACCCTAAATGATAGTGACCACGGTGATGGATCAACTAAGGGCTCGACTGCTGAAGAACACACAGACGGCAGGGTGTTGGTGACTCAATGCGAGGAACCCACGCAGGTTGAGGCCACCAGTGATTTCAGTCAAAGTACTGACACCAGGCTACAGATTGCTAAACACTTGCTTGAGGCGGGCTGAAGAGGTACCAGGAATCAGAACTGGGATGTGATAGGGTGTTGAGGATGCTGAAAGCTCCCTAAATTTGGAACTTGGAGTGGTTGGTGGGGGGGTGGATGCAGGAGCACTGGAGCTGAATCCATGGACACTCGCTAACTCCGGGGGACTCTCTTTTGCTTCTCTTTCTCTAAACGTAGGGTGTGCCAGGCAATTTCTTGTGATGATGAATCTTTGCCTGCCTTACAGCACACTAAAGTCAATTTTTTGTAATATTACATCTGTTTTCTTACAAGACAATTAAGGAATCGTAAACCTATCTGTCTAAATTATGTTAAAATATTATAACTATTCTCACCTCTACCAGTTTCTCCTATAGAGCCCCTCAACCAACAGAGGGGATAGAAATGACAAGGTGCCACAGTGGTGGTAACAGGGTATTGAGAGAATAAAGTTCATGATGCGACTGCATAGATATGATTGGCATTATGAATGCCAACTTTCTTGAATGGTTTTCTTGTTTGTAAATAATTTATTGTGAATAAAGTTTAATTTTGGAAAATAAAAGCTGTTTTGATTTTTGTAATATGCATGACTAGTAGAAACTGTGCATTACATCCATCACTGAATCCTCCTGGTTTATTCCAGCCTTTAAAAAATAAGTGGCAAGTCAAAGATTCCCTTTTAATTGGGTCTCGGGATCTAAAAACTGAAGCTACATCACAAAAGCAATGCAACAGTTACAGTTGTCAAAAAATACATAATCTAAACAGCATATCTTCATCTCAATACTGTGCTGCATTAGGTGGCCACATGTTTGACTGAAAATGGAGGTTCTGATTTACGTGTTGCTCTTTGAAGGTCAACAACTGAGTAATCGGACTGTTCCTCGTGAGTGTCACAGAATTCTAAAACAAATTCAAGGCTCAACTCAGGCATGCAATAAGTTCTGATATAAATATCCCATCGTGTTTCTGGTGGATGGGATAAATGCTTAAATGTGTCTGCTAGTTGCTTCGGTATCTCATCTTTAAACGTGAGCAATCAAATGTTTGGATTTGGTGAATAAATGATATTTTCTGAAAAGTTCCCCTGTAATGAAAAGGATTAATGAAACAGACAGAACATATAAACTGAAGACTTTGAGTGATTACATGACTGGTCATAGCTATCAGTTTGACTCGATGATACCTCTAAATCGAAGGGTCTGGAAGTGGATCTTTTTGGCCATTGGTTGGGTAGTTCTGCTTTTTTGTTTATTTTGCTTGTGTTATGAGCCCAGAGGACCCCAAAACCCAGCAGCAATAGAAATTCACCAAGACAAATGGTTACTTTTAATTTTCTCTAAACACACAAACAGGATCAAACTTTACTTATTACTATTAATTTGACTTAACCCCCTTCTAATTCTAAGCGCACATGTACGCAATGTGTAGATGTTCAGGAAAGTTCTTTGATTCACAGTCTAATCTCACTTCTCATTCCTCCAAGTTCACTGGTATCTGGCAATTCTTCTACTGTGCACAGAATTTAACATTTATGAATTTTCCACCAAGCTCTGGTGTTTAAAGTTAAATGGCTACCACTCAGGAAGGTTCTCGTTGGTTTCAGAGAGAGATTTGTTGCTCGTTGGACACACACAAATTGATTTCCTCTGACCAGTCACTTCAGTGTCTTGCCGAAGAAACTTGCCCCATCATAGGTTTTCCAAATGAGAACCTCTTTTTCTGGGTCATCACAGAGTTCCTCTTGTTTTCATTATTTCAGGAGAAACAGTCTAACCAGCCATTTCCTCTTGTAAGGACCACAAGGGTTTTCAACAGGCTGAACTCAGAACTCACAACTCTCTTCAAAAATGGGGTTTTAACAAACCTGCCAGCTCGCCATGTTGCAGCCTCCAAAAGCCACTGCAGAACTGTTGAACTCAGTTCTCTCTCTCTCTCTCTCTCTCTCTCTCTCTCTGTCTCTCTCTCTCTCTCTCTCTCTCTCTCTCTCTCTGTCTCTGTCTCTCTCTCTCTTTCTCTCTCTCTCTCTCTCAAAGATCAATTCTGTTTGGTCTTGCCTCTCTCGCTCTGCTTGTAAAAACCAGAACTTTTTGCAGGTCTATGAAAGATCTTTATCAGCACTTGAGCCTGGACTCTTCCACTTGCACCTGCTTTTTTGAAATTCCTTCCAAAGTAGCTTCATTGTCTTTACAAAGGCACTGATGCCTCAATGTCTCACTTTCAGCAAAGCTCTTGAATTTTAAATGAGATCTCTTTTGTGAAGTGTTTGTTTTTGAAGAGAACTACACTAAACCCCCACAATCTATCTCTTTAAAAAACATTTATATATAATATAAAATATAATATACCCCATAATAGTTTGTTTTTGCATATTCCTACTTAAATAAAGGCAATCTTGGTTGTCCTCAGTATGGATTGTACAGTGATGCCAGATTGCTGTTAGCTTCAGAGGTTCACATAACCTCAAAATGAACATGGGCTGCGTTAACAAAAGCCCATCTCTGGAATGCGCATTAACAGAGGCTCCAGTTATCTGTTCAAATGGATGTAAAAGATGCATTTACCATCTTCCAAAAGGAATTCCTTTTTCCTGGCTAACTAGCATTACTGATCTCGAATCAACGTTAAAACTAGATTAGTTTCCTGATTCATGTTGGTGCAACACTGCGGTTCACAAATCGGCTGCCAACTTTCCTTACAAAATATCAGCTACTTTTTCCTGAAAATATTTTTTTTTTGTGTACAGTTTTGTTGTCACTCCAGTTCATTGAAAATTGGTCTTTTCAATGAATAGGGTATCTGAACCCAGCATGCATCTCCAAACTAAGTGCAAAATCCATACGGCTTCTGATGGATTAAGATAATAATAATGCTTCACCAATAATTAAAATACAAGGCATTTACTTGAAAATCACTTCGTTTTGATAAAATGTTACCATGTTAAGCATGGTAGACTGAACCCGACTTAAGATTCTTTAGCCTGAAGATGTAAAAGCACACTGTGATTCATACAGTGAAAATTTTGAATGGTAAGTATTTTATTCCTGATACCTTTTCTCCATGTCACTCATCTTCTCGGGAACTTGCCCGACAATGAGTATTATTCCCTGGGGAAATGACATCCTCTAATATTGGAAACATGTAAGATTGAAGGATTGGTCAGCCAGCACAGCTGATTGTTTTCTGCTGCCAGACCCATCAACTGTCATTAATGAGGTGTTATGAGCACTTAGTTTGTCTCTTCCTAACCCAGAATTAAACATCTCTCTCTCTCTCTGCTGTCAGCACAGTGGGAATCAGTAGCCCAGCATATTCATGGATCAAAATTTAGATTACAACTGGACTTCTTGACATGCTAACCAACCTATTGATGTTTTAAGTGCATTTAATTTTTTTTAAAACTTAGACATAGTTACAGGCCATTTTGGTCCATGCTGCTTAATTTACACCCAATTAACTTACATCCCCTTTGAAAGGTGGGAGGAAACCTGAGCCCCTGGGGAAAACCCACACAGACACAGGAAGAATGAACCAACCCCTTACAGACAGCGTGGGATTCGAACCCAGGTCCAGATCGCTGGTGCTGTAAAGGCATTGCACTAACCACTACACCAACCAAGCCACATTCATAGAAGTGGAAATATAAAAGTTTACTTATTTCTTTCTTAACTAAATATTTTTATTTTCTACAAAAGTAAACAGATATATACTGAAAATTTGTAAAATACACAGTAGAGATGTCAAATATAAAGAAATCAAGAGTTGTCTAATATATAGAGTACATCTATAACAGAACATCTAATAATTTTACCCTGAATATTATACTTCCATTTTCTACCCACCCCCCCACCCCCCCATCTCTTGAGCCCATTACCAAGCCAAAGTTCTATAATTAAACCATACCTTGTTCCTGGAGTAATATAATAAAATGTTGAAAGACAGATTTTATAATAAAACTAGAGGTTCTGAATGTAGTTCAGGAAAGGTCCCCATAAGTTTTGAAACCCTATGTCTAAGTTACTAACAGAATAGCGATACTTTCTAGATTTAAACAGGACACAACATCCCTCAACCCCTGAGCATTGCTGAGTGGGGCAGCTTCCTTCTATCTTTGTAATATTGCATATCTGGCCAAAAGAGGGACAAAAGACAGAACCGAAGATTTAATTGGAGTTAAATGAACATCATCCTCTCCTGTGGTACCAAAGAGGGCAATTCTTTTCTGTTCCCCAGGTGTGTGTAGGTTAGAGGTTTAAATGAAGAATAAGGTTTGGAAAACATCCCTCCAGTATTTTGCAGGCTAGAGCACGTCCAAAACATATGAATAAGAGAAGTCTCACCTTTCTTACATTTATCACAATGAGAATTTACATCTGAATAAATACGAGAAGGGTTTGCTTGGTGAGTTTCGACCTACGTTGTAAACTATTCACAGTACAGTCACAATGCGGAGGGAGGGAATGTTTAATTTGGTCAATGAGATAAGAATCATTTGGGCAGTTTCAAACATATTGAGAATTGTGGATACACACACCTGGGGAATAGAAAAGAATTCCAAGAAATTCCTGGTTTGTATCTTTCGATGGTTGTGCACAAAAATGTCTCGTTTGTTGCCTATTGGAGACTTTCTTAGCATGTGTTTATAATATCGCGAGACTGCAGTTGGTGCAGGGTGAATCCTAGGGTTATTTCCATCTGACTGTTGTATCAGTTACTGCTGGTGGCAATGTCCTGGTCGTGAAACAGCACCCACCTGAAAACGGTGGCGGAGTCGAGGGCCGCTGAAGAAAAAGTATGACAATATCAGGTTCAATTAATCTTTAGAATCACTCTCCCAATTATGGGATTATGGTGTGTTGTCAGATTTTTGTGTGCAGTTACTTCATAAATTTAGTTGCACCTTTATCATGTTTATTGCCTCCGTCAGATGGTTTGTTCGACAGTCCCATGGCTGTGGAAATATAAAAGTTTACTTATTTCTTTCTTAACTAAATATTTTTATTTTCTACAAAAGCACAGATGCTTTGGTGCAAGTCAGTAGCTTACAGGGCTACTTCAGACAGCAGTTAGGAGTCAATCATCTTCCTGTGCACTGCAGCAGGAGTATTTGAATTCCTTGGGCAGTTATCATCCTATTGTTAACATTTCCTCAAATAGCACTAATTTTTTGGGGAATATTTTATTTAATTTTTCCAAGAACATTATTACATACATCATATAAATAGTATTTTAAAATTACAGTCTCATGATTGCCCAAATCTCATTCCTCCCTCCCAACAGCTAATATTAAAAAAAGAAGGGGTGTTTGAGCATGTCTTCATTATAATTAGTCCATATCTTGATTTTCAGGAAATCAGTGCTATTAACCTAACTATATTATTTAAACCTTTTTGGGGAAGATAATTATATCTTAACCCAGAATAATTTAAATGAGGTTGCCATATTTTTACAAACACATCATATTTCTTTCTAAGATTATAAATCATCTTTTCTTGGGGGACGTTGGGGGGGCACAATTTTGCATTTCAATATTCCAGGAGTAATAAGTAATGGGGAGCCAGGCTTCCATGTAGCAGCGATATGTCTCCTGGCAAGTGCAATCCTCAAAATCTGTATTTTATAGTTTTGTGTCAATAACCACAAGATTGCTCAATAAATACAGTTCTGGTTCCAATGGAAAATCTACTGCTTAATTTTTGTCAAAATTTCTGCTAAATCATACCAAAAGGATCTTGCTTTCACACAGAGCCAGGTTGAATGTATACATGTTCCAACCTCTATACCACACCTAAAACACGTCCGGAATTTCAGATTTTAAACCATGAAATTTTTGTGGTATAAATGGTGGATAAAATTGTATTGTACCAATCTAGATCAGATAATAAATGATGTGATATTATCAGAGCACAATTTTGACCAATATTGTTCAAATATCACTAATCATACATACAGACTGCTGCAATCTGAAGAGAAACAACCACACTGAACATTTGTATGTCTTCTTTCGAAGCATTTTCACTGGCATCTTGGTGCACTCCACATTATTCCATGACTAATAACCCAATAATATGGATCATTAAATTGGAAATATTGGTTCAAATCCCAAAATCCCATTAGAAGTTTTAATTTGGATAATGTAATAAATTTGAAATGAAGAATATTCTGAAGGAAGAAAATATGCCATTTTGTCTGGTCCGACAAGCATGCAAGTCGAGACCCATAACAATGTGTTTGGCTCCTAACCATCTTCTGAAATAGCTCAATGAACCAATTTTTTTTACATTAAAAATACTGCCACATGCTGAAAGGACCACCTGACCTTACACAAAGTGGTGCCGCAGGAACATTCAGGGAAGCACCCTTCCGTGACCAAATTAAAATGCTGCATTTATCCTTGTAACAAGAATGGCTCTCCTAGATTCTATTGCTGCCATATTATCATTACAGGAACCCTGGAATAATTAGAGAGAGAAGTGTCCTCTGCCCACATCCCCCCCCCATCCCACCTCCAATGTCATATCTTGAATTAGGATAATTTCCAGAAGCAAAGAGCTTATTCAACATTTTTTTAATTTCTATTTTGTTCAACATACATTATGGTTGACAACTCTGTATACTTCTTTTTCCCTCCTCTTCCATTTCAAGTAAGTTAACCCTTCTAGAGACTGTTTACCATCTCTATGACGAGTATGCATTCTTTATACATAACCCCCCCCCCCCCCCCCATCAAAGATGAATGTAAAGAGAAGGGTGACTTTCTGCCAAGATGTCCAGGAAAAAAATGACTATGGCAAATATCAGACAGCATTGTAACTTGTCCAATCAACACAGTGGATAGAGAGAATCAAATGCAAGGATCACAATTGCTCTTTCTCTGGCACCCTTTTCCTCTCCCTCCTGGCACAAACTCCATAGCAGCAGTTGAGAAAATCTGCCTCGTTGCAAAGAATAGAGAAGCAGTAGTCAAATCCATAACCTAATTTCCCTGACCTCTCCTATTCTTTTGCAGTGTCTTACATGAGAGAACTTGACCCTGCAGCTAAATGTTTCCACAATTATGTGGAGTTAAACAAAAAAGTTTGCCGACACTGAGGTCAAGAACAATATACAAATGTGTTGGAGAAACTCAGCAGGCCACAGGAAATGAAATTACTAATGTTTCAGATTCTACATGACTTGCGGAGTTTCCCCAGCATGTATATTGCATGGAATGGTTTTTTATCTTCCCCAACTCTAACATCAAATTATATACACACAATTTTATTTAATCTTTTCTCAAAATAAAATTCTGGCTCACATTAAAAGGCTAACCTGTTGCCTTGTTGATAATAAAGATTAGATCCAACAAGTTGCATTGATATTAAGTAGATGTAATATTTGTGTTGGTCCCCACTCATGATGATTCAGACATAAAAAGGAACAACTTGAATAGCAACAAAAAGGGTATCCTAAAGAGTGTAAGTCTGCAAAAGCACACAAGCAAAACCAAAATGGGTGGGGGGGGGGGGGGTTGTAAGGATTTATTACAAGGGATGTGTGATACTACAGATCTATCACCAATGTCTGGGCCTTAAAGGGTTGTGTCCCTAGCCAGGTCAGATCATTCCGGACTGGTTGGCCACCTGTGAAGAGCTCCGGTCTTTTGCTAATAAAAGCCTTGGTTTGGATCAACAAGTCTTTGGTTCTTTCGACGAGCTCTACAGGATGACAAAAAAATCTGTAACAAATTGATTTGTGATGAAGTGGGAAAGAAGAGGAAGGTTTTCAAAAGAGCATTTGAATTTTGCCTTTATGAATTTGTTTGAGCTTCGCCGCCACATTGAAGTGGGACTCGGGTATTTTGTAGACTTCTCAAACAGTAGAATTTCCCATTATTTTTATCTATTGCCAACATTGAATAAAGTAGCATTTTAACACAGAGCTTAATGCATGTGATTAAGTAACTGGGGCAGCTCCAGACTACAGCTAATTATATCAGAATTTTCCTATGAGAATATGCTACAGTTCTTAAATCTGGGTTAGCTCTTACCAATGAAATATTCTAATATTTATTTTACAAATTTTCTCCTCATCAGCTATTTCAAGCCTGGATAAAAAAAAAAATATTTCTGAACTGGGAGAAACACAAGTACAGAAACTGGGCTTCTTTGCATATAAGTGGGTTTACCCGAGGAAATGGTCACTTAGAGGTGAGATGGTGTACATTGGAAAATTCACCTTAGGACACACGAGAGACTTGCGATGTTGGAATCTGGAGCAAAACTCAATTTGCCGGAAGAACTCAGCATTAGTGGTAGGAAAAGCATGGTCAATGTTTCAAGACCTTATCAGTCTTGATAACCATTATTTTTCTCCCATTGATGATGCTTGGCCAGCTGAGTTCTTCATTGCTCCACCATTCAGCTTAGTACACGAGATATTTGCCTGTTGTCAGTAATGCACTAATAGACTTCATTGTTGATTATCAGTTACTATATCTCCCACTTAAAATCGTTGGTTGCAACACATGACATTCACTTTTTAGTCACCCCACAAAGCCCTTGGTCCAAAATTAAGATGGCATTTAAAAGCTCTTCTGAAATAGCTCAATTAACCAATTTTTTTTACATTAAAAGTACTGCCACATGCTGTAAGGACCACCCGATCTTACGCAAACTGGTGCTGCAGGAACATTCAGGGAAGCACCCTTCCATGACCAAATTAAAATGTTGCATTTATCCTTATAACAAGAATGGCTCTCCTAGATTCTATTGCCGCCATATTGTCATTATAGGAACCTTGGAATAATTAGAGAGAGAAGTGCCCTCCACCCACATCCCCCCACCCCCCCCCCCACTGTTCCATTGATAGCCTGCAAACAGAATCTGCCAGATTCACTTCTCATTGGCCAACAAGGTGGAATCCACTTTCTTGGCCATTAACAGTCATAGTTGAGACCCAACCAAGATCAAGATCTGACTCTAATCTACATTTACTGACACTTGATGGATAGGTTTCACATAAAGGCCCATTTGCTCAAGGCAAACAGTTGCCCATAAAAACAAAACCACGCAAGCAGTGTGAGGTAGCAATACGAGACAAACATTAAGGACTTCTGTGCCTTGGCTCTCAGTGAAGTCAGTTTTTTTCTGGGTGATGAGTCGGCAGTACCTACCCCTCTCCTTTAAACAAAACAGCAGTTAAATATAGGTCGTTGAATTATTTGCAATTTCAGTTTTGTCAGACAAGAAATGTGCCATAATTGCAGAGAAAATCAGGATTGCGAAGTGCATTGTGTGGAACTATCATTGTGATTTGGGAATGTAGGTACAGGAGCAGACAAGTTAGCTTATTTAGTGTGTTCTTTGTGCCTGGCTCCGCCATGAACCCACCTTCACTTCCAGGGCTAGTTGGATGACATGCGGAGAAAAAGAACTGAAGGCAAGGAGAGGAGGAAAAACCTTTTCCTGAGAGCACGCATCGCACAGCCAGTGTCACTCACATCTTTCTTGTATTCCACTGGTGGATAGATTTTGAGGTGACTGTAGACCACAGATATACCTGCGAAGTAGGAAATTAACTTCGCCTGCCAATGCAGAGCCAAGCCCTCGGCTGGTTGCTGCTTATGGTCAACTGCAAACTACAATACAAGAACCAGCTGCTGGATCACATTTGGGTCCTCAAGGAGAGATGGTCAGCATATGCACAAGGGAAATGTTGAATTGAAGTTTCTCACAATCCTCTAAATATCTTTAAGCTTTCTGCCAGGATTTGACATAACCATATAACCATTTACGGAGCAGAAACAGGCCTTTTGAGTCCGCACCGGTTCACTGATTTTGTCCGCCCTCTTCAGGCATTGGCCCCAGTTTGTATGACTCTGTCTTGCACTCGTTGTGAAACATTTTGCAGGTGCAGTTTGTTACCGGTTTTGTGACTCAGTCACGTACTAGGCATTTTGAGATATTCAAACAAGCCTTTCAGCTCAACTTGCCAATACTGACCAAAATGTTGCCCAAACTGATACTATTTGTCTGCATTTGGCCCACATCCCTTGAGACTTTACATAGAGCACTACAGGACAGTCACAAGCCCTTTGACCCATCTAGTCTGTCCTCCACTGCCTTTTATTGACCTGCATCCAGTCCAGAGCCTTCCATACTTCTCCCATCAATGTACCCATCCAAATTATTCTTAAATGTCCAATCCAGCCCGCCTTCACCACTTCAGCAGGCAACTCATTCCTCAGTCTCACCACTCTCTGTATGTTGAAGTTTCCTCTAATGTTCCCTTTAAACATCACCTTTCACCCCTAACTCATGTCCTCTAGTTCTATCTTGGGTGGAAAAAGCCTGCTTGCATTTACTCTAGACCTTTCCTGTGCAATTACCTGTCCAAATGTTTTTTTTTTACTATCATCATATCTGCTCTACTATCTCCTCTGGCAACTTGTTCCATGTATCAACTATCTCTGTGGGGGAAAAACCTGCCTTCAGGAACCCTTTAAAATGTTCTCCTCTAATCGCCATACTGCCTAGTTTTAAGACTCCCCTACACTGGGGAGAATGACTGGGACTACCTACCCTATCTATGTCCGTCAAAATTTTATAAACCTCGCGATAGTGGACTTCAAGGGGACAAGGAACGACCATCCTCCACTACACATCAACAGCTCTGAGGTGGAGAGTAACAAGTTCCTTGGTGTCCATTTAACTAGTGACATCATGGTCACACCTCTCCTCACTTGTCAAGAAGGTGCAAAAGTGACTGCACTTCGTGAGAAGACTGAAGTGGGCAAGGCTACTGGCCACCTTTATGTCAAGCTTCTCCATTGAGAGTGGTCTGGTCAGCTGTGTCACAGTATGGTACAAGTGCTACAAGAGAAATGGATCACCGATCATTCCGCAGGACTCTTAAGTGTGGCAGAGAGGATCACTGGAATATCCCTCCCACCCATTGATGTGATCTACCGGGATTGTTGTCTGACGAGGGTGCATAAAATCATTATGGATCCCTTCCATTTCACAGATGGTATCTTTCAGGTGCTCCCATCAGGAAAGAGATACAGGGGTATCTGAGCCAGCACCACACAGATGAGGAACTGCTTATTCTCATGGGCAATGAGAATGCTGATCAACCAAAAGAACTGTTCACACTAACCATCTAAGACTTCAATATTTATGAAACAATATTTATTCATTTAGTTATATATTCAAATACTTGTCCTGCATATGTATTGTTTGTCTATTATGTCTATTAGTGTGGATTAGAGGAGAACATTTTAAAGGAGGCAGGCTTTTTTCCCCACAGAGATGGTTGATACATGGAACAAGTTGCCAGAGGAGATAGTATGGCAGATATGATAATATTTAAAAAAAATCACTTGGACAGGTAACAGCACAGGAAAGGTCTAGAGTAAATGCATGTTTTGTCAGGTTGTACTTGGGTAATGAGAAGACAATAAACTTGATTTCCCTCAGCCTACTTCACTCTAAGGGAAACAATCCCAGCCTATCTCATGTTTCCTCATAACCTGAGTTTTCCAGTCCAATAATTCCTGAGAGGGTTAGCTATGGAAATTGCACGCATGTTCTTGGGCTTTAGAAAAATGAGGAATGATCTTCTCAAGCATACAAGATCCTTGCAGAGGATTGATGTTGAGATGGTCCCTCTCTTGTGAGAATCTTCAGTGAGGGAACATACAAAATCATTTTAAATGTGAGCTTCAATTAAATTTCTTCTCACAAGGTCTGGTGAATCCCTAGAATTCTCTAACTATAGATTGTGGAGGCTAGATCATTGAAGACATACAAGCAGGAGGTAGATATATATTTGAAAGATCAGGGAACTGAAAGCAAGGAGGAACTGGCATAGGAGATTAAGCCTGGGGCACATTTGAGAATTCAAAATTCCATCGCCTATTTTCTTACGTTATGATCAATAGTTATTTCGTCCAACTGGTCAATATGTCTGTGGATGGTCAGTGAGATCTTGACCAGAATTGGGGAGAGCATGAGGCCAACAATGAGCCAGCCAGATAGAATATTTTTTGAGGCAACTTCCCAGCTTCCGGCTCAGTGCATTGGAAGTGATGCTGAAGCAAGCTTCAAAAGTGCTCTAGAAGCCAAGCTCCAAGATGGAACATGCAAAGCACATAACAACCGTTAATTACTGAAGTGTGTCCTCTCCTGCATTACACCCACACCATCGTGTCAGATAAATGCCACAACCAAAGGAAAATGATCAACTACGCATCATCCTTAGCAAGTGACTCTTTCCCATTTTAAATGATCCTTCATCGACATTACATTGCGCATAAAATGTAGCTCCAGCTCCTGTCCACTCTTTGGGATGAGTGATTACAGTTTATAAACAAGAAATTTATCAAATCTTAGTCCTATGCAGCTGATCGCATCATTTACGTTGCAATCCTTTTGCTCATTCACTCAGTCAACGTTTCTGTCTATACTATTAACTATACCACTTATCTTCATGTCACTGGAAACAAGCAAAGTCTCCCTCTCTAATATTTAAGTCATAACTAAATGTAGCTGTTCTCAACTCCTGCTGGTTCGTGCCTTTTTGAGGAATCTAATAAACCTTCAGGGGCCGTTAACAGATTTTCAATCAGAGAAATGACTTGCACAATAAAAGGTGAAATAACCTTTATGGTAACTCATTATCCAGAAGCTAGCTATAAAGGAACAGCTGATTTTGATGTTTAATGTTTGATTTTTTTTGTCTCTCAGGCATCTGTTTACCAGTGGCATTATTCCTTTTATTTCAAAACAAAACCTTGATGTGATAAATGGCTATAAAACCTATCAAAACATCTCAAGGTACTTAACATAAGTACTGAATTATCAAAAAAAAAATTAACACCGGCTGACTCAAAATGAGAGAAAAATGTGGAGGGACTGCAGTCGTGAGGGAGGTCTGAGAGAGACTGATACAGTTACACAGGATGACCTAGGTTAGACAAGAATGCACAGGCCTTTTGTCCCCTCAAGTTCGCTGTGATTCAACTAAGACTGCGGATCAGCATCATATTCCTGAACTAATCCCACATCCCTTGATACCCTTAACAGCTAAAACACAATTGATCTGTCCAGAAATAAACCTCTTGGGTGGAGAAGTTAAGATTCTCTACTCCTCTTGATTTAGAAACCTCTCACCTCCTCAGGTTTGAAAATGGCAAATCCCTTTGTTTTGAGGGCGTGACTTTGGTCCTGGACCTATCATTCAAATATCTATACTGAATCTATATTAGAATTTATACATTTCAGATTGATTGCACTGTTTTATGTTTCCTTAGCTAAATTTTGGATTTTTCACCATCCTGAAACTTGGCAATATTACAAGCCTTTTATTTGATCTCATACCTTTTTTAAACCACTCTACTAGCACCATCAGATTGTTTTTCCCTCTTGTGCTTTTGTACCTTAAAGGACTATACAGTACTTTTCCCCTTATCCAAAGTTCCATTAACCAAAATGATCCATTAACTGAACCTTTTGCGGTGCCGATGTGACGCCACAAGTTGAAGGATAAAAAAGATCACCCATGTGGAGCTCCAACACTCCGTTGGCACCATTTTGATAACAACAGAACCTCTTGTGGTTCATAATAAGCAGAGATCAAGTTGTTTTTTGGGTACATATTAAACATTATTTCATGCTCAAAAATCCTGCTGTTGTTTTTTTGTTGTCGTTTAACCACAGATAAAAGTATTCTGCTGATGCCACTGAGGGCTGCTTTTAAAGCTATTGTTCCGTTAACTAAGAAAAACCAATAACCAAAAAGTGTCTGATCCCAAGCGTTTCAATTAAGACAAAATGTGCTGCATATTAATTCCAATCTATGTATATTAATTATTTAGATGTCAGACATTGTTCATTTATTGTCACTCCCATTTAATTTCTGATCTATTGTAGCCAACTGACATTTTCTACCACTGGAGATTGTTTAGATTTACTGTCCTAGTTTAAGATTCTTAAATTCTTGCAGATAATGTTACCTTGAAAGAGCCCATTCTGCAATGCTTAATGTGCTCTAACCCAATGGTTACACCAGATTTCCACCAATATTCATCCTTAAAAGTGGAACAAAGCTCTTGAAGGAGCCTTGAGAAAATACTAGCTTTATAAAACTGAATCTTAATAACCTGTTTTAAATCATTATAAAACAGTTTTGACCTCAATTATGTTCAATTTGAGATACTGCACTTTAGGAAAGATATCAAGGTCTTAGAGAGATTGCAGAACAGATTTATAAGTGACACATGAGGGACCAGGGATTTATTTGAGTGGTCTAGAAAGAGTGAAACATAGAAACATAGAAGATAGGAGCAGGAGTAGGTCATTCGACCCTTCGAGCCTGCTCCGACATTCATCGAGATCATGGCTGATCTTAAAGTTCAGTACCCCGTCCCCGCCCTCTCTCCGAAACCTTTAATACCCTTATACTGAAGAAATAGATCTAATTCCATCTTAAATATATTTTATGAACCTGCCTCTACTGCCCTCTGTGGCAATGAATTCCACAGATTCACCACCCTCTGGGTATAGAAATTCCTCCTCATCTCGGTCCTAAATGGTTTGTCTATTATCCTCAAACCATGGCCCCGGGTTCTGGATTTTCCCATCCTTGGAAACATCCCATCTGCATCCATTCTGCCCAGTCCTGCCAGAATATTATATGTCTCTATGAGATCCCCTCTCAATCTTCTAAACTCCAGCGAGTACAATCCCAATTTGCGCAATCTTTCCTCATAAGTCATTCCTGCCATTCCAGGTATCAGCCTGGTGAATCGCCTCTGCACTCCCTCCATTGCAAGAACATCCTTCCTTAGATAAGGTGACCAAAACTGCACACAATACTCCAGGTGGGGTCTCACCAAGGCCCTGTACAGCTGCAGTAAGGTATCCTGGTTCCTATACTCAAACCCTCTTGATGTGAAGGCCAACATACCATTTGCCTTTTTAACCGCCTGCTGTACCTGCATGCTCGCCTTCAGAGACTGGTGTACAAGTACCCCTAGGTCTCTCTGCACTTCCCCATCTCTTAATCTATTGCCATTCAAATAGTAATCTGCCCTCCGGTTTGTATTACCAAAGTGGATAACCTCACATTTATCCACATTGTAGTGCATTTGCCATGTATCTGCCCAGTCCCTCAATTTATCCAAATCACACTGGAGCTTCCTGACTCCCTCTTCCATGCACACAACCCCTCCTAGCTTAGTGTCATCTGCAAATTTGGAAATATTACATCCAATCCCCTCATCCAGATCATTAATGTAAATTGTGAACAGCTGGGGTCCCAGTACAGATCCCTGTGGCACCCCACTGGTCACCGCCTGCCACTCAGAAAATGAGCCATTTATCCCAACTCTCTGTCTTCTACCTGCCAGCCAGTTCTCAATCCACATCAATACTTTTCCCCCAATCCCATGAGCCTTGATTTTGGAAGCCAGTCGTTTATGCGGGACCTTATCGAAGGCCTTTTGGAAGTCCAGGTACACCACATCCACTGGCTCTCCCCCATCTATTTTACCTGTCACCATCTCAAAGAATTCCAATAGATTTGTCAAGCACAATTTACCTTTTGTAAATCCATGTTGACTCCGTCCGATCCCTTCTCTGCTAGTCATATGCTCCGCTATTACATCCTTAATAATGGATTCCATCATTTTGCCCACTACTGATGTAAGGCTCACCGGCCTATAATTCCCCGCTTTTTCTCTGCCCCTCTTTTTAAATAGTGGGGTAACATTAGCTACCCTCCAATCCATGGGTACTGATCCTGAGTCTATCGAGTTCTGGAAAATAATTCTTAAAGCATCTGCTATCTGAATGGCCACTTCCTTAAGTACCCTAGGATGTAGATTATCAGGCCCTTGGGATTTATCTGCCTTCAATCCCATCAATTTCCCCAAGACCCATGTCCTTAGAGATACTAACTTCTTTCAGTTCCTCCCTTGCATTAGTCTCTATGTTTCCCAACATCCTTGGGAGGTTATTTGTATCCTCTCTTGTAAAAACAGAACTAAAGAAACTTCAAAAAGTTTATGGATGATTTATCAGAGGTGCTCAAATTAGTGGGTTGATAAAATTGCTTCCACTGATAGAAAAGTCAATAGCCAGAAAACAATTTAAAGAGGAATTGACAAAATAATAAGGAACGAGGAAAGTTCTTTTTTAATGTAGAGGCACGAGAGACATATTTCACCGACTATCCTTCACTTCAACACACCATCCCTTGTGATACCCGCCAGCTGTAATAAGATCCCACTACTAGCCATATCTTGCCCTCCTCACACATTTCCATCTTCTACAGGGATCTCTGTGACTCCCTGCTGCATAGAAACTTCCCTATCACTACTTTCTGATCCATAGCAGTTTCTGCTGAAACATAGTAGGGGCAACATTTCTTCTTGCACCTAACCCCTTACCACCAATCAGAGACCTGAATATTTTCTCCACATGAATCAGATTCACAGGTACCTCCCCCAACCTCATCCACTGCATTCAGTCCCTCCATGAGGCCTCCTCTACACTGGTGAGGTCAACTCCAGACTAGGTGATCAGTTTGCAGAGCATCCACATTTTGTACACAATGGCCATCCTGAGTCCCCAGTTACATGCCATTTTAACATCCCTTTCCTTCCCACATCGAGCTGTCCTTTCTTAACCTTCTCCATGGTCATTGTGAACAAAATTTCATATTCTGTCTGGGTCATCTGCATCTCAATGGTATGAAATTTCAGGTAACCCTCACCTCCTGCATTCCTCTCTATTTCCTTCTGATTCATCTCTGGTCCTCCCAGTTTTGTTCCTCTCCTCCTCCCAGATCCATTCTAATTTAAGGCCGCAGCAAGAAGTGAGAGACAGCACCATAAATCATCTAGGAACACAGGTGCAGACATGAAAGAGAGACGTAGTGTAGTGTTCAGGTACATCTGGAAGGAATATGGGAGACAAAACACTAGTAGGCAAAGAGGGGGTTAAAGTGGACCGAAATAAACACATGCTCAAATGGAGTTGGAGATGATAGGCTGAAGTAGGAACAGGCATGGGTAGCATCAAGGGGCAACTGACCAATGAATGCACGATGGTAACTGGCTGCAGGCCGAGCTGGGTGGTTTTGAAGGGAACGTGGTGTGGAGAAATGTGAAGTGGTATTGTGCCAGGGAGGGTGATATGTTATTCTTACTTGGAAATTGTTGCCTTAATTATATGTATATGACTGAATGATTAACAAAAATATTTTGTTTTTCTGAGTCTATGATCAGTTCTTCAATTTTGCACCTCCCTCTCCCATCTCTTAGCACACTCGGTTCTTTAAGACCCCCTCCCATTATCCATCGTTCATTTCCGAGTCTAGGTTGGCACTGGCAGATCTTTAGTCAATTGAGGCCACAATACATGAGCTTCAGCCAACAACCACATATAAATTGTGACAGTCGGTTTTTTCCTTGCTTTTCAGAAACATTGAACTCATCTTCATTCTGTGAGAGGATAAAATGAATGATTGACAGAGACAAAGATCTGACCAGTCTTGTTATCCTTGGATAATATCAAGTCAAACCCATTTGAGCTCAACTGTCATATTCAATGATGTTCCTGCCAAATATTTTAGAATTGGTATTCTTGACCAGTGAGCATTGGGGATGGTTTAGATACAAGAAACGTCTATGCTCACAGTTTGTTTTTCTTAATGTGTTGGAATAGAGGTAGCTGTGATTTGCTGACGTTACCATATTTGTCTCATTACTAGTGAATGCTGACATTGGAAGTCCAAAGTGAAAAATAATCCAATTCCAATGAGAACATCTGAGGATTTAAAATAAAACTCACAATAACAATTGGAATCTAAATTCAAAAGCACAGATGCGTCACAAAGTTTAGAGATGCATCTTGAACACTGAAATGTTTCTTGCACTTCCTCAAAACAGCTAGATTTATGCAAAGAGCTGGAGCACACGATTGTGTCAGGCTCCGAAAAGGATAGGAGAAGGGAAAGAACATTAGGAATGTACAGATTGCCGAACTGGAAGTTGTAGACCTTGAAACTGAAACAATTGACATGGCAGAAAGATGCACATTTATATCCCTGTTATCCAAAATTCAAACAACTAGCAGCCTCAAGCAACTGGCAAAAAAAAGGAAAATAAATAGGTGAAAAATATGGAAGTTTAGAATTGGTGCGCCTCACCATTCGTTCGTCAATCCACACAACACACAATCTCAAGCAACTGGAAAATTCATTTATCCAGCACCTGGCAATCCCCATAGGTGCCGTTATCAGAGGGTTTACTCTATTATGTTCATCATGGTATGCTGGCAACATCACTGTAACCAGGGTGGTGGATCAAAACACGTTTCTTGAAAACTCTTAACATTTCACTTTTTAAACATAAATATTAAGTGTGTATACCAACTAAACATCTTTGCAAACCAATTATTGCTCTCTCAGCTTAAGTCAGGGCAGTTTTGGATTTTATATGGACATACTGTTTGGAAAAACCTAATGGAAAACATGAATGCTCACAGTCGTTTTTGATATACTTCGAGCCATTTTCCACTTTCATTCTTCTCTGGAGTTTCAATCAATATTTGTTTGCTTAATGGCTGATATTTCATCTGCTCTGAAACCCACACCAAACATCTTCAATTTCAGAACCCTTTTCCTTGGTATCTCTACTCTTCTCTGCAGGAAGAAATTGATGCTCTGAGTGCACGACAGCATCAGATTTGCAGGTTGAATGTGTCGGTCAACCTATAAGTGCCCAATAAGTAGACATTGACCAATCAGGAAAGCCAACCGAGAAATAAACCATTGATTAGTACAGTGAGCAAGATTTGAATCCATTGAGTGACCAAGTCATGTTCAATATCTTTGATGCCTTTCATTTTCTCTCTAGTTTCAAGCAGTCTAGTTAAATTTCAAGATTTTAGGATAAACAACTTAATTACTTGCACAATTAAGCCTTTTCCTCTTTTCAAAGATATAGACCCACTTAATTAAACTCGGCATAATAGTCAATAAATAGTCAATAGACAATAAATTTGTCTTCCAATCAAATGCTTAGTGCTGCAATTAAATTATTTAAACTTTGTTCGTGAAACCACTTCACTGAAATTTCTTGCTTTGGAAATAGATTCTGCTAACTGGCAGGATATACTGTTTACCAGCAGGCATCCACAGGTACAAGCGGCCTGCTATTACCGATGTTTGGTGTTCAATTCTGAAAGTGGCACAAACGTGGTCATTGTTTAGGGGAGAGACGGAGAGGCTGATCTGGAAGATGGTGCAAGAATCGCAAGATTACATTATCTTCTTGACAAAATGCCTGAAGGCTCATAAAATTTGGATTGTGGGGTTATTCATTTCAGTAACAGACCAGCCCCGAATTGGATGACATTTTTCATGAGAATGAGCATCTGAGGTTTGTGGGGGCACCTGTATAATGATGAACTGGAAATATTATAAAACCACATCCTGGAGGGTTGCTTTGGATGATAGTGTTGTTATGGTAAGGAGGTAGTTAGAGTCTCAGTTGATGAAGACAGTTATTGTCTGGCATTATGGACTACAAAAGTCCTTCATCAGGCCTTAATTGAGAGCTGAATACACGGGTATGGACTATATTCTTTGAAGAGCAGTGATTTTTATTTGGGTTTCTCTTCATTGAAAACATGTTGCTATCAATCTCCGTCAGACACCATGACCAGAAAGTGTTACAGTGTCACCACTTCCTTTCCTCTTCTCCTGCAATACTGGCAGTGACAAGATCCAAATCTCCATTATTGCCTGGTTGTAGTGGATGCAACAGCAAAAAGGTGCTTTGCACTTTATCCCCTCTGCATTCCAACTACCAGAGGATTTGCAAGGGTAATTCAGATTTTTTTTTTAATTTAAAAACACTATGGTGTTTCAGATGGCAGGTGTGAAGCCAACAGCAGATGTTACTTCAGAGTGGCAGAGCAGACTATCATAAAGGAATCACAGCCTGCGGACTGGAAGTTTGCAACCATATTTATCGAGGCAGGTTGCTAACAAGCTGGACACTAAAGGGATGGGTGTTCCTGTGCAGTTTGGGACTTTGCTGTGGATGTTGTCTTTGCGCCACTTCATTAAGAATCTTTGCACCAGCTCGGCCTGCTGGAAATAAAAATTGGGCTTTCCAGGATTAACAAGCCATTTTTCCTCCCCATAATCTCACCAATACAGACAATTGCTAAATAATACCAAAGAAACACAAACAGGGGAGAAAGCCATCCAGCCTGTGCACCATTAATTGATTTAGCCATGGTTTCAGCCCTTTTACCTGCCTGTCCTACATTACTCTTAATTCCTTCAAAAATCTATCCATCTATATTTTAAATTCTGCCCCTACTACTTCCTTAGGTAGAGAATTCTACAAATTTACTATTCCCTAGGAGCAGCAGTTCCTCCTCAATTATGTCCATAATTTATTCCCCCAAATTTTGAGGCTACAATTCCTTTGTTCCAGTCTCGCCTGCCAGTGGAAACTTCCTGCTTTTACCTTATCTATTCCTTTCATGATGATGTATGGCATGGTTGACATAACAGTTAATACAATGCCTTTACAATGCCAGTGACCATGACCGGACCTGGTTCTAATCCCACATGGTCTGTCAGGAGTTTGTACGCTCTTCCAGTGTCTGCCTGGATTTCCTCTGGGGGCTCCAGTTTCCTCCCACTCTTCAAAAAAAAGTACCAGGATGTGGGTTAATGGGGTGTAAATTGGGCAGCACGGACTCGCAAGGTCAAATTGGCCAATTACAGTGTTGTTTATCTAATTTTTAAAAACACTTTAATTGCTATGTCTCTACAAGTTCATCCTTCTAAACTCCAAATGAGTATAGGCCTATGCTACTTAATCTCTCTTCATAAGCTAACTCTTTCATTTCCAGAATCAACCTAGTGAACATCCTCTGCACCACCCCAAGTGAAGAGACTTTAAACAATACTCCAGGTGTAACCTCATCAGTTCCCAATATAGTTATAACAGAACCTCTCTGCTTTTATATACAACCTCTGTAACAATCAAGGAAAACATCCTATTTGCTTCTTAATTAACTGTTGTATCTGCAAAATCTCCATAGGTTATCACCTTGTTGTGGTGGAGAAGCTTGTGTGGTACTGAGATTGAGAACAATGCCATCTGGAGCTTGCTCCTGGTAGGGCCACCCATGGTGGTAAGGTCAAGGGTGAGGTCCCTGGCAAAGAACAATCCAACCAAGACCTCAATGGTGGAACAGGCAGACAAAGTTACTTCAAACTCAATGGCTGAAGGCAGACGAAGGTTACAACAAATCCATCAGCTCCAATCGTCGTGGTTTTCATGCCATTGGAATTAGTTGGTTGATTTGTGAAGTATCATATGCTTCTTGGAGTGTAACATTAAACAAATACACACACACACAGGCATCTTCACTCTGTGAGCCACGATAATGACCTGCAAACAAACTTTTTGCAATTCATGCACAATCACTGCCAGGTCTCTAGTCTACACAATTACATGCAGTAAATTTTCAGCCCTGAACCAAAACTAATTTTTTTTTTTTTAAAAACAGAATTTCTCACCTAACATTTGAGCTTGTGTTCCATCTGCCAGATCCTTGCCCACTCACATGATTATAACTACAGAATATTTCTCCATGTCCTCTACACAATTTGCTTTTTAACTCAGCTTGCGTCATTGGCAAACTTAGCTATACTACACCAAATCATTCATGCATATTGTGAACAGAAGTGGGCCCAGAACTGATCCATGTGACACCACACCAACCACAGACTGTCAATCAGATAAGCAGCCATTAATCCCAACATTTGCCTTCTATTGGTTAACCGGTCCTGTCCATCAAATATATTACCCCCAACTCTATGCATTCTTACTTAATGCAGAAGTCTTCTGTGAAGGATTTTATCAAAAGCTTTCTGGAAATATAAATAGGCTATATTCACCTGCATCTCTCTATCTATTTGCATTCATGACAATCCTCAAAGAACTCCAGTAAATTAGTTAAACACAACCTACTCTTCCTAAACCAATGCAGTGTCTGCCCAACGGAACAATTTCTCACCCTCCATTCTGTATTAGAAATTCAATTCTACATTCTTTCTGAGAGGATTCCTGACTATGAGATTATTAAAATTACTGTCTAATCACACTGGACTAGATCTAAGATAGCACATCCCCTTGTAGGTATCATAAAATGGCATTCAACAAAACTATCATGAATGCATTCACTGAACTTGTTCTCAAGGGTACCTCAACTGACTTGATTTGACCAATCAAAATATCAGCTAAAATCCCACCCCCCATGACAAATGGTGTGCCATTCCTACATGGGCCAGTTAACTTTATATATTGATTATACCACCCACTACAATATTATTATCATGATCACCTTGATCTCATCAATCCAAATCACTTGAAGCCCTTGCATATTTAACTGCTAGCCATCTTCTCCTGCAACCACTTTGAAATGTCCACTAATTAATACCAATTTGCACTTTGTGTCACAAGCTTAATCTTGTTTTAAATGTTGTGGCCTCTAAAAGTGGCCTTACATTTATGAACATTTTTCAATCTAGTTACATTGTGGATCTTGCATTTGATCTTTCTGCCTTCCACTTTTCTCTTTTCAAACATGCTTGAGACTTTATTTTACTTCCCTCTGTCCTTCCATATAGGTCCCCATCTCCCTGTCATATTAGTTTAAACCTGCCCAATAGCTCTATCAAACACCATCTCCCCCCAAGAAATTGAAATTGATTCTGGTCCTGCCCAGGTGTAGACCATCTGGTTTATACTGGTCTCATCTCCACCCGAACATTTCAAATGGCTGAAGCCCCCACCTGCACAACTGCTCGAGTCATGTAAATCATCCTAACAATCCTGCAGTTTCTACTCTAACCAGTATGGGGCACTTGTAACAATCCTGATATTGTACCTCTGAGGTTCTGCTTTTTAATTTATCTCCTAGCTCTGTGGTTCTCAACCTTTTTTCTTTCCACACACATAACATTTTAAGTATTCCCTATGCCATAGGTGCTTAAGGTGAAATGTTGGTGGAAAGAAAACATTTGGGAACCACTATCCTAGCTCCTTAACTTCAGCTTGTAGGACTTCATCTAATTTTTTTTACCTGGATTGGTGGTTCCTACATGCACCTTGGCAATTGGCTATGCATACCCCCCTTTCAGAATGTCCTACAACCGCTCCAAGACCTCCTTGACCCTTGCACATGGGAGGCAACGAACCTTCCGCAAAGAGGGTAGCCATTCCAAAGAAGGACATAGTCATAGTTATCATACATATGGTAATTATATGGCAACCTATGACTATGTCCTCCTTTGGAATGGCCACCCTATCACCACAAGTCTTGTTTTCAGCCACAGAAACACTTACTCTTCCCTTTATCATGGAATCTCCTCTGACAGTGTAGCATAAATAAAAGCTCTCATGACTGGAGGGAGAACACATGCTTCTATTAGCTTATAACAAAGGGTAGGGTCTTCGATAGGGCTCTGGGTTTAGGCAGGAAACCTAGGTTATATATGGGTAGATGGGGGTGGAGCCAGCCATCTGAACAACCCATTACCAGTAAATCTCTGTTCACTGCACACTGTAGCTCTGCCTTCCAATGCAACAGAGCCACCCATGATTCTATGAACCCAACTGCTGCTGCCTTCCCCCGATGGAGCCATCTCCCCCAACAGTATACAATGTAGTGTATCTGTTTTGCACGGCGGCGATCACAGGGGACTCCTGCAGTACTTTCCTGCTGTGCCTCTGCAGCATGGTTTCCAATCTTTCCTGCCCTTAAACTGTGGTATGACCAATTCATTATACATGCTATCCACGATATCACGGTTACTCCAAAGTGAACTTGTACTTAGCTCCAGTGTTGTGACGTGACTAAAGACTCTATCATCAGAATGGAATAGGAGTAAAAGGATACATTCAGTGTGGCAGTAACTTTTCCAGCCACTGACTAGACAGTTCTGGTCCTGCTCTATATCTGCATTGGAAGCTGCAATCTCCGTAACTCCTTGAAGCAATTTCATTTAGCATTGCATCTTGGTTGATTTAATGCAAGAGTTACTTCCTTGTGATTCTGGCCTGAGCTTAGAAGAGGGTTCTCAACCTTTTTCTTTCCACTCATTTACCACCTAAAGTAACTCCTTACTAACCACAGAGCAACTATGACATCCTATGCCGTAGGTGCTCTGTGGATAGTAAGAGATTACTTAAGGAGGTACGAGAGTGGAATAAAAATGTTGAGATCCACAAGCTGACAGCCTTTCTCTCCCTTCTGCACAGCCCTCTTTAAGAAAGGCTTGATCTGCATGCCCTCTTTGCGGTTACTCCATTATGCTGAAGGATCAATTTATCGCCACTAAATTTTCTTGGCTCATGGTTTTGACCAAATTTAATTGTGGTATCAGCTTTAGCGACCAGCCAACTTAAAGGTGATCCCACCTCTTTGGTGAGGTGTTGGAAGTCAACGGTATCCCTGCCAGGAGTCGCTAAAACTGATTATCACTGGCCTAACCTGTGCTGCTCACTCTCCACACTTGAACCTCCCACCAATGTGTCACTGATGACGTGTGCTCGCATGCAATCACTCAGGCACGCAAGCACTGATATCATCTTCCACCCGGGCAGCCGACTATCGATTACAAATTGAGCAGCAGTAGCTATACGGTATGTCTACACGGGTCGGCAATCCATGTCCGAGGTGGTTTGCCAACCCATGCAGATTTAAAAAAAATACCCACCAATTAGCCAGTGCACAGGTAGATTACCTGCCAAATTGGCAGGTAAAACTCATGTTATGAATCCAATTTGTAAACCCTATCTGATGACTTCTTAAACCTGAACAACTGGCTTCATTAAATCTGATTATCCCAGTCAGTTGTGAATGAATCTTCAAGTACTGTAATTAATGTTTCTTGTAAATGTTGTGAATGGGGGAATGGACCTTCACACTGTTAAAAGCCATATCAGGATCTCGCTGTGTATGCTTTAACACATGCCATTACCTGAATAATCCTGGTTCAATATGGAATGTGGGTGCCAAATTAGCATTGGAAAAGCACTGACTTTTACCTTGCACTCAGCCTGAATAATTGGTGCACATGCCTCACCTCGACTGAATGGTCAAACTCTGTTACAAATGTATACTTTCTGTCAATTTGAGTAAAATCAGCAAAATTTAAGGGCAAAGAGAAGGACCCAATGTTATAGTCGAGACATTTTGAAGTATTTCAACTGTATGCGATTTAGAGAAAATGGGAAGAAATTAATGTAACTGAAATAATACTTTGCTGCTCAGCTAATAAACAAATTCAACGACTTAAAGAGTGCACAGGCAAATTCATACACAGCATAATATTGCTTATTCTTCTTGGAACAAAACAGCCTTAGCAATCTATCTCCAATTAGGTCTAAACTCCCTGAGAGATATTACACCCAAATTGTTCCTCACAGGTACTGGCAGTTCACATAGCAAGCACCAATACAAATTAGCACTGCCAGGTTTTTGATGATTATCTCGAGATCTGCCTCTTTATAAACCACCTTTTGTCACAACGCATGTCTGAGAGGGAATGTGCAACCTCTAAACAATGAATGCCGTGATTATACCTCCGGGATTCTATGAAGTTTGTTTTGTCACTGCTAGTCACCACAGAAAGCAGGAGTTCATAGCCACAGATGTTGGAAGTTAGACCATAAAATGATACCCAATTAAACCCTGAAAACTAAAGGGCCTATCTCATTGGCCTGGAGACTAGGTGGCGACCTGGAGGCGATTCGAGTTTCCGCTGGTTGCGGAGACTAGCCGGGTCTCCTGGGAGTCGCGGGAAATTCAAACATGCTCGATTTTTTTGGAGACTTTTTCCAGTCTCCAGCAGGTCTCAGAGACGTCTCCGCGACGTCTCCATCAGTTGCGGCGACATCGCGGAGACTAATTTTGTCCGCGACTGGGGAGACATCTCCACGACATCTCCGTGACGTCTCCGCGACGTCTCTGAGACCAAGGAGGCTGAGGAGACATTGCGGAGATGTCACAGCGACTGATCAGTGTAATAAAAGGTATCCAATGAGTCACAAGTAACTTCAAAAATGTCCTTCTGCCTTCTGAATAGAAGGGGGTGCGGGGAGGAACTGAAAGTACAAAGGACAAAGACACCAGAGTCCAAAAGAAACAACACAGCTACGATGAAATGCTGAGAAATGAAATCCATTTGTTTGTCCAGACATTTAAGGGCTACAGTGTTTGGTACCCACAATTATGAGAAGGAACTGAAGGGCAGCGCTTTAGACTCTGGGAATGGTCCATAATCTAGAACGAGCCATCAAAAAGCATTTGGACAGATATATGAATTGGACTAAATGGAATCAAATGGAGCTAATCCAGAATGCCAAGTAGGTTGGGATGGACGAGTTGGGCCAAAGGGACTGTTTTATGCTCCATGACCAACTTGGCTCATTTGGAGACTGGTATATTTGTACCTCAAATGCCCAACATAAATGCAGATTTATTGTCAGAGTACACTCATGACATCACATACAACCCTGAAATTCTTTTTTCTTGCGGACAAGACAGAATTACCTCCTTTTGGTAGTGCAAAAAGATAAACTGCACACGTGTAAACAAATATAGAAATGTGAACAGATAAAGAAATGTAAACAAACAGACTGTTCAATACCGAGGGAATTTTTTTAAAAAATCCATAAAGTGCATCAATAAGAGTCCTTCAAGAGTCCCCGATCGAGTTTGTCGTTGAGGGGTCGGACGGTGGAGGGTAACAATTGCTCCTGAACCTGGGGGGGCGAGTCTCGTGACACCTATGTTGTTGTTCTTATGCTTTCTTCACTTAGGTCTTTGCTTTACTCATGAAATGCAGTGATATTTTCTGCCAATTCAAAGTCATCTCAACTCAACAAACTGCTGAAGAAATAAATCAGTTAACTCGCCCCAATGAAAAAGTTTAAAAGTAAAAGCTGTGTTCCTCTTGAGAGGCCTGCTGTTATCTCAGTGTTGTCCTGAGCATTTTCATGTTTATTTACATCGATCATTGAATGATCGATTCAGCCAATTTACACCAATGAAAATAGTTATTGCTCTCCATGGTTAGCACAGACAAGAGCAGGATTAACAAGCAACTTGCTGACATACCCTGGAAAGATTTAAAAAGGAAACATGCAGGTGACTTCATTTTGCATTTGTATATTGGTACTGAGATCTCCAATACCATCAGGAGCATGGTGCGGTTGACATTATTCAGAAACACCACATCTAAGAGTTCTGCAATTGTTCACACCAGTTCCTTTTATTCTGTCACCTAATGTGAATTTCAGGGTTGTATGTGATGTCATGAGTGTACTCTGACAATAAATCTGCATTTATGTTGGGCATTTGAGGTAAAAATATACCAGTCTCCAAATGAGCCAAGTTAGTCATGGAGCATAAAACAGGCCCTTTGGCCCAACTCGTCCATGCCAACCTACTTGGCATTATAAACGTGAAAAGCTCATCTCCTCGAGGAGACAGCCTTTGGTAGGTGAGGGGAGGGATAAAAAATCAACAGTAAAAACAGAAGCCCTGGAAGATATTATTTGATTCACAGGACAACTGTCATCCAAAACCTGGCGTCAGACAGCAAAACATCACGAATAGGAGATAACCTCCAATATGAAGATAACAGCGCTGATCAGACCTGCGCTGCTTTTGAATACAATAAAGTCTTTTATACTTTGAGCGGCATTTCCTCCGTGGCATTGCCCACAACTAACAAGAGGTACACTTTCTGATATTGATCCATAAGTATGTTTTGGATGATAGCACAGATAAATAATTGTCATATAGCCAGGAGTCTATAAGATTTCAGAAACAAAATGCTTTCAACACAGGGTTAAACGAAATAGGAGGAAACTTCTTAATACCCTTGGCTCTTGAGTACTTTGGAAAATGTAAACAAGATTAAAATAACATCCATTTCCAGGAAATGCCAAGAGTCTATAATTTAGAATTAATTCATTTAGAGTCCCTTGTAAATTTTGAATATTAAGAGATATAGCATGGTTTTACTTGGTCCTGTTTGTATCTAATGTATCTAATCTTTATACTGTATACAGAGTGGATAACAGATAGGGAAGCTATTTTCCAGATGTCCATGACTGTTCAATAAGGTGCTCATGAAAACATTGGAGAATGCCACAAGGACACACCCTGCCCTGCTGAAGTTCCAGTTTATTGTCACATTTTAAGTTCTTGGGAGTCACTATCTCAGACAATCTTTCCTGGACGCAACATGCTAATGGCATCGTGAAGAAAGCGCGTCAGCATCTCTGCTTCTTCAGGGGTCTGTTGAGTTAGGTATGTCATCAGAAACCCTGGCAAGTTTCTACAGATGTCTGGTGGAAAGTGCTGACTGGCTGCATTATGGTCTGGTATGGGGACATCAATACCCTTGAGTGTAAAGCCCTGCAAAAAGTAGTGGACACAACCCAGGGCATCACAGGCAAAACCCTCCCCATCATTGATAACATCTACAGGGAACGTTGCTGTCAGAGAGCAGATGCAATTATCAAGGATCCACACCACCCAGAACACAATCCGTTCTTGCTGCTACCATCAGGAAAGAGGTATAGATGCCACAAGACTCGCACCACCAGGTTCAGGAATAGCTGCTACCCCCTCCACCATCAGACTCCTCAACAACAAACTCAACCAGGGGCTCTTACTTTTGCACTTCATTGAATTTTTTTCTCTGTATTGAACAGTTCAGTTTGTTTACATTTCTTTATTTGTTTACATGTGCACATTGAATATTTTTTTTGTACTACCAATAAGAGGTAATTCTGCTTTGCCTGCAGGAAAAAGAATTTCAGGGTTTTATTTGATGTCTGTATGCACTCTAACAATAAATCTGAAATCTGACATACCGAGGTGCAGTGAGAAAGTTTGTTTCATAGCATACAAGGTTAGTTTGGGAAGATCAGTCAACACAGAGCAAAGGCAACTTTATTTTATAAGTGTGAGGTTCATTCACAAACAGTGGGAAAGAAATTTTCCTTGAATCCGGTAATGTATTATCTCACATTAATGTATCTCATGCCCATTGAGGAGAAACTGAAGAGAGGATGTCCAGGATTGGGTGAGTCTTTGAATATGGCAATATTTCTAAGGTAGCTGGAGTTGATAGAGGGGAGTGGGCTTGTGTGATGATCTGAGCTGCATTATCAATTCTTGGCACTTTCTTGCAGTCTTAGGCAAAGCAATTCCCCACCATCCTGAGGGTTCAATGGGGCACTTGTAGAAGTTGGGAAGGGATGCAGGTGACATGTCAAATATCCTTCGTCATCTGAGGAAATATTGGTGCTGATGCACTTTCTTAACCACCGCACTGATGTGGGTGGCCATTCAGCGAGAGCCTCCAAATGCATTGTCCCATGACCTCTTCATGTCTTAAAAAAATTAATTGCAATGAAAAGCAATTTTTAAAACGGCAGATGCTGTAAACCTAAAACAGTAGGTGCAGGGAAAATTCAGCAAGTAGAAAGATAATGACTGTTTCTGGTTTCATGAAGGGTCGCAGACCTAAAATGTCGATTTGACGAATTCTTCCAACATTTTCCATTTGTGTTTCTATCAATCGCTAACTTGTGAATGAGCATCAATGACTATCTAAGGTAGAGGATGTGTATACAAATTTGTCATCTCTCAATCCTTTTGATCAAAACCTTTATTCAAGATCTGCTACCACAGTGGAAATCTTACAGTCCTTAACATTCTCACTACAATCACCACAGCAATGTGGAATTAAATCTTTGCCGATCGGTAAAATCCATTTATTAGTTTGTGAAAAATAAGAAAGAAATTTCACACAAAAATCAGCTTACAGTTGATCCAAGAGGGCATTAAAAAGAAATCCCAAACCTTCTTACAAATGATCTCAACTTAAGTTTCGGTTGAAAAGCCAAAACTAGTACTGTGCCTGAATCTGTGAGGATGACCTCCAAAATGTCCAAGTCACTTCAATAAATGAGACTTGCAGTTTACCGGAGAAAAACCTCACACTACATGTCATTCATAAGGAGAGATTCCCCACTGTGGTTGAGATAGATGTGTCACCCTGCTGCATTATTACCATCCTATTTTTCAGCTTCCTTGAACATTAGTTTTAAATTCATTTATTTTAAACCCTTATTTGATTGCAGTACTTTTTGTTTTACAAATTTGAACTTTGCAGGTAGTAATGTTGCGGTGGGCAACCAGAGCAATTTAATACCATAGAATAGACCAGCACTTGCATTAACTTGTGATTCACTTCTATTTCAAAGCAACAGGATAAATCTAAGAAGAGTCCGAAATAGAAATTTTGCTGTTTTAGCTATTATTTGCTTTTGATTTTGTTCTTGTTTTTGACACAGTATCAGGTGAAGTTTAAAAAAAAACCCAATTTTTACACATTCAAGTTTTAGTTACTCCAGTGACTGAACTAATGTCAGTTTCAAATTCTATCCCCAATCTAATATTCTCATGCAGGATGGGAGTGTTTCATATATTAAACTGAGATTGTTTAGGAACACAGTACAAGCGGAAAGTAATAGAAACAATTCTGATGAAAAAGTATTTGAACTCGATCTTTGATTCTCGCTTCTCCTGCACAACCTGCTGAGTGCAGCAAGATTTTTTCCTTCAGATTTCCACCATCTGCAGTTTTAATGGATTACACTTGATTCACAATAGATCAACTGAGCCATTCCTTCTCAGGTGGGTTTTGATAATATTTGAGACCAACAGGGAATTCTCCTTGCAATGATCGCTCGATTTAAATGTATGCAATTGCATGTAAAATAATGTGGAAATTTCTTAAGAGATACAATCACTAAATGTAAAAAGCAAATCTGCAATGAGAAAAGGTTAAAACACTGGTCAAGCAGAACCTATTGAGAGAGAGTAACTCAGTTCACATTTAAGATTGATGATCTCTCATCAGAACTGGGAAAATTTAGAAAATAGTTATGTTTTACATGTGGAAGAAGAGGAGGGGGAATGTCTATGACATGGAGGGAACAAAACAGATTAGTTTAGGTTGAAAGACTAATTTGGAGGAGGTGTAAAGGAAAAAATGTGTTAGAACAGAACAACACAGAATCCTAGAAATCTAAAATAAAGAGAAATGGAGGGGAAAAAAAATGTGTGGCGAGAGAAAAGTAGAGCAAACATAAACTGTGTTTTAAATAGAAAATATATATCAAAACTGGTCAGACACTGGCGAGGAAACAACAATGGAAACATTCAGCAGGCCGGTTATGAACTGAAATCTGGATCTAGTTATCTCCTAATAAATTTATGAATAAATCAAGCAGAAATGCTGTGTTTCTCCTTTCCCATGAATTATCTCTTGACTGTTCCAGCATATGACATTTGTCGATTACGAGATACCAAACTGTGATAGTACAGAATACTATCACCAATGTATGTTTGTATATATTTGCCTATAGCTGTTGTGATTGGCTGAGAGCCGTAGCCACACCTACTGGCAGGTCATAAAGGACTGCTCCCAACCAGACCCAGGTCAGTCTGGACTGGTCAACCGTGCTGTACTACGCTCCAGTCTTTTGCTGATTAAAGCCTTGGTTTGAGTCAACAAGTCTTTGAGTCATTCGACGCGCTGCATAAACAAAGGAGTGTAACCAAATAAAATTTGACCCTGACTAATGAGGTATGAGGACAAATGTTCAATCAATGATATTGGTTTTAAGAGCTCCTCGTGGAAAGGAAACTAACAAGGAGGTGAAATTTACAAAAGTTTGAAGATTTTAAAGCTTTAGTTATTTGTCATCATGTCATGTACCATGGTTTTCACTTTCTTTATATCTATTCAAATTATTAACCTGGTCAGTTTGAGGAGAAACTGGATTTTCATTCTTCTCTGGCACAGAGATGGGTGAGCCATTCAATGTTACTTCTCAGACATGTTTGCAGTTGTTAGCAGGGCAATATGTTATGAGCTTTTTATGTCCGTAACAATATGAGTTTTGGACTAATGACAGCAGCTCACATGTCCCATCCCAAAGCAGATGTAACACTGGGGCCTGACCATTACTAATCTTCATTTCTGCAGTCAAGAGATAATTCATGGGAAAGGAGAAACACAGCATCTCTGCTTGATTTATTCAAAAATTTATCAGGAGATAACTAGATCCAGATTTCAGTTCATCAACTTTTTAATTGCCGCATTTCCCTTTTTCGAAAAGAAAAATCTTAATTTACTCTTGGGTGAAAAACATTATCTTCTAAATTGCAATGGATTGATGTGAAATCTGAGATTAAGCTTCTGGATTTCATGCCCCAGACTTGGCACCAATGCACATTTTATGGGAAATAAATAATTGCAAGCATTTTGCACGATTGTTCATTCAAAAATGTTGGCACAGTTAGAAGCTATTCAGTTACTAACCCATTTTTTTAAATAAAAGAGAGCAGCTATAGAATGTAAAAAGGGCTTGATGCCACTGCGCAGAATTTATTATGGATTAAAATAACTATAGCACCGGAGAGAAGAAAAATGTGAAATTGGTATGTAATTATATAATATGGCCACATATAATTAGAAACTGGGGACCATTCCTGCCAGATATCAAATATAAAGGTAGGAATGTAGAAATTTATCCTTTTTTTGCATGAAATAGCAAAGGACGTGGTTTATCCTCTTGAGATACAGTTTAATAGACATCAGTAGATAAACACGACTTGTAAAGTGGCACTGCGGTACAGCTGGGCTCCAGATATAAAGATTCTGGTCTTCAGAACCAGGAAATTGTGATCAAAAAGAGAATCAGTCATTGTGCATCACAGGTTTGCCAGTGTGTTTTACTGACCCACTTTTGTTTTAGTTCAAAGGCAAGAAAAGCTGAATACATCCCATTGATTTACTGAGTGCCTGATGTCCACTACACCCCACGTCCCATAACTGATAGCCCATGGGAGCAAGTGTCCCATTTCTCTTTTGGAAAGATGATGATTTTTACTCAGTAGTCCATTTTGAACAGGAGTCATTTCCATATGATAATAACTGGATTCTTGATAGATGTTGCAATTTATTCACCATTCCAGTCACCAAATATGAAGGCTACTTTAACTTTTATCACAAACACCAAATAAGACACTGTACTTTAAAAATAAACTGCCTTTGCTTCAGCTACTCAAAATCACAGAAATTACACCTGATGATGACGATGATTTTTTTAAAAATTAACCTGCAAACTGCCCTTATCGAAAAGAAAGCTTTTTGAGAACAGGAAAGCTATAAATTTACAAAAAAAAATTGTCATTCTAAGACACCTCTATTCTGCTAATGGTAGCAAAAGGCTTCAAAGGTACCCATCTAGGTGTGATTTCTCCTCAGCCAGCACTGTCGGATTGCAGGTTAGTCCAACCAACCCTTCTATTTCGATTGCCTGCAAATACTAATAGCCAATCTGCTTTTCTCTGACCTGTTCAATCTGCTCTTGCTCATATGCTCGAAACCTCAAGAATATGGGGCTGAAATGCAGCCTGGAATTGAAGAGATACTCTCTAAATAGCAGAAAAGCAGCTATAACCTATCCAATTCCAAATAAAATCAGAGCACAGTCTCTTCCACACTAAATAAATAGCCAAGCAAGTTGATTGTCTGTGAAACTCATCTAAAACACACCAAATCCCCAAAAGAAAAGGGGAATAATTCATGTAATAAGCCCTCCACTTGGCACCATCATCTCACCTGATTGGTACTTGTAAATTGACGTGAGGCGCAGAGGCAGAGAATGTATAGGAGCAGAGCGCGTCAGAAATCTGTCAAATCTATCAGAGATGGCTGAGTCACTGACTCCTAAGGAGGGATTTGGGACCTGACTCCTATGCGAAATCACGTGGGAACAGCATTCTTCCCAGCCTGGATCACTACACATACTTGAGTCTTCCTGACAAGCCCAGTGGTGCTGGGGACGTACTTTTTTCTGGTATCTCACCATGCTTGTTTGTGAACTGGATAATGCATCTCAATGCATGAGGTTCGAACTCTTCATGACAGCATCTGCATCTGTGGTCACCTTGTGAGACTGAACCTATTGAACCACCAGCAGTGCTTGAGACAAAGTGACTACTCCAAGGAAGAAACTGGGCTAAAAGCAACCACACCACATTTCCTAGTAAATGTCAGGTAACTCCAGTGGGGAGCATAGATGCCCTTCTCACAGACAAAAGCCAGGAGTTGTAATTCAGGCCAGGAAACAGCATGGTTAGGGTAATGGTTAGTGCAATGCTGTTATAGTGCTGGCAACCCTGGTTCAAATCTGGCACTACCTTTAAGGAGTTTGTATTTCTGTGTCTGTGTGGGTTTCCTCTGTATGCTCTGGTTTCCTCTCACCCTCCAAAAACATACAGGGTTTGACATTAATTAGGTGTGATTGGGCAGCATGGATGGGCCTGTAACCGTGCTGTATGTCTAACTTAAAAAAAAAGAAACTGACAGTTAAAAAAAATACATTACCAATGTACAACATCCAGGAGGATCCTTCGAGATACCTCTCATCAGGGGTTGATGGCAGAAAGTGACAGCTGGGTAGGGATACATACCAATGGCTGACTGCCCTATTTAATAGGGAATCATGGTACATGGTCGAGACCTGGTCCTTTTTATGGAGTCTCAGAAGAAGTTGCTGTCCTTCCAAGTAGAATTCTATAACCACTTTTGTAATACATTAAGTGTGCAGATATAAATGGGTCATTGAATTCTATGAACAGTCTGCAGTGCTAAATTGGGGAAAAGTTATTAGAATCTATCATAAGGGATAGAATGACTGAGCATTTAGGACAAGACAGTCAATATAAATTGTGAAATCAAGGTCAGATCTCATGAATTTAGCTAAGTTTTCAGGTCATCCATATGCAGACTGACAGGTACCAATGGCTTTTGTTCTATCTGAACTTCCAAAAGGCGTTTGTTAAGATTTCACATGATAAACAAAATCACACTAATTATAGGAAATATCATTTGACTAATAAGAATAGAAAACGTTGTCTGATTAGCCAAATGTGGCACATGGATTCCCAGAGATATTTATACAGGGCTTTTGCTTTTTATTTTAAAAATATAAGAACATATGAAATAAATTCAGAAGTAATTTATCTGGCTCATTAAGGCCATTTTGCCATCCTTAAAATCACTTTCCTGCACTAGTTACATTAAGTATCTGCTCTTAATTAATGCATTCTACTTACGAAATATTGTCAACCCTTGATATTCGAATATTTCATTCAGCCTGAAAACACTGTATGGTATTCTACCAACGTAAAATATGATAATTAGTCAAGCCACCTTCTGCATGTTTATCATATCCATCAATCAGGAAATGACAATTCATATTATACATCTAATTTGCAACTAGGTTTTAGCTCAAACCATTAAACGGTAGTGTATTTAAGATATGATTATGGACCAATACTGAGACAAACCAATGGTCAAAGACAAGGAGACTGTTTGGAAGGATGAAAATTGAATTCAGAATCAATAAGGAAAAGACAAGGAGACAGTTTGGAAGGATGAAAATTGAATTCAGAATCAATATGGCAATAAATTATGGGGAATTAGCATTGTGGCTGATTTGCATGAGAATTAAACCCAAACAATAAAGTTTAGTGGTTGCACCATTATCCTCTGGGGGGATTTCTGGCTGTAGAGAGAGGATGGGGGAATTGGAACTATCTGGACTCTTGCATAGAGTCAGAATGCATTTGATAGGCCAAAGAGCCCAATTTCCAAATCTTTCTATCTGCAATTCTGTGGTGCACTGGAAATGAAATGAGATTCATTTGGATAGGTAATGAATGATAGTACCCAACTGGTTCACTGGATCCCTTAAACATATCAGAACATTATATTTCATTGAAATAAATACCAACCACTTATTCCAAACATGAACAATAGTTACCTGTCAGTGAGTACTGCATATGGGTCAAGACGTTTTATGTAATACTCCTCTGACCGCAGTGTAATTGCCACAGGTGCATCTTATTATAACTGATTTACCTCTATCAGTCTTATAATTGCCATCCATTAAAAAATACATTTTAGTACATCCAGTATTGGTCTCCAATCGTTATATCATGAATGATAAAATCAAAATATGCCTGCATTTGTTCCGTTTTAAGTGCATCTAATTTTAGCTTTAATTTGTCTCACTCTGAGGCCAGGTCTTGTTTGTCAGATGGCATGTGAACTAAGTATTAATTCGAGCAGCCATTGTCAACCTCTTCTCAGCTATGGACTCCAAGGACTCTGCTCAAATTTTACGGGCTCCCCTCTCCATGAAGCAGTCAACTTTTGGTCTCTTCCGTACATCTCTCCCGCTGACTACGTAAGAGCCAGCAAAAAATGTTATGTTATATGAGGTGAAAAGAAAGCAATGTGCTCTTGGACCCTGAGTGGCGAGAGGTGGGTGGGGAGGGCCCCTGTTGAGAATGGCTGCATTAAACCACAGTTTTAGTGAACCACTGCAAACAGAAATTTGTCATGCCAATGAACGATTGAACTCAAAAAAATACAAAGCAGACATCAGTTTCTGGGTGAAGTTCTACTTACCGTGATTGCCCTTGGATGTTCGAACTGGTGTAAAATGATTTTTGGTGGTTCGAACAGGTGAACTATCCTTGGGCGATCCGTCTATTGCTGTCATATTCTCTCTCTCAAAGTGTGGTACTGGGATTGGTCCCTGGTTTCGTAAAATGTCTGCCAAAGCCCTGTGAAATTTGATAAAAAATAAATATTGAAAAAAAGGACAGTGTCTTTATGTCATAAGTATCAATGCTCAAGTATTTTGGATCGATATTTACAGATTCATTGATAAATGAATATTCATATTTATTATGTTAATTGGTTAAAAGACTGTTGTATCACTATTCAAATAATGACTTAAAGACACATAAATTTTAATGCATGACAACTAATGAATGTTTTATTCAAAACATACTACTGCAGCCCACAAAATCTGACACATTTTTGGATTGATGTTGAGCATCACTGATCTATTTAATGATGGGCTTATGCTCACTGCCATTGCACATGAAGTAAAGGATACGTCACTGGCCTGAGAATGGGTCACAGGAGAGAAATGCTGGGCCCAGGTTGGTTGGGTGGGGGGGGGGGGGGGCGCATTTAGGTAGTCAGTTGGGAGTCTGTGCCAAAGCCTCAAGTGTCGATCAGGGCGATGGAGGGGTTAAGGGGAATGGAGGGGAGGGAGTAGCATTGTAAAGAGAGTTGGTATGGAGGAGGAGAACATTTCCAGACACACATAACCACATGATACACCCCTAACCATTTCCCATTGTTAGATGGGTTCATCTATTCACTATATACCATCTTGTTTAACTCACACTAGTTTGAGTGCTGAACATGTCAAAAACAATACTAGTCGTGACAATCTGACCACATCGTTTGATTCTTAATCATTTTGAAGTGGTAAAATTTGCATTATTGGTTCTTTTTTTAACACTTCAAAATACTTTGATTATTCCTGACAGTTGCTTATTTTATAGGATTAATATTGGAATTATGGAATAATCCTGCATGTTATTATTCCATCTATTTTTGGAAGTTCTATGCATTCATAGCCATTTAAAATCAGCACCTTGTCTCTTAAAAGATTTAAGAAAGATGTACAGTATATTTCCGATTTTCCGAAAAGCTTAGGACCAGAAGTTTTTCAGTTCACCAGGTTTTTCAGATATAAGCGGCCCAGTAGAATTGGCAGAATACTTGTATTGGCAGTTAAACAACAGAAAAACAATGGAAGGTTTTTCAAGCATGAATTTATGTTTAATTCTTCCCCCCCTGAGTAAAATTATCTCTGCTTACAAAATAAGATAAATGCATAAATTTAAGAAAAGATCCATTTTTTGCAACTTGTGAGATCATGTGGGCTGCCGAAATCTTTTCAAATTTTTCGGTTAACCAGTCTTCAGATAATTGGAAACATACTGTATTTCAAAAATTCCCTCACATTTACGCTCGTTGATGTCTTAGATGTTGATAGGATATGTTGTCTTGCATGTTTATCCCTCTGCTAACTACCAACACCAGCAAGGTTTGAAAGATTTTTGTTCAAAGTAACTGGCTCAAAAACCCTACACAGCATAAAGAAAATCAAATATTTAAGCAGGCCATCTTTCATCTGTGGAGAGAGAGAAAAAAAAGTTTTCTTTGAAACTGATCTTCCATCAGTGTATGGTTTATTTGAGATAAATGATTGGTAGAGGTTCCAAGCTGATTCAATGATTATTCATAATGTTGTTGCCGACAGCTTAATTTTTCAAAACGAAATGTCAGACATTGGATCATTATTAATTTCTTCACCCAAGGAATCTTGGTCTATTTCATTTCATGGGCAAGTATTCGGGCTAAATGATTTTTATTGTTTTCTTTTCTAATGCAATTTAGCTGGATTAAATGTTCTGCCCAATTTACATTTGATTTTAAATACAATCCAACTTACCTTCTGGATGCTTCACCCTGCCAGTTTCTTACTGATATAGTTGTGCCTTTGGTGTTTGGCTAAATTATCCTGATCATTCTTATAAATAGCTTGTCTACTGACTTGTTCTCTCACACTACACCTCTTTTGCTACTGTTGGCTATTGCATCTTGTTAAATGTATGTTCTCACTTCTATATCTTTTACTTTGCATCTACTGTATACAGAGAGAGTATAGCTCATACCCAGTATAAGGAGTACACAGTATTATAGCTGATCAATGCAGCTTGCTTTGTAGACTTAAAATATGACAGGAAATCACAAAAATAGGTTATCTCTAAACAAAATGGTAGGTGATAGGAACATATTAAGGTGATATTCATGATTAGCAGCCCAAAATCCATAAAATACACCCAAAATTCTTCATTATCCACTGTTTTTGAGTTGCCAAGACCATCTCATTGTCACCTTTTAAAATGGTCACTTTCCATTTTCTCAGTTCTCGCGAGTTTCATTTCGTGGCGTGATTGGTGGGCCTTAAATTGAGTCATGCTCCTCTGTGAACTTGTATGCCTCTTATCCCTTTCTTCTAGTCTCTTTGTCAGCTTCATTTGCTCTGTGTGCATTGTGGGTAGATGGTTGTCATGAGCGAGAATGAAGAACAATAAGCTCTGTGAGTGAAGCCTCCAGCTTCCCTTCTTGAGAACTTGTCATTGCCTCCAGCAGAAGTCAAGTATTTCTTAATGATCACCGGCAGAAGTGTTTTTCTATGTTGCTTGGCAACCAAGAAAAAAATAAATTAGCTGATGCACTGACTTTTGAATTTTGAAAGTCCTTTTTTCCTTTGACAATGTTGAGTTGTTCATTTCACTGTTATGAATAGAAGTTGACAGCACATTCTGTCTCTTTTACTTGACTTTGCTCTCTTGCTCCTTTCCTCGTTTGGGAGCGTTCCTCAAACCTAGCTGTTATTCATCAGATGTGCATGTGAACCTTGCCATGTTCCCAGCTGATTTGATGTCCCTCTATTCACCTTACAAGGATCTAAATAAGGAAAGATGCATAATGCTGTCAACAGATGAATAATTAATTTCTATTCTTAGAAACACTTTGTTTGGTAAGGTCTGTCTGCATAGACTGATTCACACTAAAAGCAGGCCATCCCCTAGTTTCCACTTTCATTTCCGGTACGTTGCACGTGGTATCTGCACAGCATTTACTGCCATCTGCTCACTTGACTTTTAGCTCCTGTCTGGTTGATATTTACCATCAAACACAAAGATAAAACAGATAGGCACAGTATCTTCTCTTGGTGTCTCATCAGTTTCTCTAGATGCATGAGAGACTGCAGATGATGGAATCTGGAGCAAAAATAAAAGCAATCTACTGGAGGAACTCAGCAGGTTGAGCTGCATCAGGGGGAGATAAAGAATGACCGGCCTTTCGAGCTGGAACCTTTCACCAAGATTTCTCTAAAATCTACTCTCCATCAGTGTGAAATGAACCTGAGTAAAACCAAGATACAAAGCTTAAAGGCTATTTTTAAACACCACTACCGAGCATTTCAGAAGGCCACAAACAAAAAATGGATTCAAGTTGCACTCAACACTAAAAGCATGACTGATGTAATGGTGGCATCGAAAAGGCAAAGGAATAGAATGTGATAAAGTGAAGGTTACAAAGCGAAGACTTTAGATATATTGACAAAAGACAAGCTCAGCGTCAGTGCAAGTTCAAGCTCCCACTCCAACTTGAGTGGATTCAATTAGACATGATAGGTTCTAAAAATGTTTCATGTGATGTTTGCCTAATCTTCAAAGGGAGAATGGCAGTTAATTGATCTCAAATGGAGTGCAAATGTTGTTGCTGAAGATAAGATTAATATTATCCCCAGTGCAAACATGGTTGTTAAATAAACGCAAAAATCTCAGGAGATGGAAGAGGGTCCTTCAGGAAATAAAGGAAGGAGCTACAGAGATCTCCAACTTTTTTTCCTCTCCCCCTTATTAATGGTTTCTCCCTATACCTGTCTCCTCATCTCTCATACCATCTATCCTATCACCTCTGGGTTCCTTCCCAAACTTCTTTCCTCAGATATATGTCATTTTACTTTTTTACCTTAGTCGAAAGGTTGGCTGATCATTTCTACCCATGGATGCTGTCTGAAATGCTGAGTTCCTCCAGCAATTCTAGGTCTACTCAAGATTCCAGCATCTACAGCATTTGATTTTCTCTTCTTTCTTCACCAGCCTGCCAACCTGGGTCACCAATTTCATGGAACTATGCACCTGTACCCTGAACTCTCACTCTGTTCTACACTGCTCTTCAGGACCTCACTGTGCAAGTCTTGCCCTACTTTAATCTACCAAAGTGCAACACCTCACACATACCTAAGTTAAACTTCTGCCATTCCTTGGCCCACATTCCCTGTTGGTCTGGATACAGTTGAAATCTTAGATACCTTCTTTAATATCCACTATGCAGCCAATTTTGGCGTCATCTATAAGCAGACAAACCAGGTAATTCCACTATCACCTATATCATTAATACAAACTACAAACAACAGTGGACGCAGCACTGATGCCTCTGGCATACTTCGAGTATAGGCCTCCAATTCGAGTAAGAACCCTCCTCCACGACCACCTTCTGTCTCCTACCATCAAGCCAATTCTGTATCCAATTGGCCAGCTCATCATTGATTCCATGAAGTCTGACCTTCCAGACCAACTTACCATGAAGGTCCCTGTCAAAAGCTGTGCTAAAATCCATGTCAAACAACATTACCACTCTGCCCTCATCAATCTTCATGGTGACCTCCTCAACAAAGTACTCAGGGTCTCCTGTTTTTAATCAATTCCTTTGGAAAGGTTGGTATTAAGATAAATAAATTCAGAGAAAATATCCAAGAATGGATTCCAATTTGGAGTTTATTTTAGAACCTCTTTTGTTTAATATTTTTCTAACAAGTAAAGAGCATAATGGCTGAACATTTTTAAAAAAAATACTAGACATACAGCACAGTAACAGGCTCTTCCGGCCCGAGAGTACATGCCCCTTAAATACACGAAATAACCTACAAAGCCTGCATATTTTGGAGTGTGAGCAGAAACTGGATCATCTAGAAGGAACCCACACTGGTCACGGGGAGAATGTACAAACTGCTTACAGATAGCACCAGATTCAAACCTGGGTCACTGGCATTGAGTTCTGTTGCTAATCGAACCCAGCTAAAGAATATAATGAACATTGTTAGGTCTGCTTTGTTCATGAATGAGTGAGACAAACACCAGACTGAGTCGAAATCAGGGTTCTTTGTTCTTTATTACCGGATTGTAACACTTGCGACTAACCATGTTAGTCGGAGAATGCATTCTGCCGTTATCAGCAAAATGGTGATTTTTTATACCCTTGGATATGTGCTTAGAACATCATCATATCATTACTTGTCCAATGACTAAAACTGTTGCTATCCTTTCCCTGCTAGCTTCCTGCCTCTCAATCCATCAATGTCTCTCTTATCTTGTAAGTACAAGGATGCATTCACATCTTGTTACAGCCCTGCACATTCCCATCTCATGATGTTTTACCTAACAGGAGTACAAGGACACCTCCCCTTCTTGTTACAGCCCTGTACAGGGTAACTCCTTACACATTCCCATCTCATGATGTTTTACCTTACAACATTCAAAGAAAAGAACTTGAATGCCTCTAACCTGTCATTCTCAAGTGAGTCCACTTCATAGTTCATCATGGTTTTTGATTGGGAAACACTGTTATGTCTTCTTGGTCACTCAATCATGTACATACATACTGTTGAAATAGGTAATAGGGACACTATATAGTGACAGTAGATTGATGATGTGTACAGTTTTCTTCCATATTCCCTCTACACCCACAACTTTACAACCAATTACCATTCCATCTTCAAATTAGCCAAATATCAAATAATACAGAATGAAGAAAGATCACTGAAAGGCAATAGGTATGGTGCCAAGATGACAATTTCTCCATCAACATCAAGAAGATGATGGAAGTGATCGAGGACTTCAGGAGAGGGCATAGAAACCATGACCCTGCCTACATCAATGCCAATGAAGAAGAGAGAGACTTCTAGTTCTAGGGAAAAAATATTTCCAGTGGCCTGACCTGAACCAACCATGCTTACCACCAGTCGAGAAAGCATACCAATAAAGCTAAGGAAGTTCCCCATATTCTCCCACATCCCTCAACTATTTCTTCAGGCACATCTTTGAAAGCATACTTACTGAATGCATGATAGCATGGTACAGGAGCTGCTCTGGTCAAGATCAGAAGAAGCGGCAGAAGGTTGTGAATGCAGCTCAGAGCATTCCACAAACTTTCCTCTCCTCCAAAGACTCCATATACATCTCCTGGTGCTTAGGAAGGGCAGCCAACGTACTGAAGTACCCAAACTGGGCACACCTTTTTCTCCCTCCTTTCATCTGGCTTCAAGATGAGCCATTAGGCTCCTGGATGAACCTCACAACAATGCTTCCATTCGGCCCTCCCTTTGTTCTTTTCCATTGTAACTCTGTACTCTGTAATTGTTCTCTCACCTTCCACTTTATACAACTGTATGTATGTTAGTGTTGATTTTCTAGTGCTCAATAACTAAGTTCAAGACATCCTAATTTATATGGAAATTCCCCCAAAACCTATCTTCACTAATGCTATTATCTTAGTGAGTGAGTAGAATAGGCTCTCTTGGCAGATTGTGGAAGCCAAACTATTAATTCAAATACAAATTATTTAGATTGATTGCAGAAAATTATGCAGTTTTGAGAGTTGAATGATTTGAGCGTCAGCTTACGGTAAATGAGAAAATTAAGTAACATTGGGAATAGTGAATTTTGTTTTATGCCTGAACCTTTGTTGAGTAAGTGCTGGTGATTTTGTCATAATTATTCAAGAGCTCTATCAGCATTGTATAATGTTACCATAAAAATGAAGCAAGATGTTTTTTTTCATCCAGCTATTCTCATGTTCCTCTGAGATATGCGAAGAAATTTCTGCGATCTTTCTGAAAGGAGTGATCGAAAAAATATCAATAAGATTCCCGAAGTGTGGAGAGCCACAAGAAGTAAGTGAGGACCTAAATTTTTTTTTGCTCATGTGTATTTGGTGTGGAGAAAAAGAAAGCGTAAATGCAACTTAAACGTAAATAGAACTTGGTGCACAGCAGTATCTTGAAGAATGTCCGTGTTACAGACGAGGCAGTCCGAGAGGCATTGGAACACAAAAAATAGATGCATCTCAAGGTTGAATCAAGTGTTCCTTATAGGACGCTAGAAAATAAATTGCAGGAGCCATGGCAGAGATATTTGCATCATTGTTAAGCATAGGTATGGAGCGGGAAGACCAGTGCCTGATTAATGTACCTTTATTTAATAAATCGATGAGATCATACCAGGGAATAACAGGCCAGGGTACTTAATGTCAGATATGGGTAAATTAACGGATGTTGAGAAAAATCAGCATTTGAAAGGTAGGAATGGATTATGGATAAACAACATGGTTTTGTGCATCAGAAATCATTATTTCAAAAATCTTATTTAGTATTTTGAAGAGGTGATCAAGAAGATTAATGAGGTCAGGGTGGAAGATGCAGTCCACGTGAACTTTTCCAATGCTTTGGCAAGGATCTTCGTGATAGGCTGGTCAGGGTGAGGTGGCCAATTGGATACGGAATCATCTTGATAGGAGACAGAATGGTAGTGGAGCTTCCTTATTCAGATTGGAGCCCAGTGACAAGTCATGCGCTGTATGTTGTTTGTCAATGACTTGGAGACAATGTACAGTATTTAGCATGGTTGGTAAATTTGTGGATAACACCATAAATAGTGGTATAGTGATCAGTGAAGAAAATTATCTAAGATTTTAACAAGAACTAGATGGGAAAGTGGGCCAAAGAAAGGCAGAAGGAATTTAACCCGGACAAGGACCTACACCATGAATGGTTGAACTCTGGGGACTGTTACACAACAAAGAACATTGGAGGTAGAGGTACATAGCTCCATTAAAGTGGTGACAGAGAGTTGTTAAAAGGCATTTGGAACACTTGCCTTAATTAGCCAGGGCACTGTATATGAGAGCAGTGATATCATATTACAACTGTACAAAATATTGCACTTAGAGAATTATGCGCAGTTTTGCTCAGCCAGTACTGGAGAGATATCATAAAGCTGGAGATGATGCAGAAAAGATTCACAAGAATGTTGCTGGGATGTGTGGGTTTTGAATTGCAAGGAGAAACAGGATGGGCTTGGACTTTACTTCGTGAGATGCTGGTGACTAAGTGAGGACCTTATGGAGCACACATGTCAAACTCAGGTCCGCGGGACAAATTATAATTATATTTGGCCCGCAAGATCATATCAGATATGTATTAGAGCAGGCCCGCTGGCTGCCGCGCCAGTATAGCGCATGCACAGCTAATACTACAAATCCCAGAATGCTTTGCAAATGCGTTGGCGCCAGCCCGCTAATCGCCCTCACCTCCTCTCTTTACTTTCACTAGCATCTGTGACCTGTCGCCCAACTCACATGTAATAAACCCCTTACGAAAAATGGCCAAACGAAAGACAAAAAACAGGACCTTTCAAGACAGGTGGGAGGCAGACTATATGTTCATCATTTTAAAAGACAAACCTGTTTGTCTTGTGTGTGGAGCCAGCGTGTCTGTAGTTAAAGAATATAACATATGACCACACTATGAAACGAAACACCAGGACAGGTATAAGGATCTGAACGAGAAGCAAAAGCTCCAGAAGGTGGAGGAGATGAAAAGAAGTCTGGTTTTACAGCAAACTTTATTGAATATTTTATTTCTCATTTGTTAATGCTTCTTCTGGAAAGAGTTTAACCAAAACTATCATTAAACATTTATTTTAATAATAAAAAGCTTAACATTACATATGTTGAAAGAAGAGAAAACATGCAGATGTTGTTGAAAATTTTCAATAAATATTTAGTATGGCCCACGACTAAGTCCAAGTTTTTAATTTTGGCCCTCTGTGAATTTGAGTTTGACACCCCTGTTACAGAGGGTTGTGAAATAATGAGGACAAAGATAAGGGATAGGGTCATCACCTTTCTCCCGGGATAGGGGAATCTAAAACTTGAGGGCAAAAATTTTACGTGAGAGGGGAAATATTTCAAAAGGAGCCTGCAGGGCACCTTCACACAGAGGATGGTCGATACATGAACTGAACTGTGAGAGGCGGTTGTAGAAGCAGAGACGTGTAAAGTTCAAAAGGCAATTAGACGGGTAAATGGATAGAAACATTTCAAGGGATATGGGCCAAATGGATGCAAACAAGACTGGTACTGATAAGATGGCCTGAAAGGCTATTTCCATGATGAAGAATTCTATGGCTAAGAAATAAACGTGAGGCGGCAGTTATTGAAGAAATGTCACTATTACAGAGTTCAAGGAAGCCCAATTCATTGGGGTGAGACATTTATTTCTGCGTGAATTCTTCAAAGGATTGAAAGGTTAACAAGCTGGAAATGTGCAAATTGAAACTCTGGAATCTTTCATTTTATGTTTCTAAGATAGTGAGAATGTTTTGTAACCTATACAAGTTTTGCTACAATCAAGCATCAATTAAAAACAACATGGACATACAGAAGGCCTTGCAATTGCCATTTAATGATAGTTATTATAAATTATAGTGTAATATTTATTTTAATAATATATAACACATATTATATTATTATTAAATGATAGTGTAATATTACACCCATCCTCTTTAGAAATTTGGAACATGCCTTTCTTTTAAATTCTCACTGCAACTGTACAATTAAATTGAATAAAGCTTGGAAAGCAGCCACAAAGTTTTTTTCATTCTCACAACAGATAGTAATTGGGGTGTGGGTGGAGCAGACAATCATGGACGATGGTGAAAGAGGACAAAATATGGCCTACTTTTGAAATTGTATTTAAATTTGCAATTCAACTTATGAAGGTGCACCTTCTTTGAAAGGTGCTGTAGCTTGTCAATCTTTTGAATATGTTAAATATCTTATGTACCTATTTTGCATCATCATCAAGTTTGACACTGATACAAAGATAGGAGGCATTGTGGACGACAAGGAAAATTTTCAAAGCTTGCAGAGGGATCTGGACCAACAGGGAGAATGAGCCAAAAAATGGAAGATGGAGTTTAATGCAGGCAAGTGTGAGGTGTTGCTTTTTGGAAGGTCAAACCAAGGTAGGACATATACAATAAATAGTAGGGCACTGAGGAGTGCGGAGGAGCAAACCGATACATTGTTCCCTGAAGGAGGTGTCGCAGGTGGACAGGATTGGAAAGAAAGCTTTTGACATCTTGGCCTTTATTAATCAAAATATTGAGTTTTAGAGTTGGGATGCTATGTTGAAATTGTTTAAGACATTGGTGATGCCAAATCTGGGAATATTGTGTGCAGTTCTGGTTGCCTAACGACAAGAAGGATATCAATAAGTTTCAAAGAGTGAAGAGAAGATTTACAGGGAAAGATTAAACAAGTTAGGACTTTATTCCTTGGAGCAAAGAAGAATGAGGAGAGGATTGATAAAGGTTTACAAGTTTATGAGTGGTATGGACACGAGTGGATGTGAGTAAGCTTTTTCCACTTAGATTGAGGGAGATAAATACAAGGGATCATAGTTTTAAGCTGAAAGGGAAAAGGTTTAGGGGGAACATTAGGGGAAAGTTCTTCACTCATAGTGGCGGGAGTGTGGAATGGGCTGCCATCTGATGTGGTGAATGCAGGCTCGATCTTGAGTTTTAAAAATAGATTGGATAGATACATGGGTGGGAGAGGTCTGGAGGCTTATGGAGAGGGAGGAGGTCAGGGGGACTAGTGAAATAGTGGTTGGCACAGACTAGAATGGCCAAATTGCCTGTTTTTTGTGCTGTAGTGTTCCATTGAGAAAGGACATCATTACATTTTATGTTCTGCTCTTGCATCTGTGGGAACCTGCTAAGTTCAATGGCCAAAAGGTCATTTTCAAACCCTTAAGTTGGATTTAACTGGAGCCTGTGAGCAGTTGCTACCCAATGCTACTTAATGGATTCAGGCTGGTCCTCCCAGGCAATGCAGTAACCCTTAGCTTTGATGATGAGTTGTTTCACAACCGATTAAAATTCAGTTTTTACAGAGGTTTTCATCTTTATGTTGTCTAATGTTCTGTGAATTAACTGCATTAGGTTGGACAGATTCTATCCTCAAATGTTGTTGAGGCCCACACATATTTCACAAGACTCCACTTCAATTTCACAGGCTTCAAAATTGATGTTAAGATTTCTATGAAATACAAATTCTGACTCTAACTTAGCAACAGGTTAGTTTCTAACATTATCTAGGTGGTGAATCTTTCAATTTTACTTAAGGCCATGACCATCCAGTTAAGTGCCGACTGTGCCATTGACCCCATGATGTGAATGCAATTCAGATACCTGATGGCTCTTCCTCATGAGCTGAGTGGAATTACCTCCTTAAGATGTGGGCCAATAATTAGGCTTGAACTCAAAAACAATATTTTTCAACCTGTGATCCACAGTAGCCAGTGGGTTTGTAATAGGTAGTCCACGATAACATGGAAAAGCCAAATATTACTGATATAATAAACAATTAATATGTAAATTTAGTTGTAAATTTGACAATGGAAAAATATTATCAAAAAATGTTTCCACCAAAACAAAAATCCCAACAGTGTCTGCGAAGGGGCTCGACTCATCCGCCCTTCACCTCTACCTCTGGTCGATAGGTTTGTTATAACTGGTCTACAGTAAGTAAAGGAATAATTAAGATGGCCTGGGGATGAAAGAAGTTTGAGAACCACTCCTCAAGAAAATCAGGAGTCTTCCAATAATTGTTCTGCTCCATACAACATGGTTTTAAATCATTGTTAAGAAATTGACAATTACACTGGTGGGAAATGAATGCTAATCAAAAGTAAATTATTAATTAACTTTTTGGATACACTGTTCAGATCTTGTATCTTACTGGCAATGTTCTTGGCTTAAGTTCTACTGAAGGGATTTAGGTCAATGCAGTCAGTGATTAGAGATGTCTTTCACATTGGACATCAAACCAAAGGCAATGCTTATTCAAGTGACCAAGAAAGGTCTTCCGGTAATTCCAAGTCGGAGTGCTTTTTCCAATCTTGTCCAGTTCAATAGTATCCACATCTTATTAGCACCTCTTATTGCTTCATTGATATGAGGGATTTTGGAGGGCAGGAAATGAAAGACTGGAACAAGAAGCAGTTGCGTTTACATAGCATCAGTCACAACCTCAAGACTTCCTCAAGTGATGTGCTTTTGACATCCAGTCACCTTTCTAATGTAAAATACAGCCACCAATTTGCACACAGATAACAATTTTACAATGCGCAGTTAATCCGATTTAGTAATATTAATTGGGATCATTCTCACACTCTTTTTTTAAATAGCACCAAGAGGTATCTGACTCTTTATCTGACAGGATGGCAAGATTTAATTCTTCATCCAAAATACAGCACAAGGACACTGCAGCAGGAGCTCAGTCCCCTGCTGACAACGTCAGCCCAGAGATCTGGCTCAACTCTCTGGACAAAATTTGAACAGGCAACCTTCTGATCAGAGATGAAAGCGTTGCCAAGAGAGTTCTGGAATGTCCAGAACTATATATTGTACTCAAGATGTTGCATACCATTCGACCACAACCTCCCTGGTTTTATATTCTCTGCCTCAGCTAATGAAAGAAGCCCTCCTTATATCTTTTGCATGCCTTATTTTACCTCTTCCGCTTCCTCCAAAAACTTGTTACCAATGAAGTACTCTTTAAACGTGTTCGGTATTTTAGTACAATGCCAGGCACGTTTTTGTGTTCAAGTTTTTGTTTAGGGGCATGTAACCTTCTAATTCAGAGTGAAGAGTTCAACAACTAAGCCATAACCTAAATAAAAAAGACAGTAAATAACCCTGCGTCTTATTGCCTTGAATCTAGTTAAAGCATTTTGCTCATTTAATTTCTGCAGGAAACGTAAATCTCAGGATGCTTTAGGAAACCATTGGAGCAGGTTTAAATTGTGTTACAAATGTCCAATGCACCTATTTCATGTCCATGCCATTAAATAGAAAATATGTGGTGTGGGATGGTCATACCAGACAAGAATACATGCTCAGATGACGAAGATTCCTGAGTAATTACTACACTTTCTAATATTACCCTCACTTTGTTCCGCCTAGTAGTATCTTCAATCTTCATTGTTCTCCACTTTAGATTGCTTTCAATCATTCCACTATAAGCTGTGCATATTGTCTCCTTTTTGCAAGAACCTCCATGAACTACCCTGAAATAATTATTTTATTATTCAAGGGAAAATTGCTTTTCTCATAAGATTATTGTTTTCTCCAGAATCACTTGAGTTCATTATTGTAAAATGGCTATGGGTATATAACACCTTACATTGACAGATTTCATTAAAATGGTGCAATAAGCAAAACTCTTCTGGGCTGCACATTAATTTCTCTAATCTAAAGTAGGCAACCATTTGTTTTTTTCATTTATTTTCCTAAAAAGAGGTTTATATCTTTTTTCCAAAATAAAATTCCAGAAATCAATTGCGAGAGGGATAACTCAGAAGAAAATATTTCTTAATGTGAGATAAACAACTGAAATGGAAACTATCTTTTGCTTAAAGGGATTAAGAGAAGCATTTTTGACTTATGAATGTACTCTAATATCACCTGCTAACCAAATTATTTGACATTTCATGAGCAATGTGAACCTCACTTGCACTGCTTTGATGCAAATTTTGTTGAGGTGAAAAACATATATATTACCGAACTGCAGTGAATCTTCACAATAGCTTTTCAATAAAAATACAGTTAAAGAGAATGGCAGGCATTGAATTTATAGATTTCAACCAATTCTGAGGTCAATTATAAAGTGATGAAGGGATGAGTTATTGGTGTTTGTAATTTCCGTGGAAAATCAGTGGAGCAGCTTGCAATTGCCAGGATAGATGAATATATCAAAATACTATAAACTGAAAGAAAAAAAGTAGTCACTCATGTTAGTAATCCCTTTCCTGACTTCAGGGTTGTACTTATGAACGTATATCCCTTCTTGCATTGAAGTGGGACAATAGCTGGATAACACTGGACAATGAAATTTTGCTCCCTGAACATTTTGAGGTACCATTTTTTTAGATGTAACCTATTTTTGTATTTTCTTGTCATATTTTAAATCTACCTCAAGTCTACAAAACCATGAAGCCCAACATGTTATTAAAAATTCATTTTCTGCCTTCGCACATGGACGTCTTCCTTGCTGATCTTGGTGCAATCAATGACGAACATGGTGAAAGGTTTCACCAAAACATTGCGACCATGGAAAAGAAGTATCAGGACTACTGGAACCCATCAATGCTGGCTGACTAGTTTGGACACTGACACGAGAGGCATCAGATGCTGGGCACAAATGAAAATCAGTGCCAAAACATTTTTAGGTCAGTTGAACTAACATAATGTGTCAGCATCATTAAACAATTAAGCATGCTAAATTCAATAAAAGTTAATTTAATGTTTCATCAACGTCCTACATGATACAGCAAATCTGAAGTTATCTTTGTGTTCAGCTTGAAGGTTATTTCATTTTTTAATTTTATTTCAGACATACAGCACAGTAACAGGCCATTTCGGCCTGCGAGTACGTACTGGGTGTGTGGGCTGAATGGTGGGATGAAACTAGACCCCCCCTAGAGGAATCCCTGGCAGACACAGGGAGTACATGCTCCTTACAGAAAACGCAGAATTCAAACCCTGGTCCCGATCGCTGGCACTGTAACAGCATTGCACTAACCACTACGCAATCCATGCTGGCCCAGTTGTCATTCATAATCCCGATTTCTTTTTACAGGAAGCAAACCTTATGAAAAAAAATTGTTCTCCAGTGTAATCAGTTGTCATGACGTTAATTAAGAAAGAAATACTGACCAGGATACAAATATCCTGGCAGGCTGGTTTGCTAGAGTTGTTGGGGAGGGTTTAAAATAGTTTGGCGGGGGAGTGGGAATCAGAATGTCAGACAGAGATTAGGGTAGAAGGACAAAAGCATTATGTTATGTGCTCTGAGTTGGTAAGGAAGGACAGGCAGGGGAGAAACCATAAAAGTAGCCAGTTATAGGATATTAAATGTGTCTATTTCAACACTAAGAGTATTAGGAATAAAGGGGATGAACTTAGAGCTACGAAGCTCTAAGTGGAACTACGATGTCGTGGCCATTACTGAAACTTAGCTGGAGAAAGGTCAAGATTGGCCGATGCAGGTCCTGGGATTTAGGTGTTTTAAAAAGAATAGGATGGGAGGTAGAAAAGGGGTGGGAGGGGAGGGTCGCATTACTGGCCAGGGGACAGTATAGAAAGGGAGGACGCTGCAGAGGGAGTGTTCACTGAGTCAGTGTGGGTGGAAGTCAGAAACAGGAAGGGAGATATCACTGTGCTGGGAATCATCTATAGGCCCCCAAATAGCCCTCAGGGCACCGAAGAGCAGATAACCAGGCAGATTTTGGAATGGTACGGGAGAAACAGGGTTGTAGATATGGGTGATTTCAACTTCCCTGATATTGACTTGCACCTACTGACTGCAAGAGGGATGGATGGGGCTGAATTTGTCAGGTGTGTACAAGGATTCCTGACAATGTATGTTAATTGGTTGACTAGAGGAGAGGCCACACTGGATCTGGTTCTGAGAAAAGGACATGGACAGGTGGCGGACCTCTCGGTTTGGGAGCATTTTGGTGAGAGTCACCACAACTCTCTTGGCTATGGAAAAAGATAAAAGCAGTCAAAGTGGGGAAGTGCTTAACTAGGGATGGGTTCATTATAAAGTGGATGATGCAGGAACTAGCGAGATTAAATTGGAAGCAGATGTTTAAGGGTGAAAGCATAGAAGTAATGTGGAGAAAGTTGAGGGACCACTTGTGCAGGGTTCAAGATAGGTTTGTCCAATGGGTTCAATGAAAATATGGTAGGAAAATGGAACCGTGACTGATGAAACAGAAGAGGAAGAAGGAAGTAGATATTAGATACACAGGAAGCAGGAAACAGGAAGGGTTCATGAGAAATACATGGTAGCCAGGAAGGAGCATAAGAAAGGACTTAGGAGAGCTCGAAGGGGGCATATGAAGGCCTTGGCCTGTAGGATTAAGGAGAAACCCAAGGCGTTCTGTGCATATGTGAAGAACAGGAGGATGACGAGAGTGAAAGTGGGGCCACTAAAGGATAAAGGAGGTAAAATTTAACATGTCCCTGGAGGAAAAAGAGGTTGGGGAGGTCCTAAATGAATACTTTGCATCAGTATTCACAAGAGAAAAGGACCTAGATCACAGTCAGGTCAAAAATAAACAGGCCTGTGTGCAGGACAATGTGGAGATTAAGGAAGTGGAATTGTTGGATCTTCTTAAAAGCATCAAGATTGATGTCCTTGGGGCCAGATGCAGTATGCACTGGCTGCTGTGGGAAGTGAGAGAAAAGATAGCTGGGGCACTGTGGCTATGATCTTTGAATCCTCTTTGGCTGCAGGGAAGGTTCCAGAGGATTGGAGAATGGCAAATGTTTAAAAAGGTAATAGAGAGAATCTGGGAATTATAGACCAGTGAGTTTTATGTAAGTGGTGAGCAAATCAATGGAGAAGATTCTCCATTGGCTTTGTAAAGGGAAGGTTGATTTTTTTGATGAGGTAACAAAATAAATTGATGAGGGTAGGGCGGTAGGGCAGTAGATGTGGTCTTCTTGGATTTAGCAAGACATTTGGCGAAGTCCCCCAACGAGAGACTCATCCAGAAAGTCATGAGCCATGGGATCAGTGGAACCTTGGCTGTGTGTTTAAAAAATTGGCTTGTAGGAAGAAAGAAAAGAGTAGTAGTGGAAGTATTCTGCCTGGAGGTCAGTGATTAGTGAAGTACTGGAGGGATCTGTTCTGGGACCCCTGCTCTTTGTGATTTTTATAAATGACCTAGATGAAGAGGTGGAAAGACGGGTCAGTAATTTTGCGGTTGACACAAAGGTTGGAGGAGTTGTGGATGGAGCTGAAGGTTGTGGAAGGTTATAAGAGGATTATAGACAGGATGCAGAGTTGAGCAGAAAGGTGGCAGATGGATTTCAATCTGGATAAGTGTGAGGTGATGCATTTTAGAAGGTCAAATCAGAAGGCTGAGTACATGTTTAATGGTCGGTTACTTCAGAGTGTGGATGAACAGAGGGTCCTTGGGGTTCATATCCATACATCCTTAAGATCGATGCACAGGTTGATAGGATAGTTAAGAAGGCCTATGGGATGCTGGGCTTCATTAATAGGAGGATTGCGTTCAGGAGTAGAGAGGTCATGTTGCAACTACAAATCTCTGGTAAGACTATACTTATCAGTACTGGTCACCTCATTATAGGAAGGATGTAAGCTATGGAGAGGGTGCAGAATTGGGAAACAAGTCTTATGAGGCAAAGTTAGCAGAGCTGGAACTTTTTTTCTTTGAAGCCTAGAAGGATGAGAGGTGACTTGATAGAGATCTACAAAATTATGAGAGGCATAGATAGGGTGGACAGTCAGCATCTGTTTCCCAGGGCAGGATCAGCAAACACCAGAGGATATATGTACAAAGTTGAGGGAGGGAGGGAGGAAGGTTTAGAAGAGACATCAGGAGTAAGTTTTTTCACAGAGAGAAATGCGGGTGCCTGGAATGCCTTGCTGGGGACAAGGTGAAGTCTCAAATATTAGGGGTATTTAAGAGACCCTTAGACACATGGATGAAAGAAAAATAGAGGGTTATGGGATAGGGAGTGTTTAGTACTTTTTTAAAGGAATATATAGGTCGGCACAACATTGAGGACCAAAGGGCCTTTACTGTGCTGTATTGTTCAATGAAAAATTGGCTGCTCTTTAAAATAGCACCTCATTCACCTTAAGACGCAATCCTTTAATTTATCATAGGATGGTTGATTCAAGAATGCTCACATCTCTGGAGTGAAAAATTAACCTGCAACAATTCGGATTCATGCTAGCAAGTGAGCCTCAGCTGGTCGGAGATGTGCTTAGGGGTTAACATGAGGCAAACTGCACAGATGGCATCAATTCCAAACGATCATTAGGAATAGTTTTACTGTCCAAAGATTGAAGAACTGCAAATATGTAAGATTTATAGAAAGTGCCATAAAGATAACCTTGGGAACTATAAGCCAGTGAGTTTGACATCTGCAGCAATTAAAACATTTGACTGAGTATTGATGGCAGGAATAGTGTTCTATCAAGAGATAAAGTCTATGTTTGACAAATCTAATGGGAGTTTTAAGCAGCTAAGAGAAACTCCCAACGCTTACACTTAAGCAACATACTTGATATAGTGCTGTCAATAATAGTGGGCCAAAGGAAGTTGCATTTGATCCCTGCACCCCCTCCCCCGACACACTTACCTGGGCAAGATGCTTAAAGCCAAAGGAACTTACTTACACCACAATAACCTGCAGCACACAGCACAACACTGAGGTGTGCAAAGACTGTACGGTGACCAGCGTTCAGGTGGCGTATCAATGACACCTCCACCCCCCCCCCCTCCTACCTTATGATATCCTGACCGGTGTAAATAAAGAAAGCACAGGGTCATCAGATGTGGAGTTGCATCAGAATGGAAAAAGTTGGCAACTGAAGACTTTGTATAGAGTTGCTGTCGTGTGTGTGTGTGTGTGTGTGTGTGTGTGTGTGTGTGTGTGTGTGTGTGTGTGTGTGTGTGTGTGTGTGTGTGTGTGTGTGTGTGGTGCAAATGGGGCCTCCCTGCCTGTCTGGAATGCGTATATTATGGGTGGTGATGTGTCCTCCCTGTCTGAAACTTATTCAGAAGTCACATTACCCGTCAATCAAGGTTGGACACTGGCCCCTTGCTGTTAGCTAATTTAAATCACCTTGGTCATTATTGGCTAGAAGCACAGATTTAGCATTGTATAAAGCACCAATGAACAGCTCATTCTTTCTCTCTGTCTCATGGTCCAAGCCCAGGACATCGTTCCATGCCAGGTCGCTACTGTGGACATCACTGGAAGTGTTGTGGGTAAGGAGTGCACTGCACAGAATCTGAGCTGTTAGTACTGTGATAGGTCAATAATCACAGAGAGCCTCGACCTCATTGGTCAGGGAAAACATGTGTCTCTGTAAGAGTTGCGGACTGGAAAATTACTTGGTTGGACACCTCAGCTTTGTCTCCCAGTGGCCACCCATTTTAATTCTTCACCCTATTCCCATGCTGACATATCTTTCTATGGTCTCATGAACTGCCAGACTGAGACCACTCACAAATTGGAGGAGCAACACTTCATATTCCATCTACGCACCCTCTAACTGAAAGGCATTAACATTGACCTGGTTTCCCTTACCCCCTCCTCTCTATATCCCTATTTCTTTTCTCCTTTCCTCTAGTTTGGTAGCTTGCTCTCTCTCTCTTTTTCTCACTTTTTTTTCTAGCTCTGAAGTCACTGAGCCACCCCTCCCCCATTCAATTTTACCTTTCCTCTCCTGTGCTCATATCTATGTCCATATCTGTTTGTCTATGCTCCTCCCCCTGTACTTTTTTTTCCTTCTCCCCAGCCTTTTAAAATCAGTTGTCAGCCTGCTTTTTAGTCATAGTCTGAAGAAGGGCTCAGGCCTAAAATGTCATTAAAATATTTTTATCTCCAATGGACACTGCAAGGCCTGCTGAGTTCCTCCAGTATTTCGATGTTTTTTTTTTTCTACAATGTATAAGGAAATCTTTTCTTTTAACCTAATGAATGAATACTGGGGTTACTTGTGGATAAGAAATTCATTCTAATAAAATTGTAATTTGAGATCATTCCCCTGAAATTATCACGTATTCCTGTCAACCTTTGATCATTTAATTTGCTTTAAGTAACTTTTCTACACTTACAATGTATATACGAGAAACAAGGGATGGATAATTTTGGTTAAAGGCTTTGATAAATATATAAAAATAAGAATCGTGAGGAGGACCAGTTGCAGTCAAGAGATGGATGTGCAAGAGAGATTTATGGCCTGAGTTTTGTGTCTTCTCAGGAATTATATGGAACTCCTCCAATGGGATATGCAACAACAATGCTGAAAAATCCTTGGCAAAACCCTGTTCTATATGAAACCTGAGGTCCAATTGTTATGAGACACTGCATTTGAGAGAATATTTTCTATCAGTGGTTTTCAAATTGCCTCCCTAAACTCTCATTCCATCTTAAGTAATCGCTATGCCATAAGTGGTCTGTGATTAGTAAAGGGATTGCTTAAGGTGGTATGTGGGTGGAAAGTAAAAGGTTTGAAAACTACTCTTTTAATCGTACCTAATTGACTCGTCATGTGCACCGTTTCATAACTCAAAAGGAAATGGGCCAATGACAATTTTTCTCAAGCAAAATATTTCAGTAACAATTGGGTCTAGAGTAATGATTCTCAACTTTCCCTTCCCGCTCACATACCACCTTAAGCAATCCCTTACTAATCACAGAGCACTTATAGCATTGGGATTACTTAAAGTGGTAAGTGAGTTTGGAGGGGGGGGGGTGTGAAAGAACTATTTTGAAACCAATGCTTTAGAGTGAATGACATTTTGGGAGCTATATTTTCTAGGCACCCATCAAAACACGGGAAGAAAATTAAATTTAAACATTTAATTCCCTTCCATCTGATTCTCAATTATTAATTCACTATTACAGTTTCTAATGCTGGCTCTGTTCCAGAACATGAAGCTTACTACAAGGACACGCAATGTTCTTGATAAGTCATTTCTTTCAGGTGTGATCCAAAAGAGTACAATTTGTTTTTTACAAGTTAGTGACAGAGGTGCACCAAAGAAGAGGTACAAGGACTGCCTAAAGAAATCTCTTGGTGCCTGCCACATTGACCACCGCCAGTGGGCTGATAGCGCCTCAAACCGTGCATCTTGGCGCCTCACAGTTTGGCGGGCAGCAACCTCCTTTGAAGAAGACCGCAGAGCCCACCTCACCGACAAAAGACAAAGGAGGAAAAACCCAACACCCAACCCCAACCAACCAATTTTCCCCTGCAACCGCTGCAACCGTGTCTGCCTGTCCCGCATCGGACTTGTCAGCTACAAACGAGCCTGCAGCTGACATGGACATTACCCCTCCATTACCCCTCCATAAATCTTTGTCCGCGAAGCCAAGCCAAAGAAAAAAAGAAAAAAGATAGAAGTGCTAGGTTGGCAGTTAGGCCGCTAATGAGTCTAACTTGACATGAAAGTATCCTCACATAGTCCTGGTAAAAGAGCAGCAAATGCAGCAATATTTACATGATTGTGATTGGACATTTAGGGATTATCGCAGTGGGATCCAATCTGGCTTTTGGAGAGGTCAGTCACTTGAACTTTGATAATGAATTTTGAATGCCTGTAAGTTTTATTCAGTTCCCCTTCACAAATCTGGCAATAGAGAAGGTCTGCACACAATACCCAGTCCTTCGTTGTTAGAAACAGCATTGTCTACAGCAGCTATTTTCAACCTTTTTTTGGCTATAGCTCCCTTAGGACCTTGCTCAAAGTTTATGGCCTCCTTCCCTGGGAAGCAGTCAATTTTATTTGGTTCCATACCTCTTCCTACATAGCAGCATAAAAACATAAAAGATATTTATGTATCGTAAGGTGAAAAGAAAACAAGGCTTTTACTCTGAGCTTACCAACTGTGGCTTGTGAAATAATTCTCAATGAACATGTAGGAAAGGAGAAAACATGAACATGAATATTACAAAAGAAGTATAAGATGTGAAAATTTAATAAAAATGACTTTAAAAATAATTCTTATCAAGTGAAAATTTCAGTGCGATCCTTGAGCTTGATGTTTTTGTGCAAGATTTATGATGTTAGGCTCAAATCTTGTCATCATATGTGTTCCTCAATTTTGTCAAGGAAACTATTTTTGCTGAATCCACATTTTACTAAATATGTTGAGGGAAAGGCAAGGAAAAATCTTTCAGACTTTTCACAGCGTTTCGGAAAGCTATTTGGGAGATCATTCTTAACCCAAAAAATGTTTTTGTAATTGAACTTAGAACAATCAACCTCTCTTGAATCTCTATGTCGGTGAGTTGTTCCTCAAATGGATCTAATATCCAATATGGGTTATCGAGGTTTGGCAGGTCATTAAATCTTTCCTGCAGATCTGTGTGTATTTGCTTTAGATGTTTCATGTAAACAGTAACGTTGTCGTCCTTCAGTACCACTGCGTTCCAGTTCAGGTCTAGAAATTCCTAACGTCTGATATTGCTCCAATAGACTTTGAGCTTTTTTAAGGAAAGAAACAATGGCTCCATTACTCTCGATGAGGTTATTGTGTTGACCTTATAATATCTTGTTCAATAAATTGACTTTATTTAGGTCATCCAGATAAAATATGTCCACCTTTGTGTCAACGAGTTTTTCTCCATGCTCACTATGTGAAAAGAAGAAAATAATTATGTCCCAGAGTGCAACAAAACAATGAAGACAATTTCCTTTGGACAGCAACCTCACTTCTGTATGGAGCAGCAGTATCTTAGATGGTTTTGAAGGGGATATGATTTTATAACGCTTACAATCTTTATACCAATTGAAAGTGAAGTATTTAAATGACCTAAGTTTTTAGTTACTATGATTGATGAGATTTAAAAGAGAAAAACGAGGTGTGTTTCTCTATAATTTTATAAATAGCTCAAGAGCAAGGCTTTCAGACATAGCCACATTGGCTTGTCTCTTGTCGAAGCAAGTAACTGTTGGATGACGTGGCACAATTTTTAAGGGGAGGAAGGACATCATGGAGCACGAAACCTTGCCAACTGAAGCAAGTTTTACACAACCTCTGCATTTTCGCAAAACTTTCAAGAAGAAAAATGCTAATGTAAATATTATTTAAAATGCTATTTTTGTCACTTTATAGGCTTGTTTATTGTGGTCTGACCAGATCCATTTAAAATACAGTATTCTGAATTCCACCCAGTACCTCCACTCCCATGTTCCCAAATCTCATGTTCAAAGAGGAACAATGTAAATTGTGATGTTGCATGTTAATTTCTGCTGGCATTTATAAATCCACATATGGAAAAAATATTTTTTCTAAAATTGTATCAACATTCATAGGGAAGGAAATTCACCATCATATCGACCCTAACTGTATGAAGATATTTTATATAAGAGTGACTACAGTTTAAAATTGCTTCACTAGTGGAAAAGCATTTGTAGATGTCATACATGGGTCCTGAAAGACTCAACATAAGTACAAGCTCAGCAGAAATACCTGAAAAGTTCAATATCAATATAAACCATTTCCTTTCTTTAACAATTCTCTCCAGAAAGTAATTTTTTTGAATACAACGATCTCCAAAATAACTGAAGTTGCAATATAATTAGAATGACAGAAGTCATTTGGGAGAAACTTCCCAATTTATTCACAACACTAACTTTATACAGTTCACCTGACCAACAACGAAAAAACACGGAGGGTGTGCTGGAATGGGTTCTATTATGTAGAGCAGCTAAGGGTCATGCCCAAGGTGGGGGCAAGTAAAAGAATTGTGTTTGACCTGAGGCTGCGAATGCATATGCATTCATTTGTCTGTGATATTATGGTCATACACACTTGCCCCTCAAAAGGTTGACAGAATTAAATTCTTGAAGCTGTCCCAGCCAAGCTGTCCTAGTCCATATTTCTTACTAAAAGTGGCTATGTCATATTAATATTCTAGTGCCTCTGTTTCCAGTTCGTGTGAAAATATTTGCAAAAACTGAAAAGTAATATTTTAGGTGTTGTTCTAGGTCTGATGAAAGTTATATTGCGATCCTTGAGACATTAACAGATGCTGATTATTCAAGCTAGAATGCTCAAGACAGTAAATTGACCCTCACATCACCTGTTATACTGAAACATCAGCATGTATTGTAATAAATATTTTCCCATTGAAGAGTTCTCTAAAAAGAACCAGTTCCAGCAATTTCACATGTAATTGATGCACTGATATAGATTTATTGAATTGGATTCTTTTCTGAAGCACTTAATCCTATTTAGAGTTTTAAAGTGGCTAATCAATGATGCACAATCAATGGATTTAATCTTGTGCAAATGACTTCTTTCTTAATAAAGGTAACACCCGTAAGTGCGACTTGTGGAATAGAGACTTTGGTTTCAGTAGCATCTTTGCTCTTGAGTCCAAGCAGCACCATTAATGCACAGTGCAATTTCTGGTTCACTGAACTGAACAAGGAGCATGGAATAGATGATGTATAGTTAGAAAAAAAGTTTGTTCTGTGTTTTTCTGAGGAGAGTTTGGCAGCTCTTGGTCTGTACTTGTTCAAATTTAGAATGGGGGGGGCGAGCTCATTGAAACACTTCAAATGTTAAAAGACATGGACACAGTAAACGTAGAAAGGTTATTTCCCACGATGGGAGAGTGACTCTAAGACAAGAAGTAGGTGGTAAATCTATGGAATTTATTGCCACAGGTAGTGTGGAGGCCAGGTCATTGGGTGCATTTAAGGCAGAGATTGGTAAGTTCTTGATTAAGTTCGGGCACAAAAGGTTATGACAAGAAGGCCAGGCCCTGGAGCTGAGTGTGAAAATTGATCAACTCCTGGCTGAATGGTGGGGCAGAATTGATGGGCTGAACAACCTATTTCTGCTGCTACGTCATAAGGTCTTATGGTTTAAGCCAGTGGTACTCAACCTTTTTCTTTCCACTCACATACCACTTAAAGTCATCCCTATGCCATAAGTGCTCTGTGTTTAGTAAGGGATTACTTAAGGTGGTAAGTGAGCGGGAAGGGAAGGTTGAGAATCATTGCTCTAGACCCAATTGTTACTGAAATATTTTGCTTGAGAAAAATGTCATTGGTCCATTTCCTTTGGAGTTATGAAACCGTGCACATAATGAGTCAATTAGGTACGATTAAAATAGTGGTTCTCAACCTTTTTCTTTCCACCCACATACCACTTTAAGCAATCCCTTATTAATCACAGAGCACCTATGGCAGAGGGAATATTTAAAGTGGTATGTGAGTGGAAAGAAAAAGATTGAGTACCACTGGTTTAAGCTATTGGTATCTTTAATGGAAAAATAGAGAATAATTACCAATGCATCAAACCTACACTTGGAAAGTGCACTGTTCTTAGAATAGGTTCAAATTAGACAGAGGATGTGTAGCAGTAACCTGTCAAATCGATGGCTCCTGAACCACCTTTTTTCTGATTAATAGTACCTTCTACAATTATCTAAAATGGCATTGAGCTTTGTTCGCAACAGTTATCTGAGTGTCAGAGCTTAATTATGAAATTTTCACCCCCTCCTTAATAATTATTTTAGGAGAATGTCAGTGGTTGTGGTATCACTCTATACTTGATATTAGACAAGAAAACAATCAAGAGTTAAGAAAAAAATGTGAATATCTTGCACAAACAGAATGGTCATTGATCCGTTCATAAATTATATACAGAATGTCCATGTACTTTCTGTAAAATTTATTCACTGATTGTTACATGTCATGAAAAGAACTATTAAGCTTTGAATAACATGTTTTTACTTTAGATGGAAAAACTAACAACCTGGCAAGTACATTAAGTGCATAAGAAAGGCAGATTTATCACTGAGACAACTGCAATATCAGAATTCAAAATATAATTCAAATAGTTGCCAGCCACAGGGTAAATAGTAAGAAAACTGCCTTAATTCATAGATGATTTACTTCTGGTGCGCAACAAGTACACAGAGTACAGGACAAAGTTTTCTCACATTGCCCCCAGGGGACACTGATGCATAGTACAAAGGTGTGGCAAAAAAGGTAGGTGGAAATCCACTAAAACAAATGGCAGTCTCTTTCCCCTTCTGAGGGTTTGTGGATGGTGGACTAGGTTGCTGAAGAATGCTTGTGCAAGGTTAGGTTTGGGCCAATATTATGTGTTCATGTTATAGCGTACTCCTAATCTTCTCCTTCTGCAGGGCAGCCATCAAAAGACATTAGCTCATACTTTAATCATCCATACCTAAGCCAGAACATGAGTGCAAATCAGAAATGTCATCCATTGGATCTACGTCAGCAATTAGTGAACTTGCAAACAAACATTGAAAGTTCTAAAATATAGCATTTAATTTCTGAGTTATTAGCCAATGTTGGGGCAAATACATGGGACAGATTAACCACAATATCATTGAATGGCAGAATAGGTTCAAAGGGCCGAATGGTCTATAAAACACTCGCCAATGGTCAGAACATATAATGATGGTCAATAATACCAACAATAACCACAAAAAAAATTTTTAAACCACCATTGTTGGCCAAAAAAACTGGATAAGATGAACCAGAATGAAATTCTGGTTAAGTGGTGCTCGAACAACAAATTTGCTCTCAACGTCACTGAGACAAAAGATGCTATTGTTGATTTTAAGAAGGGCAGCTGTGGGACCGCCCACCTATACACATTGGACAGAGGTGGAGAAAGTTAGTACTTTCAAGTTCCTTGGAGTCTATATGTCAGAAGACATCTCCTGGAGCCAGCACATCAAGCTAACTGTGAAGAAGACACTCCAATGATGATACTTTCTAAGGAGTCTGAGAAGATTTGGCATGTCGTTGACTACTCGATCAAACGTCTAGAAGTGCACTATGAAATATACTCTGTTTGGTAATTCGACCACCCAGGAATGCAGAAGGCTTCAGAAGGTAGTAAACATAGCCAGGTCGATCACAGGCTCCAACACCCATCCCTTGAAGACATCTATCTGAAGCGCTGCCTCAAGAAGGCAGCCAACATCATAAAAGACCCCTGGTGACAACGTAGCTATCAGGCTCTTCAATCTCCAGTTATAAATTTAGATATCCTTCCTCACTGTTCACTATACCACCAATTTTGGAGTCTTGCAAACTTACTATTCATGTTAACTACAATATTTGGCTGTTACTTCCATAATTTTCCGCTGCACAACCTGTCCCTGGATGAGTCTGGCAGAAGCACGTTTTCACAGTTCTTAAAGGGAAATGCTCTAAGAGACATGAAGTCAGTGCAGAAAACCTGACACATGTAGTAAGGGTTACACCTGGCTCCCAAACAATGATTGCTTTTGACCACCACTACCAATCACTGGCAGTTGAAACTGCCTCCATCCATATATAATTACAACTCCAACAATTTGAGTCTCTGTAAGTGTCCTAGTTTTCTGACATACTTTTCAGTATTCTGTAGATTTATCATCCTTCGTAATTTATTACCTTACTTTTGCAAGGTCGGTTTCCCTGCCCTTATTGTGAAGTGAAATATAGAACATAGAACAGTACTGCACAAGATCATGCCTTTCAGCCTATCTGAGCTAATCTCATCTACCTGCATAAGCTCTGTAAGCCTTTATTTATTTTGTTCATCTGTTTGTCTTAAGGACTTGTAAACATTGTTATCGTATCTGCTTCCACAACTTGACAGTGGATTCTACAAGACATAGGAGCAGAAATAGGTTATTCGGCCCATCAAGTCTGCCCTGCCATTTAATCATGATCCATTTTCCCACTCATCCCCACTTCACGGCATTCTCCCCATAACCTTTGACACCCTGGCTAATCAAGAACCTGTGATTTAAATGCACCCAATGACCTGGCCTCCACAACCCCATGTAGCAACACATTCTACAGATTTACCACCCGCTGGGTAAAGAAATTCCTATGCATTTCTGTTCTAAATGGATGCCCTTCAGGCCAAGAGCAGTCAAATGCACCTCACAGGATAACATTTAATTCCCAAATTCTCTAACATCAGCAGATCTTTTCTTAAATGAGACTAAAACTGCTCACAATACTCCAAGTGAGGTCTTACCAGTGCTTTACAAAGCCCCAACATCACCTACTTGCTCTCATATTCTATTCCTCTCGAAATGAATGCAAAAATTGCATTTGCATTCTTCACCAAGTTTACCTTCAGGTCATCCTGCACGAGCAGGTCCTTTTGCATCTGGATATTTTCATTTTTCTCCCCATTTAAAAAAAATAGTCTGCCCGTTTATTTTTTACACCAAAATGCATGACTGTACACTTTCATTTATCTCTTCTCTGCCCATTCTCCTATGTCCTTCTGCAGCCTCATGTTTCCTCTACATTACCTGCTCCTCCACCAACCTTAATGCCATCTGCAAACTCGGTCACAAAGCCAGTCATTCCATAATCCAAATCATTAAGATTCAACATAAAAGGAAGCGGCCCCAACACCGATCACTGTGGAACACCACGAGCAACTTGCAGCCAATCAGAATATGATCCTTGTATTTCAACTCTGCTTCCTGCCAATCAGCCAATGTTCTACCCGGGCTAGTATCTTTCCTGTTATACCATGGGCTCTTATCGTTTTAGCTAGGATCCTGTGAGGTACCTTGTTGATAAGTAACCTCAAGTCCTGCGCCTTGTAGGAATTACAAGCACTACTGCTCTGTATATAAAAAAATTGCTTCACACATCTACTTTAAACTTTCACCTTCTCACTTTAAATCTATACCCTTGATTGTTTGACATTTCCTCCCCGGGCAAAAGACTATTTTTACCCAATCTATGCCTCTCATAATTTTATACACTTCTATTAGCTTGCACCTCAGGCTCTGTTGGTCCAGAGTAAATAATCCAATATGTCAAAACTCAGTTAACAGCTAATACATGCCAATCCAGGTAACATCTGCACTTACCTATCCGACTACCAACATCTTTATCCAAATCGCGTGCGTGTGTGTGAAACATCCTTCAATCACTTTGTCTTCTCTGACCACAAGTTTTGGATAAAATTGATAAAATTACCATATGACTTAATCTCTGAACAAACCCACCATGTCAAGTATTTTACTGAGGTCCATATGTATAACCTTCACGACCATGCCCTCTTCAATCATCTCTGTCACTTCCCCCCCCCCACCAAAAAAAATCAATCAAATGAGAGAAAGGACCTTCTGCACACAAATAGCCAATTTATCTATCCTTAATAACTCCTTGCTTTTCCTAATGTGATTAAACCCTTCTGGAAGAAACCTCTTTAATAACTTCCCTCCCACTGATGCAAGGCTCGCTAGCCTGTACTTCCCGTGTTTACTTCTGCTTCCTTCCAAAAAGCAAAGAATAACATTAGTTGTTCTCCAATCTTCTGGGACCATGGCTAAAGAGGATACGGTTTAGAGTGGTGCAGTTAGTGCAATGCTATCACAGTACCAGTGATGCAGTTCAAATCCAGCACAGTCTGTAAGGAATTTGGACATTCTCTCCATGTCTGCATGGGTTTCCCCCGGGCTCTCCGGTTTCCTCCCACCCTTCCAAATGTACGGGGGTGGCAAGTTAATTGGGGTATTTGGGCGGCATGGGCTTATGGGCCTGTTGCTGTGCTGTATGTCTAAATTAAAATTAAATTAAAATCTCTCTCAAGACTTCAGCAATTTCCTCCTTTCATTCCCTGAATATCCTGAGATAAATCCTATTAGGGTCCTGAGACATAACCACCTTAATATTTTTCAAGTCATCCAACACCTTTTCGTCGCAAAGGTAGAGATAGATCACCAATGTCTCGAGCCCAAAGCATTGGTGATGTATCTCCATCTTTGCTCTATAAAGAAAACTGCTTGACCTGCTGAGCTTTCCAGCAATTTGTGTTTTCTTTCTCTTCTCCATCCATAAGTGGACTTATCCTTTCCCTAGCTAGTTCTTGATCCATATATATATATATATATATGTATAAAATACTTCGGGATCCTCCTTATTCCTACGTTCATGGCATTCCAATCCTCTTTTAGCCCTTGTAATTTCAAGTTCTTTCTTGCTTTCTTTATAATGCTCAATTTCAGCTTCATGAACTTTGTATATGCTTCTTTTTTTTTGACTAAACTTGCAATATATCTTATTGTGCAAGGTTCCTGAACCTTGACATTTTTTTCACCCCTCATAGGAACATGTTGGTGTATCTTATGTACCCATGTGGCTACAGCAAGCAAGAATTTTAGTGAATCTTTACATTGTACTGATATATATGACAATAAATTCAACATCACACAGGTTCTGAACTCTAATGAACTGTTTTTTAAAAGACTCCCACGTGTCAGATGAGGATTTACGTTCAAGCAGTTGCTCCCAATCTACCATTTCCACTATCTTCCCATTACTGTTATAATTAGACTTCTCCCCATTTAATACCTTTACCCAATGACCAGTATTATCCTTATCTATAATTATCTTAAAACTTACAGGATTTTAAGTCACTCTATGCAAAATGTTACCCCATTTAAACTTTGATCATCTGGCCAGGCTTGTTCACCAATATAAGGTCTAATACAACCCCCTCCCAAATTAGACTATCAATATATTGTTTCACGAGACCCTTCTGGAAGTACCCACTAAGCTCCTGGCACTGAAAGAGTTCTGGCCCGTAATGGGGAAGTTAATGTCACTCACTACAATAACCCTGTTGTTTTAACATCTTTCCATTGGATCTTTGCCTCCAAACACATTCTTCTAGCTCTTGCTGGTTATTGGGAGACCCATAGTACAGCTCCATTGCAGTGATTGAACTTTACTTATTCCTGACTTGCGCCCTCATGGCCTCACTGGATGAGCTATCCAGATATCCACTCATAGTGCAGCCTTGACATTCTTCCTAATCTCTAATGTAACTTCCCCCACCTATTTTACACACCTCTATAGAATGTCTGAAAAATTGATCCCCTGAATTGTTGAGCTGCTAGCCCTGATGTTCTCACAACCAAATTTCTATGAAGACTACAATATCATAGCTTCATGTACAAATCTAGCCTTTAAGGTTATCTCTGTTATCTGTAACACACCTTGCAATCAAATAAGTACAATGCTGGCCCTCATTTCTGCCTAAATTCTGACTCTCATGGTTTTTCCTCATACACTAACTTCACTTAACCTCTACCTTCTTTTTAATCACTACTCATCTACTACTCCAGTTCCCACCCATCGCCAATTGAGTTTAACCCTCGTGAGTAGCACCACCCAACCTTCATCCAAAGATATTGGTGCCCCTCCGTTTTGGTGCCACTCATCATTTTTGCACAGGTCCCTCGAGGAAATCCCAATGATCCAAGTATCTGAAGCTCTGCTTCCTACACCAGCTCCTTAATCCTATGTTCAAGTGTTCCTCCTTCTTATTTCTGGTCAAATTAGCATGTGATGCATGGATATAAATTGGAGATTGCAACTCTAAAAGAACTTTTTAACTTCTTATCAAGCTTCCTAAATTCTTATACTTTAATCCTCCAACCAAGTACCAGGCACCAGCCTCTTCTTTGCAATGCCTCCTTGGACAAATTCTGTGTCAATGACTGAAATTAGCTACTGCCTAAGCAGATGTGTGCTAAACAGAGTTCTGGACTGCTGGAATTATCATTATATAATTTGTAATTAGTCAGAGAATGTTACATTGAACAGGCTAAAAGAGAGGTATTTAAATTAGCAGAGGAGTCTTTCCAAACCAGCACTAAAAGGTTGCGGCTTAATGTTTCTAACACATGAATCGACCACTACCCTCTACCACTTTTTCCTCACCATTTGCCCCATTTACATGGAATGGAAAGTCATGGTTAAAATAAAGACTGACCTAATTTATTGCAGAGAAATTGTATGTTATTGTGCAGATATTTTGCCATGTTATTAAAAGAGAGTGAAAGGGAGATATTATTCCATCCCATTCTCATGTCACACTGGCGACTTTCAGACCCTTGATCATTGGCGTGTCAACAAGCATATCAATTCAACTGTGAGGAATGGTCACATTGGAAGGGTGTCAGAATGCACTTGTCAAAAACCATAGGCATGAGTTAATATTTTCAGAAAAGAAGTAGAGAAAGCTGGAGAAAGAATGTTCAAGTTCTCATTTCTGAAAAGCCCTGCCCTTTAAATGCCCCTCCACCTTATACCATGGTAACTCTATGAGCCATCCAACCATGACTTTCTCCACTATTGGAAAATTGACTCTTTCTCTGAGATTCCATGTGGCCATTGGCTTTGCCCCTACCTCTTCTCCTCTTCTCTCAGCTCCATTTAGGTAATTTATCAACTCTTTCTCCATCTATTAAAACACCGATTGGTAGGGAGAATTCAGAAATGCACTTAAGGCAAGAAATGGATAAACACAAGAATCTTGGAAGATTACAGATAGTGGAAATGGCAAGATGCAAGAAACAAAGCATCAGTGGAATTAAGGCTAGCAAATCTCTGAATGTGGGATTTACTCTCTATTTTTTAGATATGTCAATTGTAAGTTCCAAATTGTGGGGAAGCAAGCATAGCCTTTCCCATAAGAGGTTAGGTTTAATATTTAAAATAAAATTGCCAGCTCTACTGATAATTCTAATGAAATTAACAGTCGAGCAGCATATCTTCAAAGGAATATTTGATCGTAAATGTCAGTTGCAACAGCTGCCCTATCTTGTCAGCAATGACTTAACATCTGTTGGAGATTCAAGTAACATGTTTCATAGATCCACAAAATGACTATTCCTGTATTTGATCCAATCCAATACATGTTTGAAGATTTGCTACTTCGTGAGTGGGATATTTTATAGGCAGTTTTATTTCCCATATCAGAGGTGCCAGTATTTGGTAGTTATAATTAATTGAAGAAAAAAAGACTTCACATTTCTGGGATGTGACTTATGAGGAGGGAAGTAATTGGGTCATTGTCAATATGTTAGGAAAGATTGGGGAACATGAGTTGGAGAATCAAGGATTTGAATGAAGAGAATAGGAAGTTTAAGAGTCAAATAATAAAGGGCTGGAGATTTGGGCTGTTGTGGAGGCTGGGAATTTAATGAGTTGGGGAGATGTGGTCTTGGGAAGTTTGGGAGTTACAAAGGTCAGAGTGCCAGGAAGTCATGAGCTTAGTGATTCTTGGAGCATCTTGGAGTCATTAGAAAGTAGGGCACCACAGAGCTGACAAGTTAAGATTAGCGAGTGGGTAATTTGTACCAATAGATGGTCTCAAAAAAGGAGTTAGATAGAAGAATATGTCCAATTGGGGTCCCACCTTGGAGTAGTGTTATTAAAACCTAGTTATTGCAGGCCCTCCTATAAAAAACACACACTAACTTCTCTAAAAATAGACATACTGTAGCGGTGGCTACCCTGCGAACTGAAGGATCACACAACCAGATGGGTTGAGTTCAGTGAGCAAAAACTGATTTATTGCAGGCTTCCTGGCTGGTCTTATACTCCCAACCCGGACCTGGCTGAGAACCGCGCTGGGGGCCCCAACGTCACCGAGGCGTCACGTGGGTCCGCAAGCACGGGCTTCTGAGGCCGGTGCCGAGGTCAGGAGGAAACCACCCACGGTGCCATTTTGGCCGGCTGCGACACAAGTGGGGCCGGTTCACCTGCCTAATGGTGTACTGCCACGCAGCCTCCCCCAGAACCAGCGCTAATGTCCTTTTTTGCCGGGCAGCCTCACTTCTTGGGTTGGGCCACAACTACTGGTTTGGTGGGGTCGAGGTGGGCTGGCTTTCACCTGTCCACCATAAACAGTTCCCTCTTAACACCGATGTCCAGTGTGAAAGTTGGTCCTGAATGCTGGACGACTTTGTGCGGCCCTTCATATGCTCTTTGTAGAGGTGCTGTGGACAGGCCCCGCCTGATAAAAATGTACTCTGTGGAGTACAGCTCACTGGAGACATAAGAGGCCCCTGTGCCATGTCTGGGCAGCAGTGGCGGTGTGAAGGAGTACAACTGGGCCTGGAAGCAGGAAAGTAGACCGTACAGAGACTGGTTGGGGGTTGTGAGGTGCATTGACAAACTCACTGGGTAGGGCTAGCGGTGCACCGCAGACCAGCTCGGCTGATGACGCCTGTAGGTCTTCTTTGGGTGTCAAGCAGATGCTCAGGAGCACCCAAGGCAGCTCGTCCACCCAATCAGGGCCAGTGAGGTGGGCCATAAGTGCCGACTTAAGGTGGCGGTGCAATCGCTCGACTAGCCCATTGGTCTGTGGGTGATAGGCTGTGGTGTGATGTAGCTCAATCCCCAGCCTGTTGGCAAGCTGTGCCCAGAGTGCAGAGGTGAACTGGATGCCCCGATCACTGGCGAGGTGGTTCGCGACGCCAAACCAGGCAACACAACCATTCAAAAGCATTCGGGAGGAGGAGTCCTTGGAGGCATCTGGCATCGGGATCGCCTTGGGCCAACGAGTGGTGCAGTCTTTTTTTTTTTTGCAGTCTACCGCTGTGAAAAGGTAACGGTTACCTCGGGAAATGGGTAAGGGTCAGATGATGTCCACATGTATGTGGCTGAACCGTTCTCGGACATGTTCGAAGTCTTGCACGGGTGCTCTGGTGTGCCTGTGTACCTTGGAAAGTTGGCAATGGTGAAAGGCTTCTCCTCCAAGAAATAGCGGAAATGATGCACTGCCAGGTACATGCCCAGCAACTCACGATCTAAAGCACTATACTTGCGCTCTGGCGGCCGAAGAAGTCGGTTAAAGAATGCCAATGGTTTCCACTCTCCATTCACCTGCTGTTCCAGGATGGAGCCGATGGCTGTGGCAGAGGCATCGATGGAAAGCGCCATATGCAAGTTGGTGCATGAATGGACGAGCAGGCTAGCTTTTGTGAGGGCATCTTTCACGGCTTCAAATGCCCTGCTGGCCTCTGGAGTTCAGGGGAGTGTTTCGTCTTTGGCCGCGATGAGGGCAAAGAGCGACTGCATGATGCGCGCAGCACCTGGAATTAAACAGTTCTAGAAATTGACCATACCCTCAAACTCCTGTAGCCCCTTGAGGTTGTCTGGGTGTGGGAACTCCCTGATTGCAGCGACCTTCATAGCGGCAGGTGTGGCTCCTTCAGCCGTGATGGTATGGCCCAGGAACTGCATGGACTCTTTCCCGAACTGGGAACTGGCCGGATTGGTTGTTAGGCCGAAGTCGGCCAGTCAGGAGAAGAGGGTGTGCAGGTGAAACTTGTATTGTGCCCGATCTCTGCTGGCGACAAGGATGTCGTCCAGGTAAATGAATATGAAATTCAAATCCCTGTCCACTGTGTCCATAAGGCGCTGGAAGGTCTGGGCATGTGTAGGAACTCGAACAATCCGAAGGGTGGTGATGATGGCCGTTTTGGGTATGTCCTCGGGGTGCACCGGGATTTGGTGATACCCGTGCTCCAGGTCGACCTCAGAAAATACCCTTGAACCATGCAGGTTGGCCGTAAAGTCCTAGATGTGAGGGATTGGGTAACGGTCAGGTACTGTCACATCATTAAACCGTCGATAATCTTCAAAGGAGCGCCAGCCATTGGAGGCTTTCAGGACCAGGTGGAGTGGTGAGGTCCAAGGACTGTTGGAGCATTGAATGATCCCCAGCTCCTGCAGATATGAGAAATCTTCCTTCGCTATCTGGAGCTTATCTGGCGGGAGCCAGCATGCCTTGGCGTAGACCGGCGGGCCTTGGGTGGGGATGTAATGAAACACTCCGTGGCGTGGTGAGGCGGCAAAGAACTGCGGCTTGATGAGGGACAGGAACTCGGAAACTCATCCTTGGGCATGCTGACCGTGGCCTTGTGAGGTTGCTCTGTGCGGGAGGCATTGAGGCAAATGGATTGGAAGGTATAGGCAGCTACCAGTTGTCTACCTCGAATGTCAACCAGGAGTCCGTGTGCAAGGAGGTAGTCGACACCCAGGATGGCAGTTGGAAGGGACGAAACAGTGAACCCCCATGAGAACTTCTGTTGGCCGATCTGGAAGTGGACGGTCTTGTCTCCATACATTTGGATCTCCGTTGAATTGGCAGCACAGAGGGGAGATCCTCGAGGCCGGTTCTGGGACTTGATGGCTGTGGCCGGGATGATGCTGATCTGGGCCCTGGTGTCGATGAGAAAGTGTCAGCCACTGACTGAATACCACAGGTAGAGAAGGCTGTGTTCTTGGCCAGCCGCCGCAGCCATTAACGGTGGACGGCCTGCTCATTTCCCTGGAACGAGCAGGGCTGGTGACACTTCCGAGCCTTGGCTCCCCACCACTGATGGAAGAAGCAGAGGCCTTAAGTGGATGACTTGCTTCTGGCTATGCTCTTTAAGACCCCTGCAGAGGCCGGGTGTTCCACCGCAGCTCTAAAGGAGGGCTTGGCATGGTCATGCCCATGACTCGTAACCTGCTGGACTGCTGAGCCCTCCGGGAATCATTCGAGCCATAGCTCCTGAGCCTTTTGAGCAACCTTCCTAGGGTCGACAAAGCTCTCCTGGGACAGTAACGGCTGGATGTCTTCAGGCAGATGGTCAAGGAAGATGCACTCGAAGAGTGGGCAGTTGGTGTGATCACCCATGCGCGTGAGCATCTCATCCATCAAATCAATTGGAGTTCTGTCCCCCAAGGCGTCGAGGCGCAGCATCCGAGAAGCACGCTGGTGCCTGGAAAGGTCGAGGGAACCAGTGAGCATCCGCTTGATGGTCCCGTACTTATCTTCTGCGGGTGGGTGCTGAATGAGTTCCAGCACTCATTTGGCAGTAGCCTGGTCCAGGGCAGCGACCACATGATAAAACTTGGTCGAATCCGATGAAATCTGGCGGAGGTAAAACTGATCCTCTGTGTGGCTGAACCAGGTCTCCAGCTCCTGAACCCCAGAAGTCAGAAAGCTTGATGGCTATAACGTTGATCGAAGAGTCATTCATGTTGGGTTCAAAGATGTTTGAACCTGTCGGGTCACCAATTGTAGCGGCGGCTACACTGCTAACTGAAGGATCGCACAACCAGACGGGTTGAGTTCAGTGAGCAAAAACTGATTTATTGCAGGCTGCCTGGCTGGTCTTATACTCCCAGTCTGGACCTGGCTGAGAACAATGCTGGGGGGGGGGGGGGGGCAATGACACCGGGGCATCACGTAGGTCCCCAAGCGCGGGCTTCTGAACCTGGTGCCGAGGTTGGGAGGAAACCACCAACGGTGCCATTTTAGCCAGCTGCCCCGCCGTGTGCGTGACAAGCGGGGCCGGTTCACCTGCCTAGTGGCGTACCGCCACAGTACCATGGAAGAGAGCTATTAATAATATGACCCTGATATGGAAATTGTGTCAGATCTGCAAAGTGATTTATGATCGAAAATTTCCAGTTAAATTCTGAAGTGATGTGGTGGAAAAAGAAAATGAACATTGCTGAAAAATATATTATACATATAACACATTTTGTGCATAATCCACGTTGAAGGTTAACTTTGTAATTGTTCTTGCAATCTAATTATAGTTTTATTATATATTATTTCAAATCGATTGAGATTAAATTTGTAAACTTTGCAATGAAATGATACCTAATTTTATTTGAGAACCATGAAAGTAAATTAATTGTAAAATTTAGTTTGATTTTCAGTTCATTTGAAATAATTACAGAATTTATCACCAAATTGTACTTGAATGAAATGAACAGTGATAAGAGTTATTCTGGATGTGGCTGGAGTGCCTACAGGCTTGTGCCATTTTCTGTGATGTTCTTCAGTTCTATCCCTTGACAAAATTCAGTGATAAACAGAGGATAAATCTACATGTCACGGAAGGATGAAAATAAGTTAAAATTCTGTGGTTAAATCACAGCGAGTTGGAGTTTTTTTTTAAATTTATAATCTTAACTAATACATCAAAAAGGAAAAGACCAAACAGTCCATTCAACCTACCCCATGGTATGAACTCTGAGGACTGTCACCCACCACCACCCCCCCTCAAAACCCGTGACCCCTATACAGTAGAATGCAATCTCCTGAAAAAGCTGGGTTCCAATCACTGCAAGCAGTTAGGTTCCAGCAAACCACAACGACACAGCCTCAGTGATCACTTCTCTTCTGATGGTGTTGTGTTTTGCTGCAGACAGAAACATGTCCAGTTCCATTTTTAATTATCCCTGAATTTACATTCGCTGGTGATAATTTTCAGCAAGCAAAGGTACCTCTTCACATCTAACTAGTTTTATATTCAGGACACAGAAGAAGGAAGGGGGCCCCCAGTCTTTTTCACACTTCAAAATCATCCTGATTTATCCATATATTCCCTTTCTTTAGCTGCTTAGGTATGTGTCCCGTAAACCAATTAGCTAACAAATATATCCATATTTCACATCAATATTGTTAAATGAAAAAGCACCACTAATGTTTTGTTGGAAAATATTCTCTACTTTCAAGATCAAATAACCTATCCATTTGGACCTTCTTCTTTGGCTTGGCTTCACGGACGAAGATTTATGGAGGGGGTAAAAGTCCACGTCAGCTGCAGGCTCGATTGTGGCTGACAAGTCTTAATCATAATAGCATTTTTTAAATTGTGTCAGTGTTCCTTTTAACACTATGAATCTACATTTCATAAATTGAAACATTTTAAGCTTGCAATGATTGAGTGCAAGAGTTGGGATGTCATGTGCAACTATACACTGAATACAAGAATTGGGACAACATGTTACAACTGTGTAGGTCGTAGGTGAGGCCACAATTAGAATACTGTGTGCAGTTTTCATTGCTGAGCAATAGGGAAATGTCATTAATTTGGAAAGGTTGCAAATGAGATTCATGAGAATATTACTGGGACTAGAAGACTTGAGTTTTAAGAGAGACTCGAAGGACTGTGGCATTATTCCCAAAGCCTAGAAGGATGAGGGATTGACCTAATGGAAGTCCATCAAAACATGAAAGGCACAGACAAGGTGAATGGTCACACTTTTTTTTAGCAGGGTAGGAGAATCTAAAAGTGGAGACCAAAGATTTAAGGTGAGAGGTGAAAGATTTAAATGAGACCTGAGAAGGAAAATTCGTACAGTGCGTGTTGTGTGTGTGGAATGTGTAGCCAGAGGAAATGGTAAGATAAAGATGGTTAAACTATGTTTAAACAGGTGCAGGGACAAGAAAGGCTAGCATGAAAAGTTTGAATTGAAGGGCTTGTCTCCATCCTGTGACTCCATGTTAATTTAGTATGTTGAAGTCAGGTAGTAATCTATTAAATGTCCTGGAAACCCATTTTGAGGGCTTCCACATTACGCAATTGGAACAAAACAAATGGCCTGCCTGACAAAGCCCGTGATTTGTCAATAATTGTCCTACTATCCTCTTCCACAATTACTTATGCCTCCAGTCAAGAACTTTCAAAGAAAAATATATCGGGCATCCCTTCCCCACCTTTGAATCAGAGACATGGCATATTTGAAATTGCCCCTGCCCATTTGAATCATTCATCTGAATTGAATTATATCTTCAGCATTCCCTCATTAGAGCTGATTCTGTCTCAAAACCATTGTTTTCATTTAATTTTATTACATTTTCACGTATCTTCGTAAGTTTTTGCAAACTTCTGATACCATTGATAGAAAAAGGAAGAGGAACATTGATGTATTTTTATTTATTTATGTTTTATACTTATATTTAAGAGTGACCACCTTCCATGCAGAACAAAAGGTCGCGTATCCATTTATATGCAGGATTCAGTCAATGGTTTGAGTTATTGTCCAGGCCTTTCAGATACAGTACTGATCCAATGATTCTGTAGAGCATGCACTGATCTTCCAGTCCTTGCATTGAGCAAATTTTGACCCTGGCCTATCTTTTTTTTAATCATGCTATGAAGTCACATCCCATTTTGTTCTCGTCCAATATCTTCCTTACAAGGTTATTTGTTTTCTAACTTGTCCTAATTTCGATTAAAGATCAATTTTTTTTTCTCTCATCACAATAGATGCCTAACCTACAAAGTACTTCCAATTTTTGTTTTTTTTTGTTTTTAATCCCTTGATACACATTTTCCCAAAGACCTCATCAAGTGCTGGCCTTGAACATAGTGACTTTTTAATTTCCTTTTTCTTGCCATATTTATTGTGTCCCAACTGCATTTCTGACAAATCACACTAACCAGGGTTGGAACTGCCACCTGAATGGCCTTCATAGATTAGCACACAAATAAAAGTTGTATTTAACATTTAATCTATCAATTTTTACGTCAGCTCATAGGTAACTATATAAAACTGTGCAGTGATACGGTGGTTAAGATGGCATATGGATTCATTAGTTGGGGGATTTAATTCAAGAGCCATGAGGTAATATTGCAGCTCTATAAAACTCATGGAGTATAGCATTCAGTTCTGGTCACCTCATCACAGGAAGGATGCAAAAGCTTTAGAGCAGTGGTTCTCAACCTTTTTCTTTCCACTCACATACCACTTTAAGTATTCCCTATGTCATAGGGGCTCCGTGATTAGTAAGGGATTACTTAAGGTGGTATGTGGGTGGAAAAATAAAGTTTCAAAACCACTGTTTTAATTGTCCCTAATTGATTCATCATGTGCACGGTTTCATAACTCCAAAGGAAATGGGCCCATGGCAATTTGTCTCAAGCAAAATATTTCAGTAACAATTTGGTCTAGAGCACTGATCCTCATCCTTCCCTTCCCACTCACATACCTCATTAAGCAATCCCTTATTGATCACAGAGCACTGATGGCGTAGGGATCACTCAAAGTGGTGTGTGAGTGGAAAGAAAAAAAAATGTTTAGAACCTCTGCTAGAGGGTAGAGGAAATTTGCTAAGATGTTGCTTGGATCAGAGAACCAGTAAATCACAAAATTCTGTAGACACTGTTGTTGAAGAAAAAACACAAATTACTGGAGAAGCTCAATGGGTCAAACAGTGTCTTCTATGTAGCAAAGGCAAAGAATCCGAACCGATGTTTCGGGCTTGAGCCCTTCATCGATGTATGGAACAAGGTTGACAGAACTAGGACTTTTCTCTTTAGGCAATGATGAAAAGTGACTTAATAGATGTATCTTAGATTATGACAAGATTATGATATGGTGGACAGCCTTCACCTCTTTCCCAGGACAACAATAGCACATACCAGAAAAGCTTAGGGGAGATGTCAAACGTACAACAATAAATGGAGAGGGATGGGTGCATGGAATAGCATTGCTGGGGTGATGGCGGTGTCTGGTACAATAAAGACATTTAAAAAGCTCTTAAGTAGGCACATAGATATAAGAAATCATGGGTGTGAGATAGGGAAAGTGGATTGTTGTGGAGTAGATTTAAAGATAAAGGTCCCATTATTGAAACGCAATGCTACATTTAGAATGTAACATATGTGAAATTCTTTAACCTATGTCAACCGTAAGGCAGACAGAGCACCTCACAGAAACCTACAGCACTTGGTGTTCCTAGGCTTCTGAGATCAGACAAGTTGACACAACATCATCGGCAAAAGGGCCTGTACTATGCTATAATGTTCAATACTCTATTATTATCATCAGTTCTTGAATTTTATCTTTATTTATAGCTTTGTGCTCAAATGTGACTTGCTGTTGATTTGCGCTAGATTTATACGCCTGGCTATGTTGATGTTTGATAGCTAATGGTTAAAGGGACAGTCAAGCATCAATGACACTTAATTGAAAACATATTTTCTAGAGGTTTCAGGTTTCCGAATGACTTAGTAGTACATCTTCATGCAGCAAAGGTTCAATTGTGTTCCTGGGCTGGCAGATCAGAAAATCACTTGGTGTACGGGAGTGTAAGAAATCTTGAATGTGATTAGTGCGAGGGTTTATTGATCAATTTTGAACTCTGTTCTTTCTAATCTTTCTGTATTGGGTAATGTGTTCAAATTTTGATGATCTCTGATTTCTCATCTCACTTTGAAGTCACCAGCCCAGTCCACAAGGCTCTATAATCCTTTCAGTGACTTTTATTAATGGAATTATTATGGTGCCTCATGGAGACCCTGCCTATCAGTGTTCACAACATCATTCTAATCTGCTGCACTGACATTGTCCTGTAACTTAGATTTTCACACCCGAATCTCTAAAAATCAATGATCAAACAACTGATAGCAGCCAGTGTAAAGACAACGATGGTTTCTGATGCAGGGCTTTCTTGTCTTTCATGCAAAAATAGGAGTAAAGTATGCTCCGTGCATCTGTCATTTTCATAAGCGTGGCTATTTTCATTGAGATCAACACACAAAATTTCTTATGAATTAAATGTTTTTTGTTTCAAATCATGGATCTGAAATGTTTATAATTTCTCTCTCTACCAACGTTGCCTGACCTGCTGATCACGTCCAGCATTTTAGTACATGCCGCTAAAGTTTATGGATGACGCAAAAACTAGTGGAGTTGAGCGTAATGAAGGTTATCTAAGGCTGCAGTAGGTTGTAGATTTGTTGGAAAAATCGTCAGAGCCAATGGAATTTAATCCCAGTGTACAGAGTGATGCCCTAACCTTGCCGTCCTTGACTGTCTTCTTCATAGGAACACGTTGATCCTGAATTCTGACCAGCTGACCTTTAAACAGCTGCCACACGTCAGAAATAGACTTTCCAAAAACACACTCATATAATAATTAATATTTTGGGTATTGTGTATCAATAATAGTGTGCTCTGCTCTTTTGTTACTTTCTACTTCTTGTTATCTAATGTTAAGACATTGCACTGAAAGTATACCAATACACGTTAAACTTTGGAAATTGAACATTGCTTTGGCAGGTACATCAAGATCACCAGTCCTTTTGGAATGGTATAGTGGAGTTTACCATATTTTCCAACCCTTCGTGGCTTTGTACGCTGTGATGAGTTTATTTAGACTCCCCGTGCATCAGTTGTTGCACACTACACTGACATGGAACTGAATGCATTGGATACTGTACCACAGTAAATTGCACGGACAACACAATAGGATTCTGAACGCCTTCGGAACTCTACCTATACCAGCAAAGTGCATGGATGTGTTGCGCTTCTATCATTCAGCTGATGCAGAAGAAGGATGAGTGGTTCAATTCTGAAATTAATTCCATAAATAATAAAAAGGAACTTATTTATAATGTAAGATTTTATTACCTTCCCACCTTGTTATTTTTGCTCAATCAATTTATTTTAAATGCTCATCTAATCTCTTTAAAGAGAATCCATTCAGAGCATGCATAGAAATAAGCTTTACAAATATATTACGAAGTAGTATTTTTAATTGAAAATATGTTGAATAAAACCGACACAAATGCATCAAAATCTAGCATTCATGTTTTGAGATTTGTGGGCATAATGCTGCTGTTTGAAAATGTTCCCAGAACTGAAGAATCCATGTGTTTTTTTTTTGCTATCAGCTTTAGTTAAATTAAACTCCATATATAGTTTGCTGGAGTCAAAAGATGTTAAACTTCTGTTTTGTGAAATTGTTGATTGCTACCACATCAATTCAATGCATTTTTGGACCATGCTCTGGTTAAATTAAATACTTACGTACTTGCAATCCAAAGGTGCTATGGCACTGTCTTCTTCAGTGCAAGTAAATGATGGTATGATACAAAGCAATAATAAAACCAAGAGTCTCTAATCATGTCATCATTGAGAGAGCAAAGCTCAACGTATCTTAATCATAACAGAACTCTCTGATTCAACTGCTGCTTCATGTCTCTGCCAGAATATTTAACTCACTATAAAATATACAAGATCACATTTATCATTACAACTGGTTGCATTTATTTCTTACATTTTCTGCATCTTCCACTGCTGGAGTGTGAAGTTTGAAAATGTTGGGAGATGAAATGGAAGAATGGCAATTGGCCCAGAGGTAATGATAATTAGATTAAGAGACTACAACAATTTCTTGTTTTGAGCCAGAATTTGCAAAGTGTGCATACAGCAGCTCTAGACTATGCCTCTTGCTGTACCTCCACTGGCAATTTGCAACTAAAAAGATCCTCAATTGGACTTGTCTAAGCATGTACCTGCTATTTTGATTTTAAGAGAATTGGAACAGGAACTTCATTCTTTTCCATTCATTGAAAACGTTGTATATCTCATGTAGAGCCCGAAGTACTGCTTGTAGTTTTGTACCAGGCTTAAGTTAAGGGGTAAGTGCTGCACAGTCCATGCAGTAAACTAAAGATGATCAGGCTTCTCTGCCTAATCTGAAACCTATTTTCATCAAATGGAAACATGGTAATATGTTTGTAGTTTAAATATACTGCAATAACACGTACTTGTGCCACAAGTTATGTGTTGGAGGACAGTCAAATAAAGTTATTGGGCATGTCAAAAAATGAAAAAGTTCATGTTTGGAATGATCATGACGCACAAGATGATCTCTGACATAATTTTAAAGATGGAAAATTGAAAGGAATTGTCATTTCACATGGAAAATAGCCCCGCCAGAAAATAACAAAAAAACGCATCTTCCTTCCAAATGGTTTAATTTTGTGGACTGATTACACGATTCTTGTTTTTAACTAAGAAGTTACAAAATTAAACAAAACAAAATCCAAAATCTGACATTTCTCTCCATTATTTGATCCTGGTCACCAATTTCCCCAAATCATGACTTGTAACTTACCCCTTTTGTGGCTTAACTGTCACTTAAAGAATCCTAAGCAAAAAAAGAAAAGCAAAATTCTTGATTGAACATCTGAAGTTCAGGGGAGAAAACAAGAGATACTCTCTGTCCTTGTTAATCGTTACTGAATCAGCTCTTGGAAGGACATGTGCATCTGAACTGATGTCACAAAAGTGTCTATTTGCAGGAGGCTCCAGTGCCTTTTCAATGTGATTGCTCCAGATCATTTTATTTCTTTTTTAATCCGCTCAATATTATAGTCTTGGACAGTACCCTGGGTCTCTGGTGTGTTACCAAGCTCGACAAAATTGGAAAATGACTTGTTGCGTCCCCTTATTTTAACATGCTTTAGAAGTCAATTATAGGTCGTCTTTTTATTTTGGCAGATTCTTGACTTTTTTGGCAGTTGCATTTGGGACGAGTTGTCCATAACTCCTATTATCAATAACCCACAGCCTCAAACTCTGAATTTATAGATACAAATATCCAATCCCGTGATTTCCTCCATGCTGTTGATATGAACATTTGCCTACAGATGTGCTTTTGAAAATCTTAGTGAGTATTTTTTGTGGTTGTTGAGAATCTTTGAGAAGTTATAACGAAGAGCTCCTTGGAAGGTGCGAAGCCACACGTTTGAACGACCCCGTTAAAGTAAAGCAGAAAGAGAGTGATCTTACCTGGACACGTTCATTTCACGGGGAGGTCGAGTCGCTTTATCGTAGGCAACTTTGGCAAAAACACCAGCTATAATTACAAAGGCGATTACCCCGCAGCTGATGTAGACGGTGCTGTTCGTCTTGTCTTTGCTCGGATCGTACACGTTCTCCAGTTCGTCCCGATTTGGGTCGGTGGTGACTTGAATTTCCACTTTGGGCGTCACGTAGTTTTTGCAGGCGTTTTGCTCCAGGCGATAGTTCTTGTCTTGGCAGCAGTAACGCATGTAGCAGGTTCCGCAGCAGTAATTGTAGGAAGTCCTGTTGCATTCGAAATCAGGGTCCCACTGCCCGGCCACGTCGTAATGACCCCGGCATTTCTCCGAGTGCTGCAGCATGGGAGTCTTCATCCTGTTGATCTGTAGAACCGGCACCACCACAGTGGTGTTGATCGGTTGCCCCTTGGAAGCGTAACCCCCTTGGCGCCGGGGAGAGGCCAGCGTCCTGTTGTTGCGGGTCCTCCCTGCGCAGATCAGCAGGTTCAATGGGTCCATGTAGACGAGGAAGAGCAGAAGGGGCTGCATCGCCTTGCTGCTGTCTTTCGAGGTCCTCCTCTCTTCTGCGATCTCTCTCCCCAAGCACCAACTAGCTTCTCCTGCCCTGCTCCCCGATCCCTTCGCTAACGACCAGCTCCCACATGCCCGTGACCCATGAGCTCGCCAGAAGCATCTCTTTCAATCCGCGGTGGAAACAAATGGCTTGAGATATCTATTTTAATAGATATATACAGTATAAACCAAACAGAAGCGCTCTCCACTGCGGCAAACGGGCACAATCTCTACCCAAGGAGGAGAAGGAGCAAAAGTCTTTCTTTTAAGAAAATCAGGACGGGATTATACGACATCCCATTCATGACTCGACCGCAGGCGAAAATTCCTTCCGTTCTGTCGGGATGTGGAAGTTGGGAAGAGCATGGTTTTCACCCTCCTGGAACATCAGATCTTTGGAGACATTTAATCTCAGTTACCACTAACCCAGGTTGGTGTGATGAATATATAGGTGGCGGGCTAGGGTGGTGGAGGGAGGGAGGGATAGGGGTAGCAACAAGAAAAGAAAAAGCCCTGTTATAGCAGTGTCTGGTGGAGAGAGATCGCTCTCTACATACTAAATATCACAGAAACAGCGCGGCGCATCCAAGTCAGCCTGGTAGAAGAGAATGCATTACATCCCAGCAAAACACTGATTCTCGGAGACAGGGACCGGCAGGAACTGCTCCGGTTCATTTAAAGAGGGAAGGCGTTTATTTGATTTCAATCCTCGCTGGTCGAGCGAGTGCCAGGCTGTGTTGGGATCCGCCGTGAATTCGTATCAAGTGCAGCCGCGGACACACTCCTGTGGTGGGTGGGTGGGTGGGGAGTGGGGGGGGGGGGGGGGGGGAAGAAAAAGCCAATACTTACCGCGGTGCGTGCACGGCTGGCTCCGGTCGCTCCTGATGGTCCTCACGTTGGCACCGAGATGAGAAAACGAGAGAGAGAGAGAGAGTGAAGCTAAGCGCCCGAGCCCAGGCACTCCGCCTCCACCACCACCACCCCAGCAGTCCAACCCACGCGTTGCTCCCCCAACCAACCAACGTCACCGCATCAGAACCCTGCCTTCTACTTAAAGATCATTTCCGAAAAGCGGGGGAAATAATATTCAGAGAAAGAGAAAAAAAAATGCTGAACGCCACTGGTATATCTGCCTCCAACAGACGTGGAGGCTGGTCCCGCCGGTCATCCAGAATGGAGACTTCTGGAGCTAGCGTTGAGTTCAAGCCGTCAGTTTGTACCTAATCAATACCTAAACCAACTTAAATCGATCCTTGGTCGATCTAATGAAGTCTCTGTTGGTCAGGACTAATGGGCTTCTTTGTTGAGAGGCCACGTCCTGACCTAACCATTGCCCAAAGCAAAACTTTAGAAAAGGGGATTTGGATTCAACGTTACAATATGGGGACATGAAGGAGGTCTGCGTGGGTTTGAAGCATTGCCATTCGGCGTAAAGATGGATTCGGTATTAACCTGGGGAATTTGATGAGGAAACTCAACTTGGAATTGAGGATTGGGACAGCGGGGGTCTCCTGAGTTGTTCAATGTATCATCGGACGAACAGACGAGTGAAGTTTAACATCTGAAATACACAGTGCAAATGTAGTCTCCTTTTAAGGCGGGTGCTTTTGCACACTTTAATAAACACATGAACAAAGTGGAGTCCGATAAACGTGCAAAACCTTTTCGCCATCTCACTGCAACAGCTTCCAGGACTTAGTTCTTCTGCTGCGGTAGCAAAATTTACATTGCAGCTAGACGCGGTTAGCTTTGGCTCAGCTCCGGCGGGTGCTTGGAGTAACCATGCAACTTGGTGAGGAAGTGAATGTAGGGCAGAAAGCGTTCTGACCGGTGAGTACATTTTGGGTGAGGTAGAACATTGGAGGAGAGAAGGATGAATTGCTCTAGTCGCTAGCAACATGGTGAAAATGTGATTGGAAAGTGCAAATTCACACTTGTCCCTCCAAATAGCAACCCATCAGGGAAAGTAAATGCCACAAGTGTTCTACTCCATCGAGCTCTTTGTGAGGACGTAGGTTTCCACCTGGTGCTACGATTTCGTCCCACATTCCAAAGACGGGCTGGCTCGTGTCTATCTATGTACATTGTCAAGTCTATCAGTGGACGTCTGAAAAAAAATCAATGGGGGAAATGAGAGAGCAAGTTGGGGGTACATGAAAAGAAGGAGAGCGTGGTGGGGCTGATGGTATTGTTCAGAGTGCAAACAAGTAAAAACTGCCGACGTGGGAAATCTGTAATAAACACAGAAAGTGCTGGAAATACTCAACGGGTCAGGCAGCCTCTGTGCAAAGGGAAACAGTTAATATTTCTCCGTGAAGACGTGTCCTGGCGAAAAAAAACGATCGAGCTCAAAGTTTCATTCTGTTCCCCTCTCCACAGATGTTAGATCTCCTGCTGGATGTTTCCATCATGTTCTGTTTTTTTTTTCTTACCCACAGATGAACCAAATGGCTTTTTTTTTTGTTGTTGCGTATAAGATTGCAATAGAAAAGCATTATCGAACTTGATACGGGAAGAGGTGCATTACAACAGCTAGAAAATGCGCGAAGACATTTGGGCAATTTTGAGTTTAAAATGTAATTTTGTCTCTATGACCCAAGACCAGAGGGATTTTAAAAAATGACTGGGATTATTCAATTGTTCGTTCTTACCCCCGTGTTACTACCAATATCCACAAATATTATTACCACCCCTACCAACTGCTCTCATAAAGTCCCTGCTTTCCTCCATTTAACCTGTTGCCAGAAGCGCTCCCTTTCCTAGTCCGGTCAGATGAGATCGATCTTTTCTTTGTGCCTCATCCGAAGGCAAGTGATCATATTTAATCGCTCCTATCACATCTGGGTCGGGTCTTTCAAACCCCTATAAAGTCAGTGCAATGCTTTTCCAGTGCAGGAGCTGGAATGTTTGCAGTCCACTAACAAATCAGTACGGCGCATGTAGGCGTGTATTTTAAACTCTGTGCCCATCACCCATTTTCTTTAAGACACCGAATCTCCTTAGGTTGGGACGACACGACGAAGCGGGATGGTTCAATGCATCAGAATCTCAGCGTGATTTCCCACGGGGGTGAGGGGCTGTTTCCCCCGAAGTGGCAACAAATTCAGTGCGAGAACCACTTCGTTCATAGTTCAGAAGAGCATCATCTTCTGCCGTTCATTTAACAAGGCGAGAATGTAAGACGGAGACAGAGAGAGTACTCCCCAGAGTACTATCATTTCGCTTGTAAATAATTTAGTCAGTCAGTTTTGTTCTGAGTGATAACTTTGACTGGTTTCGTGCTGGCGTGGGAGATGACCTATAAATAAAAGGCCTGCTTTCGTTTAATGAAACATAGCTCTGCAATTCGCCCAATAATCGAGTGGTGTGCTTGGAAATCGGTTCAAATCAAGTGCGAATCGAACAACTTTAATAACGCGCATTTTGTCAGTGGGGTTGAGAACGGCTGCGCATTTAGTGGAGGTGCAGGTTTCAGCGAATGAGCACCAATGAATCCCACAGGGTGAACAAAAGGTCCCTGACGATGACGCCCTCTCGTTCAGCGGACGGCGCCTGCACTCCTCCTTCATTTAAAGGCATTGACACGATTAAAGTCCGAACGAACGAAGAGACCAGGCGCCGCAGACCTGGAATTTGGTGGTGCTAGGGGGTGGGGGTTGGTGATAGAGAAAGAAAAATACAAGTTGCTGAAAGCCCAGCGGGTCAGCCAGCATCTGTGAAGGCAAATCGACATCGTGAAACACGAAAGGCTGCAGACGCAGTGATTGCAGTTAAAACACAAGCGCCGCATGTATAGGAAGGGCTTGATCTCAGCAGGTCACGCAGCATGTATAGGAAGGGCTTGATCTCAGCAGGTCACGGCGCATGTATAGGAAGGGCTTGAACTCAGCAGGTCACGCCGCATGTATAGGAAGGGCTTGAACTCAGCAGGTCACGCCGCATGTATAGGACGGGCTTGATCTCAGCAGGTCACGGCGCATGTATAGGAAGTGCTTGATCTCAGCAGGTCACGCCGCATGTATAGGAAGGGCTTGATCTCAGCAGGTCACGGCGCATGTATAGCAAGGGTTTGATCTCAGCAGGTCAAGGCGCATGTATAGGAAGGGCTTGAACTCAGCAGGTCACGGCGCATGTATAGGAAGGGCTTGATCTCAGCAGGTCACGGCGCATGTATAGGAAGGGTTTGATCTTAGCAGGTCAAGCCGCATGTATAGGAAGGGTTTGATCTCAGCAGGTCACGGCGCATGTATAGGAAGTGCTTGAACTCAGCAGGTCACGCCGCATGTATAGGAAGGGCTTGATCTCAGCAGGTCACGCCGCATGTATAGGAAGGGCTTGATCTCAGCAGGTCACGGCGCATGTATAGGAAGGGCTTGATCTCAGCAGGTCACGGCGCATGTATAGGAAGGGCTTGATGTCAGCAGGTCACGGCGCATGTATAGGAAGGGCTTGAACTCAGCAGGTCACGCAGCATGTATAGGAAGGGTTTGATCTCAGCAGGTCACGCCGCATGTATAGGAAGGGTTTGATCTCAGCAGGTCACGCCGCATGTATAGGAAGGGTTTGATCTCAGCAGGTCACGCTGCATGTATAGGAAGGGTTTGATCTCAGCAGGTCACGGCGCATGTATAGGAAGGGCTTGAATTCAGCAGGTCACGCAGCATGTATAGGAAGGGCTTGATCTCAGCAGGTCACGGCGCATGTATAGGAAGGGCTTGAATTCAGCAGGTCACGCAGCATGTATAGGAAGGGTTTGATCTCAGCAGGTCAAGGCGCATGTATAGGAAGGGCTTGAACTCAGCAGGTCACGGCGCATGTATAGGAAGGGCTTGATCTCAGCAGGTCACGGCGCATGTATAGGAAGGGTTTGATCTTAGCAGGTCAAGCCGCATGTATAGGAAGGGTTTGATCTCAGCAGGTCACGGCGCATGTATAGGAAGTGCTTGAACTCAGCAGGTCACGGCGCATGTATAGGAAGGGCTTGATCTCAGCAGGTCACGGCGCATGTATAGGAAGGGCTTGATCTCAGCAGGTCACGCCGCATGTATAGGAAGGGCTTGATCTCAGCAGGTTACGGCGCATGTATAGGAAGGGCTTGATCTCAGCAGGTCACGCCGCATGTATAGGAAGGGCTTGATCTCAGCAGGTTACGGCGCATGTATAGGAAGGGCTTGATCTCAGCAGGTCACGGCGCATGTATAGGAAGGGCTTGATCTCAGCAGGTCACGGCGCATGTATAGGAAGGGCTTGATGTCAGCAGGTCACGGCGCATGTATAGGAAGGGCTTGAACTCAGCAGGTCACGCAGCATGTATAGGAAGGGTTTGATCTCAGCAGGTCACGCCGCATGTATAGGAAGGGTTTGATCTCAGCAGGTCACGCCGCATGTATAGGAAGGGTTTGATCTCAGCAGGTCACGCAGCATGTATAGGAAGGGCTTGATCTCAGCAGGTCACGGCGCATGTATAGGAAGGGCTTGAACTCAGCAGGTCACGGCGCATGTATAGGAAGGGCTTGAACTCAGCAGGTCACGCCGCATGTATAGGAAGGGCTTGATCTCAGCAGGTCACGCCGCATGTATAGGAAGGGCTTGATCTCAGCAGGTCACGGCGCATGTATAGGAAGGGTTTGATCTCAGCAGGTCACGGCGCATGTATAGGAAGGGTTTGATCTCAGCAGGTCACGGCGCATGTATAGGAAGGGCTTGAACTCAGCAGGTCACGCCGCGTGTATAAGAAGGGCTTAAAGAAGGGCTCAGGTCCGCAGCGTTGCTTGCATACTTCCTATGGAAGTTGCGTGACCTTCCTCAGCAGTTGTGTTTTTAAGGCAAAGGGACGTTTCAGACCGGCATCCTGTCTGAGGGTAACGAGCTCCAAATTGCCCGAATCGTTGCCTGTCCACTTCTCTCTCTGGACGCTGCCTGGTCCGCTGAGTCCCTCCAGCGTTTCCTGCTTTGCTGTCGATCCGAAGCGTTCGACTGTCCATTTCTCTCCGTGGATGCTGGCCGACCGGCTTCACGTTCCCCCACCCTCGCCGCTGAAGATCAGGGGAATGTGGGTTGCTTTCAAACTGAAAGGATGGAGCCAGGCGCTTCTTGTTGCTGGGCAACTGGAGAGGATGAAAGTTAGCGGTAGAATCTCAGTTTTCCTTTTATTTAATTTCCAATGGCTTTCTTTGCCTCTCAAGAGACGGTGGCGCCGGTTGAGTTTTTGGTTTCAATCCATGCACATCCAGCGGGCCACTCAGTTAATTGTCTGCCTCTCTCCCTCCGTGGGCAGTCTTCCATCAGACATGGGAGAAATATACACGGTGAAACAGAGGTGGCAGACACATCTCACCACCCCTTGGTAGACGACTCCTCTCTGTTCTTCCAGTTCATGGACTTGAAAGGGAAAGATCAATATTATCCGTCTATGACAGGCATCTATCTCGGTGATACCGCGTTTGGCCTCTGGTTCATTTCAAGATTTTCTTTTGAATGCATCTCAATTGCAGATAATAACCCCGACAATGTCCTGCAGATAATAACCACGTCAATGACCCTTGCCTTGACCTCGTCCGCCCCGCTGAGAAGCGATGAGATTTAACTTTGGCTGGTCAAAATAACAAATACTCTTTTTAAACCTGCTATTGGTGGACAGAAATTGAAACCAATCCAAGCCACAATAGACGGACAGGGGCAAAAGCCGGAATCTTCTGGGGACATGGTCAGCCAACGTTTTGGATCTGGACCCTTGATGAAGACTGATCGTGGTCACATGACACTGGCCCCTGCGATTAGCATTGTATCCAATAGACAAGTATCGAGTTTGTCCTAGTACAATCAGATGGGAAATCAACCTGAAACTGATAGCAGTCGGTGGCTCCACGACATAGTGGCCAAATGCCACTAGGATGGAAAGGTTACGTGGTTGCTCATGGGATTGCAGACGGTTCTCTAGTGTCTGGGGGCTTCAAGGAAGTTTTAACTGTAAACCGTGTCCTTGCCAAGTATAACATGCTGTGAGCACATGGATAACCAAAGTCTTCATTCCTGCTCCTCCAGTTCAAGCAGTTGTTTCCTAATTCGAGCGGAGTGGGGGGCTTTAAATAAAGAAATGATTCCCTCGGTTCCTTAAATCTTTTGATACTTACTGGAGTATCATTAACCCAGCGGAGTGAGGAAGCGCATTCATGCCGCATCACCTCCCAGTTTTAACTGCCAGGCGACTAACAAACTTACTTGCTTGGACAAAAACAAAAGTCACGAATCCAATAAAACCGAGATTTCCAATGGTTGCCAGATTTACTCCCCACCCCCACCGTTTGCCACGCTCCCACGACAGAATGGTATTACAGATTCCTCTGCCCCGTCCATTGCATTGGCCCAACTACCGTTTAAGGGAGATGTTAAATCTCATCCGTCCCACTCTCACTCGTCTTTGCAATTTCACGAGCTGGTTCGGGGTGAAACGACCAGCCTCGCATTTTGTTTGCAATGGACCCTGAGTACTGCTCCCAATCGGAATTCGCCCACTGACAAACTGGAATGAGTCTGAATTTGTCAGCTGTTAGCAGTTGGCCACGTTCAACCTCATCACATTTTCTATTTGGTTTGTTTTTTTAACTAATTTCGCTTTTCTTGGTATTTTTCTGTCTGCACTTGGAATTTCTTCCTTTAATTTCCGCCCACATTTGCATTTTTAAAAAATTATGCTTTGTTTCCCTTGCCCCTTTCTTTTCCCCTCTCACTGTTGGACCGATTGAAAGCTGCTAGAAGAAACAACAATCAGGAAGCCAAACGCCAAAAGAATCATAAAAATTGGCCGGCCAGGGGGGAGGAATGGTCAGTCAAAGGACTCAGTATGTTGACTGACCATTTCTGCCCATGGATGCTGTCCTGATCTGCTGAGTTCCTGCTGCAGCAAAGACCCAAAGATTTAATCGCTTTAAATTCATCTTCACCCCCCCCCCCCCCGCCCATCAGCTGCCCCTCTTCCACCCTCCACTGAGAACACTAGCAAGATGAAACATTATAATTATGATGTGAATTCCACTGTTTTGATAACTTCATACAAAATCGGAGAAGACTCAATGGGCCGACTTCTGCTCCCATATCTTCTGCAAATGACAAAGGCTGCTTATTTACCAAAGTTGGGTTGGTGATACCAATCTAAGTTATAAATATTCAGTAATGGGCAGGCTAAAATCATTCGCTTATATTTAACCCAGATAGCAATATTTTGCTCTGCCTTTGCAAATAAAATGCTCTTGATAAGTTAAAAAAAAATCCTACCCAATGTACATTACTTATATTTAAAGCTCCCTGCTACATCTGCAAATATTATTTTCTCATATGTTCTTCATGGCATGCAAGAGGACCACTGGTCCATTGAGTCTTGCAATATGATATGTGATATGATAAGTTATGATATGATGTGACATGAGAGTTTATTTTCACATACACAAATACAATGTACAGATGCACTGCAAAATCTGAGAGACTTTGCTGGCACTCAGAGCAGTCCCATCAATCCATTTATTTCCCTGGAACCTTTCCTCTGTCATGTGCATTATAATGGGGAAGTGCCATGGCTGGGAGAGCTTCTGCCTCACAGCTCCACCAGTGGGGTTTCAATTTCCACCTTTGATGCTATCTTCATAAAGTATGAGCATTCACCCTGTGATTGCATGGGTTAATTGATCACTATAGTTTTCCAGTAGTGTGAAGATGAGTGATAGAATCTGAGGGCAGTTGATGAAAATGTGGGGAGAATAAAAAGAGATTAATTTAGAGTAAATGGATGGTTGATGGTGAATGAAAATTCAATGGGCCAAAGGGCCCATGCCTGCACTTTATTTCTCTGTGACTCTAACCTCGCCCTGATTTGCCTTCTGGAATTGTAAAAGACAATCGTAAAACATGAAAGTTTGTAGACCACATGGTTAAAGTAAAAACACAATGCTGGAGAAACTCAGCAGGAAGGGGTCAAAGCAAAAACATTGATTTATATCTTTATCTTTGCTATATAAAGTAAACTGTTTGACCTGCCACAGGGCAATTAACCCATTGAAATGTGGGAAGATATTGACGCACCTGAGAGAAACCCATACAGTCCTAGGGGAAATGTGCACCTTGGCAGACCACATCCAGGGTGAAGATTAAACCTAGGTTACTGGAACAGTAGGGGAGCAGCATGAACTGCTGCACCACTGTACTACCATGGGTTTTAGTTTTCATGCATTCTCTTGCAATGAGTTCCCCCAGCAGTTTGGATTTTGGGCTCCAGATTCCATCATCTGCAGTTGTTTGTGCGTTCAGCAATTGTCTCGAGGTTTTAGGCTCCTAAAACACCATTTCCCCCCCCCCCCCCCCCCACTCTTTTTATTACTGGGCCGTGTATGTCACTTCCCAGCTAATGGATAGAAGGCAACATTTTCAGCTAATTCCACCAAGCTACCAGGAAAGAAGCTAAGAAGACAAAATGTTGAAAAATTCTAGCTATCTCTGGGACTTTCTTTTTTCTTCTTCTGAAGCTGAAATGGCATTTCAAGTGATTGTCTCTCATAACCAGTTTTGATGAATTCATGTAACAGCTATGACGATTTTAGCACTGGCTATTTTATACAGTATGATGATTTTCCCAACTTTTAAGTTAAACTAAGCATCAAAGCATAACTGCATTTGAAATTAACAGCCCTGTTTTATTCTGACAGGCAAGAATTATAATGTAACAGAAACATAAGTATTTCTGTGTTTATATTCATATTTGTTCCTCTTGAATGGTCCTGATTTGGAGTTTGCCTTGACTTTCAATACTCATCAGCTCCGGCTGGTGAGGGAGTCTGGATGAAAATGGAATACAATTTAAGTTTATGTTACATTTTATTCTTAAGATAATTTCCCATATGCAATTCTAAATAGTAAAATCTGAATAAGATCTATTTGTGCATGTATGTCTGTTTATCTGCTCTCCATGCAAATCAACATGGAGCATTCTAGTAGGTTCAGTAGGGGTAACATTTGATGCTGAATTTAACCTTTGTCATATGAAGTTCAAAAGTGTTTTTTGACCAGCTTGCACTGACTTTCATTACTGTTTACTATAATTGTGGTATCATTTGAAGCTGAATTTCATGAAAGGTCATATGAAGTTCAAAAAAAAAAGTTGAACATGCACCAGGGACACCTCAATTAGTTACAGTGTGGCGCAGTGGCCAAACCCATTTCAATATGGGCCCCAAAAAAAGCAAAGCAACATGAGAGCCATTATCTGGGCCATTTGCAAACAACCTATTGCAACTGGGCAATGGCAAAATCCAACAAGGAACAAATGACATGGGACCAATCAGTATAAAAGAATCATCAGTTGATGAACTGAAAGCAAAACCTTTCCGAAAACTACCAGAATCACAGGTGATTGTGTGAAAGAGCAATATTAGCTCCAAAGAACAATTATGTCAATGCCATCGACATGTTTTTGCAGTAGCTACTTGGTAATGCTCATTGTTATAAATCAGTGAACACAGTTCCTGATCAGACTCAAGTGGCCAACTATCCCAAAGAGTTTCTAAATTCACTGGAGTCCCACCACATTGTGTCAGTCTAAAAGTAGGAGCAATGATCATGCTCCTTCATAACTTGGATCCACCATGCCTGTACGATGGAACAAGATTGACTATTAAGAAGCTTATGCACCATGCTATTGAGGTGGCAAGGGAGAAGATGTACACATTCTGAGAATTCCCTTCATTCCCACTGATATGGCATTTGAATTCAAGAAACTAATTTCCCATACGTCTTCATCAACAAATCCCAAGATCAGATGTTGAAGGTAGATGGGCTGCAATTAGAAGAGCCCTGTTTTTCCCATGGGCAGCTCGACTTTGGATGTTTACATGTTGGAAGCCCAAACAGTCTTTATGTAAATGCTCCAGGTGGGAAAACTAAGAACATTGTTAATTATGAAGGCTTTAGCTGAGAATTGTTTGTCTCTGTTTTGATCAGAAGTCAACATTGTTTGAACTGTGCATCTCTGTTAAAAAGAATACAAATGTTGGGTTTGTAAAAAAAAATATATTTTTTGCAGAATTATCATGAGGTCTTTTGGGTATTTTGTTTCAACCATGTAGTCAACAAATGAGTGTTTTATTTCCTGGGCAATGTTGGGAGAGGGAGAGAAAGAGAGAGAGAGAGAGAGAGAGAGAGAGAGAGAGAGAGAGAGAGATCTATATATCTACTGCATATTTACAGTATATGTATATCTATATACTGCATCTATCTATCCACACACACACACATGCACGCACACACAGTATATAGGTGGCTTTGAGGATATTATTCCATCAGATGGATGAAGAGCAAATGTGTGATATCAAATGAACTTGAATGGAAATAATTTGAATGTCAACAAAATGAGATACTATCATTCCACTGGGTTATGTGGTTGGGAATACACAGGTACACAGATTTATGCTTTATTGTTACATGTATCAAGACATGTTAAAAAGCTTAGCTTTGCGTGCTATCCCGGCATCACAAAAAAACTACCATGGTCCAGCACCATTTTGGATTTTAAAATTCACAGGAAACCACACTATCTCTGCACTGCACTGAGTTAAGTGCTGATGGTAAATTTTGTCACAGAGGCAATATAATTGACCATTATTCCAAATCATTCTGTTTTCCTAGTCCTGATCCTTCTCTGGCAAATCATCCTAAATGTCCGTAGAATAATGTGCAGTGGATATTAGAATAGGACCTAACCATGATTGATTCAGATCTTTCTGAGTTGTCAGGAAGCCAGATGATGTAGTCAATTGCATGCAAATGGATCTTATTGTTCAATTTTATGAATAATACTCCAGAAGATTAATAATTGAGATCAGAGCCATACACAGCATAAATCCAAAAATCTGGACTGCTCGGGGAATGGGCCGGTCTGGAGTTTTTCACTTTCTGGATTTCCAGAACGTACTTCTAAAATTCAAATTTAAGGAGAAATAAGAAAGAGATGAACAGGTAAGTTTTAATAGTTTATTCATTAGCAAATACAGCGTGCTTCATTTATCAAAGCAACCAGTTTTAAAGAAAAATAGAGTGGTTGCTTGTTGCCGCTCTGCATCTGTGACACTTATCGATGCACATAAACGGCACTAAATTTTAAAAGTTTGAGTTTTCAAATCTAGAATCCAGATTTTTGGGCTCCTATTCGACAGTTGAAACCTAAGAGCCAGAATGTACTTTACAGAACAATGAGAAGGTGATTTGTGTTGAGTTCATGGATCAAGGAGGAAGTTCTTGACCTTGAGGGTGTATTTGGGCAGCACAGCTCATGGAATGGAATGGCCCGTTATCATGTTGTATCGCTAAATTAAAAATGAAAAATGTATTATTTGTTTACTTATTCATCCCACATGCGGTATTAACCATTCCTACTTTCTCTTGAGAAGTGCTGATGTTCTTCCTCTTGAACCTCTTTCAATTTTTTTGTGTTGTAACCTCCACAATTCTATTAGACAGAGAATTCCAAGAATTTAACCAACTGGGGTTATAAATGAATGGCAGTACTGTATATTTCCATGGACTTACAGCCCTAATTCTTCCAGGATAAAGAAAGTCAGAATATTGTAGAAATAGGAGCTGATTTGCCCAGGGCCTCATCTCCTCATCTGCTTCAGCTACCCTTAATTCCCTGCTCTTTCAAAAAATCATCCACTTTCTCTTTAAATAACCATAATTATCTCTCCTCCACAACCTCCTGCCTTAGAAAATTCTAGTGATTCAACATCCTCTGAGAAAAAAATTCTTATGCATCTCAGTTTAAATAATAACCCCATAATCTTGAACTGTCTCCCTCTATTTGAGACTTCCACCATCCAATATTTCCTCTCAGAGTCTTATTTGATTCAATAAGATCTTATCTTATTTTTTTCTCTCTGTTCCAAAGAATGTAGATTTTCTTTTCTTTTAACAGTTCATGGTAGGACAACCCTTCCATCCCTTAGAAGCTGTTGGTCTGAGTGGTTTTTGAAGAAGTTCTGGTCAACTTGTTACAGTGACTGATTCTGATATTCCTCATTGATCAGGTTTCTTCCTGTCATGATGTGTCATATTTTGTGTGTAATTCCAATCAGAGTTCACATTCCAACAAGACTTCACTAAATATGGTCCAGAATGTTATTTCCCAGACCAGTGTCAGGGGTGATGGATGGAGTGAGAATCAGATGTGATGCTTTTCCAGAATGATGGTAAACTCAGGGTCAGCATCAGAACAAGTCTTAGTGGCCTATATATTTTAATTTGAGGGTTCTACATATATAAAAAAATCTTTTTTTTCTTTGTTATTATTAATTTTGTGACTATTTTTGGTATCTAGCAATTGTTTTAGATATGTTGAATTTGAATTTTACTACCTTTAATGTTCAGGGATTAAATAACCCGATCAAGCGTAAGCGAGTTTTGGCTTACATTAAAAAGATGAAGATTGATATTGCTTTTTTACAGGAGATGCATTTGAATGAAAAAGAAAGTATGAAATTGAAGAGGGATTGGGTTGAACATGTTTTTTCTTCTTCATTTAATTCCAAAGCTAAGGGAGTAGCAATTTTGATACATAAAAATTGATCTTTTGAATTACAATCAATGGAAATGAATGCAGGACGTATTCTTAAGATGAATTGTAAGATTTTAAATGAATTTTGGACTTTACTTAACATTTATGCACCGAATGTGATGATGAAGCATTTATTTCAGATGCATTTCTGATTCTGGGACAAGCTAATGAAAATGTTCTGGTTGGAGGAGATTTTAACTGTGTTTTGGAACCTTTATTAGATAAATCTCCAAAAAATGTTAAAAAATCTAAAATGGCAATTCAAATTTGAGCTTTGATGAAAGATTTTAATTTAGTGGACATTTGGCAACGTCTTAACCCAACAGAGAAGGACTTCTCTTTTTATTCATTTAGACATGAATCTTTTTCCAGAATTGATTTTTTTTAGTATTGGCACATTTACAGGGGAAAATACAAGCAGAATATAAACGTCAGGTAATTTTGGATCATTCTTTGCTGTATTTTACTTATGAAAGTTCTGAAAAAGTTTGTGCAGCTTCTCGTTGGTGATTCAATACGATGTTTGGTAAAAAAAGTGGAATTTATTGAATTTTAAAAAAAAAACAAATTAATCTCTTTTTGGAAGAAAATGTTCAGAATAAATTTATATTGCGGGATGCTATGAAAGCTTACTTGAGAGGTCAAATAATTAGTTATACCTCTAAGGTTAAAAAGAATTATTTGACCGAGAGTCTTGAATTAGAGAAACGGATTGATGAATTAGGAAAGGAATTTCAGAGAGATGTGACAGAAAATCAGAAGATAGAGTTGTCTAGATTGAAATTGAAATATAATACATTGCAATCTTATCAATTTGAATGTTTGATTAATAGATCTAAACAACAGTATTATAAATGGGGTGAGAAAGCGCATAAGGTACTTGCATGGCAGTTAAAGAAAGAACAGGTATCAAGGGTTATTATGCAGTTAGACGGAATTCAACTATTACTTACAAACCTTGTGAGATTAATGATGAGTTATATTCATTTTATAAGAAATTATATACTTCTGAGGAAAAACAGGAGAGCGGTTATCGGTGTTGAAATTACCGGTATTAGGAGAAGAAGACATATTGAAACTGGAGGCTCCTTTAACTGATTTAGAAATTAAATCGACTATGTTGCAAATGCCGAATGGGAAATCACCTGGTGATGATGGGTTTTCGGTTGAATTTTGTAAGGTATTTTATGATGATTTATCTACAGTGTTTGGAGATGTGTTACAACATATTAAGGAACATTATGATTTACCTGAATCATGCTCTAGTGCCTTAATTACTGTAATCCCTAAGAAGGATAGAGATCCATTGAAGGTGTCTTCATATAGACCAATTTCTTTGTTGACTGTAGACCAAAATAAGAGCTAAAGTATTAGTGAATCGATTGGCTAAGTTTTTACCTAAGTTGATACATGTTGATCAAACAGGTTTTATAAAGAATAGGTATGTTTCAGATAATATTCTTCGAGTGATTAGTTTGATCAATAAACATTGACAGTGCCCTGACAATCCGATGGTGACATCTCTTGATGCAGAAAAGGCTTTTGACAGAGTTGAATGGAACTTTTTATTTAGAGAAATTTAAGTTTGGTCCTTCTTTTATTGATTGGATTAAAGCTTTATATAATAAACCAATAGCCAGGGTATTGACAAATGGTCAGATCTCGGAACTTTTTAAATTAACTCGTTCAACTCGACAAGGTTGTCCTTTGTCTCCAGCTTTGTTTGCATTAGTAATTGAACCTTCAGCACAGTTGATACGACAAAATACATAGATACAAGGTATGAGAGTTTTAGATGAGTATAAAATTAATCTATTTGTTGATGATGTACTGGTGTATTGAACAAACCCAGCTCCGTCACTTTTACATTTGAAGGAATGTTTAACACAATATGGATCTTTGTCAGAATATAAAGTTAATTGGGAAAAAGGTGAAATTCTACCGATAGGTGAAGGAGATTATTCAATTTATAAGAATATTATTAATTTGAAGTGGACTGATCGAATTAAATATTTAGGTATAAATATGGATGTTGATTATCAATCTTTATATAAATTAAATTATGTACCATTAATGAAAAAGATTAAGGCTGATTTGATTAAGTGGAAGGATCTTCCTATAAATTTACTTGGAAGAATAAATACAATCAAAATGAATATCTTTCCACATATACAATATTTGTTTCAGTCAATTCTGTGTTTACTTAACAAGAATTTTTTTCGAGATTTAAATAAAATGGTTAGGGAATTTTTATGGAAGGGTAAATTTCCGAGAGTAGCTTTGAATAAGCTAACTTGGAAATATGCATTAGGGGGATTACGCTTACCACATTTTAAAAATTATTATGAGGCAGCTCAATTTAAATTTATTAGTTTATTAATGGATTTGGAATGACCCCCTAGTTGTGCTAAAATTGAGATGGTGAATATTTCTGAATTTGAAATACATCAATTTTTGTTTTGGTGGAATTTAAATTTATTACCACAATATAATGTGCCTATACTAAAACATTTAATGAAGTTATGGATGAGGAAAAATAGAACGATAGGTTCTAAGGGTAAATTATTGACTTTAACACTGTTATATAATTAATAACCAACTTATTCCTTTTTCAATGTATAATCAATGTTTATTAAATTGGAAATCTATAGGTATAAAAAAACTTGGATTGTTTTAAAGAAGGTCAATTTTTATCATTTAATCAAATGAAGGAAGATTTTGGTATTAATGAGAATTCTTTATTTGTTTATTATCAACTTCGATCCTTAGTAAAACAAATATTTGGTAGAAATATGATTTTACCTAAATTGACTAAATTTGAAGCTTTTCTTGTGATTGCACCAAAGAAGGGATATATTTCATTGATGTATCAAATATTACAGGAAAGTATAGAAAAAAAAAGGGATGGAATAGATCTAAGATTAAATGGGAAAGGGATATTAACTTTACTTTTTCTGAGGATGATTGGTTAGATATTTGTCATGATTGTGTTACTAGATTGATAAATGTTCGTTATGCAGTGGTTAATTACAATTTTTTACATCAATTGTATTTAACACCTGAAAAGTTTTTAAAAATATGGTTTTAGTGAATCAGATTCTTGTTTTAGGTGTGGTAATTCAGTTGGAACTTTTATTTATGCTATTTGGTTATGCGTAAATATACAATCTTTTTGGAAAGCAATTCAATTGTTTTTGGAACGTTTGTATAAGATCAAAATACCTCTGGATCTGACAATATTTTTGTTGGGTGAGTTGAATCCTTTGAAAGATTTAGGATTAGATAAATTTCAGATTGCTTTTTAGCTTTATCTGTTGCAAAAAAAATGTACATGGAAAAATGCTAATGTGATTGATTTTAATAGATGGCATAATGAGATGAAAACTTGTTTAGTAATGGAAAAAATTACATATGTTTTACATGATAATTATCCTTTTTTTAATAAGTGATCTTTATATTTAGAATATTTACATTTAGATTTACCTTGATTAGATTTTAGTAAATATATTTCAGTTTTCTTTGGCTTTCCTAAAGAGAGTTGGCTGAGAGGGGGAGGAGGGGGGGGTTCTTTTTTCTTTTTTTCTTTTTTTATATCTAAAAATTTTTGTTATCGTTCATAATATTTATTTTTCTTATTGTATGTAATAACTTTGTTGAACGAATAAATAAAGTTATGAAAAAAAAGAACGTCTTAATGGGGGTATTAGAGTAATGTTTGAAAACTCGTTCATCGGAGATGGGGTGGAGAGGGAGGTGCTGCTACCTGCTCCATTCACCAGTGCCCTCCCTCCCTCCGATGTAACAGACAAATGTGGTGCTTATACTGCATGGAGACTTGTGACACTGGCAACGCTAGTGATGCTAATGCTGTGGGTGGGGGATGGGTCACAATACCTTGTTTGGGCAGGCAATGCCCATGAATGCCTCCCTTGGTGCCGACCCTGTGTAAATGTCTTGCGTGTTTTCAGAGTTGCACCCACCAAGACAAAGAGTAGTGTATTACACACAGGGGTCATGGCTTGTGAATGATGGAAAGGCTTTGCAATCATTTTATACAAACTCATCTGGCAAACAATACATAGTCCTATACCAGCTCTAACATGCCCAATGTTTACATGACTGATAACTAATAATCGGATCAATGATTATCCCTGGGCTGTCACCAGGTCTGTCTCACAGTGGCAGCAGATTGAATGTCAGATTGACTCTCTCCCGTTGGATAATAAATTTTTATTCATTATTTTTAATGATGTTTAAAATATTTTATATTGTTAACAAATGTCTTGATACATTTCTCTTGCCCAGATAAGTGCAACTCTGAAAACACTCAGGAAATCCAACACCATTCAGGGAAAGTAGTCCACATGATTATCACTCTATCCAGCCCCTCTACTACAGATACTGTTACCATCTCTGCAAGAATTTGTCAATATCTCTTCAACAATCTATCATGCCAATAGCTTCTCTACTCTGCAATGACAAAAGCAGCATGCACATGGAACTACCAGGATGCTGTCATCACTTGCAAGGTAACCTTTCATTGTCCAATCCTCATTATTCCTGACAAGATGGTGGTCAACCACCTTTTTGGAGTTAGTACTCCAAGAGTCCTGTTGGTTATGAGTTTCCAGGATTTTGACCAAACACTCCCAACAATGATACAGAAATTGTTACATATTTCCAAATCAGTGTAGTGTTTGATTTGCAAAGGAACCTACAGGTGGTGGTGTTCGCATGTCCCTGTTGACCTTGTTCTTCCTGGTGGCAGTGGCCTTGGTTTTGGAGGAACTGCTATAACTTTTAAATGAGTAAGTGTGGTATATTTTGTAAATGGTGCTTGTCGAAACGATGGTGAAGGCAATTAATTTTTGAGCATGGTGGATGAGGTGTGCAAATCAAACAGTTGGTTTGCCCTTTTTTTGGTAGTTGCATGTTTTGGAGGTTGCACTCATCCAGACAAATTAAATGGATTCTAGCAGCTGCCTGACTTGTATCTTGTGGATAATAGAAAGGTTTGGGAACATCAGGAATTGAGTTTCTTGGAAGACAATGCTCCAACTCTGAACTACTCTAGTTGTGACAGCATTTCATATATCTGGCCCAGTTGTGATTCTGGCCGATGGAAGTCCATGGATGATGACAAGAGTGATTTGACACCTGTTGTTGGAGATAGCCATTGCCTGATACATGTATGCTGACTCTTCAATCAGCTTCACGATACCTGCTTATAAACATCACATGCTGATTGGGTGCAGAGAGTATAAAGGGGCCAAATATTGAGAGGCTAGTGCCAGGGTAAAGATAGCCTGCATAGTTTAGTTACTTGCAGTTCCTGAAGGACAACTGCATTTTAGCTGAGCCAGCTGTGGAAATAGAATAATGAAGAATGGCCCAATCTGGGAGCAAGGTTTAAAGGCGCTATCAGAGGGGCACAGAGGCAGCTGGAAACGGATGTTTTTGGTGGTCACTGCAAGAAGTTAATCGCCAAGGGAATTGGACATAGTTGCACATGTATTCGAGGTTAGTGAAATCATTGCCTGAAAGCTGAATCTCAGCCATGGTATACTTGAATGAAACATGGAAGTCTGCAGACACTGTGATTGTAGGAAAAAAAGACAGAAATGCAGGAGAAACTCAGCAGGTCTCACAGCATCCATAGGAGGTAAAGACACTGCAAAACCCATTGAGTTCCTCCAGAATTCCAGTGTTTTTTTCCACAATGACTCAGTTTTCCATATTCTTATCGGTAATCTGACATCAACCTGTAAACACTATCAATCAGAACTTTCACACATAACATGTTTGTCACACCACAGCTTCAGGCAGCACAGAAAGCCCACACGCAAGAACATCTCAAACTTGCCCATGCTGCCAGTGATGCCCCGTTACTCAATCTCATTCCACAATGTCCATGTGCGCACTTGCTTCTCTTTTGTACGAGAATCAGAGGGCGTAAGCACAGCTCGATTTCTTTAACCCCTTGGATGATGCTGGGAACAAGTGATGCTGAAATCAACAAAGATGAAGTTATCATCACACTTCATTTTCCTAATCACATTTCACCTCTCCTCTCAACATGGATTCTCCTCTAATTCATTAGCTGCCAAAAGTCTAAGCATGTATCATTGGGATTCACCATTCACCATCATGATGTTACATTTACACCCTTAGATTCTAGACACTTTCAAACTCAACCTCATCAATGTGTGGAGGAATGGCAAAGATCAGGTCAGTGGGACTAGGAGGGTGGGGATTTGTTCCAGCATGGACTAGTCGGGCCAACTGGCCTGTTCTGTGCTGTATATGGTTATATGGTTATATGACGATGAACATGTTCCTTCAGACCTTGAGGGAGACTAGTGTAGAAATTGCAGGAATATTTAAAATCTCCTTAGCTATGGTTGGGATGCCTAAGGGATTGGAGGGGAGCTCATGTTGTTCCGTTGTTTAAAAAAGTAAACCAGGAAATTTCAGGCCGGCAAGTCTGACATCAGTAGTAGGTAAATTATTGGATGGTGTTCTGAGAGATTGGATGTACAAATATTTGGACAGCCAAGGTTGATTAAGGCTTTGTGCATGGTAAGTTGAGTTTAATGAATCTTACAGAATTTTTTGAGGAGCTCACCAAGAAAGTAGATAAAGGAAAGACTGTGGATATTGTCTACATGGACTTTAATTAGGCCTTTGGTAAGGTCCCACATGGGAAGTTAGTTCAGAAGGTTCAGACACTAGGTATCCATGGAGAGGTTGTAAAATTGATTCAAAATATGAATGGGAGAAGACAGAGAGTGGCAGTGGATGATTGCTTCTCACATAGGAGGCCTGTGGTGTGCCTCAGAGGATCGGTTCGGGGACTCATTGTTTGCTGTCTATTTCAGTGATCTGGATGATAATGTGGGAAATTGGATCAGCAAGTTTGCTGATGACACTAAGATTGGAGGCGTCGTGGAGAGCGAGGAAGGCTTTCAAAGCTTACAGAAGGAAATGGACCAAATGGAAGAAGGGTTCAGGCCCGAAACATCAACTGCCTTTAATTCCATGTGCATGCTGAGTTTCTCCAGCACTTTTGTGTACTGATCAAAATTAAAGATCTGCTCCCACTACTCCATTAGTTCAGTGATGGTGAAATTGGAATACAAATCATGCCAAAATCGTTTAAACTGACAGAGGATTGTGGTGTGGGATTTGTGCTCCATTTCCAGATCACAGAAGATAGTTGATAATTTCTTCATTTTGTTTTTCAATTACATCTGTCTGTGATGTTTCTTCCAGTCTAAGGTGAAAGCTCTAAATACTTCAACCATACTGGCTAGAATTTGATGATCCATTTAAATCTTTTTTTAAAATAAAGTAACAATTGCAATTTTACAGCAACATATTCTTGGAACTCACTGTTATGTAAGTATTTTTTAAATTTAGGCATACAGGCCATTTCAGCCCATGAGTCCGTGCCACCCAATTTACACCCAATTAAACTATGCCCTTGTACATTTCATATGGTGAGGTGAAACTGGAGCCCCCAGGGACAACCCATGCAGACACGGGGAGAACATACAAATTCCTTACAGACAGCATGGGATTCAAACTCTGGTCCTGATCACTGGCGCTGTGAAGGCATTTCGCTTGCCACTCCGCCAACCATGTCGCCCCATATAGCAAAGATAAATAATATGAGAGTCATAATCAGGTGCAATGATTATCAAGGAGTATTTTCTTCTTTCGGAGGACAAACAATGATAACGTATTCCTGAAACTGTAGAATAATAATAAGTGAAGGAAAGAGAGCTATGGTATCTGCATAACATTGTAAATTGGAAACATAAAACAACTTGATTCAGTAAGTAATTAAAGCAGTAAAAGAAATATAGCAGTTAAACTTATCTTTTTCTGCGCTGAGAATTCTCTCCCAAGAGGGAAGATAAGATCTTTTTCAGATCAAATTTTGTTTTGTGAAATCTATGATTTTCATTCTGGGTTCTGAACACTTAGGAGAGATTCTTTGGGTTTTTATTTAAAAAAAAATGTAGACATACAGCACGGTAACAGGCCATTTCAGCCCATGACCCCATGCTGCCCAAATACACCCAATTAACCTATAACCCCTGGTAGGTTTCAAACAGTGGGAGGAAACCAAAGCCCCTGGGGAAAATCCACACAGACATGGGGATTTAGTGTCTTACAGACGGCTTGAACCCTCGTCCCGATGGCTGGCACTGTAGCAGCATTGCACTAACCACTACGCTATCCATGCTGCCCATGTGGAACTATGGGGAAAATAAACCCCTGTGAGATAGTGGATTCAGTTGTCTTCATAGTTATAACCAATGACTGTTCATCGATTACATTAAAAATGTAGACATACAGCACAGTAACAGGCCATTTCGGCCCATGACCCCATGCTGCCCAATTGAAACCCAATTAACCTACAACCCCAGTACGTTTTGAACAGTGGGAGGAAACCAACACGTACAGACTCCTTACAGACAGCGCCAGATTTGAACCCCGGTTGCTGGCACAGTAATGTTGTGCCAACCTCTACCCTAACTGTGCATTCATAAATTTTGTTTTTACAATGTGGTTTTCAGCAAATTTTTAAATCCAAAGTGGTGCTGGAACACGACACCTTTTTTCGATACCCAGATAGCTCACAAAATAAACTTTTTTGCTTTATCTTGGTACACGTGTCAGTAAACAAAAAACAATCAGAATAATTGGGTAGGAAGGAGATCCAACATTGGTTTGTCCTTTGGGATATCCCAGGAGATTGCTGAATTTCAGTTGGTAGATAGTAAAGTGCGGGTTCCAGGCCTCACCTACAAGATAGTCATGGAAAATTATAGTTAATTGTCTATGTGCATCAACTGGGATAGTGCCCTTGGCACCCCACTTCAAGCGCCCCTCCCCACCCATCTCTTTTGTTCGGAAACCCGTTGACATTTTCTCATACTTTGATGAAGGACTCAAGCCCAAAATGTTGGTTATGTATCTTTACCTTTGCTACATAAAGGATACGGTTGGACATGCTGAGCTTCTCCAGCATTTTCACTTCAACCAAGGTGTCTACAGATTTTTGTGATTTACAATGTAAGAGAGTAGCTGCAGGTTGATGAACTTTGACCTGATGAAGAATGTGTAGCTTGTGCTGAAAGGAGAGCTAATCAGTTTTTTGCTGAGGCGCTCCAGGGAAGTAAGTAAAACAACAGTAAAGGTTGTTCCAGCGGTGAGAGAAACAGAGTTAATGTTACAGGATAATCATCCTTCATCAAAACATTAACCTTTGTTTCTCTTTCATCCAGCACTGCCTGCCCTGCTGAGTATTTCTATATTTCTTCTGTATTTCCAGCGGCTGCAGGTTTTGATCGTCAGGTAAGGTAGCAGTTGGTCTGAAGTGTGAAAATGTTGGATAAAAAGAAAATTGATTGTGTAATATGGAAGTGGAATGTGATGAAGCTGTGTTTCAGTGAATAGGAAAATGACAAATCGAGAAGGTGATAGCAACAAAGGATTTACCTCAATAGACAACAAAAGAATCCTGACTTATTTGTCTGAGAGAGTAGCAAAGTAGTGCAATGATTAGAGTTGCTGTCTCACAGACCAGAGCTCTAGTTTCTGACCTTTTCTGCTGTGTTGTGAAGTTTGTACATTCTCCTTGTGGCTGCATGAGTTTCCCCCTCAATGCTCCTGTTTAGTCTAATTTTCCAAAAGACACGCTGGCTATTGGGTTAATTTGCCACAGTAAATTAACCCTCACGCATGATGGTGGCACAGAATCAACACATTTGATGGGGATGCAAAAGGAAGAAGCACGATTAAGAGGCGTGACAGTGGACTGAAAGTTCTGTTTCCATTGTGCGTTGCAGCAGTCTTGACTGGTGGCATGTCTGACAATGAGGGCTGAGAATACAACGGTCAGCAAGTGACTCAAGTATTGCACCACAATAGCAAAAAAATGTTGGCATGCATGTTTATGGTGTGGGCAGTTTATTTTTTGCACTACCAATTAGTGGTAATTCTGCTGTGCCCACAGGAAGAAGGAATCTCAGGATTGTATGTGATGTCATGCATGTAGTCTGACCATAAGTCAGAAATCTAAATTCAGAAGCTGCCACAGGGGTCAAGAATAGACCTGCAACACAAAATAGAAGGATGGCACAGAATTTGACTGGAGTGAGATCTCGGTCGGTGACAGAACCTACTTTGCGCAGCCTGTCAAAGACATCATTTGGGCATTGATTTGAACTTCTCAGATTTTTTGGAGAATTCATACATTTTAAAGGCACACAGTTCCGTGGAAGTTTTTAATTGCTTTGAACAATATGAGTGACTCATTCCATACTAGTTTCAGTGCAATAGCTGTGCCGTTGTAAAATTATGAGTGTAAAGAGAGATGAAATAGGGTAATTTCATAAACGCTCTGAGAAAGTGTTCAGTGTTCATAAGTGTTCAGAGCCCCCACATGGGCACAAGTCAGGTGTTGAATTCTTTTCCTTGTGATGTCATGTTGGAGCTAAAAAAAGTTCAGTTTTTGGTTCTTTTCTGTTTTTGGAGCTTTGGATAAGGGCTCCTCGACCTGTACAGTGTACATTTTTAACTAATGTGTTAAGGTAAATAAGGATTAGAAGTCTCTATGAAGATGTTTAAAGTGCAAATAAAATCATAGAGTCATAAACCACTCTCAGGTGACCACAATACCCAACTGTATGGCAGCCTATTGTACTCCTATGTGGCTGTTGGGTGGCCACCTGAAAGTGAAGAACCCGGCCAGGAGGTTTACCTACCTAACCCTTCTCCTGTAGGTAGAATATCCTGCTTCAAGAATCCCCCGTTGCACCTGAAAGCAGCTCAGGCAAAGCTGCTAGCAGCTTTCAGGTGCCTAGCAGTGGGCAGGCTGTTGACAGTCAGTTGGAGACCCGTTGACAGCCCCGCTGCCTAAACCTACCCTTCCTGCTGCAGACACCTACCCTCCCCGCTGCCTGAGAGTCCCCCGGTGTGGGACTACTGGGGTAGGGCGGCCGGCAGGGGACTGCGCGGCTTATGCATGCACACAAAATCCCACTAAATTTAAAAGGTGAGAGCTTTCAATAAGTCAGGATTCTCAGGGATGCCCACCCCAGCCCCGCACTACCCCGTCGGTCGCCCCAGCCTATACTCCCCAGCCCCGTATCCCTCCCCTGCCGGCCGCCACAGCCCCGTTCTCTCTCCCCTGCTGGCCACCCCTGGCCTGCAGTCCCATGCCGGGGGGGGGCTTCAGGCAGCGAGGAGGGGGCTGTCAGGCAGCGGGGAGGCGGCTGTCAGGCAGCGGGGAGGCAAGCTGTCAGACTGCTGTCCCTGCTTGGAGCTGGCGTTTGCTCTGCGGCCCCTCACCCCGCTTCTGATCTTTCAGATGGCAGAACGCCTCCTTCAGTGCTGCCACCTGAATGTCTCTTCACAGACACTTGCAGCCTGTTCCAGAGCCACATTCTCCAGACGGTTCCACCTGAAAGCGGCTATAAACTCATACGGCACTGAACAGGCCTTTCAGCCCAGCTCATCCATGCCCACTAATTTGGAAATCTGTGCGTGTCCCATTTGCCTGCATTTGGTCAGTCATTAAACCTGTACAAATAGTCTTTAAATGTTAAAATTGTGCCTGCATCTATAATTTCCTCTGGCAGCTAATTCGAGATGCAGATCACCCTCTGAGTGAAAATGTTGCCCATCAGGTCCCTCTCACCTTAAATCTGTGTCCTATAGTTCAGGAATCTTCTACTCTGAGAACAAGACCATGAGCATTCACTTTGTCTCTGTTCCTCATTATTTTATAAACCTCTATAATTCACCCTCTGTCTCCTACACTGAAAGAAATAATGTCTCAGTGTATGTCCCAAGCCCTCAATTCCTGGCAATAATCCTGGCGAATTTTCTCTGCACACCCTTCCAACTTATTGATCTCCTTCTGATAACTAGGTGACCAGAACTGTATGCAGTACTCTTTGTGTAGTCTCACCAGCAGCTTGTGTAGCTAAATCATGGAGTACCAACTTCCATACTTAATACAATACCCCATCCAATTAAATGTGTGTGTGTGTGTGTGTGTGTGTGTGTGTGTGTGTGTGTGTGTGTGTGTGTGTGTGTGTGTGTGTGTGTGTGTGTGTGTGTGTGTGTGTGTGTACCACAGTAATATATATTTTTATATATATTATATATAAAAAGCACATACATAGATAGACAGATAGATAAATAGATAGATAACTCAGTGAGGTTAAATGAGCTCATATTTAACAACTGAGTGTGCCATGTGGTTTGTCTTTGATCGATTGAAATTGATATTGCTGTTAATTGAGAGTTACTACATTTATAAAGGGGCTGTGGTCATGTATGTACCTGGATCTGGTGTTTGTTTGGAGTGACGCATGGGAAGTGGTGCGTATTTGCAAGCACAGGTCGGTCGCCGTTGGTAATATGCAGCTGGCCGCCATTGGTAACACGCATGCGGGGTCAGATTGAGGAGCTGTGATGATGCGTTTGTGAATAAGCCAATGGGTAGGCAAGGTGAGTGACTTGAGAAATGGGCTGGGAGGAGGAAAGAAGACGGTTAAGAAAAGGTTGGAAGAACCCTCTCTCTCTTCTGCAGGGGCTGCTTCCCTCCATGACTCCCTTATCCATTCCTCCCTCCCCACCAATCGTCCCCTTGGGACCTACCCCTGTGACTGCAGGAGATGCTCCACTTGCACCCACATCTCCTCCCTCACCATTATTCGGGTAAATCTGCAGGGATCATCTACTGCATCTGTTGTGATCTCATCTGCATCGGAGAGACTAGACACAGACTGGGAGATCACTTTGATGAGCACCTTAGCTCTGTCTTCTGCAATAGTGTGTATCTCCAACCCATTCCCTTGCTGACATGTCTGTCCTTGGTCTCATGTACTGCCAGACTGAGATCACCCGTAAATTAGAGGAACAAATCCTCACCTTCCGACTGGGTACTCCAACCAGATGATATGAATATCGACTTCTCTGGCTTTTGTTAAATTCCCCTCCTCCCCCTAACCCTTGTTTCCCCTATCCTCTCTCCATTGCTTGTCTCCTTTCACACAAACATAATAAATTCCAATCCAATTAACACCTTTTGTTGGTTTGGATTCCTCCCCCATTGTTTGAATTCTGAGACTTTCTGACATATCCTGCTTCTGTCATTCCTGATTTTTCCTTGAAGAAGGGCTCAGCCCCAAAACATTGGCAACATATCTTTGTCTCCTATTATATATGCTGAAAAGACCGCTGAGTTCATCCAGCATTTCGATGTTTTTACTACAATCACAGTGTCTGCTTCTCTCATTAAAGGAAGGCAGACGACCATTTTATGGCTATTAAAACATGTGAGTGTTTACTTTATTTTTGGATATAATATTTAAATGACACTCCTACAAGTGGTGACCCTACTGGTTCACAATGTCTCCTGGTGAAAATGGGTAGCTAAAAGGATAAGGCAGTTGCAGAAGCAATTGTGGAAGTCGAATTGGAAGTTGCAAATCTTTTTTATGAGTGTAATGCTCACACTTGGTTCTCCATTCTCGAGCCATGTTTCTCTTCGCTTAACATTACAAGCCAGAAGGCGAAATTTGATTTACACGCCCCTCAGAGAGCATTGCTTGCGAGGTGTAAGATGCTCTGATTGTTTCAGGTGAAGACAACCCATACGATTAACATTACAAGCCAGAAGGCGAAATTTGATTTACACGCCTCTCAGAGAGCATTGCTTGCGAGGTGTAAGATGTTCTGATTGTTTCAGGTGAAGACAACCCATACGATTAACATTACAAGCCAGAAGGCGAAATTTGATTTACACGCCTCTCAGAGAGCATTGCTTGCGAGGTGTAAGATGTTCTGATTGTTTCAGGTGAAGACAACCCATACGATTCCCTGAAGGCTGCTACTTTAGAGTGCAATCAGCCACCTCAAGGGCCTCAGATCGCAGAGCTTCTAGCTGATGACAATCTCTGTGACAGGAAGCCCAAGAAAATGGCACGGGCTGGCTGGTGAAGACGTGGTAGAAGCATAAATTTCTCTGTTGTTTGCCTTCCCAAATTCAAGGACACCTAGTATGAGTCTTTTGGATTTCCACTCTGGATCAACTGGCCACGATCTCTGTAATGCAGCTAGAGGTTCTGGCAGCCGCCCCCCCCCCCCCCACCCCCCCCAGTCAGCAAGCAGGATTAGAGCAACACGCTACATCACCGTTCAACAGAGGTAAATGGAGAAAGAGCAGCAAGGCCACTTTGGAGCGACGCGCGGCAAGTGGTGTGAATGCCGATTGGTAAACATGCGTGCACAGTCAGAGTGAGGATTTGCGGAGACGTGCGTGTGTCTAAGGCAATGGGTGGGCAAGGTGAGTGGCATGAGGGGTGGGCTGGGAGGAGGAAGAGAGACCATTAGAAATGGCTGGAAGAAGAAATAAAGGAAGGCAGGTGGCCATTGTATGGATATGAAAGCTGATGATGGTTTATTTTGGATATAACATTTAAATTACACTTCAGGGAGGGAAAGTTCTGTTTATAACCTTTGTTTCTGTTGTTTGATTAGAAAAGAAGAAATATGTAAGAATCTACAGACATTCCAGAAGACCACCCTGAGCAAATGCAGGATAGCGTTGGCTCCAATTGACTGGCGTGAAGTAATATACTCAGTCGTTTATAAATCAAAGTACCCAACTTCATTGCAACATGCGATCTCATCCAACCACTCAAATGTGCTGCCTGTCCTATTTGTTACTGTTCTCAGACACCAGCCTCTATTGCTTGATGCTGTACCCACACATCTGACAACTGATTGGAACCTCTACCATCGTTCAGCAGCACATCTGCTGCCCCAACCATTGCCAACCAACCCTCATTCCATCTCCCGTTATTAATCTTTTCTCAGATCATTACACTTAACGAGAACGGTCACTCTCTCTTCCTCCAGTCGCACTTTACATTCTCTCATCTAGCAGCTAGAAGGCCCGTTCATGTGTGGCCAATTCAATAACTCACAAGGCTTGGATGCTGACCAAAATACAGAATATTGATCTGTACCAATGTAAATCAAAACACTGAATACATTGAAAATGCAATTGAAAGTTTTTGCTGACTCAAAGTAGCTAAAAAAATGATATATATAATTCTTGTATATTAACTTAACATGAGAATTTCCTGCGAAAGTGGTTCCTAAAAATGAGTATAATACATTTACAACAAAGCATTTATACCAGTCAACTCTTTGCATTGAGCAATTAAAAAAAAGATATGAATGTGGGAAGAGATCATGATATTTCTACAACCAAAAATTTGCCTCTTTAATTCTGAGTAACAAATCTGACATTTTGATACAACTAAGTGAAACATGCTTTTTTTAAATTATGGAATTGATTCAACAAGTATTTATTTCCAGAATTTAATACAGGCAGGCTTATGCTAATACATAAGAAGTTTACAAGCTTTGGATAATCAATTGGAGATGGATTTTCCCCACACATTTTATCCTTTCTGTCTCGTAAAAAGACGATCATTTTTTTTGACAGCAATGAGTTTCATTGCAGGATACCAATGTACAGATATAAAGAATGCATTTAACATAAATTATTTTCTTTGAATTCCCAAGATGAATCATATTCATTGTGCATTTTGGAAATAGCATTTGGGATACTGCAATTCTTCAAATAATATGATTTGTTCATTATAATTAAGAGATTGTAACTGAGAGATTAGTGTTACAGTTGGTTTCAAATGTTCACATAAATATCCAGTAATTGCCAGATTGCATTTTAAAGTACGTTTATTTTAATGTTTGCCTTTAATAAATGGGTACCTTGATAAAATGTAATCTTTCAAGTTACTACACATTAAACAGCCATGTTTCTGAGGTGCAGAAAATCTGCACAATTCCCCAAGGATCAATTTTTAGATCATCCCACACAAACCATTTTAAGCAATTTACAAAGGGAACAGGGATTTATTGTCACTTGGCCTTCCACAATGTAGCAGTAGAATTTGTCAGAAAGAAGGAATTTGAACCGGCAGAGAAGAAAGAGAAATATATAAAGTTATTAATAATTCATTATGCAAATTTAATCTAATCAAAAGTGAAACAAATGCAATAAAAGAATATTGTCATTGCATTTATAGCAATGAGGTTTTATAGTACCATAGCCTTGGCAATTATTGAACGGTGGTAACAATGAAGAGAACAAACTCAGCTATAAGAGTTATACATGAAAAAAATTGATTAATTTATTCAAATTTAAGTTTTGGTGGTGATATGTCAGATGTGCAATCTGAATGAGAACAAAATAAGAACAATTTTCTTGTGCTTAGCAATTATTTGCAGAGCTCAGCAGTGTTTCTGTAAAGTAAATGGTATTTAGAGTAAAGACGTTGTGGTAAACCATTGTGCATAATTGTCTGTTCAGGCACACCTATTGGCCGATTGTACCTGTAGTCCCTCCCCATAGCCTCCTGTGTAAAGGTGACTGTTCCACAGCCCCCTCTTCAGTGTAGGAGAGTTGAACAGTTTGGATGTGGCAATGGTCTAAAGTGAATAAAAGCCTAGTGGTTTCTCAACAGTCTTTCGAGTAATTGACGGTGTGACAGATTATATAGAAATGATTTTGGGAGATAAATTGGGAAAGGTTTGTTAGAGTAAGTCACATGCAAACACTTTAAAACAGATCTTAATTTAAATACTGGAGACATAGTGACTTTTCACACCTTTTTGCAAGAGCTTTGAAGAGTGCTCACTAATGGATTATTGTTTATCAAGGCAACAGGCTGGAGCTGCTATTATCTGCAGGAGAGTTTTGCTGTTGTAAGAGGGTCATGTGGTTTTGCAAGCAGAGAGAGAAGCAGAGATCACTTGACAATGTCAGCCAGCAGAAGTTGCTGGGACTGGAACAGGTCAAGCTGGTAAGCTTTTTGAAGACAGCCTGGTTAAAGCCCTTGTGATTCATGCAAGAGGAGAGGACTGGCTGTCTAATGTTTCACTTGGAATAAGAGAAACAAAAAGGCACTATGTGGTGACCTGAAAGAAAGAGATTATCATCTGGAGAACTCTAAAGGTGCAAGTTTTATCAGCAAGACACTGAAGTGACTGATGGAAGTAATCAGTTGTGGATGTCCTGGAACAGCACATCTCTCTCTGAAAACCAACAAGAACCTCCCTGAGCGGTAATCATTTGCCTTTCGAGCACCGAAGCCTGCTGAACTTTATAAATGTTAAATTCTGTGCACAGTACAAGAATTGCCTGCAACCAGTGAACTTGGAGGAATGAGAAGTGAGATTGGTCTGTGAACCAAATAACTTTTCTGAATTTACACACACACACATTACATACACATGCGCTTAGCATTAGAAGGGGGTTAAGTTAGGTAAAGAAAGTTAATAGTGATGAGTTAAAGCGTAATTTTGTTTTCATGTTTAAAGATAATTAAAAGCAACTTTTGTTTAAGTAACCATTTGTCTTGGTGAATATCTATTGCTGCTGGGTTTTGGGGTCCTCTGGGCTCGTAACAATGGTGCATCAGATGTCATCTATTCTTCAAATGCTTTATACATAGTTTTACAAATTAAGTTGTAATCTGTTAAATGATTGTTTCCTTTTTAATTGGATTTCAATTTGCAAAAGACAAATTCAAGAATTGTTCTTTTATTACTTGTATTGCCACGTGACTGCTACTATGTTTAGATATACGAATTTCCCACAGCTTGTGGTAATGCTGTATAACCTTGATGGACTGAAGGCTGGTAAATAATGAGATCGTCCACCCATCCACTGGAAGCCGGCACCTACCTACTTTTGCCTGTCTCCCTTCTCTAAATTCCAAGCCCTGTCAAAATCAAAATAGAATGGGACCCCAATCATTGCACAGGTTTCACAAAATATTTCTGTAACTTTAAAACAAATACAGCAAAAGTAAGCCATAGACCTTTTACAGTTATTTAAAATTTAATATTGTGTGTGGTAATCCTGTATCATGCCCAAGACTTTCAACCAGTAATATTTTTAACAAGTTATCAAAAGGTAGCAAATGTTCCTTCAGCAGAAAATTACTTAAAGTTTCTGCAAATATGCTACTGTTACATTATCAGCTTCATTCCCTCCACTTACAGGCCTCTAAACCCAGGGCAGCAACAATTTGCAATTTTGTAACAGTTTCAACAGAGTGTTTCAAGCCAAAGCTCTTCATGAGGGTTTACTTTCTTTTTCAATCTTTTTAGTTTATTGGTTTTTTTAAATACAGTACAATGAAGAAAAAGGAACTAAACTGAAAATACAATATCAGATATAAATCAAGTTAAAACTTCAAACAGTAAAAATTTGGTTCTCCCTCCCCCCGCACCCCCCAACCACTACACTAGATGAAGACAAAAAATATATATATATATATTTTAAAAAACCGGACATAACCCACTCTACTAAAAAGTTAAAAAAACTAACCAAAAAAAATCTGAGCATTTTATTCTGAGGGTTACATATATTTTGTAGCTTTCGATTCATACCTTGAATCAAAAGACAAAGGTAAGACTATCTCACCTGGAAGAGTGAGTACATCTAATCGCATTAAAAAACATTTACATCAAATGAAAATAAGACATAAAAGGTCACCAAGTAGCTTTGGTCACCAATGAATGAAATACATGATATCTCATTTTTTTTCTAAACTTAAACAGGACATAATTTGAGAAAATAATTGAAACACTGTTGGAGGTCCAGAGTCTTTCTAATTGAATAAGATGGCTCGTCTAGCCAACAATGTAGAGAAGGCCACAACCCGTTGCGCAGGTAGAGAAAAACTCCCTATGTCTGGAACAATAACCCTAGAAAGAGCAGTTATTGGATTGGGTCTTGGCTCCACATGAAATACAGTTGAAAAGAAATTTAAAATTTCTTTCCAATAGATTTCTAAAGATGGACAAGACTAAAACATACGTGCCAATGTAGCAATATCAGATTTACATCTGTCACAAGTAGGGTTAATATTAGAAAAGATATAAGCCAGCTTATCTCTGGACATGTGAACAAAATGCGCCAGTTTGAATGGAAGTTTTATAAGGAAGAATTTAGTTTGTTCATCTTACTAGTGGATTTTGAATCTGTTAGAACCATAAGACATTGAAGCACATTACAGCCCTTCCACCCTATGAAGAAATATTTTTCTGCCTCAGACCTGCACTTAGTCCATAGCCCTCCAAACCCTTCCATATATGTGCCTGTCCAAATTCTTCTTAAATGTTAAAATTGAGCCAGCATTCACCACTTCAGATAGCAGCTTTTTCCACACTCCCACTACTCTCTGAGTGAAGAAGTTCCCCTTAATGTTCCCCCTAAACATTTCCCCTTTCACCCTTAAAACAGTCCTCTAGTTTGCATCTCACCTATATTCAGTGGAAAAAGCTTACCTACATTTATTCGATCTAAACCCCTCATGAATTTAAATATCATACATAAGTCGAGTTGTCAAACCCTAAAAAATTTCTCAAAGGTCGGGGTGGGGGTGGGGTGGGGGGGTCGACTTAGATGCCGCCGGATATACTTTTGAGATCTTAAGTTCACCAAAAAAAAACAGATTGACGTCAATTTGGCATATATGTTGATGCTGGAAGAACTTCCCCACCACTGGTGCCGGCGCTTCTCGACACTTCCCCACCATTGGGCGCCACTATAACTGCTCCTACCTGGGACCCTGAGGTCGCCTTCGCCACTCCTGCATGGAAGGCTGAGGTTCCTGCTCCCGCTGGGAGCACAATGTCAGCACTCCAGCTCCATGGGCCATTGCCGTTGCTGCGGTAGGCCGAGGTTTTTTAAAAAACTTACTTAATTTACAACTTTGTTACTTGCTATTGGGATGTTTTAAAAACTTTTTGGCTGTTCCTGGGAGGCCCAGACAGCCAAAAAAATGGGGGGTAGACTTATATGCTGGATAAACCATAAGACCCTTAAAATAAGGCCAAAATATATGGTACCTCTATTAAATCTCCCCTCATTCTTCTATGGTCCGGGAATAAAGTCCTAATCTATTTAACCTTTCCCTCTAACTCAGTTCCATATTTCCTGGCAACATTCTAGTACATCTTCTCTGCACTCTTTCAATCTTATTAATATTTTTCCTGTAGTTAGGTGACCCAAACTTGTTAGGCCAAGTTAGGCCAAATTTGGCCTCATCAATGTCTTATAAAACTTTACCATAACTTTCCAACTCTGATACTCAATATTTTGATTTATGAATGCCAACATGCCAAAAACTCTTTTTACATCCCTATCTAGCAGTGATGCCATTTTCAGGGAACTATATATCGGTATTCCCAGATCTCTATTCTACTGCACTCCTCAGTGCCCTACCATGTATGTCCTTTCTTGGTTTGTCCTTCCAAAATGCAACACTTCATACTTGTCTGCATTCAATTATATCTGCCTTTTTCCAGCTCATTTTTCCAGCTGGTCTAGATCCCTCTGCAAGCTTTGAAAATCTTCCTTACTGTCCACAACATCTCCAATCTTAGTGTTATTTGCAAACTTGCTGATCCAATTTACCACATTAACATCCAGATCATTGAAACGGACAATAAACAGCAATGGTCCCAGCACCAATCCCTGAGGCCACTAATTACAGGCCTCCAGTCTGGGGAGCAATCATTGATCACGACTCTATGGCTTCTCCTTCATAGCCAATATTGAAACCAGAATACTGAGCGTCTGAACCTTCCTGACTGACCTCCCATGTGGGACCTTGTCAAAGGCCTTACTGAAGTCCAGGTAGACAACATTCACAGCCTTTCTTTCATCAACATTCCTGCTATCCTCCTCAAAACACTATCAGATTGGTTAAACATGACCTACCTCGCACAAAACCATGTTGACTATCTCTATCAGTCCTTGGCTGTCCAACCTTCCAATAATTTATCTACAGCTGACATCAGGATCACCAGCCTATAATTTCCAGGATTAGTTTTGGACCCTTTTTTTTAAACAATGAAACAACATGAACTACACATCCACTGGCACCACACCCATGGCTATGGACATTTTGAATATTTCTGCCAGAGCTCCTGCAAATTCAATACTAGCCTCCCTAAGGCCTGAAAGAATATTTTGCCACCCTTATTTTCTTTAAGATAACAAAAACGTCCTCCTTTTTAGTCCATGTCGGTTCTATGGCCTCAATGCTTGTTTTCCTAATTTCCCTTAACTTTGAGCCAGTTTCCTGAGTAAATGCTGATGCCATTTAAGATCTCTCCTATCTCTTTTGGCTTCATACAAAGCCGAAGACTCTGATTTTCAAAGGGACCAATTTTGTCCCTTACTGTTCTTTTGCTCTTAATATACCTGTAGAAACCCTTAGGATTTTCCTTCACATTGTCTGCCAAGGCAACCTCACATCTTCTTTTAACCTGTCTGATTTCTTTCTTGAGATTTTTCTTGCATTTTTTTAATAGTTCTCAAGTACCTCATTTGCTCCGTGTTATCTATACATTTTATACACCTCTCTCTTCTTCCAAACCAGATCCCCAATGTCCTTTGAAAACCAAGGTTCCCTATGACTGTTAACTTTGTATTTAATCCTGACTGGTACATACAAACTCTGTACTTTCAAAATTTCACTTTTGGGTAGTGAATCGTTGCCTGAAAACTCTCGACTGTATGTTGCCCTACCACTTTGATTTCATTCACATGAATTTTCCTTCATTCTGAGGAGTCATACCATTCCTGTCTTATTTTTTACAGAGCCTGACTTTGCAGGCAAACTGTCATATCATTCATGGTCATAATTTATACTCAGAGTAGCAGACGCTTAGACACGCATTCAAAACTGTAACACATTTTAAGTCTGGATACCATAAGCGATCATGGAAACAGAGAGTGCATCTACAAATGTGAGTAAAATATATTTAACTATTTCAGGAAATTATGCATGCAAGTTCCTTTTAAAATTTATTTTGGAGGTTTCATCCTTAACATTTTCTATCAGCTTATATTCTTCCTATTAACCTTTGATTTTCTTTCTGGTCACCTTAATTTTGCCTTGAGAATAGGATTACAAGAAAGGCAGCTGAACATAATCTGGTTTAATGTAAACACATAGCATTCTTATCAAACACTGTAACATATTTTATCAGAAATATCATTTCAATAAGTACAGCTATTTTACAGTTAAATGATAACTATCTATTTATATTTTGTGCTATTTTTTCATCTTTTCTTACATTAGAAGGAGGCTACTTTGGCTGATCAAGTCTATGCTAGGTCACAGAGCAATCCTGTTTCCCAGCTCATTCTCCCTGCAACATATTCTCCCCGCATGGTTGTCAACTCTCCCCAGATCTACCAGCAATCTCCACTCTAGGGACAATTTACAGTGGCCAACTTTACTATCAATTTGCATGTCGTTAGGATATGGGAAGAACGCGAGGAGAAGCGTTTCACACGTTGTGGTCTCCTCTACATCGGAGAGAATGGGCACAGGCTGGGAGATCACTCATCCATCTCTGTCTGCTGCCATCATAGCATGGATTTCCCAGTGGTCACCTATTTTAATTCACCGCCCCATTCCCTTGCTGACGTGCATTGCCAGACCGAGACTGCCTGCAAATTTAAGGAACAACACTTCATCTTCTGTCTGAGCACCTTCCATCTGGATGGCATTAACATCAGATTCTCTGATTTCCATTAACCCCCCACACTTCCCCCTATCTCTTTTCCCTCAACTCTCTCTCTCTCTTCCCTTTTCCCTCTGTCTCTTTTCACAGAGCCAATTCTCACCTCTCCTCTTATCATATCGATTTAACACCTTTTGTTGTTCTGGACTCCTCTTTCTGCCCTCTTCAGTCTTTTTCTGATGCCTTTCTGTTCATTGCTTATACCTTGAAGAAGGGGTCAGGCCTGAAATGTTGGTAACATATCTTTTAGCTCCATGAATGCGGCAATACCGGGTGAAATCCTTCAGCATTTCTGTGTGTATTTTACTCAAAGCAATTTACACAGTCACAGATAGAATGTGCAAACTTCACACAGATAGTACCAGAGGTAAGGATTGAACCTGGGTTGCTGGTTCTATTTGCTGCACCTCTATCTTGTTTACTCAGGTAGCATTGACAAAAAGTTAATTTATCTAATACTGTACCAAAGGTTTATGGAACAGTTAGATTTTTGTGAAGAATTATACATCTTAACGTCGTGGGAAATCTGAAGTAGAAGATTTTTAAAAAGTCGCTGAAGGGATTGAAATTCTTTCTGGTACAGAGTTAATTTCCAATGAATAAAGTGCAGAATCGTGACACCCAGCTTTCTTCATTTGCAGCTCATAAAACAATAATTATATCTTTGAGGACTTTTAAAATGAGCTATTTCTGGTACTCATTACTTTGGTCAATTAACTGCCTCCGTTTGTCTGTAATAAATTTGGAATATGCCCACTAACTGAAAAATAAATAACACAGCACAATTCTCTTTTTGTTAAAGTGATCATTACTGTCATTTCAAATGAGGCAATACAAACAGGTGGAGATAGGTTTTGATATTCATCTCAAAAGAATGATATTCATTGAAAAATATAGAACTTTTCATATTATAAACGGAATGTCATATTTTCTTTTACTGTATATTGTGGAGTTAAAATTGGGTCAGAACATGAGTACTATTCCAATCCTTTCCTACCTTATAAATGGTTTCAAGTCCTATATTCACCTTTCACATTGATAAGTTAATATTACAGAAAATCTTTGATGGGTTCTCTTCACCTAGAGCCTCATGTTTAACATGCTTACATATACCATTCAGATATGCATAGATTTGAAACAAAAGTGTGACAAACTTTATACATCTTTAGGTAGCCCAGAGACAGTAGACTTTGTATATTTTTTTTAAATTTTTTATTTTTCACACCATAAATCACAATACCCATGATATACACTTTTTCTTTTTCACACATTTACAGTGACAGTAGACTTTGTATTGATGTCAACAATAATGCCTTAGATCAGGGGTGTCAAACTCAAATTCACAGAGGGCCAAAATTAATAACTTGGACTAAGTCGTGGGCCAAACTAAATATTTATTGAAAATTTTGAACAACGTCTGCATGTTTTCTCTTCTTTCAACATATGTAATGTTAAACTTTTTCTTATTAAAATAAATGTTTAATAATAGTTTTGGTTAAACTCTTTCCAGAAGAAGCATTAACAAATGAGAAATAAAATATTCAATCAATAATATTTCTCTATAGCCTTTAAGCTCCTTTTAAATGTATATTTTTTCACGCCAACAAGTCAAACAAATAACAACTTGCTTCAATGACAAACAGGTTTGTCTTTTAAAATGATGAACATATAGTTTGCCTCCCACCTGTCTTGAAAGGTCCTGTTTTCTGTCTTTCGTTTGGCCATTTTTTGTAAGGGGTTTATTACATGTGAGTTGGGCGACAGGTCACAGATTCTAATGAAAGTAAAAACAGGAGGTGGGGCGATTAGCGGGCTGAGGGGCAATGCATTTGCAAAGCATTCTGGGATTTGTAGTATTAGCTGTGCATGCGCTATACTGGCACGGCGGCCAGCGGGCCAGCTCTAATACATATTTGATATGATCTTGTGGGCCAAATATAATTATATCACGGGCCAAATTTTGCCCGCGAGCCTGAGTTTGACATGTGTGCCTTAGATGGTTCATATCAGTGTCATCCAATCATATTTCATATATTTATACTTCCATTCATTTGAACATATTGTTTTTATATCTTGAAATCATATCAATATCACAATCCATTCCCCAATATTTGAAATAGAAAGCTATTTTAAATAGGCAACAAGATCCAAGAACATCTTTTCAGCTGGATAATTTGATTTAAATCTCTGCAGAATTAAACAAGAGATAAAATGGGCACATGATTTCTGCTTGCAAATGAACAGGTACATGAACAATACAAGGCCAGTAATAGATACCTCCCATTGGTAAATGAAGTCTAACTGATTCACTTCCCTCTCTGGAAGACTTTGGAGGCAAAATAGTTTGCAGAGGTGAATGTATGTGATAATAATAGAGAAAACCAACTACACTGGGGTAGAATGTCAGTGACACCCTATTCTGTAGAAGAAAACACCCTGACAATTACATTCCTTTTTTTTTTACTTTGGACCAATTCTGTAACAATTGGCAATTTACTTACAGCAGTACTTTATATATTTGGTATGCACAACATCAGACAGTTCATTGGTGGGCATGGTACTAATGAAGTCAGCATGGAAACATGCATTGCTTCAGGAAGCATGGGATGATCCAAAATGTATTGCATCAACCTGGAAATCAGAAGATAGCCTGAGAATACAGCAATGGTACATAGAAATGAATAAATGTATTCCATTGGAAAAAATAACATATAATTTAAGAAATAACATCACAGTATTCGAATAAATTTGGGAACCGTACATGGAACACAACAGAGAAGTCCTACCGCGGACCTCCACCCCCTAAAATGACAGAAGGAGAAGACGAAATGAACTGACCCAGTGTGTAAAAGTAGATGACACAAATTTCTTGTTTATTTTCATTGTGTGATGGACATTGTTTAATGGGTTTAATGTATCATATAGGTTGAACGTTGAGTGGGTGGGGAGGTGGGGTGAAGGAGGGAGGGGGAAAAGGGGAGAAAATGACACTGTGTATAATCAAGAGGGAAATGTCTGTGTGTATTTTGGTTAGTATGGTTCATAGTGTGAAAAATTAAAAAAAATTAAAGAAAGAAAGAATCATGAGATGAGTTACCCTCCAAAAGGAACATTACTCTTTAATGCATGGATGTCAGCATAACTCATTCCAAATAAAATTGTGCCCACTTTGTATGTAGTTTTATTCTCACTTCATCCTGACAAAAGAAATCCTCATTCAAAGGATTTTTGATATCAAGTGATTGTTCATTACTGGCATATTGCACCACAATCTTCGGCCTATTTTATCTATTTCACTCTCTTTTACAAACTCTTGAAATTAAATATTCCTGCAAGTTGTTTTCCAGTCAACAATGAAACATTTAAAAGGATACTGTTATTCATTTATGTATCAGAATATTATGTGTGTTGAATTTTTTTTCACCAGTTTTCGCATGATAGTACTCTATGTGTAATGATTCAAAGGAAATGAAGCTTATCCACAAATCTAGAGCATAGAGCCAAATAAATGGAAGCTGACTAAGCAGCAGAAATAATTAGTGGTGCAATCCTTGTCTTTGACTTCCAAAAGTCATGTCATCATAATGTTAAAACAAAGTTTTTGATTTTCATAAAAATCATGATTTCTGAATGTATTTTTGGGAAACGCTTCCTTTCTAAGAAGTTGTCACAATCCTATTCCTGCAACACCTGCTTTCTGCATTGTTCATTATTCCTGCACTTTGCTAAATTGTGTATAATGCAATAAGCTATGGTTGTATAAGACATTGGTGAAGCCAAAATTAGGTATTGTGTGCAGATTTGATCACCCATCAACAGGAAAGATATCAGTAAAATTGAAAGAATGCAGAGAAAATTTACAAGGATGTTGCCAGGTTTTGAGGAGCAACGTAATAAGGAAAGGTGCAATAAATTAGGGTTTTATTCCATGGAGTGTCAAAGAATAAGAGGAGATTTGATGGAGATAAACTGTTGATGTACCATCATTAATCACAAAACAGACATCAACCTCATTGACTGATCAAAGCAGAGTGAAATGGAGAGCCTGCAAAGGGATATGGGTAGGATTGGTTTTGGGAGGCATGTTCAGCCGGAAGCAGCCAATCATAGCATAACAGTGGTTTACCACACCAACTCACTGACAAAAGGCAAAGGAGGAAAAACCCAACACCCAACCCCAACCAACCAATTTTCCCCTGCAACCGCTGCAATCGTGTCTGCCTGTCCCGCATCGGACTTGTCAGCCACAAACGAGCCTGCAGCTGACGTGGACTTTTTACCCCCTCCATAAATCTTCGTCCGCGAAGCCAAGCCAAAGAAAGATATATGCATGTAATAGTCAATACCATGTTAAAAATAGATGCCCCCTCCCTTACTCTTTGCCCAGCCTCCTGTCTTCTTGAGCTCCTGATGCCTCGACTGTGGACTCTCACCTGGGTTCTGGCTGCCTGGCCACCTATCTGAGATCCTAATGTCCTGACCGCAGACTCCCACAAGCATAGGGCAATGCAGGTACTCTGGTCGAAAATAGAATGTGTGCAATAATTGATTCCCTAAATTTTACACTAAAAATTCGTCCACAAAATTTGATCATTATACAAGTATATACAGAACTAAAATTATGATGGGTATAATTTTGCACTGAAATTGGGTTAGATACAACCAAGAAGACATTCATTTAGGGCAGTGGTTCTCAAGTTTTTTCTTTCCACTCACAAACCACTTTAAGTAATCCCTCTGCCATCGATGTTCTGTGATTAGTAAGGGATTGCTTAAGGTGGTATGTGAGTGGGAAGGGAAGGTTGAAAACCATTGCTCTAGACCCAATTGTTACTGAAATATTTTGCTTGTGAAAAAATGTTATTGGCCCATTTCCTTTGGAGTTATAAAACTGTGTGAATAACGAGTCAATTAGGTATGACTAAAACAGTGGTTTTCAAACTTTTTTCCACTCACATACCACTTTAAGCAATCCCTTCCTAATCACAGAGCACTGATGGCATAGGGATTACTTAAAGTGGTTTGTGAGTGGAAAGAAAAAGGTTGAAAACCACTGTTTGAATTGTACCTAACTGACTTGTTATGTGCACGGTTTCATAACTCCAAAGGAAACTCCAAAGCCAATTACATTTTTCTCAAGCAAAATATTTCAGTGACAATTGGGTCTAGAACAATGGTTCTCAACCTTCCCTTCCCACTCACATACCACCTTAAGCAATCCTTTACTAATCACAGAGCATTTATGGCCTAGGCATTGCTTAAAGTAGAATGAGTCCAGGAGGCAATTTGAAAACCACTGTTTTAGGGTAAAAGATAAAATATTTTCTGGAAAAATTAGAGGGAACCTCTTCACTCAGAGAGTGGTGAGAGTGTGGAATGAGCTGCAAGCAGAAGTGTTGAATTTGGATTCAATTACAACTTTTAAGAAAAGGTTAGAGAAGGGTTATGGACAGCAATGATCTAGATGCAGGTTGATAGGACCAGGCAGAAAAGTAGTTCGGTACAGACTAGGTTGGCTGATCTGACTATTTCTGTGCTGTAGGGTTCTATGGTTCTATTATGGAGTATTAACGCCTTTCAAGTGAGCACAGGAATGGTGCAGAGAGTGGGATCCAGTTCTGTAGAGTCCAAAGTAACCTCTGCTAATCTCTTGGTTGTCCTTACTGTAATGATGCCCAACAGCAACTGATAGAAAATAGAGTCAAATATTTGTAGACCTCTGTTGTGTTGAAACAGGATCTTTAGCCCAATTCATACACACTGATAAAATTGCCCAACTAAGCTCGCCCATTTGCCTGCATTTTCCCCATATCCCTCCAAATTTTTCCTGTACATTTATCTGTCCAAAATATATTTTCAATTTCTTAATTGTACTGGCCTCTGCCAGCTCGTTCCATATAGCCACAACTCTGCATGTGAAAAAGTTGCCCCTCAGGTCCCTTTTAAAAATCCCCTCTTCCATCTTAAACCTAGGCAATCCAGGTTTCAATCTTTCTACCATGTTATTCACCTTATCTATGCCCTAATGATTTTGTATACTGACCTATAGGGTCACCTGTTAGCTTCCTATGTAACCATGAAAAATGGTTTGCACAAAAGGGGCAGAATTCAGAGTATAAGAATTGGAAGTAACAATGGGCCTCCTGACCCTACAAGATCATGGAAGATTTTATAAGGATTTTGTACCTTAGCATAATTTCCCTTGGTTTTACATGAAATTATGACAATTATGGGTTGTAATGCTATATATTTGCTTGGTCTCAGTTTCCCTGAAGCCCTCATGTATAATATTCAGTGATTCTCAACCTTTTTTTTCCACTCACCTACCACTTTAAGTAATCCCTATGCCATAAGTGCTCTGTGATTAGTAAGGGATTGCTTAAGGTGGTGAGTGAGTGGGAAGGGAAGGTTGGGAATCACTGCTCTAGACCTAATTGTTACTGAAATATTTTGCTTGAGAAAAATTGTCATTGGTCCATTTCCTTATGAAACTGTGCAGATAACGAGTGACTTAGGGATGATTAAAACAGTGGTTTTCAAATTTTTTCTTTCCACCCACATACCACCTCAAGCAAATCCTTATTAATCACAGAGCAGCTATGGCAAAGGGAATACTTGAAGTGGCATGTGAGTGGAAAGAAAAATGTTGAGAACCACTGGTCAAACTAATGGAACCGATTATCCGCCATTCCCTGGTGCCACCCTGAGGCTAGGAAGTTAAGGATACAATGACCTTGGCCTCAAGATGTGAGGATTGAGGTAATCTCAGAAGAAAATCAAATGTCATTGACATACTCATTAGTCCTTCTGTGACAAGAGTTCAGCGAATTTTTGTGCCAGTGTAATAATTGCATCCGCTTTACTACAAGTGAGTAAACTGATCTGATCCAAACAATAGGACGGGTGAATATGCATTTTTACTGACTATGTAAAAAGCTTGGGAGAACCTCTGTTCCTTTAAATATTGTAAAGTAACAGTTTGGGGAATCTCACAATTAAAGCAGCATTCTTTTCTGTCAAACCAAGGCTACCCACAGATTGGAGGAACAATACATAATATTCTGCTTAGGAACTCTCTAACCAGATAGCATCAAGATCGATTTCTCCAGTTTCCATAAGGCCCCTCCTCCACTCCCCCCCCCACTCTCTTAACCTATCCCTCCATGTCCTTTCCTCTCCTCCAGCTCCCCACCCCCTTCCCTCTCCATTCAGAGAGCTACCCCTTCCCACTTCTCAACTTTTTTTCTCCTCTGCCCTCCCACCCATATCATTCTATTTCCTATGGGCCTGTGCTCCTTACCATACTCCTTCCTTCCTCCTCTCCGCCCACACCTTTTTAGTCAGGTGCCTGCCTGCTTTTTGCTCACATCATGATGAGGGGTCAGGCCCAAGATATTGGTTACCCTTTACTTCATACAGATGCCTCATGACCTGCTGATTTTCTCCAGTAATTGCGTGTATTGCACTACAATCTCCGCATCTGCAGACCACTGTTTAATTCTTTCCTGGTGCTACAGATTAATCATTATGCTCTCTATTTTTTTTTTTTCAAATTTTTAACAAATTTCATTCTAAGATGTGGATCAGAGGGTCATAGAGCAGAAGAAAGAAAACTGTTTTGTGGAACAGACCAACATTTATAAGAATGGGTGAGGGCTTAGTCAACAAGCTTACGCATAATAGCATAATGTCACATGTCATCAAAAAAGGATTTTTCTGTCCACTAAGAGTGTGTTTTATCATCAAATAACTATCTGAATTAACCACATTTTATTCTCCTCACATATTCTTTCAGCCTTTCACTCTTCCTCCATCCCACATTCTAATAACTCACCTATACACCAGGGCAATTTACTTTCTCTGTATTCTTTCTTTCTTTTTAAGATATGTTTCATGAAGTTTGCAATAATACAACATTAAGCAATACAATTTTATATTGAGATACAAATTACAAAAAAATATTTAAAAAGAAACCTGTTTATTCAAAACCCCCACCCCTATACAAGGTTGAAAAAAAAACTAGCACGTGGGTATCAAGTGGCGAAAACCTGGAAATAGGCAATGCAGCATGGAAGCTTATAACAATTCTAAAACTTTAGATTGTGGTAATGGTCCATAAAAGGGACCCAGGTCTTTAGGAAATTGGTATTTGAATCTTTAATGGCATATTTTTTTTCTAAACTTATACAAGACATAATATTATTTAACCATTGTATATGTGTAGGTGGAGAATGACCTTTACACTTAATCAAAATTGCACATCTGGCTGTCAATGAAGTAAAGGATAAAATTCGATTTTGAGTTGAAGTCGATAAAACGCCATCATCTTGAAATGATCTGAAAAGGGCAATATAACCTTAGGAATCAGCGATAATGTTTGAAAAATACCTTGCAATTTTTTTTTCACATCTAAAACATGTGAATCAAAGAGGCCTCAGCAATTTTACATTTTCCACATAGAGGATTTATATCAGAATAAAAACAAGATCATTTAACTTTAGACATAAATTCTCTATGGACCACTTTAAACTGCAATAAGCAGTGTCGTGCACAAAGGGAGGCCGTATTAATCAGATTACAAATAGAATCCTAAACCTCATCAGAGAACAAAAGATTCAAATCCTGTTCCCAGTGTTCCTTGATCTTAACTAACAAGGCCATTCTTAAATCAAGCAAATTGTTATAAATAAGAGATATTGAACCTTTATGAGAAAGTTGCAAATCAAAAAGTAAATCAAGAATATTTGGCTAGGGAATTTGCGATAGTCAGGGATCTGAGATTGAACTATATGCCTTTAGTCTATGGGAGGAGAGTAGGAAGCCCATTAGGTACCAGGGAGAATGTGCAAACTCCATGTAGACATCCTCAGCAGGCCAGGTTTTCATCTAGATAGCTGGAGCTGTCAGGTCGCATTTCTATCAACTGTGTCACTCTGCCATTTCAATCTCATCTTTTGCATCTGATCTCCTTAAGCTTGGCGTTAAAGGATTCTGATCATTTTTGAAGCAGAGGTTACAGATGAAAGTACGTTTTTGTAAAATTATGGGGCAGGGTTTCAACTATCAACAATCTGCCCTGTTGAAAGGTTTAATTTTCGGCTGTGTGGCCAATACTTTCTTTAACAGTGTGCCCCAGTACACCAAAGTGCATTGCAAGGTTTCCCGACACATGTGGCCAGTTGTACTTCAGTCAATGAAACCTCACCACCTCCCGGCAACCTACAGCATCACTGACTGTCAAAGCAGTCAGTGAAATTGAATAAAGGTCACTTAGGAAGTATTAAATTAAAAGAAAAAAAATCAAAAAGTGATGCCCACTTAGAAACAACTTGCTACACTTCAACAAAATGAATTCAATCAATTAAAATGCTACAACTACCATTCACCTGGCTTGTATTTCTTCTTAATTAATTTAGTGGAACCTCTATATTTGCATAGGGTGCCTTTTTGCTTCTCTGAGAATGTTCTCCTCTACGTCATGATTGACCAGAATTCATAGATCCAAATATGGCTCAGGGCACGATCTTCAAGTCATTAAGCCAAGAGAATTATATTGAACTACACTGGTCCAGGGAAGACTTGGTTTTGCTTTTGGTTATTCCTCTAGTTGAGAGGGTCAAGAGCTTCAAATTTCTGGGTGTCAACATCTCCGAGGATCTGTGCTAGAGCCGTCATGTTGATGCAGCCACAAAGAAGGCATGCCAGTGGGTATTCTTCGTTAGGTGTCTGAGGAGATACGGTACGTCTCCGAAGATTCTTGTACTCCACGGAGTACCGTGGAGAACATACTGGCTGGTTGCATCACAGCTTGTTATGGAAGCACCAACTCTCAAGAAAAGAATAAACTCCAAAGGGTTGTTAACTCAGCCTCCAACATCACAGACATCAGACTTCATTCCATCAAGGATATCTAAACAAAGAGGTGTCTTAAGAAAGCAGCCTCTATCCTCAAAGTCCCCTCTTCAATTTGCTGCCATCAGGAAAAAGGTACAGGAGCCTAAAGATGAGCACTCAACAGCACAAGGACAACTTCTTCCCCGCTGCCATCAGATTCCTGAATTATGTTAGGTCTGCTTTGTTCATGAATGAGTGAGACAAACACCAGGCTGAGTCGAAATCAGGGTTCTTTGTTCTTTATTACCGGATTGTAACACTTGCGACTAACCATGTTAGTCGGAGAATGCATTCTGCCGTTATCAGCAAAATGGTGATTTTTTATACCCTTGGATATGTGCTTAGAACATCATCATATCATTACTTGTCCAATGACTAAAACTGTTGCTATCCTTTCCCTGCTAGCTTCCTGCCTCTCAATCCATCAATGTCTCTCTTATCTTGTAAGTACAAGGATGCATTCACATCTTGTTACAGCCCTGCACAGGGTAACTCCTTACACATTCCCATCTCATGATGTTTTACCTAACAGGAGTACAAGGACACCTCCCCTTCTTGTTACAGCCCTGTACAGGGTAACTCCTTACACATTCCCATCTCATGATGTTTTACCTTACAATTATCAATAATTTTATGAACCTTAGTCTCGTGGACTATCTTTTTTACAGTTATATACTAAGATGAAAGTACAACTAAGACACTGCTGAAAAAAACCTGAATTTCATTACTTGTTCATGACAATAAATTCTGATTCTGATAACCTTTGTATCAATGAAATAAACAGTAATCCTCCAAACTACTGGGTGGGACTATGTGATGATTCAGGAATCTTTAAATCGTTAAATATTAATAAACTTCTTAAGCAGCCAAACTTAACCACAAACTGCCGCAAGGCTTCACAGTTAACAGAGATGAAGATCATGGAGATATCCACAAAGGTACCGTTTCTGGAGTTTAATTGATCAAGTTACATGGACTTGACTGGCTGTAAAAATCACATCTGCAGTTTCTCCACTTGCTGATCAAAATCTGCAATGCTCTCATTGGGTGCAGAGACATAATGCCATTCAAGTTCTCTTGCAGCTATTGCCCTCTTTTGCTTGGGTCAGTTATTATTTAATTTACATTTTCCATCAGCTATCAGACATTCCATTTTGTAAAGCTAGTTTCAGAATACAGCCCGAAAGCGATTCCATTGGCGTCAGCTGTCTAGCAGGGAATTAGTAGAGAGACTGCGGTTAGGGTACCCTTGCTAGTGCCTTGCTGGTAAAATGAGCATAGGAAGTCCAAGTATTGTTCCCTTATGCTTGCTGTTGACTTAAGCTTCAGTCTCAAACTCTCGTATCAGACAAACACAGCTGTGTGCAGATTTGAGGAAAGTGAGTCCCAGTGATTACTTCACTTGCTACTGTTGCCATATGTTTACTTCCCACAGGACTTTTGCGGAGGAAAATGTTGCAACATGGAAGAACAGCTCATGATTTCTTCTATTATGAGGAAGCCATTGAACAAAAAACAACCACGTGATCCTTGGTAAAGACATGCCTGAATCTGGTGGGATGACATCCAAGGCAACGCAAAATTCATCCTCAATTACAGCCTTCATCTGCCAACGCAGCCAATACGACACCAACAGTTCTCCTTCACCTCCATTACCTGCAAAGATTGTGAACCATAAAGATGTCAATTTAAATGTACCACAGGTTCAGGAGTCTGAATTTCCACTTGAGATCAGGAAAACCTGTGGTGCTCCATACTGCCCTTTTAGACTATTGGGAGCCCACCAGTGCAGTGCTGTGGGTAAATCTGACAGAACTGGTGGAGCTTGGACCAATGGCTCATTTTACATTACATTCTGTATCAACCTCAAAGAAGCTTTCCCCCATGTGGGAATATCTGAAACTAGTCCAGTCTGTGGAATTGCCCCAGTTAAATAATTGCGAACATTTCTAGTTTCCTAATATGGCAATTGCTTTCTTGGAAGGGGTTGCCCTAGATTGCATTCTTCATTGAACATAAATAACTGTCCTGTCTGATTTAATGATTTAATGCAACCTAGATTGAAATAAGAAGTTATATTCACATTTACCACACATCTGAAGAACAAGAGAAAAGAGTTGCTTATTAATATATTAATAGTCTAATCTTTGTTATTTATTCAAGGACAACATTTATCGCTGATTATTAATTAATGTTGAGCAGTAGGTAACTGGTGTGTAATAAAGGTAAACACAGGGGAAGTGCTAGAAATATGAAGCCAGAATTGTAAATGTCATGAATTTGAAATAGAGACCCTCAGTAGGTCAGTCGGCATCTGTGGAGAGAAAGACATTTCATCAAAACTGGGGATGAGATTTAATTTGAACCAATTTAAAGATTTAAGGGAAAGGAGGAAGATACAGAAAGGACCAAAGAATGGTTATTGGATGGAGACTGGGAGATGTTCACTATCACAGGTTTGTGAACCCAGTGAAAGAGGGGTGAGGACTATGCCCTAATGAGTATGATGTAAATTAAATTTGAAAAAAACTGAATAACGCTGGGTGTGAGATTGTAGATTGGAATGGACAGTTTGCAGAAAATGGTCAACTCAAAGTGGAGATGCTGTTTCTCACACTTACACTGAGTTTAACTGGAGGCAATTCTGAAGTAAAATGAAAATAGAAGGACAATTAAAGTGACAGAAGCAGATTGATTGGCGATGTTCTGCATTCCATGCACCAGAACTGAGTTGGGTTTCCCGAATGCAGAGGAAAACCTGACTATCAGCAGTATTAAATTAGAAGAAGTACACATCAACTACTCCTGTTAGGCATGGACTTTCAAGACAGTGATCCAGCAATATTTCAAGGAACAGCTAAATAGTGAAAGCTAGGCTTGTGTGCAACTAGGTGTGGAAAATGCAGATGGTGGAGCTTCCATGTATTACTTTCCTTCTCCCTCTGGGTGAGATAAATGGGGAGTCTGGGATGTGTGATTCAGACAGCTCATTACTAGATTAGACACCCCCATAGCAGCTGCAGCATTTATGACAATGGTGGTTGGGTTGCTCTTGTCGTCGTTTTTTGTTCCCTGCCTGACACTTGCCGCACATCATAAGCCTGATTGCTTTCAGGCATGCCAGTCTCCTACTCTGTCAGTGCTCTCACCACTGAGTCTTGAGTGGCAATTTGTTTGCAAGAAAACTCCAATGAGTTTTCACCGAGTGGAGTGGTACTCCATTCTTGAGTAAGAATGTTTGCTTCCATGAAAGTTCGGTTTTGGTCGAAGAAATAAATGGTGATGAGGTGGTCATGAAAACAATTTACAGTAATCCCTACTGCTCAGAGGATTGGGTCCATCCAGATTTTCTGGATTCCTGGGCGGCATTTTTAAAATTCAAATTTAAAGAGGAATAAAGAAGAGGTAAATGTTGATAGTTTAGTCACGAGCAAATACAGCATATATACTAACAAGCAGTTTTCAAGAAAAATCAAGTCAACATTTGACAAAAATTCAAGCAATTTTTTCACTATAAAAAAAAGCATGTAATGCTTGAAATTATGTTTAAAAATGAACATCATAAAAGAAGAATACAAAATGCAAACACATTTCTTTGTGGTAAGATTGCCTGTATGAAGCGTGGCCACCTGTTGCCACTGTACATCTACGATGCTTATTCATCCACGCGTCCACACAAGACCCGCTAAACTTAAATAGCTTGGGAGTCTGGATTCTCAGGTAGTCTGGATTTTTGGACATTTACAGTACAAGAAACAGTTCAGGGAAAGAGGAAGCAAAACATCAAACCTGATTTTTTTTTAAGACGAGGGAATGTGCAGAAAAAGATATCTTTCCAATTCGGCATTCTTTGTTGAAGCCTTTCTTTACATTTATCTTTCATCACATGTTGCACTACCATCAGTTATATAAACAAAAACAGATTTAAACAATAGGATAACAAGATAATGGACAAAGACTGTGCTACTGAATGCCACAGTCCCGCAGAAAATGAGTATGGATATCAAGCATGATATTGGAAGAAACATTTTGAAAATATTCAGGGTAAAGATACTAAAAATGAACATAATTAGCATTGCATTGGGAACAGTGAATGCAGATAGCCTGCAGGAGGGAGAAATCTCAGTTACCCTCAAATTCTGAACTGGTTAGCCCATTTAAATTGCATTTGTGTTGAGACTAAAATGTTCATCTTTCAGATGGTGAAGAGTCCATTTGAAATGCAGATTCCTGGCTTCATTCAGGACTCATTAACAGTGTTATTTATGTCGTTATTAGAAGCACAAGTTTCTTTTTTTCTACCTGAAAGGATTCCCCCCCCCCCCCCCCCCCACAATATAGTCTAAGCAAACTTGATATCCAGTTGATAAAATTAATGCACAGCTAATCCACAAGACCACAATTTCAATTCTTGGCCTATATCATGTCTGTAACACTCAGCAAGGATATCAAAATTTTGACCTCAGCCCTTGTGTCTCAAGAGGCAAATCAGTCCCCATCTCGTTCTTAATTGCAATTCAGTACCTGGCAATGAAAATGCATGCTTCACAGTGACAAGATTTCTGTCATACTTCAAGGGCTATGTATTTTTTTTCTGTTACTGAGGTGTGGGAATTGAACAATTTAAATGTAGTTATTGTTCATTTGTTTTGTACTTGATAAAAATACACATGGGTGACCAGTCCCACGCTGATGCCTTCCTCTTCTTTGCCTATTCCTCGAAGAAGGGCTCAGGCCTGAAATGTCGGTAATATATCTTTACCTCCTATGGACGCTGCGAGACCGGCTGAGTTCCTCCAACACTTCTGTGTGTTATCACTATAATAACAGCTTCACTCTGACTAGTACACGTTGAACAGAAGTGATGGAACGAGCTTAGACTGTTCTATTGATCATTTTGAATGAAGGTGCACCAATGGTTAAATTGCCTGGACAATTTTATCTGCATTTTGCCCTGGTGTGTCCATTGTTTCTCCATTCTCTGTCTCACGTCTAATACTGATGCAAGTCATGTGGCACACATTTCCTCCCGGGCTAGCATTGAGGAAAAGGAGCACTTCACACTGACATCAATTAAAGGATTTTCATTCTGACATTTATACTTTGCACATTCTCCGTCCAAGAGAGCTCTCCACTGCAACGTCTGCCACATCGATCACCCCTTTCTTTCCAAGGAGATATGGGTGTGATCTTTAATGGCACAATTCAAAGTTCAACATTCAGATTTATTGTCGGAGTACATACATGACATCACATACCATCCTGAGATACTTTTTCCTGCGGGGCAGGCAGAATTTCTACTTATCAGTAGGGCAAAAAGTAAACAGTACTCAAGAAAAAAAAACATATACAAAAGAGAAAAATATAAAGAAAGAAGGAAGTGCAAACAAACTGTGCAATGCAGAAAATAGATATTCAGTAATAAACAAGTACAAAGTAAACAAGAGTCCTTAAATTAATCTCTGATTTAGTTTGCTGTTGAGTTGTCTGATAGTGGAATAATTCCTGAATCTGGTGGTACAAGTCTTGTGGCACCGATACCTCTTGTAGCATCAAGAACAGAGCAGGTGCTGGGTGGTGTGGATCCTTGACGTTCGCTGCTGCTCTCCGATGATGGTGTTCCAAGTAGATTTTTTTCAATGTTGGAGAGAGTTTCAACTGTGGGCTGTGTCCACTAGGTTTTGCAGGACTCAATAAGAACAGATCACCACTTGCACAAATACAGAAGATTGTTCCTCTCCTGTCTTTTCCTTCATCTCCATGGCATCTTTTTGAACAGCTGTCTCTGTTGTTATGAGCCCAGAGGACCCATAAACCCAGCAGTAATAGATATTCACCAAGACAAATAGTTACTCAAACAAAAGTTGCTTTTAATTATCTTTAAAAGAGAATTAAACTTTAACTTATCTATTATTAACTTACTTAACCTAACTTAACCCCCATCTAATTTTAAGCGCACGTGTATGTAATGTGTGTGTGTGTAAGTTCAGAAAAGTTATTTGGTTCACAGTCCAATCTCACTTCTCATTCCTCCAAGTTCACTGGTTGCAGGCAATTCTTATACTGTGCACAGAATTTAACATTTATAAAGTTACCAGGCTTTGGTGCTTGAAAGGTAAATGGTTACCACTCAGGAAGGTTCTTATCAGTTTTCAGAGAGAGATTTGTTGTTCCAGGACATCCACAACTGATTCCTTTTTAATCAGCCACTCCAGTGACTTTCTGATGAAACTTGCCCCTTCAGGGTTCTTCAGATGAAACCTCTTTCTTTCAGGTCACCACAGAGTTCCTTTTTGTTTCACTTATTCCAAATGAAACATTAGAGAGCCAGTCCTCTTCTCTTGCATGAAACACAGGGACTTTGACCAGACCGTCTTACAACTGGGCTTGCCAGCTTGTCCTGTTCCAGTCGCAGCTACTTCTGCTGGCTGTAACACTGTCAAGTGATCTCTGTGTCTCTCCCTTTCTTTCTCTAGGCTTCTTCAGGTGCATTCTCCACCAAGAATGTGCCTGCAGAATCGGATTCAGACCCCCTGTGGAATGGTCATTCAGGTGGCAGCGTGGAAAGCGCAACACTGGCCATCTGAAAGGGACAGCTTCACAGGAGGCACCTCGAAGCGCACTCAGGCTCCTGTCCCTTCGGGCTGTCATGGTTGGGATGGCTGGCTCTCAGAGCTGGGACAGCGAGCGTGGGTAGTCAGCACAGGGGCGGCCTGTGAGGGATGTCCCCACACTGATCCCACTGCCCCGCTCTCTCCCCACAGCTTTATATCAGTCCCTACACTGTGGGGAAGCCGGCTCGGGCTGTTAGCGCAGAGGTGGCCCGCGTGGGACATCCTTACACTGATCCCCCTGCCCCGCTCTCTCCCCACAGCCCTATATCAGTCCCCACACTATGGGCATAATATGCAGCTTTACATCAGGGGAATTTGGCCACCTGAAAGTGCCTTCTGACTCTCTCTGAGAGAAAACCTGTTTGACTCTCTCTGCTTGCAAAACCACATGACTTTCTCAGAACAGCAAGTTCTCTTCCAGACATAGTGGCTCCAACATGCTCTTTCATCTGTTGCCTTTTGCAAACAACAATCCATTAGTGAAGTCTCCTGAGCTCTCTTCAAAGGTGTAGCCGATATGTCCAGCATGGGGTAGAGCTCCAGTATTTCAAACAAGATCTGTTTTAAAGTGTTTGTATGTACCTACTTTAACAAACCTTTCCCAATTTATCTCCCAAAAACGTATCTATATACTCTATCACACTGTGGCTACCACGTAGAGAGTCCTTGAATGTTTGGACGCCTTTCACAGTTATCGATCTAGCAAAGATATGCATCTCATGTTGAGGCCTGTGCAAGCCCTAGTTTTGCATTTAATTCTGGCTGTAAATGACCACAAATTTGCTTTTACTGTAATTTTGCCCCATTTCACTTTTTACAGGAGATTCACATGCAAGACTTTCACAAAACTGACATTGTGTTCTTGTCATATTTAATAAAAGGTTATGGTTTATGGAAATGTATCTTGATTGCAAGGCAAGTCATAACTACTTAACAGAGTGCGTACTTTGGAGCAAATTCAATCAATCACTATGCTGGGTAGCACATATAGGTAGACTGGAGCTTCATATTCAGAAGGAATGCAGTAAACAATTATGTTAAACATCCCTGAGAAGCATGAAATCAGCAGAATGCAGGATTGGAGTACAGAGTTTAGTTGGAGTCGGAGTTAATGCTTGAGTACAGTGTTGTAAAATTATATGTGACCTTTCCAATAAAAGAAAGATGGTGAGGAAATGCTTTCAGTTGCTCTCATAACATTAGCGGAGACAGTTAAGCAGTGTGGAGGCAATATTTACTGATCTGCAAGTTGTCTGGGGGAATGTATTTGGATCAGGTCCCAAAAGACAGATTCTCTTGAATTTTGTGATGTTTAGGATTGATTCTAGACTCTGGGATCCAAGAGTTTTCTTTTTTGATTGTATATTCCAGAGGGTCATCATTTGATAGATTCTGGAAGAAAGTCAAGTGAGATAAGAGAGTCTAAAAATAAGACTGGTGCATGTAAATATAAAATTAAAAAAATATTTATACAAGTTAAAATCTATTGTCACAAGATGAAAATGATAATGTTCGTTTTGTAACGTCTCATACATTTTGGCATACAAGTCGAGGCATGAAACTCTCAAAATTCACTCAAAAATGGGGTTTGACATATGACAGATATACTTTTGAGACCCCACTGCCATTCCCCAATGCCATCCCCACTGCTCCCCGACTGACATAAACCACCCAGACATTCTACAAATTTAGAGCCCAAGGTCCCTTCTCCTACCCAGGTCACCGCTTCTGCCACATAGGCAGAAGTTGCCACTCCTGCTGGGAATATGAAATTGCCACTGCTGCCATGTGGGTCTGAGGTTCCTACTCCGGCTGAGAGAATGATGTTGCTGCTCCCACCCGGTAGGTCGAGGTTCCCACTCCCACTGGAAGGCTGGGGTTCCCACTCCTGTCTGGTAGGCCGAGGTTCCTGCTCCCGCCCGGTAGACCGAAGTTCCCGCTCCTGCCCGGTAGGCCGAGGTGCCTGCCCCTGCCCGGTAGGCCGAGGTGCCGGCCCCTGCCCGGTAGGTTGAGGTTCCCGCTCCTGCCCATTAGGCCGAGGTTCCCACTCCTGCCCAGTAGGCTGAGGTTGCCGTCCCTCCCTGGTAGGCTGAGGATTGTTTTTTTTTACTTGATTAATTTACAGCTTTGTTACTGGCGAATAGGGTGGTGTAATTTTGGGTTGTTGCTGGGGGGCCTGGACAGCCCGAAAATTGGGTGGGGGGGTTGACATATGTCAGATAAAAACCATTAAAATTAGGCTAAAAAGGGGGGTGTCATCGGATCTGCCAGTCAAGTGAGACACAGTACAGAAGTACAGAGTTATAGAGAGAGATCAGAAGATATCAAGAAAAGACAATATAATTTACCTATTACGAGGTTCATTCAGAAGGTCTGTTAGCAGCAGGAAAAAAAAGTCTTGAAATCTTTAGTGCTTGATCTCACACTGATGAAACATCTTCCAAGTTGGAAAGGGTTGAAGAGAGGATGGCCTGGATATGATGAATCTTTAAATAAAATGGCTGCATTTCCAAGGCAGTGGTAGTTTGAAATGGAGTTGATGGAGGGGAGCGGGATGTCACAGTACTCTACAGTTTCTTCTGGTCTTAGGCAGAACAGTTCTCGTACCATGTGGTTATGCACCCTGACCGAATGCTTTCAAAGCAGTGTATGGAGAAGTTGTTAGGCAGTGCAGGTGATGTGCCAAATTTCCTCTGAGGAAGTAGTGGCATTGGTACACTTTAATGACCATTACATTGATGTGGGGGGGGACCAGCCAGGACAAGTTACTCAAGATGTTTTATACCTCAGAAATTAGAGATGTGCACGAGACCCTCCACATCTCCAATGCGGATCAGGGACCTCTTCAGGAGGTTCATGACCAGTTCATTTATCTGCCTGATGTTAGGGGAAAGCTTGTCCGAGAACCAAACTACTTGTTCCCCTATTTCCGGCTTACATGGGTGATGTCATCAACAAATTCATCGATGGATTTGGAGTGGTGATTGGCCATGCCGTCATGAATGTGCATAGAGCATAGTAGGGAACTGCGTCCTCAATCTTTGGGGGGCTCTGGTGTTGAGTATGGTCAGGGAAATGTCCTTCATTGATTGTGTAGGTCATTGGGTCCAGTTGCAGAGAGAATGCTGAGGCCAAGATCATGGAGTTTAAAGATGAGTGTCTTTGATACTATTGTCGAAGGTGGAGATATATTCGATGAATAGATGAACTGGGAAAATAAATATACATTCGATTTGCAATTATTTATTCAAAAGTCAAAAGTAACATGGTTTGGATTTCAGATGTTTTCAGAATGCAGAAGTTCAGACCTGAATTTGGATTGTTCTTACTTATTCTGGACAGCTTCTTTCTCCCAGATGTTGCAGAGTCTAGACTTGATCCTCAATATTGCTGATTTCTTGACTGAGAGCCTCAATACTTGGCGAACAATGCCAATCTATTTCCCTGTGAACTTACTGATCGCCATATTTTGTCCATGCACGATTGGGAGGAGGGGGATGTGAAAAGAGCCCAAAAACAAATCCACAGTGGAACTGGTGTGCCAGATAATAGTTTGCATTCCTTTCCTGTTGCTGAGGCAAAGGGTTTCCCATAGTAATTAAACAGAAACTTATCATCAATGACGGGGAAAGTATAGGAAAATTATGTTCGCAGTTTAGTATTGAGCAGTTGAGTATTCAGGTGCTAAATTGCAATGGCAAAATGGTTCAACAGCCTGAAGTTAACAATGTACCTAATAGAAATAACTAAGATACCATATATTACCACTAAATTATATATGCTGTATAACAGGTCAGCACGGTTAGCAAAGGGCGTGGCACAGTTAGCATAGGGGACAGCATGTTAGCGCACTGCTGTTACTGAGCCAGTGACCTGGGTTCAGTATCTGGTGCTGTCTGCAAGGAGTTTGTACATTTTCCCCGTGTCTGTGTGGGCTTCCTCTGGGTGCTCCGGTTTCTTCCCACCCTTGAAAACATGGAGGGGCTGCAGGCTAATTGGGCAGAATGCGCTCGTATGTCCTAAAAAAAATCACATATATGATACATAATATAAAACCCTGAGAGAAATGGTCAGGGAATCAAAAACAAGAGGACGTGGTTTGAAGGTGAGATAAGTTTTTTTTTGTACAGAGACTTGCTGAGATCTAGTACAGGCTGCCAGACAAAGTGGTGGAATTGAATTGAATTACGTGTTTAATAGGCAGACACTTAAATCGGAAAGGAACAGAAGGACGATAGCAAATATCATTAGTGCCGATGGGCTGAAATGTGGTTCATCAGCTGCAAATGTCAGCGAATGGTCAAAAACTTCAAGGTCACAAGGCAGATTCACAGGAGCACAGTGGAAAGAAATGTCCTTGTGAGAAAACCTCATGGCTTAAAAATAAGGTGATGCCCATTTGAAGATAGAGATAGGATGAAATGTTCTTATTCAGTGCATTGCAAGCCTGGGATTCTCCTTCTGAAAGGGCAGAGTCTTAGGTGTTTTTAAGGCAGAAGTAGATAGGGGATGAAAACTTACCAGGGGAGGTGGAAATGCAGAGGTGAGTTTTTTTTAATTAAGCACTGTTTTAATGACAGTATTCAGCCAATTCTTTGTCAGTCCCATGTAACACATTAATCCACTTTCCATTGGAGATTGGTGAAAAGGGCTTTGATATTTTAGAGATTCCAGGTGCAGGTCAAAGAACAAGCTTCAGGTTGCCAAATAGCCACTTTTATTTTCTCCAAAATTATGGGTTTTTTCCTACAGTTTCATTCGCCTGGTCTCAGTCCTTTAAGTAGAGTTGAAGATTAAATCGGGTTATCCATGAATGACGGTGCAGCTTAAAAGGCCTACTTTTGATCCTTATTTGCATGATACCATGCTGTATTCACATTAAAGGCCTTTTAAGACAGCAAGGAGACCTGACCGAGGCAGATAGGATTATATTACAGAAGAGGATCTCTGATAAGCAATACTTACATTTAGTGAGGAGGGCAAGGAGGAGGTAATTAAATTGATATTGAGAGAATAAAGGCCTAGCCTATCCAATCTCCATTTTAAGTCAAACCCTCCAGTCCTGGCAACAGCCTGGTGAATCTGCTGTGAGCCTCTTTCCAACCTATTGCCGTCCTTTGTACAGCTGGGTGACCAGAACAGCACCCACTTCTGCAAGAGTGGTCTCACCACAAGGCAGAATCATCAGGTCCTAACTTTTGTTCTCAGTACCCCGCGTAATGAAAGGCAAACATGTCAAATGGCTTCTTCACCACCTTGTCCACCCAAGTCAAAGAACTATGCCCCATTCCCCCCACCCCAGGTCTCTGCTTTACAACACCCTCCAGAGTTCTGTCATTCACCATGCAAGTCTTACCATGGTTTGACTTAGCTGACAATATATTGCCACCAATTCAGTGGCTGAGAGAACAAAGAAAGTAAATTCAATTGGATTTTAAACTAGCAGGCAATGGTGGTGTTAATTATGGAAGAGAATAAAGGAGGGTGGAAGGATAAGAACATTCTCTCCAGCAACTTATTCTTCTCAATTAATGTCTTGATATTATCTCGACCTGAACTGTCAACTATTCCTTTCATCTCCACAGATGCTGTGACACCCACTAGGCTCCAAAAGTTTGTTTATGCTCGAGATTACAGCATCTGAGGTCTCATGTCTTTGTTATCATTCTCAATTATATAGTTCAGTCAGTTAATACCAGCATTCAGTGTTCACCATGATTCCATCACTAAGGCTTAGAGACTGTGTAACAACATATTCCAGAATAGACAGGGAGGGGGAAATATTTTGAAGTCATACCTACAATCAAGGCATTTATATTCAAGCCCCATTGTCAGCGCATGTGGTCTAATTTGCTTCAAGCATAATTTCTCACAATTACATCTACTCTATGGGCTTAACTGGAATTACAACCATTAACTCAATGAGCAAACTGTGAGGTTGATAGATTCTGTTCAGACATGTAATTAAAAGGATGCTTGAACTGTTCACCAGAATAAGGGACAACAAACATTAGCTAAAAGGAGAAATGAACCAAGGGGTTAAATTCTGAGGACAAATCCTGCATTTACTGGAGTATCTTAAAAGCAAAGAATGATCTAATTTAGATGGTCAAGATGATTAAAGAAGGGAAAAGGGGGAAAGGGAGAAGCAAATCCCTCCAATGGAGAAAACCAGGATGAGGGAACGTAATTGATCAGACCTTGCTCAATGTAACACAACACCTTGGTTCCTGACTCACCTGGCTCTCCCTCCTAAAACGGCAACCGTACCTACCTTTTTGATGAAGATCTGTAACTCCCATTTAAATGAATGGAGCTGTACTAAATATACCTACCATAGCTGATATAAAGTTACAAGATATGACACATCTCCAGCAACTCAGAGCAGGGAGTTGTGGAATGTGCCTAACTTCAATGCCCCATCATCACAGACATTGAATGCGTTGACAACAACAGGCTGCTGGATTTCAATGGTTATAAGCAGGATTCAACACTTAAGGATGAAGAAAACCTAGAACTCTATCCACCAGTTACTCTTAAATATGTTTGATAAAGTTTATTAGGAAAACTATTAAGGCCTCTGGAACTCTGGATGTGACGAAAGATGCAGATCAGGTTTAACCTAATTGAATGGTGTGAGACGCTGGAGGGGTTGAGTAGCCTATTCGGATTTCCTCAGCAGTGAAGAACTACTGGTAAATGTTTGTGATAATTTCTCTAAAGAAAGAGTGTTTAGAATGTAAATGTTATGCCCATTGGTTATTACCCATAGGCAGAGATTGAGCAGTGATGTCAGGCATGCCAATGAGGACCATTCCTATTCAAGGACAAGAGCAACATCAAGCATCTCACATTTGGGAAGCTCCTATTGTTAAGTTTGTGCTTAAATGTGTTCTGTTACGAAGCCACGTCAAGATGGCAGGTTAGAAGGTAAAATGGGCCTGGCAACTATACCTCATCAGGCTCCAGCTCTGTTAGTCATATCATGTGGTTACAAGATAAGCATCAGCCAGAAGTGTGTGTCAGGGAGAGGAAATAAGTTGCTTGTCACCCGTGATCCCAACGGCTTCCTGGAATAAATCTTATGGAGGGACATGTGCTTTAGGTCAATGGGGTTCATTTGCAGGCTGATGTGCTCAGCCTCAAAGCTGTTTGAGATTATTATCTAGGATTGCATCTCTCTGCTTACCTCCAATTTTTGGTGTGGGCCAAATCTTGAGCACCAAGTTTGGCGTGATATTCGACGGAGTAGTAAGGAAACCCTGCACTTTTGGTGGTGGTGCCTTCAGAAGTGACAAAATAAAAGTCTGCTATCTTAAGCTGCAGGAGAGGCGTCTCGGAGTGCACTCCAGCTCCTGTCAGCACAGGACGTCAGGGCAGGGGCGGACGGTGCGGGATGTTGGGGCAGGGGCAGTGGGAAGGGGGGCTGTCAGGCAGTGGGGAGGGGGCTGTCAGGCGCGGGGGGCTGTCAGGCATGGGAGGCTGTCAGGCACGGGGATTTGGGCTTTCAAGCGGCTGCATTCAGGTGCCTCGGGGGACTGCACAGATGTGGAGATTATACCTCCCAGAGGAGGGTTGGTGAGTACTCCTCTGTGCCGCATCAGGTGGCCTGCCGACAGCCATATTCGGGTAGAATATGCGACTTTACATCGGGGTATTATGACCACCTGAAAGAGGCTTTAGGTGGACTAAGATCTTTTGGCCTTCTTTTAAAAAGCAACAAAACTTGAATATTATTTTCCATCTGCTTTTTTTCTGTAGACCAGTGGTTCTCAATTTTTTTTATTTTCACTCACATACCACTTTAACTATTCCCTATGCCATATGTGCTCAGTGATTAGTAAGGGATTGCTTAGGGTGGTATGTGGGTGGAAAGAAAAAGTTTGAAAACCACTGTTTTAATCAGCCCTAATTGATTTGTTATGTGAATGGTTTCATGACTCCAAAGGAAATGGGACAATGACAATTTTTCTCAAGCAAAATATTTCAGTAACAATTGGGTCTAGAGCAGTGATTCTCAACCTTCCCTTCCCACTCACATACCACCTTAAGCAATCCCTTACTAATCACAGAGCACCGATGGCATAGGGAATACTTAGAGTAGGATGTGAGTGGAAAGAAAAGGATTGAGAACCACTGGTGCAGACAACTCATTTGCACATTTCCTTTTTCAGTATTGCAGTTCAAAGGTCTTTAATCAACTCTAAAACACTTTAGTAAGTCATAAAAGATGACAAGTATATATTTTTTCTCTTTACTTATTTTTTTTGTTCAATGGAAGATCAAATTTGACTACAGATTTAGATCTGTAAATGTTGCTTAAGGATTAATTATAGTTAAAAATCATCCACAGATATGGCCTTTGTGAAAAATGGGCATAAATTTTACATTTTTTCTATCATTGCGAAATTCTAAGGTGTCTTAATTAAAGAAATATCATAGGAACTAAACTCAGGTGGGTATGTATTAAAAAAAAAGTTATCCTTACATTATATTCAGCATAAAAACAAATATTTCATGATTTCACCATGAAAGCTTTACATGGCCTGATTTACAAAGCTAAATAAAGATTTATTAATGAGGTCAGGTCTCAACATTGGCTGCCCCACAAAATTGCTATTATTATGTCAGATATTGCAGAACAAAAGAGAAGAATAGTTCCCCATCTTGTCCACATTAATTATTTTCCTCATAGCTAAAGGCTTCATTGTATTAATACCGTGATTATGAGAGAGCCTTACATTTTATTTATTGTTTCAACATACGTGTCAAAACAAATATGCTAATAGACAATGAGGAGATACATTATGTAAAGCATTATGAGAGTTAATTTCAATACCTGGGCTGTAATGTAAGTTGTCAGGCTAGCAGAGAATGTGACTGATTTGGATCTGATTGGTCCATTTCATCTTTCATTTGTCCAGGCAGACAAGCTGATGTATTTTCCTTTGTTCTGGTCAAAAATCAGAGATTCCTTGTAATTGAAATTATTACATTCCTTCAAATTCATATGTCAATAGGCTTGCGTTTAAATCTAACTTCAAAATGAATGGAATGCTAACCCGTAATAGTTACTTCTAAAATCCATAGCTTTTACTTAAGGAATATTATGTTCAGCTTTCACATGAATTATTCGGATGTGTATTTAGAAATCAGTATAACAAGCACAGTGTTTCATCAAGAGCTGAAGCAAAATATTTGAAGCCCAAAACAAAAACAGGAAACATCAGAGGAGGAAGAAAAAGTCAAGAACCCTTCATCAGAATTGGAAAAACAAGAAAACAAGTCTGTTTTATGTTTCAGAGAGGGATGCCTGTGATAAGGTAGAGAGCAGCGTTATCAAGGAGAGTTAAAGACGAAAAGGAAAAATGGAACAATTTGAAACAGTAGGTTTCCCCATAGATGGAGGGGAAAAGGTTTACCTAAAATCATGAAATTCAGTATTAAGTCCCTGAGGCATCAACATACCCAGACCTGATGAACTGGTGCTTTTTCTCATGTTTACATCAGGCATCATTAGAAAACAAAGGCTGAGAGGTCAAGAAGTTGAGGGGTGGAGGGCCAGAGGTATAGAATATTAATTTTAAAGACGACTCATCTGGGATAAGGCAAATGATTGACCCTTGCAGTCTTTGGCATCTGATATTCCCCAACAACATCCAAGCTCAGCTCAAAGAAGAGACCACTTTTTCTCCTTGCTGCAGACATCGCAGACGTCAGGATGTAATATTGATTTTAACAATTTCAAAGTATGTTTGTTTCTTTCCTCACAGATGTGTCTGTAATTTCCTGTTTCAATTTGTTTCATTTTTTCTTTCCTGCTGCCAACTGATAGTCTTTAGTTCCTGAAGCTTCGTACACAGTTGTTTTCTCACTTTTTCAGTTCTGAAGTTTCTTGACTCAAAGTATTGACTATCTTTGTCTCTCTGCAGATGTTGCCTGACCACTGAGCATTTCCAGCATTTTCTCTTTTTGCCTCCACTTATGAGATCACCATTGTGGCACCAGGTATCTCCTTCAACGTTTGTCAGCTCTTGAACTGTACTCTCGGAATACAGAAGGATAAGGTGTCGGTCCTCATAGAGGCATTTCGAATGCTGGAAGGTCTTTACAGAGTAGATGTGGCAAGGATCTTTCCCATGGTAAAGGAGTCTAGGACAAGAGGGCACAACATCAGGATAAAAGGGCATCAATTTAAAACAGTAACTGCACTTCCTGAGAAGACTGAAGCAGGCAGGGCTACAGGCCTCCATCAACGGAAAGATTTCTCTTATCAGTGTCATGAATCTGTGGAACTTGTTGCCAGAGGCAGCTGTGGGAAGTGAGATCATTGGGTATATTTAAGGCCGAGATTGACAGGTATTTGATTAATCAGGCGTCAAGTATTATGGAGAGAAAGCCTGGGAGTGAGGATGAGTGTGAGAATGGATCAGCTCATTATTACAATGGCGGAGCAGACATGATGGGCCAATGGGCCTACTCCTGCTCCAAAATCTTGTGAATGTAAAGAGATACTCATACTTCAGCAATAGTCATTTTTTTTCTGTAGTGCGTGGGGCTTTGCTTGATGTCAGCAGCAAGCTTCCTCACTGTTTCTTTAACTTTAGCTAACTTTGATTATGCATTCAAAATCATTAACATTCCTGGTAATAGTTTATCAAGTCACCCACTCATGAAATTACACTAATTTGGCAGAGAACAGAAAGTACGAATTTTGTGTGCATCCTATACCAGATCAAGTGAAAAAAGGGTCATTATATATCGGAACACATCATTGACTCCGTAAAAGAAGGGGGACAGGAAAAGATTTGTAATGGAGTCATTGGATACTAGAAATGAGAAACATAAATGTAGTTCTTTGAAATGCTTCATCACCATATAATAGTGGGCTAATAACAAGCTAACTAAATGAAGTAAGTGATACAAAATACTCCTGGCATTTTTGCAATATTTGAGTCAGGGAAGTAGTACACCTGCTGTTTTGTCTTTAGTAGTTTTCACATTTTAATGCGAGTGTCTGAAAAAAAAGGTAAAGATTCCATTATTGTCATGTAATACTACATTTAGAATGTAACATTCTTTAACGTTACCTACAGTAAGGAAGACAGAGAGTCACCACAGAAATGAGGCCCCAGCGAGGAATGGAAACATCAGCAAGCAAAAGGAAAATACCTATCCAGTAAGTTGATAGAAAGTCATATGGATGTATCTGAAATTTAAAACTTGACTTAATAGAATATGTAACACAAGATTGGTAGTTTAATGGACAGGGACAAAGGTCAGCTAAGATTTCAATAGGATCTAAGTTAACTGGGAAAGTGGACCAAGTAATAGCAGATGGAAGTTAACTCAAACAAGTGTAAGATATTGACTTTGGAAGGTAAAAGCAGAGCACGACTTAAACAGTGAATGGTCGGGCCCCTGGGGAGTTTTGTCAAACAAAGAAAATTGGGAGTACAGGTATACCCCACTTTATGAAAGTATAGTGTTGCTATGAAACCTTTCATAAGCATGTTGGCTACTCTTGAAGGCTATTTTCGGTATATTTCAAATTTCTTTTGGATAGCAAACACAAGTTTCTTTGTAAAAGCGAATGAGTGTAAAGTGAGTATTCGTAAAGTGGGGTACATAGTTCCATGAAAGTGATAGCACAGGTAGACAGGGTGGTAGAAGGTGTTTGGCATGCTTGCCTTCATTGGTTGGGACACTGGGTACAGGAGCAGGGACATCATTCTACAACTGTACAAAATGTTTTTGAGGCTGCACTTGGAGTTTAAGGCTCAATTATATTTTTCCGTCATAGTATTAGAACAATGTCATTAATCTGAAAAGGTACAGAGAACATTCACAAGAATGTTAACTTAACTGGGCGGCTGGAAATATAAGGAGAGGCTGAATAGTCTGGATCGGCTGGCACTTTTCTCCTGGAGAGTCATAGGCAGATCTTACAGAGATTTATAAAATTATGAAGGGCATAGATAAGATAAACAGTCATAATCTTTTCCCAAGGTAGGAGAAACTAAAATTGAAAGGCAGAGATTTAAGGTGAGCGTGGAAAGACTTCAAATAAACCTAAAGGGACTCTTTTTTTGTATAGAGGGTGGTGCGTATTTTGGGGAATCTGCTGGGGAAGTTGTAGAGGTGGGTACAACTGTAATATTTTAAAGACATTTAGACAAGTGAATGGATAGGAAAGGTTTCAAGGGATATGTGTTGAATCCAGGTAAATGGGACTAGCTTGATATGATAATGGTCAGCATGAACAAGTTGGGCCAAATGACGTTTTTTCTGTGCTGTAACACAGACAAACAAATCTAATGCTTGATTTTATGCAAAACTACAGCGAAACATTGCAAAGTATTTTGCACAGTATGCTTTGATATCCAGTGATTAATCAGTAGACAGATCTCCATTAGTCATTAATTTGTGTGAGCTGAGGAAGGAAAATTTATGAGGAGACAAAACTCCCCAATGTGAGCTGTCTTTATCACCCAATTCCAGAGGCAAATTGGAGCTGAAGTTTAACATATTGTTTGAACACTGGTATTTCTATTGAGATTAGAATCCCTTATTACTGCACAGATCCTGCCACCTCATGCAATGCCATGGTCTCCTGCACTCCCATAATCTCTATAGTTGCCTGGCCTCCTCTCCACTGCAGCAGAGCTCCAGGCATTCAAATCACTCTTTTTGGCACCTAGTTCCAAACCACAGATGCAGTTATGAAGCTGTTAACACTCAAGACCCTTCAGGAGTCCTGCTTGCCATCAGTACCTCAATAATCTTGGTCCCAATACCTGGTTTCCACAAGCCAGTCACCAGCAGCCCACAATCTGGTGTGTTCCTTGGCCACTGTGCACTTTGCTGGTCCTTTGCGATGGCCTCCTATTTTGTTGGGCCATTCCCTAGGGTTCTCTTTCTCAGTGGGTGCTGTTCTCCCTGTCCCAATCCTCTTCTTCCCTGGAGCCTGCATCCCTTATGGTCTGGGTTGCAAAGTTATTGTCTGGGTGCTGCCATCTTGGGCACGGACCTCCATGGATATGAACTCCTCTGTAAATATTAGCCCTCATTGAAGAGAAAGCAGGGTTCACGTTTTGTAAGTAGGAAAATTTTATTTGGTTTCCTCCTATTCTTTGTCTTGCTGTCAAGAAGAGTTTATCCTAATATCCCATCTTAAACTTTGTAAGATGTGCTATTCTCTTTGGCTTGGCTTCGCGGACGAAGATAAGGACTAAAACACATTACTTTTAGTATTCATCATATTAAGACCACCAGTTGCAATAAACCTAAATTAGATCCAACACTCATGACTTAAAAAAAACAATTTTGGGATTACAAAATTGGAGCTATCAGTACAAAGATTAATATTTTGACTAAGGACACTTGGGGCAAAAAAAAATACAGAAAGTGAATGTGGATCAACCAAATCACCTGGTCCTGCACCTCTTCTCAATGACTGATGACCAGGTTACAGTGGAGCCGGAGACAAAGTGAACACTGATTTCCTCTGCAAATGGCCATTTCAGGACTGCTCTTTAAAACTGGATATATCTTCTGAAAAATATGTTTAAAAATTCAAAGCACGGCAATAATGTAGGGATTTTGTGCATTGTCAGCTGAAAACACATACCGTCATTGAGAAAGCTGACACTGTAATTTAGTTACTAGTTAATTATATGGCCTGAAAGCTACCTTATTCTGGACGTACATTCATAAAATAACTTATTACAGCAAGGGTCTTCTGGGTAATTTAAATGTTGAATAACTTCTAGTCAAGTAATTATAGTGAATATCACATCCACAACTCCTCTGAAATCTGAATGGAGAAGAGGGAAATGTGAATATATACCATAATCCTGCTTTTTATAGCCGTTAGGAAAGTACTCTTGAGAGAAAGGATGAAAATTATTGCAAAATCAGCAGATAAAATTGAACTTTTCAAAACTCACTTAGTTTTATTTTCTCACATTCAACTCAATTTGCTAATTTTATATTTGAATATTTGAACATGTTCATTTAAAAAAAATAAAGGGCATTGTATTGATGTCAGTGGTATAGATGTGGTCAGATAAACAGAGTGGGGAAGGAGGAGTTGACACATTTACCTTCATCTATCAGGACACTGAGTGGGCATCATGTTACAACCATTCAAGATGTTGATGAGACCAGAACTTTGTGGGCAGTTTGGGTCACCCAGCTTTGGGAAAGGTTTCATTAAGTTGGAACAAGAGACTGGATAGACTGGAGTGAAGATGGTTGAGAAGTGACCTTATATATAGAGGTATATTATGGAGTTTCATCATTTTCCTAGAATAGGGGAGTGTTACCCCAAAACCCAGCAGCAATAGATATTCACTAAGAAAAATGGTTACTTAAACAAAAGTTGCTTTTAATTATCTTTAAACATGAAAACAGGTTCAAACTTTAACTTATCACTATTATCTTAACTAACCTAACTTAATCCCCTTTTAATTCTACATGCACATGTATGTAATGTGTATGTAAGTTCAGAAAAGTTATTTGATTCACAATACAATCTCACTTCTCATTCCTCCATGTCCACTGGTTGCACAGAATTTAACAGAAGTTCACCAGGCTTTGGTGCTAGAAAGGTAAATGGTTACCACTCTGGAAGGTTCTTATCAGTTTTCAGAGAGAGATTTGTTGTTCGCTGGACATCCACAACTGATTCCTTGTAACTAGCCACTTCAGTGTCTTGCCAAAGAAACTTGCCCCATCAGGGTTTTCCAGATGATAACCTCTTTCTTTCAAGTCACCAGAGAGTTCCTTTTTGTTTCTCATTTCAAGGGAAACATTAGGCAGCTAGTCCTCTCCTCTTGCATGAACCACAAGGGTTTGACCAGGCTGAACTAAACAGTCACAATCCATCTTCCAAATGGGGTTTTCCACAAGCTTGCCAGCTTGTCCTGTTCCAGTCCCAGACTGTAAAACTACAAAATTGAATTCTCTCTCACTCTCTCTCTCTCTCAGAGAAAAAGCCTGTTTTTCTCTCTTGCTGCTGGCAAAACCACATGACCCTCTTAGAACAGCAAGTTCTACCCCAGATAGCCTGCGGGTCCGATTAATTCTTTCATCTGTTGCTTTTTTGTAAACACCAATCCATTAGTGAATTCTCATGGGCACTCTCTAAAGTTTTTGCAAAGGCTCTTGGTGCCACCCTGTCCAGCAGGAACAGAGCTTCATATTTTAAATAAGATCTGTTTTAAAGTGTTTATATGTGACCTGAACTAAAAAAAAACCTGCCCCAATTTATCTCGCAAAAACATATTTATATACAAACATATCATAATCGGTCACAGGAGTCTGTCTTTCAGATGATAGGGGAAAGATTTAAAAGGGAACTGAGAGACGACTTTTTCACAAGATGGTGGGAGGTATGTGGAACAAGTTGCCAGAATAAATGGTAGAAGTGAGTATATCTATAATGTTTAAAAGACATTTTGGCAGATAGATACATGGATAGGAAAGGATAGAAAATGCAGACAAATGGGATTAGGTTATGAGGACAGCTTGGTTAGTATGGAGAATTTGGGCTGAAGTCCTGTTACTATGTTGTAAAACTCTATGATTCCATGTACAGTGACTATGCTATTAGTCATCACTAGATAGCTGAGCTGAGTTCCATTAAAAAAAAGAACTAAGCCTTTTTTAAAAATACTGACTTTCCAAGTTCACATTCATTATTTTGTCTCATGGTTATTGATGTTTTCTACCCTAATTTTATGAATGAAATGTGTCAGTAAACTTAAATCCAATTTAAGAGAGTTAGTCTTGCCACGCCTGTTGAATTGAAAGAAAACTGGTCACATACTTCTGAAGTGGCTTATTATCCTCTCAATAATTTTAGTTAATAAACATTTCAAATTTAAACTTTAAATCTTATTTACGACACAGTAGAAGCTCATTCTGGCCATTTAAACCTGTATTGTCCAATTAGACTCAATTAACTTCAACCCCAAATGTTTTGGAGGGTGGGAGAAAACCAGAGCACCTGGGGAAAACCCACATAGACATGGGGACAACATAGAAACTCCTTATAGACAGTGCCAGATATATACCCGGGTCGTTGGTGCTGTAATTGCATCATGCTGACTGCTACATTAACCATGCTGCCCATGTCATTTGGATGGGGAATCTATTGAAATTTGAGGAAGATGACGATTTACCTGCAAAGTTCAATCTCCCAACCAATAATTAGAAAATTCCATGTTCTTTAGGTTCAGCCACTGTTATTCATCATGTACTTTCATATCTTCTGCTCATAGATTTATCAATTACCACTTCTATCCCACATTTTATGTCATATACTTGGGAAAAACCCATTTTACATTAACTTGCACAGTTTAATCAGTCAAATTTAACCAAATATTATAATTTAAAAGATGTACGAGGTTGATCGATCACCTGAGCGTAATTGAGTGGTGCAGACTTGTGAATCGGAGAGACCTGTTATCGTGCTGTATCTCTAAATTAATTTTTTTTAAATAATAATTAAATAATGTGAGGAAAAGAAGAATCCTAGATACAGACATGAACTGAAAAACTCCCAAGAGTACAGTATTCCACAATTTGGATACACGTAATTCATCTGAAAGCTGTTTCTCGCTCCAGTGGACCATTTTAGTTATGTTAGTTCCAACTGAAATAGTGTAGTCTGCACTTTTATAGAGTTTACATTTTCTCAGCATTGGACGCACACCTGGTCATCTGAATCATTGTTCAATATAAATTGCAAATATTCTTGACTGAAATAGGAGTGCAAAGGTTTAGAGAGTATCTACCATCAAGCAGTCACAAGGAAACATGGAGCATAAGCTGTGTTATTTTTTATATAGTTCTATTCAAAAGGACATCCCTCTGACTTCAGGTCACCATTCAAGTAACTTCAGTTAAAAAAATGACTGCAGGAGGTCCTCACAATATGAATATGCTCAATCTATCAGGAGTTAATTGGTGCAATATGCAACAATGGATTAATCATTCGACAGGTGCCATGGTGGTTATTCCACCAATTGACATTTTGAATGGAAATTTCAAGTTAGGCATTGCAGGTCACTCAGAGAGGTTCTGGGTGCATAGATATGAATCAGAATATATTGTCATGAACATGTCACGAAGTTCGTTGTTTTGTGACAGCATTACAGATAATAAAAATTTATTTTTCAAAAATAAATTAGTGTAATTTAAACCTGGGAATTATAGGCCCGTGAGTCTGACATCTGTGGTGGGTAAGTTGATGGAAAGTGTTCTGAGAGATGGTATTTACAAATATTTGGAGGTACAGGGATTGATAGGGAGTAATCAGCATGGTTTTGTCAGGGGTAGATCATGCTTGACAAACCTGATTGAGTTTTTCGAGGGGGGGTTACAAAAAAGGTTGATGAAGGGAAAGCTATGGACGTTGTCTATTTAGACTTTAGTAAAGCTTTTGACAAAGTTCCCCACAGGAGGTTAGGAAAAAAGGTGGAGGCATTAGGTATAAATAAGGAGGCAGTGAAAGGGATTCAGCAATGGTTGGATGGGAGGTGTCAGAGAGTAGTGGTAGAAAATTGTTTGTCCAACTGGAGGCCGGTGACTAGTGGAGTTCCTCAGGGATCGGTCCTGGGTCCACTATTGTTTGTTATATATATTAACGATCTGGAAGTAGGGGTGGAGAATTGGATAAGGAAGTTTGCGAATGATACAAAGATTGGTGGTGTTGTGGACAGTGAGGAAGATTACCGTAGATTAAAAGGTGATTTAGGAAGGCTGGAAGTGTGGGCTGAGAAATTGCTGATGGAATTTAATACAGATAAGAGTGAGGTGTTACATTTTGGAAAGGCAAATCTAAATAGGTCATATGCATTAAATGGTAGGCTATTGAGATGTGCAGAGCAACAAAGGGATTTAGGAGTGATGGCAAATAGTACCCTCAAGCCTGATACTCAGGTAGATGGTGTGGTGAAGAAGGCATTTGGAATGTTGGCCTTCATAAATCGGAGTATTGAATTCAAGAGTAGGGAGGTAATGATGAAATTGTACAAGGCATTGGTGAGGCCAAATTTGGAGTACTGTGTACAGTTTTGGTCACCAAATTATAGGAAAGATATAAACAAAATAGTGAGAGTACAGAGAAGGTTCACAAGAATGTTGACAGGATTTCAAGGATTGAGTTACAGGGAAAGGTTGTGCAGACTAGGGCTTTTTTCTCTGGAGCGTAGAAGATTGAGGGGGGAACGGTAGAGGTGTTTAAGATTTTAAAGGGGATAGAGAGTAAATGTGGATAGGCTTTTTCAATTAAGAGTGGGGGAGATTCAAACTAGAGGGCATGGTTTAAGATTGAAGGGGGAAAATTATAAGGTGAACATGAGGGGAAATTTCTTTACACAAAGGGTGGTCGGGATGTGGAATGAGCTTCTGGCAGATGTGGTTGAGGCGGGATCATTGGTTACATTTAAGGAAAGACTGGATAGTTACATGGAGAGGAGAGGACTGGAGGGGTATGGACCGGGCGCTGGTCAGTGGGACTAGGAGGGCGGGAATTTGTTACGGCATGGATTAGTAGGGCCGAACTGGCCTGTTCTGTGCTGTAAGTGGTTATATGGTTATATGGTTATATGGTAAAAAGAAGCAAAAGTGAATTAGTGTCAGTGGTTCACTGTCCATTTGGAAATATGATGGCAGAGGGGAAGAAATTGTTTTTATACTGTTGGGTGTTCACCTTCAGGCTCCTGTATCTCCTTTCTGATGATAGCAGTGTGAAAAAGGCATGACCTAGGTGGTATGGGTCCATGAGGAGAGAGACTGCTTTCTTAAGACACTGCATCTTGTAGATGTCCTTAATGGAGCGAACTGGCGCCCATGGTGGTGCTGACCGAGTTCACAGTTCTCTGTAGTATTTTTCTTTCCTATGCATTGTCCTCCACACCATACAGTGATGCAATCAGTCAGAATGCTCTCCATAGTGCATCTGTAGAAATTTGGATGTGTCTTTGGTGACATACCAAACCTCCTCAAACTCTTCACAAAGTATAGCCACTGGTAATCCTTCTTCTTGAACATTGACCCCATCTAAAAGAAGTGCTCACTGATACACAATCCTGCCTGGATCACTGCATTAAATAATGCTTTCATAGGCTCAGGTTTGCAAAGGCTTGTTGCTATTGAGAGATGAGATGTTCTGCAGGGCATCCTATCCAGACAAATCTCGGAAGATAGAGAATGTAGAATTCTCTGCCCTGGAGGACAGGGAGGAAAATTGAACTCTGAATAGACTTAGTTTCCCATTTTTGCTTCAAACAATCTGTTAGCTTTATGTCTGCATCCTAATATGTCCAGGAAAGTGTCAAATCAGTGTTGTGCATAATTATGGCTGTTACGCAATTGTTTTTGGCAAGCAAGAGAGTACATCTGTCTATTTGATAAGTAAAACAAGGCACGCCATTAAATCATAACTAAATCAGTCTGTAGCATTCATAAAACGGTACAGTATGATCCATTTTCTGGAGAATGGCACATCTCAGGTATGAAATTAAAGCTAACCTGGTTTCAAATGTGTTTGGAATACATCTCACACATCTAGCTATACCACTTTTTAACTTCAGAATTCAATCTCCACTTTCTTTGAAGCAACTAACTAACATTTGTATCATAGATTGTATTATTTAAGTGATGGTTAAATAGCAAATGGCCCCACTGATCTCTGAACCAGAATTTCTCAGCTAACCTTCCTAATCAGATTATAATTTTATCTTCCTATTCAATGATAAATTTTAATGCACATCAGCTTTTTAAATTAGACATACAGCACTGTAACAGGCCAATTCAGCCCTTCGAGTCCGTGCTGTCCAAATGGCACCCCATTAACCTACAGCCCCATACGTCTTTGAAGGGTGGAAGGAAACCGGAGACCCCAGAGAAAACCTACATTGACACAGGGAGAAAGTGCAAACAGCTTACAGACAGCACGGGATTCGAACCCAGGACTGGTCCCGATCAGTGATGCTCTAAGGCGTTGCACGAACCGCTACGCCAACTTTTTCAAAAAATTTTGACATCTTTGATCACTGGGTCATAATTTCTCCATCATTAACAGAAAATTGCATGGTCCATTAATAGTGAAAAATAAGAAGTTATTCCTTACCCTGGTGAGTTAATGGTTAAAAACAAAGACATGCTATAACTAGACCGGGTCACATATTAAAGGGCAGGGATCAGTGCTGTCCTGTCAGTCAGTTTTTGTGCCAGTTCTGCAGTTTTGATTTGAAAACACCCTTTTCCTCCCACCAGACTCCTGAAAAAGGAACTTGTTAGGGGAAGAGATTGCCAGACAGACAAAAGAAAGAAGATTCAAGGTTATTTTATTGTCAATATAATAAAACAAAAAATCTGATATTATTCAAAATGTCCTTTAGCCTCCCATAAGGCAGACAAAGACATGAGTATAGAGAATGAGTTACTGAACTCTTTCTTTGTACCCCTTCTCCCACTAGCATTATCAAGGTTGAATAAAGTGAATTGCTGTACCCTTAATTGGTTCTGCTGTTTATTTAATTACAGTGAGGACTGACTTTTTCTCCTTCTTAAGCAGGGGATGGCCTCCCTGTTTTCTAGTATCCTGTGCAAGTCCTCTGCATCCTCGAGTCTGCAACCCTTCATGGCCGCTGCCAATCAGACCCCATGGTGCAGGATTTTAAAACAGGTCACAATCAGCTCCATTTTACAGGGCACTTAAAGCCTACAAAGCCGATGGCAGTCGGACTGGGCGGTGGAACCCTGTGGGGAAGTACTGTGTCTTCTCATCCCACTCTCCACGGTTCCACATCTGCCGCAGCGTTGCGATTTTATTTTTCAAAGCTTCTTTGAAGATGTGCAATAAAGCACACCCCGTCCCACCATTGGCGGAAGAGTTTGCAGTTCTCATATTGGCCTCACTAACCATCTCAAAGCACATAAAACCAAAGTGGTAATGCCCAAAGTCTGCCTAAGCAGAAGGAAAGAGGCAAGTGAAAGTAAATCACAGCCAGATGAAAGTAAATGTTATGAAGGAGAAAAGCAGTAAACGGAAGAAAGATTGAAAAAGTAACTGTGCCATTAAATTTATTTTCTCCTTGCATTCAGGCAGAAAATATTTAATTTTTAATGTTAATTTAATGATACAACACCATCGGAGTCAATACCAGTCATCAAAACCTGTGCCACCCAATTAACCTGTATGTTTTTGAAACCAAGGCACCAGGGAAACACACACATCACGGGAAGAAAGTACAAACTCTTTGCGGTCAGTGCCAGATTCAAATCCGAATCACTAGTGCTGTAATAGAGTTGCACTAACTGCTACTCTATCTGGGATGTCCATTGACTCCAATTCCTTCTTTGAAATAATTACTCCCAGATTCTTTACATAGCAAAATGTTACACCTGTGAGGAAATCTGTGAACAGAGCAATGATAAGAAGAATGCAACTCAAAAGGACCACCAAAGATGGAGACAACCATATAACCATTTACGGGGCGGAAACAGGCCATGTCAGCCTTTCGAGTCCGCAACGGTTCACTAGAACAACTCCACTAGATCAAACCTCCCGCTCACCGCCAATAACCCTCCAACCCCCTCACCTCCAGGTACACATCCAACTTTCTCTTAAATGACAGAACCTTTAAAACAACATCCAGAAGTAATTTTACTGCCATCAGCACATGTTATTATTGCTTGAGATAAAAAGATCTGTGGGTTTGGAGGCTTTGTGAACTACTGCAATGGTGTGATGGTAAAGTGAGAACACGTTAAGGCCTTGTTCTGTATTTTATCAACAGTGCATTATTAATGAATTCAGGATCAACCTTAAGGGAATCAGTTTCAACCTATGGAATGTGCTCAGAGCAATACAGAGTTTGGGTTTAAACTTTGCATTTCTGTAAACTTCTTAAGTTGTTTATTTCCTGACCAGTCGGGTTAAGATGACTCAACTTCCATCTAGTTTTGTTTTTAAAGGGGGGGGCTTAGGAGAACTTGGCTTGATCGGTTCTGATATTGCCTGTCCTGCGTGTAAGAGAAATGGAGACTGAACATGATAAAGTTATCTGCAGACTCAGTGATATGCTAAGAGTTGATATGGTTGGGTTCAGGATTATTATCAATGGAGGGTGAGGTCTGCAGCAGACAATATGATGGCATCGACAGGAGGTGGGTGCCGAAGACAGGAGCAAATGGTGGTACCCAGTCCAAAATTTTATTTTGCGTTTGTTAGGCAACTGATAGGCTCTGTCAATAACCACAGAGCCATAGGCTGCAGGAAAAATAGGTTTTAATGCACACAAGACTTTGGCTGGCCCGGATCCAGGCACAGGACTGCTGGAAAGGGGGAGGTAACGTGACCTTTATGGCCAGGGCAAATTGGAAGAGACTTAAGGGATGAGTCATTAGTGGGTGGCCCAGCCTCATAAATACAGTAACTGGTAGGGGCTATACAATGGACGAAGACATATCAGTATAGCAACATTGTACTCTGACACACTATCTTGTGATTATTCCACTATATTTCCTCATTAGTCTCTCTACTTACTTCCCTTCCAGTAGCATACTAGAAATTCAAAGTTGGCTTTCCAGCCTTCACCCTCAATATCTGTTAAGGAGGTTGTCCTGTGAAATTCAGAAGTATCAGAAATCTTAGCTGGGATAAACAGAAAAAAAATGGTTTTCACAGCTAACCTGATCTCAGAATTCCATCTCTCCCAGCCACATTGAATTCAGCAACTGAACTGAATATCAATGGTGAACAGAAAGTGATTATGTGCATATCAACAAGTTTAAACCCTCTTGCCGTGAAGGATTTAATGTTCTAGAGGCCTTTCACCTATCTTACAAGACATGCAACTGGACAGTGGTGATATTTCTAGTAGTGGACAAGTTTAGGACCTCAGAATTAAACAGAGATGCTTTCCTCAGCCAGAGGGTGGTGAATGTGTAGAACTCGTACCACAGATAGCTGTGGAGGCCAAGTCATTGGATATATTTAAAGTAGGCATTGACTATGAAAGGCCATCGAAAGTTAGGTTAGAAGGAAGGACAATGGGGATGAAAGGAAGAACAGTCAAAATTTGAATGGTGGAGAAGGCTTGATGGGCCAAATGGACTAATTCTGCTCCCGCGTACAACGAATCTTTCTCTGAAATCCGACAAGAACCTTCCTGAGCAGTAACCATTTATCTCTCAAGCCCCAAAGCCTGGTGAACTTTATAAAGGTTAAATTCTGTGGACCGTTTAAAAATTGCTTGCAACCAGTGAACTTGAAGGAATGAGAAGCGAGATTGGACTGTGAATCCAAGAACTTTTCTGAACTTACACACACATTACAAACACGTGTGCTTTTAATTAGAAGGGGGTTAAGTTAGGTTAAGTAAGTTAATAGTGATAAGTTAAAGTTTGAGGCTATTTTCATGTTTAAAGGTAACCATTTGTCTTGGTGAATATCTATTGCTGCTGGGTTTTGGGGTCCTCTAGGCTTGTAACAAGACAAAGAGCTCATGAAGAAAACCTGCTGTTCTGTTAAGATGCAGAACTGGCCAGCAGCAATATTTCCTGCAGAGGGGAAAAAGCTGATTATGATATTCCTGAAAAAAGGGGAATATAAGTGGCTTTAAAATAAGTAAGGCCACTTTCCAACTGCTCTTTTGAAAATAAAGAGTGTAGCCTCATTGAGGAAGAAAACTCAATACGGAAACTTGACCTCCTGGAAAGACTCGACTTGTATTATCCCATTCACAGGAGATACAACATAAGTGGCTTTTAAAAAAGTAAGGCCACTTCTGATTTGTGCCCAGAAATTGGTCACTCCTGTTTGAAGAATATCTCAATGAAAGATAGCTCATCAAGAGAATTGGGAGTTGAAAGAAATCTGAAAATATAATGTTTAAAAATGTTTCATAATCACTTCTGTACTGTGATTTGAAAGGATCCTAAGGTTCAACAACATGTTTTAAACTGGACTTTGAAATCAAACTTAAACTGTAACGGTTTTGGATTTTAATACACAAACACATTTACATTCGTGCATAGTGGGGTTAAATTTGGAGTGTTATGTTATTATTAGTTTAATAAAAAGTATTATTTTGAATTTACCACTGGTGAATTTTCCATTGCTGTTCTTTATTTGTACTAATAAGGGTTTATTAGTTTGTAGCACTGTATATTCCTTTTTATATATTACCTTTGATTAATGGCTTTTATTTAAGTACTATTTCTGTAAAATCCAATAAAAAAGATTGAAAAAGAAGATTTGATTTTCAATCTTCAGCTCTCATCCTATGCCAGTCTGCCTTCATTATCGAGCTTGGGGATCCCAAACACTAATAGTTAAATTCACAGCTTGCAGTTAAGGTTGACATTAATGAGCAACACAAATATTTAAATTGATAACTTCCCTCTCCCAAAAGAATTTCCTGCCCACTGGAAATTTGTGGGCTGCATTCTGCATCGTTGGACTACAAACTAAAATAGGCTCATTATTCATTGTGGAAACCAGGATACACATTACTAGTTTATGTTACCGAAAATATATCCTAATCAAGATACCAGCTTTTTGTTTAAGCCAATTAACATGAAGGATGTGAAATATCCCATTAAGATCATTTAGCCTCTGAGGAATATTGTCCACTCTATCTACCTCAGGAAGGGTAAGCTTGTGAAAAAGGGAATGCAGCAAAACTCCAGCATCCTGGGAAGGGTGGGGGGGGGGGGGGGGCAGTTGTCACATGATGAGATATTCAGCATCACAGGTCTATATTCTCTTAATTTTACAAGAATGAAAAATGGACCATTGAAATATGCAAAATTTCTTCAAGGAACTGGTAGGGATTATGGATCTCCTCCCTAAGGTTTTAAGAGCTAAGGATTGCAGTCTCAAAATAGGTTGTCTGCTATTCAGGACACTGATGAGAAAAATTCTTCACGCAGAGAGTAGTGAATCTTCGGAATTCCCTACTCAAGAGGGTTGTGGAGCCACAGTCTCTGAATACATTAAAGCCAGTGATCAATATACTATTAGATAGGAAGAGAATCAAGAAATATGGAGTTTGCACAGGGAAGTAACTGATGTATAAAATAAATCAACCATAATCTTACTGAATTGCAGAGCAGGCATGAGAGGCCGAACAGGTTGCTTCTGCTCCTATATCTTACATTTTACATTCTCTCAATGCCATTCATCAATGTCTCACAGATCAGACAAGTACTAAACACCTGCCAGATCTGCTGCAGCCGAAGCGCACCTCTCTTTAACAAGTCAGGTGGATTTTAGATATTACGGACTGACTTTATTTGATGGCCGTCTCTGTTCAGAGAATTAATATAGTGGTTAGTGCACCAATCGCACAATTAAAATAGATGCATAAATTTGGCACACTGGAGCAATGAAATCAGCTTAATCATTCACTGGGATACTCATGCCCATTTAGAGGGTTGTAAAATTCAGAGCCCCATTTTATCATTGATTTTGCCCATACCCACGGGCCACTTCGTTAATGTGATAAGATGGATGCTTTTTTCTGAATAATGTCTGTCAATCATGCTACAGATTTTGTTCTACAGTTGCAGCCATTAATTTTAGTAAATTGTTTTCATCAAATCAGAGCTTTGAGCACATCATCATAGGGCTGATTCCTTGGTGAAATGCTCAGACTGGAAATGCTGGTTAACCTTTACTCCCTGGAGATGCTGAGCGACCTGCTGAGTTTCTTCAGCACTTTTGAGCTTTGCATCTGTCCAGGGTAAACTTGCACCTCTCACTTTGTTCGTTTTTGATTGGTCGCAGAGTTTGAGCTACCGAAAGAAAACAGAGACACACGCCGAGAGCACTTCAGTTTATACAAATCTTTATTACTAAATCTGAAGCTGATTTCAAACAACAATATGCAAGCCCTTCCCAATTATACTTATCAACGCCTGGACTGGTCCCAACTGCCGAAGCGTGGCAACGACCGCACACTTGTAGTAGGTTGTCGGGGCGCCGGTAGCAGCTTCTCCACCTCCCCCGACCGGGACGTTGGTTGGACTTTAGAAGTTCTTCTTCTTGCTGAGAGACGCTGCCACCCCTCAGAGAGTCTGGAACTTCAGCAGCGGGACCACGGCTTATATTACCCAAAACCTGCTTACTCAAGCACCTATTTCCTACGCAAAAAAAAAATAACCGAGCACGCCTTGGCTTCTATCAAATACCACAACTTTCTAGCTTATCTCTTTGAATACAATGGTTGACTTAGCTTCAAGGCCTCGCCTAACAGTCTGCGACCAACAGTCCCATCAATCTCAAACGGCAAATGGCTAACAGGCAGGAAGATTAAACGTTCTTGGTACCAGATGTCTTTTTGTCAGATAACTGCAACTCTGGGCCCCGTGGTGGAATTTAGCTTATGTCTCTTGATTCTTACATTATTCTCAAAGTAGGTTACTGATACTCAGCTTTGCATAAGCCAAAGCATGGTCTAAATCCTCCATTACAGCATCACAGGCCGATAGTTAAATTTACTTCTTTGACAACCCCATGGCTTTGAAAATGTCTCGATTCCACTACAGTTGGGTGGGTTCAGAGCTAGCTGACGTAGTCAATAAGGACCTGAAGCATCTGATACAGATGGGACTTCAGATAGATGAACGGGTGGACAGTAATATAGATTGCAAAGCTGGGTCATTCTTTTGCCATTTTATACTGGTGCATAGACTCATGGTTTTCACATTTGTCCCAAATGCTTAAGGTTCATTTTAAGCAGACATGGACTGGACATTCCCACAAGTTGGTGTGGATGCGACATTCTTTTCCATGAAGCTTTGAGAGCATCCTTGAATCTTTTCCACTGTTTACCTGTGAAGAGCTTAGAATAAAGTGTCTGTTTTGGGATAACTTGCTCTGAGAATAAGTATTTTTTTAGTCTTCTTTTCAAAAAATATTTTATTGATTTAATGAAGAACTTATGCAAACAAAAAAGGTACTATTCAATAAGATGATATGGACAGTTACACAAACTGAATAAGACATTCCATATATCACTAACATACATAAATTGTAAATCATATCCATAATTCATCTTCTAAGTAGTATATACCTTTATTGGAAAACAGAATCTAATAATGCAAAAATAGAAAGAAAAGAAGAAAATAGTAAAGGAGTGAAACTCAAACCCCTGACCTAACTGTGCTGCCAGCTGCTCTACAGGACTGGTATTAAAAGACGAACAGAAGTGAAAAAAAATATATAAAGAACTTGGAAAAGATGCAAATCAAACAATTTAATTATATTGGAGTAAAATTATAAAATAAGATAGTGAGTCATAAATGACCCCATAACTTCTGGAATCTCATATCTGAATTAGTAACTGAATAACAAATCTTTTCCGTGTCCAAACAGGACATGATGTCATGCAACCACTGATCATGAGAAAGTGGGGCAGCATCCTTCCATTTCAGTAAAACCACACGCCTCACCAAAAGAGAGGCAAAAGAAATAACGCGACTCTGAACCAGAACTAAAGAAGAATTATTCCCTCCCATTGTACTGAAGAGGGCCACCTATATTGAAAACTTTTTGATAAAGTGTGGAAAGTGTCCCTCCAGTATTTATGTAGTCGAGGACATGTCCAAAACATATGAATTAATGACACTTCTCTGCTCTCACACCTGTGACACCAGGGAGTCATATCAGAATACAAGCGAAACAATTTAGCTTTCGACATATGTGCTCTATGTTGAATTGTAATAGACAATGTCAAGCACATAATGAAGAGCTATTAACCAACTTAAAAATTGTGTCCCAATCCACACCTGATATAGTCAAATTCAAATCCTGTTCCCAAGCATTTTTGATTTTAACTAACAACATCTGATTTAAACATAATTTTTTCATAAATAATAGATATTAATTCTTTCCAAGAAGGCATTAAGCTAAAAAAAAAAAATCTCATCCTCAAAATTTGATTCATACTCTCTTGGAAAATTAGAAACTTGTGATTGAAGAAAATGCTGGACTTCCAAATAGCTAAAGAATTGAGCAGTTTCTAATACGTCATTAGCAAGAAAGTTCGTGCATTCAGATTTGTCTGTCATCTACCATACATTGCGTATTCTTTTTAATAATTGACAATTACATGATGGACTTCAAGTTCTAATGACCCTTTTATTGATGCTGGATGAAAGGTGCCACTTGGTTAAGTGGTTGAGAGATCAAAACCCAAAGGAGTGAACTGGAATCTTTTGTGTGCATCAATTCAAACCTTTGAATCACAATCTTTAAAAGCAATTCAATTTACAAAAAATATAAAATGAAATTACTGGCACTATTAGATTCTTCTTTCTTTGGCTTGGCTTCACGGACAAATATTTATGGAGGGATAATGTCCACGTCAGATTAGTCAAACTTACGTGTCTATTAGATTCTTTCTTTGGCTTGGCTTCGCGGACAAAGATTTATGGAGGGGGTAAAAGTCCACGTCAGCTGCAGGCTTGATTGTGGCTGACAAGTCCGATGCGGGACAGGCAGACAGATTAAAGTAGAGGTAAATCACTGTGCCATTTACAGCCATATTTTGCATTATGTGCAATTTGGCAGATGCTTGTTTTTTAGCTTTTTAGCTTCAATAGTGATGGATAGATATGCACTGATGTTTCAGTGTCAATGATAAGGCATTGTAACATATTATGACAATTTTAATGTAAAACAGCATTTTCATATGCTTGACCATAGGGTTTAATGGAATGTGTTCTGCCACAACTTACTGGGGAATTTATGAATTATGAATATATTTCTTATAAAACATTAAGTTTGATTCTTCAAAGTGCTTGGAGCACTAATCTTTGGTGAAATCTAATCTTTGGTGCACAGTTTACATTTTGAAACATCCTTGAGGTAATATGGTCCAACTTCAGCAACTTTTTATGCTATCAGTTATATGTTGGGAACATATCCTAGGAACATCTCTGTGGAATATTAGGATGTGTATAACTATTGTTGAGATGGTGAGTCTTCAATAATTAAGCCCCGAGAGATTTTGGGAGATTCAGGGCTCACCCTATTTGGGGATGAACAACCAAGTATTACATGTCACTAACTATATATTTGCATACGACAATACCACATATGATCACTATATGTCTCTCAGACTAGTCTGAGACTACATTTATGAGGGGAAATTGGGACAATTGGTCTCTCCTTAATTCAGAGGCAGGTGAAAAGAAATGTAATAACAGACCCAAGAATAATGAAAGATTTTGATAACTTAAATAAAGAGAAAAGGATTCCAGTGGCAGTGGAAGTTGGTAACAAAGGACATAGACATGATGTAACAAAAAACAAAGGTATAATAGGAAGAAAATGGTATAGCTAGTTGCTGTGATCTTCTTTGAGCTGTCAAAAGGGATGGAGGAAACATGGTCAAGACACCCTATTTCCGTCAGAAATTTTAACGCTAGTCTTTCTGCAATGGATTTTACAATGTGTAATTAGTAGCCCCATTGGAGAAGTAGAGTGAAAGATGGCAGCAGTTTGGTTATTCCTCTAAAATACTTCACCATTCAATCCTCGTGGTGACATGGTTGGCGGAGTGGTTAGTGCAAAGCTGTCACAGCGCCAGCAACTGGGACTTGGGTTCAAATCCCGCACTGTCTGTAAGGAATTTATACGTTCTTCCCCGCCATTCCTCTGCATGTGTTTTCCCCTGGAGCTCTAGTTTCCTTCCACCGTTCAAAACATACTGGGAGTTGTATGTTGATTGAGTGCTAATTGGGCAAGCATGGGCTCATTAGCTGAAATGGCCCTATTACTATTGCTGTATGTCTAAATTTTAAAAACACATTTTAAAGGTATTAGGCAATGAGTAGTAAGAGGGTCTAAACTAATAGCACTAACACTAACATAGGGCTGGCATAGGAATCGTGCATCAGATAGCCTCTTTCTTTCCACTGAATGAATCAGTGATGCTTTATTGAGGCATGTGGCAGAAAGGCATGCACTATTCTGGAGTGGCCAAACTTGCTTAACATAAGAGCTGCATTCCATAATCTTCAGATGTTTGAGAGCCGTAGCAATCACGCAATCGCAAGCCACACCCACTAACACTATAATGTAATACCTGAATGTAAAGCCTCCTAAAATACCCAAATGTGGCTGTCAGGAGGCCACCTGAAAGCGGAGAATCTGTCCCCGGGGTGTACTTACTCAACCCACGTTGGGTCTCCGCTTCTGAGCACTCCCCCAGGCACCTGAAAGCAGCTGCCTGAAAGAGGCTAGCCTCTTTCAGGTGCCTAGCAGGGGGTAGGCTGATGACAATCAGCTGGCGACCCAACTCCCCGCTGCCTGACAGCCCCCCTGACATGGGACATCAGGGCTGGTGCAGCAGACGCAGGACTACAGGAGGTTGCCCACCCTTGGTACAGTTTTGTTGGGGAAAGTATTTTCCAATCCTTATCTTGCAAATCATCTATTTGCAAAGTGCTGATACCCTGCAGATAGTGAAGAAGCCCTGTTTCAAAGGGAGCAATTTTGAAAAAGATTTTTTTCTAATCAAGTCTACACACCAAACGTTCCCCCGAGCTACCTGAAAGCAGCAAGGCAAAGCGGCTACCAGCTTTCAGGTGCCTAGCAGGGGCAGACTGTTGACAGTCAGCTGGCGACCTGCTGACAGCCACCCTTCCTGCTGCCGACTGCTCCCCTTCCCACAAGCCACGGTTTAGCCACTCCTGTACTATTCCTACAGTTGTCTGCTTGGGAGTTTCCTGATCTTCCTACTGTTTGAAACAATGCTTGCAAAACTCTACGATGAGACGGCTAAACTAATTTTTAGTGAATTGTTCAATTTATAACAAACTGGGGGAGGTCTAAAATGTTTGGAATGGAAACAGAAACAACCTGTTGCAAATGAAGCAATGTTATGTTATCTTACTTTCATCCTAGCGAATGATTCATAATCATAGATTTTTGTAATTACAAAAGGAAAGATATGGGGTGTGTGAATAAACACTTTGCCAATTTAGTCGATCATTGTAATTTTTTTGTGTTTAAGTTTGTCATGATTCATGTATTTAAAACATAAAAGCAACATAAATTGTTAATCAGTAATTTGAAAGGATAATATTCTACTCATTTTCAAACAACAAGAATTACACTGATTTGTCCAAAATATGGATTGTTCTATGTTACAGGCTATTCGAGATGTAATAGAAACTTGAAACAATGATGTTCCCAATTTATTTAATTTCAGGGTAGATCAGGAATGAGATACGTGTCAGATTAATGGTGTTTAATTAAAATATTTCTATATAAGAGAGAAATACCACAAAGCTAAAAAGTGTCAAACTTACATATTAAGCCAAGGAAAAATAATGAAAAAGAATTTAGCCAAGATCGTTGGTGTAAAGGAATGTAACGACACTAATTTAGCCCAGCTACAAGCAAATAAAAAATACATTCACTGGTTTCTTTTAGCACACCATGAAGCCACAGGGATGATCCTTGCACTCACTCTCCTCCGACCGATGCATAAAAACATGATACCTGGTCTAACGACACAGGATGAGAAGCAGGTTCCCCATCACAAATGCTGGGGAACTTCAACAAGCCTGTGTTCAATTGTATACATGCAACCGTGATGGACAAAACAGAAGGAAAGGATGGATTTCCTCTAATATTGAAGCTATTCATGTTTGCCTTTAAGTTTCAATTTTAAATGTAAACACACAGCACGGTAATAGGGCCTTTCAGCCCATGAGCCCGTGCTGTCCAATTGGACCCAATTGACCTACAACTTTAGTACGTTTTGAACTGTGGTGGAAAACTGGAGCACGCAGACACAGAGAGAATGTACAAACTCCTAACAGACATTGCCAGATTTGAATCTGGGATACTGGTACTGCACTAACTGCTACGCTAATCGAGGTGCCCCTTGAAAAGCAGACACCCAAACAGGGACTTGAATCCTTGACCCTCAGTCTGATGCTCTACTGACTGAGCTCTCAGGCCCCTTAGAGTTAGACAGATTTTTTTAATGTTCTATGATATTTCACATCATGCAAAAGTGCAATGGAAAAATGTTCTAGTGAGGAAAACCTGAGACATACAGTGATTTGATGATCAATTGTGTATAGGAACATAGGAAGTAGGAACAGGAGTAGGCCAAAAATGGCCCATCGAGCCTGCTCCGCCATTCAATACGATCATGGCTGATCTAATTTATGACCTAACTCCACCTACCTGCTTTCTCCCCATATCCCCTAATTCATCACCGATTCATTCTCAATGAAGAACAGTAAGGGCAGCAATTCAAGGATCAGGAAGGAAATATAAATTGCGATAGGTAAGTTCTATGTTTTAACAGTTATACAAAAAGAAATACAGAGAGGGAAAGAGAGATTGGATTCCAAGTGAGAGTGATAAAATAGGCAAAAAAGCAAAGGAAAGCAGAAGTTGTTTTAAAATCTCTAACCACTGGAGCCTGATATTAAGAAACACAACACCTCAAATAATTCATTTTTAATGTCAGAGTTATTAGCCATAATTAGCAATGTACAGAAGCTTTACTAATTACATAGATTTCTAACAAGTTCATAACTAATGTAAAAATAAATACCAATTAATTTAATTGTCAATGCAATCAACATGACAACAATTTGCAATGATAACGTCACATTTTGGACAGCCATTTTAGATTGTTTTATTTAATTTCACATATTATTGCTTTAAATAGCTGAAATATAGGTTAGTATGATATCCATCGTGTTTTTTGCCAGAATGATGGTCACCTATAGGAACATAGGAACATAGGAAGTAGGAAGAGGAGTAGGCCAAAAATGGCCCATCGAGCTTGCTCCGCCATTCAATATGATCATGGCTGATCTAATTTATGACCCGACTCCACCTACCTGCCTTCTCCCCATATCCCCTAATTCCTCTATCATGTAAAAATTTATCTAACCAAATTTTAAATATGTTTAATGAAGCGGCCTCAACCATTTCCCTGGTTAGAGAATTCCAAACATTCACTACTCTCTGGGAAAAACTATTTTTCCTCATCTCTGTCCTAAATCTACTCCCCCGAATCTTGAGACTATGAGGAAACTATTAAACCTCTGTCACCACTAATTTAGCCACAAGATTGCTTGGAACCTCAATCACTGAGCCACTTGAAATATTACCTCTAAATGCATGTGTATTTAGAGGTCTTATTTCAAGTTATCATTAAAATATTTACTGAAGTATGAAAAAATGCATATTCAATTAAAGCTCCACAAAATGAAATTCCTCTATCAATGGTCCCCACTGCACACAATATACCCCAAGAATAAATGTCTACAATTAAAATGTGGACCTCTTTGCATATCTTGGGATATAGTTCTCAAGGAAGGCAGACATCAATGTTAAAATGTACCATTCTTTACGATATTTTTAGACAAGCTGAAGAAAAGAGTGTTCAAACATTTAAGACCTCAAAATCTCACATAAACTTTATGATCTATGAGGAAGTAATGTTCCAATTTTCATGTATGGTTTAGATGCATGGACTACCAGCGAAAGGAATCTCAGAGCATCAAAGAATTACGACCCACCCTGCCTAGGCAAAACCTTTCCACTCCATTGACATAATAAATGAATGACCATCTTCTCAGAGGCCAACATTTCCTTCACCAAACACCTAATAACACTCAGTCAGCTCTTAATGGAAAGCAGCATTGCTTACATGCAGGTTATCAGACTTATAACATACTGCAAGCTTCATTGTGGAAAAAGTATACCAATGTACACAAGTTCAGAAAATTTTTTTCCAGAGCCTCCAGTCGTAAACAGTATTTCATATTCATTGATACATTTGATTCCTCAAAGAGGAGGTACTTCTGGGATGGCACTGCAACCCTTGTGTTTACTCACTGGGGACCATGGAGTTCTTGCAAAGATAGCATACCATTTTACAATGTATTCAGTAGATGTTATGTTAGTCTCACCAGCCATATCAGAATCCATAACATTTGAGTGGAAGCAATTAATGTCAATGTCAAAAATACAGGCAGGTTGTTTATTAATTTTAGAGCAATTTTTTTTTTAAATCTTCCTTTCAGCTCTATTGAAAAGAAAGGGTTTAAAAACATGATACCTGGTCTATCGACACAGGATGAGAAGCAGGTTCCCCATCACAAATGCTGGGGAACTTCAACAAGCCTGTGTTCAATTGTTGGATTCCACCTAGCGTTCAGTGAGGGAGCAGAGCTGGCCGTCTGCATTGGAGTGCATGTTCTCCCCATTTTCATAAGCATGCCAAATTTTCAGCTGGCAAAAATAAGGAAAATCTGCCCTTCAGTAATGCTGCATATTTACCACTACAAGGATATCGATATGTACATGTCACAGGGCTATTATTGCAGGTAATTAATTTCCCTGAAATATAAAAATACACATCTTGATCATATCCATGCTTGCTACCAAGGGCTTGTTTAGCATAAGACTGAGGGAAAGCTGCCTGGACATGATAATGATATGATGTCTCCATAGAATTCACTGACAATTTCTGTATTCAAATTTGAGGCTCGATTTTAAACCAATAGGGGGAATAAAAGACCTCAGAAACAAATGCGTTAGAACACCAGCAGGTTAACAAAGAGTAGAATAACAATATGTAACTGTCAGCCATTTTTGGATGGTTGTTATAATTGGATGAGAGAACTTGTCATTTTGTAATATATTTTAATTAGGATTTCCTCAACTTGCCTTTTCAGTCCATTAGTGGAGTTGCTCCATTGCAGTCTTTATGAGGGCTTTTTGGGACCTGTTTTGACATTTGAAAAGGGTTGATTGTCAGAGAGATAAAATGCAGATAAACCTCAATGGAATGGGGAAATGAGACAGCGTCTTTGACACATTTCATTTAATATTGATAAAATATGCAAGATCTTCTGGAGTAACAGCAATGCCAAGCAATTTTGCACCATAAAGGAAACATGTTCAAATCAACTATGTGATAAATGACTTGGAAACTATAGCTCATTTATGCTCTGCATAAAATGTAACTGTTAGGATATGGAGGTGGGATACTCAATAATTCTAAATATAATCCTAATTTCATAGACATTCCAAGAGGGGCCACATTTAATATCATAAAGTATATTCAGATCTTGAAGAAAGTTCAAAGAGAGCTAGTTTAAGAAACCAAAAAGGAAGTATCATCGACAGGAAAAGTGTGAACTGTGAGAGAATTTGATTGAGGTCTTGAGGTGGAGTTCCGCTGTGTGCTCATAAAGGCTTTTGCAAGTGAAAGGTTTCAGTGATCATCCAAGGTGATCATGTTTGACTATATAGTGACATGAATCAGGCAATCAGAAGCTTACATGACTACGTTTAGACAGCAGATTTAAAAAAATTACCAAAATGGCCATTTCCCATTAATAAAATTCGGACCTCTTTTAATCTGGCCTTCCCACTCGCAGGACGTTGTGCAATGGGACTAGAGAGGATTCTGGGCATTCAGTTAAGGGCCGGATCAGAATAGATTGACAAGTTTTCTACACATATTTGTAGCCATACTAAAAGTTTGTTGGCTAACCCAGTTTTGTAAATAGGTTGTTTAATGGACAAGAGTGCAAGAAGGAATGGTTTGTGTGAAGTGCTGGCCTTGTGGGTTCCTCGATTTGAATCCAGTTAAATACCAAGTGTGCAAAATAGTCCATGAAAAGTGCAGAGGGATGCAATGGCACGTCTGGTTCATTCAAGGGCATTCAGACTGTGCACATGTGCATAGCAATCCATAACAATATGTACATGACCTAGCTCATCAAATGGTGGTGACTGACTTACGTCTGATGCAGTGGGAAACCACACACTAGGATAATGCAGATACTTCCTCTTAAAATAGATTGCTATGGGTTCCAAAAACACTATCCCCTAGACCAGGGGTGTCAAACTCAAATTCACCGAGGGCCAAAATTAAAAACTTGGACTAAGTCGAGGGCCGAACTAAATATTTATTGAAAGTTTTCAACAACATCTGCATGTTTTCTCTCAACATATGTAATGTTAAACTTTTTCTTATTAAAATAAATGTTTAATAATAGTTTTGGTTAAACTCTTTCCATAAGAAGCATTAACAAATAAGAAATAAAATATTCAATAAATAATATTTCTCTCTAGCCTTTAAGCCAAGGATCGCACGTTGCCGAGAAGCATGCCAGGGAGCGGAGGTCTGCAGTGAGCCCTCCCCAGCCCAGCCAGCAAACCCGAGCGGCATCCCCCCCCCGCCCCCTCTCCCTCCTCCGCCCCCGCCTCCGCCTGCCGCAACCGCCGCCAACAACCCAAGGAGTCCCCGCTGGTCTCGCCACCTCACCGGGAATACCGTGAGAGCGGTGGAACTCGTCCGCGACCTCCACCCCAGCGGAAAGTCCGATGCCCAGCAGCACCTGCCCACAGATGAAGCTCAAGGAGATGCAGAGGTGACCCACCATGTCCAGCCACATGGAGCTAGGCGGCGGGTCCATTGTAGCTAGGCGGCGGGTCCGTTGGAGCTAGGCGGCGGGTTCTTGTAGCTAGGCGGCGGGCCCGTTGTATCGGCGCCGCTGTGAATATCTAATTAACTTTCTCATTAACTATATCGGTGTACTGCTGTGCCTGCTGTGGAAGTGCTAAAAACTACTTTGGTAGTGCCTGCTACTGTGCATGCGCTATACTTGCGCGGCGGCCAGCGGGCCAACTCTAATATATATTTAATATGATCTTGCGGGCCAAATATAATTATATCGCGGGCCAAATTTGCCCCGCGGGCCAGAGTTTGACATGTGTGCCCTAGACCATACTCTGCCCTATAGAGATTTTAAAATATTAATATTAGCAAACTATTCAGATACAGTGGTTCGATTACAGCAATACTATATAATAAAATACCTTAAACTAATTTACCCTTTCTCCCTCTCCAGCCTTTTTTGCTCATATTTTCATTTACATCTCAACATCAACAATGATCCTACAATCTATTGAATATTTTTCGGAGGCATTTAGGAAGGAAATTCAAAGGTTGGTAGGTGGAAGCAAAACAGGAAGCTTGTGTCAGACGTCAAGTGTTTTCTGCAGCAGATAGAAAATGTAGGAGTGAAATAAAGAAGATAATGAGAGAACATATTGATAAGTAAGACAATGTCACGGCGCATTGTTGGTGGCGGGGAACTAAACAAGAGGAGGAGATTGCGAGTGAAGAGAAGTGGAAACCTTTTCAGTGGCAAGGTGATGATCCATCTCAACCTCCCCTGAGGTCACCATCATCACAATCTTCAAACCATGTAATTCACTCCACATGATGTCAAGGGGATGGTGTGAGCCCATGGTCATGATCTTGTTGATCAGCTGTTGTCCTGAAATCTGGTGCTTCAGAGCTACATCATATGCAGTTATAAAACTGTTACCATCACCACCGTCATGCATCCAAATTATGAATAAATTGTACTTCAATTGGACAGAATTACGGCAAACAATAATTTATCTTCCACTAGATGTCACTAACACATTATTATCAGCTATTCTTTTGCGTAAGATCTCCAGGGAAATTGCCATTGCTGTGTTAGCCTTTCTTTATATTAACTTTCCTGCATGGATCCAATTTAGTGATGGAATTTGAGAATTTTCATGGGGCTGTTAGATTCATAAAATTATTCCGTGCCAGGCATGCACGTTTCCCAATTTTTGATTTATGACAAGAAAGAAAATGAATATTAACATGAAGGACAATGTCAGGGGCTGTCTGTATAGGACCTGGCACAGATTTACCCCTTTTACACAGATATCCCACTACATTGACACGTCAACAACCCATGTTTAAAGTCGTGCTAGAGCAAGAAAAGCTGGTTCAGTGCGACCTTTTATTTAGGGACCCAGCATCCCATTGCAAAAGGAGGCAGGACCTACAGCAATTGCACCGCGGGAAGGCAGCTAAGCCTTTAACAAAGGACCCAATGCGAAATGCATCAGCTCTGATGATACCTACCTTGGAGGTTAAGTACCGGGATAAAAATGACTATCTGTAGGCCAGATGTTTACTTAACCATTGTAGTTACAGGAGAAAAGTATTGGAAGCTTTTAGCTGTAAAGAATAGAATCAAAATAGTGATAGAACAAATGAACAAGGAACTCCATTTTTGCCATGGCAATGATATTCACCATTATGGCAGGTCACGGTGGTAGATGGACTAAAACAAAAGAAATATTGCATTAGAAGGAATTGTCCACACTTTCGCCAGCAAGAGCATCAAATGGGCTGCAGTTGTTAGTTTAAATGGAAAGGTTTGGGACTAATATAACCTGAATTACTGTCAAGATGCCTGCAGCATTTAAGAAAATGTATTGGTGGCATGACATCATAAGTTGCTTCCTCTCTGAGATATTTATGCTGAGCAAGCATTATTCAAGCACGTGTAGATTTGTCGGAGTATGTGGGTGCCCTGAACATCAGTACACTGAATATTGTTCAAAATGAGTTCATCCCTATCTATTAACACCGCCACAAGGGCTTCAAGTGATCGTTTACTGTATTCTTATTGGATCATGGCAAAAGGTACTGGTGGATTTGAGCCGATTGTTACAGGAGGGCATCTTCAGGTTGTGGAATACACTATTTTTAAAAGAGTTCTTTCTTTGAATAGCAAATACTTTGATTTGGCTCATAAACTATAAAAGCCAGAATGTTGTTGAGTTCTTGAGATCGATTAACTGAGCAATGTTAAGGATTGACCCGATGACCTGCATTCCCCAATGACTATATTTGGTGAATCAACAGGAGAGAATTTGTGTTTCAAAGCCATTTACTGAGAAAAATGAGCTCAGCCAGATACAGCATGGCTATGGATTTATTTTTGCTTCAGATTTCCAGGAACTGCAGATTTTCAATTTTCAACCCCTGACCAGTTTCTCTCTCTATTCAGATAGTAACCAATTTTGGGGGTTTCCCAGCAATCTCCTCTACTTCAGAGTTCAGTGATCTGCAGATCACTATCTGCAGATAGTTTCAGCAGTGTGTTGTTCTCTTCTCTTCTCTTCTCTGAACTTAACAGATAAATTAACTGACATTAACACGCTTTCAGTGCAATCTTCAATAACCATCTTTTCTAAGACCCCACTCTCAAAGTTCAGATTCAGGTTCAGAGTACATACATGATAATTCGTGCAATCCTAAGATTCCTTTTCCTGAGAGCAAGACAGAATTTTAGTAGTGCGAAAGATTTGATAAGCATGCATGTGAACAAATAAATAAAATCTAAACAAACTGACTGTGCAATACAGATTGGGGGGGGGGGGGGGGGAATCAATAAATTACAAAAGTAATAGTCCTTAAATGAGTCTCTGATTGAATTTGTCATTGAGGAGCCTGATGGTGGAGGGGTAGCTGCTTTTCCTGAACCTGGTGGTGCAAGTCTTGTGGCATCTGAACCTCTTTCCTGATGGCAGCAGTGAGAACAGAGTGTGTGCTTATGTGGTGTGGATCCTTGATTGCTGCTGCTCTCCAATGGCAGCATTCCCTGTAGATGCTCTCGATAGTTGGGAGGGGTTTGCCCATGATGTCCTCCACCTTTTGCACCTTTTGGAGTCCCCCTACCAGACCCTGATGCAGCCAGTCAGCACACTTCCCAGCACACATCTATAAAGATTTGCCAAGGCTTCCAATGTCATACCAAACCTCTGCAAACTCCTGAGGAAGTAGAGGTGCTGTCATGCTTTCTTCACGATGCCATGAGTGTGTTGGGTCCAGTAAAGATATTCTGAGATGGTGACTCCCAAGAAATTAATCGTGATGGGGTGAACATCTCCCTGGTTCTCTCCATCACTCTCCATCACTGCCTCTTTTTTAAAATGACCCAATTCTTAAAAAAACCATCTCATTAACTTGGAACATCTGCTCAATTTCTTTCACCTTGTGCTTGCGTCTAACTTGCTGTCTTTTCCCCAAATATTCCCCAGATTTTTCCTTTCTGTAGCTTCAAATTTAAATTTTAAATTTAAGTTAGGATATAAATGATGTGTGATGTGGAGGATCTAGAACAAAGTGTAAACTGCTTTAAAAAAAAGACAAGGTGGTATTTATTTTGTCAGAAGGTTTTAAAACATTGGAATTCTGCACCACTTAGTGCTTGGATGTTGAGGGATTAAGGTTGTGCAGTTTTGAGTTGGAGAGGACGCTGCTCAGCAAGATTGGACAAATAAAGAAATGTAAATAATCTGACTGTGCAATACTGAGGCATAGAGGTGTCATCATAATAAATGTGCCAGCAGGCTCAAGGGGTCACAAACAGACTATACTTGCTTTTGTTTCTTGATTTTCCTATGTCCTTAAATGGCATTTTAATTCTCAAACTCTTTCAGGATACCCTAAAATATTATGCTCACTCACTTATTCAAACCCTATTCAGTGGAGTTGAACGTTGCTGCACTTTCTGCACTGGAGGTGTGTGATAATTTGAAGTGCACTGGACATTCGGAAGTAATTGGCGCGTCTTTCGGTTTTGCGCGCAACAGGGAGCAGAAGATATGTGGACAGAAGTTTAGGATGGGGTACTGAAAAAAAAGAAGCATTTGTTTCACCTCATTGATAATACATTTATATCATTAAATAAAGTTTAAAGCAAAATCTAGTCTCCTGTGCAAATAGCTATTTCTTCACTATGGATAGATGGTTGTGCTTGATTGCTATAGAGTCAGACAGATCCTTTGGCCTATCGAGTCCATACCGATCATCAAGCCCCATTGACACTAATCCCATTTCCTTCATTCTTCCCTTAGACCCCCACAAATTCAAAACACTCACCCACCCTCACACACAGAGGCAAAATGACATATCTATCCACATGCGTTTGATCTTTGGCTTGGCTTCGTGGACGAAGATTTATGGAGGGGGTAAATGTCCACGTCAGCTGCAGGCTCGTTTGTGGCTGACAAGTCCGATGCGGGATAGGCAGACACGGTTGCAGCGGTTGCAGGGGAAAATTGGTTGGTTGGGGTTGGGTGTTGGGTTTTTCCTCCTTTGCCTTTTGTCAGTGAGGTGGGCTCTGCGGTCTTCTTCAAAGGAGGTTACTGCCCGCCAAACTGTGAGGCGCCAAGATGCACGGTTTGAGGCGATATCAGCCCACTGGCGGTGGTCAATATGTGGGTGAAAATCCACATAATCGTATAGTGCTCGAGGTCAGGATGGAGCTCCAGTTGTTGGAACAATTAAACAGTAGCTTTATGAGCTTACAATGGGCATCACGGTTAACATAGCAGTTAGCATAGCATCATTACAGCTCCAGAGACCTTGGCTCGAAACCGGCGCAGTCTGTAAGGCGTTTCTATGTTCTCTCTGTGTCTGCTTGGGTTTCTTCTGGATGCTCCAGTTTTATCCCACTTTGGGGATTGTAGTTTAATTGGTGTATTTGGTGGGGGGGGGGGGGGGGGGTCAAGGGCTCATGACCCGCAAGGGCCTGTTGCTGTGCTGTGATGGACATGAAAAAAAAAGTTGTCACTGCCAAAGCTGATGTAATGGCACCGTTGCTGCTGGTGCGACCCTGGGAGACAGGGAGTGGAGACAAAGCACTGTTCTGCATAGTTCCTTATCATGTGGTCTTAATGCCAATGGTTCAGTGTAGACTTTAACAGCCTTTTAAAGGAGGCATTGATGTGTTTTTTTTTAAATCCTGCAACCACGGGGTCGGTACCCAAGATGGTGGCTCCTGTGATAGGCAGGATACCAAGAAGGCTGCAGTCTCCAGGGAAGTAGACCACCACAGGGTAAAATAAAGGGGGGGAAAACACTCCCCATTGAGCAAATGAAACACAGGAGATGACCCTGCAGGGTGGTGACCAGGGCAGTGAACCAGCCAGGGGTTCAGCAGCCGAAGGACTCACACAGGACGTGGACTACTGTCAATTTGTGGTTGAAAGACCGATAGAGGCTGTGGGCAACTGGTTCATGGAAACCAAGTATTGGAATCTGGATTTGAGAGGTAAGAAGAGTTCCTGAAGGGCCTCGGGGACTGATCGTATTAGATAGGGATTTAGATCTGGAGCTCCAGTTGCTAATGGTTTGAACTGGAGTCTCTGCAACTACAGAGGCAACAGGAGCAGTGGAGGTGAATCCATGGACACATTGTCTTTCTTTTGACCATCTTTCTCCTATTTTTGTGGGTGTCAGTCAATGCTCATGGCAATTGCCTGCCTTAAGGCAGACAAAAATTGAAGATTATCATGTACATTCAATTTTTAATGCATTATTACGTGACAATAAAAGGAAATTTTGAACCTTTAACTTAAATGAGCTCACAGATTTAGCTGTCCACAACATTTCCCAACACAAAGCTTTGGTATCTTGATAGGATTTAGTACTTTGGTTCTATTCTGGTTCACATCTGCGAAACCCAGCATAGACTAACTAAAGTTATTGCACTAAGCAAATTACTTAACCATCAGGGAGGCAATTTTAACCTGATTATTCAGTAGGAGATGTTGATGAGTCAAGATATCATTAAGTTTAGAAAGTAATCATTTCAGAATTTTTTAGCAATTGAGGACATATATTTTAGAAAGCTAATTTAGACTTCTCCACTTCATAAGAGGATTTTAATTAAAATTTGGCTTAATTGTTGGTGAACTGAGGCATTTTAATTCCCAGTGCTTTACAAAATACTTTGCATCTTTCATTAGAAATCAATCAAATAGAAACTTTTGACAAACTATTATAAAAATATTAAATGCCTATGGAAATAAATGGCAGAAGAGACTCCAACTATTGCATACAACTTCCAGGTATCTATGACTTGTGTAATTCAGCAATACATTTACAACATTGACCTGGTTACATCATTCAAGACCCAAGCTGTTCATTCTATTGCTCATCAAGCTGTTCTATGTATATCTAATCTTTATTCTGATATGAGCCTTCTGGAGACATTAGTCAATGTGCATTTTTGGTGTGAGAAGGAGTAGAGGGAAGAGATGAAATGGTAAAAATGATTGAATACAAACTTTTGCATCTAATTTGAACAGATGAACATTGTGGCAATCTGTCTGAGAACATAAGAACTAGGCAGGAGGAAGCCAGTTACAAATTGAGCCTGCTCCATCATTCATTAAGATCATTGTTGATGCGGTCTTCGTCTCAGCATCATTTTCCCAATCTCTTCTCAGACCTCTTGACTTCCTTGTAGTTTAACAGTCTGTCTGTCTGGCTCTGCCTTGAAATATGTTCAATGACTCTCTACTGACAGCTTCTGAGATAGACAATTACAAAGAGTCATGACCTGTGAGCAAAGAAATCCCTCCTCATCTCCATTTGAAATGGACGATGCCATAATCTAGTTCAAGATACTTATTACGGGATACACCCTCTCAGTAACCTGCCTGTCAACCCCTCTCACAATCTTTAAGTTTCAATAAGTTCGTCTCTCATTTTTTCCATCCTCTAATGAGCATAAGTTTAGACTTTAAACATCGACTACTTCATCCTTGGATTCAACCAAGTGAATCTACTGTGTACTGGAGGGCACATCCTCAATAAAAAAAATGAATATCAAAGCTATATTTAACACGTCATGTATGGGTTCACCTGTGTCAAGTAGGACTGCATTTGAAACTCCTATTTTTAAACTGTGCAATTAAAACCATTAACCTTCCCAATTATTTGCTGTATACTCATGCTAATCCATTTCTTATGTTTCATGTACTGGACCCCGGATCACTTCATACTGCAATATTTTGCATTTTTTTTTCTTCTCACATTCTTCCACCCGTCCCCCGTCCCCCCCCCCCCACCCCCACAGTGAATAATCTCACCCATCACTCCCTCCTTGTGTGGCAACTTCTTACTCGCTCACTTGATCTATCTACATACCTTCTTCGTAGGCTCTTTCCTTCTTGCCATCTATGTACCTTCAGCAATATTGTCTATACTAGATTCAGGTCTTTCATTCAAGTCATCAATGTGGATCATAAATTGGTGTGGCCCCAGCATTGATTTCAAATCTAGAAATTAGTCATTTTTCCAAACTTTCTCTTTACTGTTACTTAGCCATGCCCCTATCCATGTCAACACACTACCCTCCCCCCAGCCTTGTGGTCTTTGCATGGTCCATCTGTCACATTTATGAGAAGCAATACATTTCAACCAAACTTCGTGGTCTGAAGCAGACCTTATTTTTCATTTGAACAATATCACCAGAATTTCATCTCAATGCAATTCAAAGTCCATAATTGTACTTTTCTGAAAATGTTTGCTCAGAAATATATTTTGCAGGAAGCTTATTGACAACAGAGAATGAGTGGAAAATAATATCCTGTAGTTTGGAATGGGCCAGTGCAGCTTGTGAAAAGGTAAGCCAGAGAAATGCCATAAAAGCATTTCTGATATAAGGTAAGAAAGCACAATTCTGCAAACACTGCGAATCTATAATAAAACCAAAATAGAAACCATTTAAGTGCTGGAAATATGCAGCAAGTTAGATGGCATGTATGAAGAGAGAAAACTTACTGTTTCAGGGTGAAGACCTTGAAAAGATCATTAACATGAAACAATAAATGTAATCAAGGATCAATGACTTGACACATTTTGTTTCACACCCAACAGATGTTGTTTGACTGCCTGAGTTCTGTCAATTTTTTTTTCTGGTTTTAATTCCACAAACAGTCCAAAATTGAAATCGTGAATCAAGTTGTCCAAAAGCACAATATTACTGCATAGTAAAACCATTTACACACTTGCAATTAGGAAATGAAATCACACAGAATTTCAATAATTACAGGAAGAATATTGTATGTCAACAATTAAAATCTTCAAAACCATCCAGCTTATTCATTACAATGAATACTTTAATAGCTTACCTTTTACATATAAACTCAATTTTAGCCATAACAAGCCCTTCCAGCCCATGACCCCACATCCCAAAACCTACCACCTATTCAGTAATTGTATTTTTTAAGGTAGGTAACTCTAAAGAAAAAGTACTTCACATGGCACATAAGGGACACATAAATTTCATAATTACTTTTTAAACTCGATTTTATATGCTTGCACCATAAGAGGTGAGGTCTGGGCCTGATGTCCCACTCACCCACAGAAAGTTTCTCTCCTTTATCGGTGTAGTGATCACCGTGTGGCCACTGTTTGACTTGCCAGGCAGGAAGTCACTTCAAATGGCCTCTCCTACATGACCTTCTCGTCAGTTCCCCACCCCTACACTTAGTTTGCTACATCATGGTGTGACAGAGAGTGTCCAGCGGTATAACTGGATGGATAGGGTGGACTGGTTAGCCTTCGTAGGCAGCCAACCTCGAAGAATAAAAACTCCGATTTTAAACCTGGGTAGATGGGGTTCGTTAGCCTCATCAGGCCATCCATCTAGGAGTAGGACACTCCAACATGACACCTACAACCCAAGGACCTGGCTGTCACCATCCCAGCTTGCAAGGCTGTGGAGTTGTAAAGGATGGGGCTAGTACTGTGCACACTGCACTCCATCTGAAAAAAATTCATTGTGCAGGCTCGAAGGACATGCCCATGTCTACAATCCTTTCTAAATCTTCATTCGCGAAGCCAAGCCATGGATTAGTTATAATTTTATACCGGCTTACAAGATTCAATTTAATGGAAATTATTTATACTAAAAATTGTATAAAAGATTAATAAATTATTGTCAAATCTATTATTCCATTCATTGGAAAAAATACTCATTTAATTCAGAGGTTTGGAACAGTTAATTCCCATCAGCTATTATATATTCTCTTATCATTTGTCATCTGCAACAGCGTTGAAGTATGTTCAATTTCCTAACTTCATTACAGGGTGACGACATCTCTCAGTATTCCTTCCTTTCTGATCTAAATCTGCTCCATTGCAAATGTGTTGTTATTGGGTAGATTGTCTTGAACAAGGCTCATCCACTCACTTGTTTGTATGTCTTAGGCAACTTAATACTCCATTAGGTTGACTACTCATCAGCACCATGGACACCTGGACCAACTTCTTTTATGCAACACCATGCACTGAGTAAAACCAAGCCTCAGCCTCACTACCCACTATTTTGGGGCTCAACACATCTCCTGCATTATTATCTTGTTGCTCAGTTCGTGAGGGGTTATAACTAATATTGATTATTATACCCATTGCATCTTCTTGAAGGACAGACTGTTGAAGCTTCTCTTTGTATTTAGTGTCAATGTCTCTCTGGTCACGAGGTCTCCACCCCTGTGCACTTTTCTCCCCGCTACCTCTTGTTTATTTTCCTGTGTTGTTTTGTCTTCTTATGAAGTGACTTCTCATCATGCAGGTTCAATTAGTGATTAGAAATGGTATGTTGACCTTCACTACAAGAGGATTTCCAAACAGGAGGAATGAAGTTTTTTTTTAAGGACTTTGCTGAGATTGAAACTGAAGTATAGTGTTGCTCTCCAGCCTAAGGAAGGATGTAATTGTTAAAGGAGAGTGCAGACAAGATTCACTCAGCCTGCTTTCTTTTTGCTTGTGCCGCGAAAAAAACTCAGACCCGAAACGTTGGTTATGTATCTTTGCTTCCTATGGACGTTGGGAAGTCCCGAGTTTCTCCAGCACTTTTGTGTATTCATTAAGCTTGTAACAAGGATGGTAAGTCTGCCATGAGGAGAAATTTGATAGAATGTAAAAATTAGAAGAGATCTCATTAAAGCTTAAAAGGCTGAATGCAGGAAGGATATTTACTCTAGCCGAGGAGTCTCAAACCAAAAATCGCAGAATACAGGGTGGGCTCTATGGGCATGCAGAAGATGATGAATTTTGGAAATCTCTACCCTGGAGGGCTGTGTACATTCAGTCATTACAATCATCCAAACTACAGATCAATACATTTCCAGATTGTAACCAGCTTAGGAGAGAGAAATTGGAAGCAGAGAACACAACTTGGTCAGCATGAAGTTGAAGAGATGGTGTGAAGTCAGGTCATGCTGACATCTGGTTATCTGATTAGTATTAATGTGGGAATGTTGTTGTCATAATTTTACAAAGACAGCTGTGCACCACTATGGGCATGCCCACTATCTTGGACTCAGAAGTACAGACCATTTTGAGACGCAGTGTACAAGTGTACAAGGGATAAATTGTTAAAGTTGAAAGGTAAGGTTCCATTCTTGTCATGGAATACTACATTTAGAAGTAGCATACATGAAATTCTTTAACATGACTAACATAAGGTAGACAGAGAGTCACCACTTTGTCCAGCACCCCTCACAGATTCCCAGGCAGTCTCCCCTCCAAGTACTGACCAGGCCTGAGCCTGCTTAGCTTCCGAGATCAGACAATCGCAGGCATATTCACAAAGCTGCACTGATAATTGCAGACCATGTGGCTAAGGTGATGATGGTAAGGTGATAACCAGCATAAATGTGTAAACAAAAATGTTAGAAATAAGGGAATATATAAAAAAGAGTTGACATACAATTGACTGCAACATCAAAGCAATGTCTGGAAAGTATACAATGAAATTAATAAATAGCTACCTTATGAGATATCAATAACTCCAGACACTAATAATTGTAGATTCTAAGTCTGACTCAGAGAAAAACTTGCTAAATAAAACCCAGGACATTTTGACCCAGAGTGTGTAATATCTCAATATAATAATCTGCTTTTGGAATTTGTGAATCAAGCCATAGAGTAAAGAAACTAAAGAGTCATCTTGGTACTTTTATGGTGCTACCACTATGTGTATAGATAAATGTATGTATGGGCTGGCTCCTCCCTCCCAGATATCCCCAATAAGGCTGTTATACACAAACCCTTCCCTCAGTACCTGTCTTGGAACCAGGCCAGCAACATGCAAGCTGCACTGACACTTTAAGGTGATTACAGCCTATTAATCATGATTCTCCGTCTGATTGTGGCTAATTGGTAGTACAACTTTATAATGATCCTGTGAGTCGTTTGAACAAATTACAATTAATAATGTTATTAAGCAACATTATTGTCTGTTGTGGTCTGTTATGTAATGCATTTCATTTGCAAAAAAAAAGTTATTGAGGGATTCACAAACATGAGGGTGGTTCACAAAAAGGCACGAAGCACTAAGTTAGCACAAGGTTATTACAGAGCCACCAACTTGGGTTCAAGTCCAGCTGTGTCCATAAGGAGTTTGTACATTCTCCCTGTGACATGCTTGGATTTCCTCTGAATGCCCTGGTTTTGTCCCACCACCCCCCCCCTCCACAAAAGAAAAACCTACAGGGTTTGCAGATTGATTGGGTGCCAGTGGGCTTCACGGATTTCTTGTGCTGGTAGGGCCTTCTCCATGCTGTATCACTGAAATGTAAAAAAAAATGTATTCCTGATGTATAGCAGAGCAGGTTTAAAGGGCAAGAAGGACTATTTCTGCACTGCACCTTGTGTCCCAATGTTCCTATGCTTACTGGCCATTCATATTATTTTCAAAGTTGATACCCACCACCTTGCTCCCATTGTCTTTGCTGCGTCTGGTTCACTGCAATGCTTTCCATTCTCTTGTACTTACTCTCTTTCTCCCGCCCCACCCCGGCAAAGTCTGTACCGCGGTACACTGCTCATCTTCCTCACACTCCTCTTTTATTAACCCACGACCTCTTCATCTTCCACATGAACTATCCTCCTGGAAAGCATTAATTCAGCCCCTTCTTCTCCTTGCACTTCCCACTTCTTTTAATAGATGTGGCATTGAAAGGCTAAGATGGCTTTTGTGCCGTTAGGGTTAGCAGTAGCAAGAAAATGTATAGCTGTTTACATGGAAAAATTATGTAGAGTTAAATATACAAAGATGGCACAGTGAATTACAATCGTCCTTATATTTGGAAAAAATAACATAATTTGCAAAATAATTTTTTTTTTGTTAAAATGTGGAGTTTATATTTGGAATACATGGCTATAGACCTTAAGTAAATGATATGTACAGAGTTGGCACGTTGAACAGTTAATTTTAAATACTGAAATTTTTTTCATTAAGACTCCAAGGGGTGGGGTCGGGGGTTCGGTATGGGATAGTTAGTAGAGGGGAAAGGGGGGCAGGGGAGTATTGTATTTTTTTTTGTAATGTTTTATAAAATCTTTAAATAAAATTTTTAAAAAAAGGCTAAGATTACCCAGACAGAGATTATACATTTCACAATATGTAAAACTATTCAGAAAAAATAAAATTCAACAAAAATATTAAGCCAATATATTCCATAAACCTATGAGGTGCAAAATGGAAGACTAGATTTGCTGATACAATGCAATGTTGGTGCAGAAAGGCGAAGAGTTAACGTCAGATTTTTATTGTGGATTAGTGACAGCCTTGATCAGAAAAAGGAAAGGAAACTGCATATATATGGATTAGCTCAAGGTAGAAAAAGGTTCCAATTAAACTATGATATTGTGCTTTGCTGGTCCTGTAGCCAATACTTCATGAAAATTTTCTAGCTGGAAGTCAGAAACTGTTGGTGAGCCTAGCTGACTTTGTTATAATTACAGTTAATGTAATAATGAGGTGTATTATGGACTTGCCCAAGGTAACTAAGTGGATGTTGGTTGCACTTGGTTCGTATTGGGTTTTGATTTCCATGGTTACAGTTTTAACCGCGGTACAGACTTTGCTGCGCTGAGTCGAATGTCGTTTCAGCACCATTTTTCATCGTGAAACGGGCAGCATTGGGTGAAAAGGACTGGAACCTCTCAATTTCCCATGGATCATGTATAGCTATAGTTTCCTGCAATATTTGATATAATTTCAAAATTAAATTGAAATGACAATGTTATTATTTAAAAGTCATTCTGGATAATGAATATATTTGACACTAAAAAGCACCCCAAATATTCTCTAGCCATCTAACCACATACGATGCATGCCTGGACTCTACTCCCATAACTTTTAGTGTCAGGTTGCAGGCCATTCCTATAGACGCAGATTTTAACAGCACTTATGAAACTTTCTTCTGTATGACTTAAAGATCTTCCTCAGCAGATCCCACCCCAAGCTGATGATATTACAATATCTGGCTGCCAGCAGTGACAACCCCACTCTCCCCTAGCTGACAACCCTCACCAAAGCACAACTACGCCCAATGAGCTACTGCTCAGTCAATCCAAACAGCAGACACTTCTCCAACAACCATCATGTCCAGACCAACAGGTGCAAACACCAAGCATCAATTACATTTCTGACTGTCCATCGTCTGAATTATGAAATTATTACACCCAACCCAGTCTGTGTCTCAATGATTCCTGCTGATGCTAACCTCTCACCGGTCTACTCATGATCATTCCCCGTTATAATCAGCTGTCTTTCTCCTTTGAATCAATTCCCCAGTCACTACTGATGTGGCCTGTCCTTCCATTAACCCAATTTCCTTGCCATGCCATACAATACTGAAGAGTCCTTGTGTTGGTGGCAGATGGTATAATTAAGGAAGCTTTAGTTTCATGACAAGTCCTGACCAGAATTCCCCTGTCAATCATACCGGGGACTTGCACTGTTGTGCACACACAAAATCTACATCATGTCATGATTTTCCATAGAAATAACACTGGACAACAATATTTTTCCCCCCAAAGGTTTGCTTCCTAAAAAAAAAGTGGGGTTTATGATAGATGATTTCAAGCTGAATACAAAGATAATTTCAGATTTATTGTATCAGGTAGCATGTTAGAGAAACATTAAATTAACGTTAAGGAATTTAGCATGTTTAATCGCATAATAATGCTGACAGATTGCGCTGCAGATGTCCGTTTGTACTCAGCATCTGATGCCCCTTGTGTCAGTGTCCCGCAATAGTCATCCAGCATCGATGGATTCCATTTGGCCTGATACTGCTTTTCCATGGTCACAATGTCCTACTGAAACTTTCACTGACTGCACCAAGACCAGCGGGGAAGACGTCCAAGTGCAAATGCAGAAAATGAATTTTCGTTGACATGTTGTACTTCATGGTCTTGTACGCTTGAAGTCGACGTAAAATATGACAGGAAAACACAAAAATAAGTTACATCTCAAAACACCTCTGTCTGATAGGAAGAGTTGTATGTGATTTTCATGATCAGGAGCCCAAAATCCATAAATGACAACCAAAAGTTTTCAGGAAGCATATCTTTGCTGTCCAGTGTAATCAATCTGCAGAATGTAGAATATTTTCTACTTTCTGCTGTTCAAAGAAGAATAGTACTCTGATATTCCAAATGTTGATTAAACCTCCAGGGTGAATAACAGAAGGTCACATCCTCTTTTTTGAAAAAAATAGACAATTTGTTCATTTGAAAAATTATAGATAGATAATTATAATGAATGCATGTGTTCTTTGTTCTAAGTCTAGCTAATGCAACTAATCATGAAGAGAAATGAGGACTGTTAGAGCATTTTTTTTTCTTCAACTCTAACTCAATTGAGCATGCATTCATATGCAAAACATTTACATGCACTAAAATAATAACTAATTACAATCAAATTGGAAGGTCAGTTCCATTACCATCTTCACTTGAGACTAGCTTTACCAAAGCAGATCCTCGTTTACTAAGCAGGGTGAAGCGTTAGAGGTTGATGTGAAATTGGGGTTACTGCTCATCCAGTTTAATCGTTCAGTCCAGTGTCAATCATTGCATCAGCCAAACCCTCTTGCTACTATCCATTTTCTTTCACATGGTGTGATGTTTCTGAGTGTCTTAATTTTTTTTTCCCTGGTGAATGCTGATCAACAATGAAAAGAATATCAAAGCCAAGGCAGGACTGTAACCCCAGTCATTGCCAGATACTGATAGATGATGATTATAAAGTTCAGCAACATTCATCTGTCTGGAAGCTATATAATTCTGAATTTCCTTGAGGCGCAATGTACAGTTTGGCAGCTGGTGCATACCAACAAATGTTGGAAAACAGTGCACAAACAGCAAGCATCGAAAAATAGTACACCAGTAATGGCATACTACAAAAAAATCTAGGCAAATAATTTACTGAGAGTACGATAAGCAAGTAGTATAGCATCTGAAATTATTGCAAACAGTACCCCAGAAATAAGTAATGATGAATTGCCAAATATTGGCTAATCGAATACCACAACCAATATTTGCAAATGTTATAACACCATCAGTACACCAACAAATAAACTGCTGCCCACTATTTAATAAATATTAACATTTACACAACATAATTTTTTTTAAATGCATTAACAAAATAATATATGCAAAACAGCTAATAGCTATTCAAATCCAGTGACGTAAAAACTCCATATTCCAGCTGTAGTCTTGATTGGCAAGGATTGTTCAGCATTTCATATCTGCTTGGAATATTAATGCCTGCTTTTTGTGGTTGATGTTGCAAAAAGAAAGTGTAGATTTATTCCTGATGCACCAGTGAACAAAAATATTGCCTAAAGTACTACTGACATACAGTTCAAAATAATTCCGGATTCAGTCTTTGATTCACATTGTGAGGCTAGTCACTCCCTCCTTCCTGGAAGACACTATTCTGGTTCTAGATGAATATTTTTCAGGAAAGATCTTTATCCTCAGAGGCTGGCTGTAATGTACTAAATCAGCGACAGGGTTAATATACCATGGACAAAGGTATTTGCAAAACAATAATTTTTTAATTAATAACATTTCTTACTTAACGTGTGCGAGTGCGTGTGAAACCAAAACCATTACAATTCAGGTATAATTCTGAAGAGACGATTTTAAAGTTCAGTCTAAGAAAGCTTTTGTGTTGAAACCCAATGTCTTTACTGCTGCTCAAAAGCAATTATGGAGTAAGTGTGAAATTTATTTAAATTGTTGCTCAAAAGCAATAATGAAGTATGCTGAAGCATCAAGTCATCAGATCTCAAGCTCACAAATTTATTTTTTTAGAGTTGTTTTCAGAGGATTATTACTTTATATGAATGATTTTTTTCCCTTACATGGGGATTTTGGAATCTCTGTTCCACACAATGAATCTGTCCTATTTTCCAAAGAGACGGTGAAGTGGCTATTTTCTTCACAATGATTTCACAAACCCAGACAAGGGCTAAAATAAGTAACCATTAAAAAAAATTGTTACATTTCAAAGGCAAGAATATGCCTCAATCATAAATGACCATTTCCATGGACACAACAGGGCTGCCCTCTTTATCTTAAGGCGACGGTCAGAAGTGGTCATCCTCATTCAAAAGCCACAAATTCTGTGTTCTCCTTTCTGGTTACTGTATCTTCAATCCTGACTTTCTTACAGGATGGCCAACTTCTTCTGGTCTCAAAATGCCTCTCGTTCAGTAATATCTTTCTCTGCAATGTCTCATCACATGAGATGTGACATCATTTGTGTCTTTGAAGTTCATAATGATTTCTTCAAAAGTTTATTTCTGCTAAGTCTACTGACCACAAGCAAAATCCTGTTTATTGTTTAATCAGATGCCATCTGAGTCTCCACTCTAACACACAAGTAAACAAGCAAAGAACCTTTTGTTTAATTAGATATCCTCCTTGAGCAACCCCATGGTCCTAGATACTCCAAGGAACAAACATTATAGTTTCATTGGGGTCACTTACAAGACTTTGTGACTCTGAAAATGGTTTCTGTGTGTAAAGTTCTTTGGTGTCTGTAAGTATGCCCCTGTCCACCTAACTTTACAAGAAGTATATATTTTATTAACAAAGATTTTAATTTTAAAGATTAATAGTAGCACAAATCCATTACACTGACCATCTCTCAGTACAAGCCAATTGATTATGATCTAGTCATCAGAGTTGAAAATGGAAATTTATAGATGATGAGCAAACTTAATGTTGGGATTGGTTTTCAAATTCAGGAATTGTTAGTTAAAGGAGGTAAAATATTCCCTGCAACAAATAAACCCAGAAATTTTGGAGGTTTTGCAGTGTCTGTAGGAGGTAAAGATACATAACCAATGTTTTGGTCCTGACCCCTTCTTCAACGTATCAAAACATTGGTTATACATCTTTACCTCCTATGGACATTGCAAAACCTGATGAGTTCTTCCAAAATTCCTGTTTTTGCCAAGGGATATTTTACCTCCTTTAACTAAACCATTCATGAGTTTGAAAGCCATCCCAACATTAAGTTTGCTCATCATCTATAAATTTCCATTTTTAACTCAAATGACTAGATTATAATTAATTGGCTAGTATGGACGCTGAGAGACCTGCTGAGTTCCTCCAGCATTTCTGAGTTTTTAACTACCATCTTCAGAATTCCGTGTTTCACTCAAAATATCGCAAGGTCACAACTTAGCAGGAGAGCTGTCAAAATAATCTATAAGAAATGCAATTAGATTAAGTGATATGGAAAAAAAAATCTAAATAGGGGCTGTTTAAGGACTGCCAAAGAAAGAACTACAATCACCAAAAGTTTGAGGAAAGGAAGTCCTGTACTTATGGCATGAACCCTGAAATTGGCTGTTAGCGATAGTAAATGTTGGCCTATGAAGAATGACCAGTAACTAAGCTTTCTGTGGATGAATGGTGCAATATTTCGATATGAATGAGAAACTACCATCAATTCATGAAAGAATTAAGAAATTAGAAATAAATGACAGGAAGTACATTTCAGTTTTGGAATTAAGACAATTAATAGGGAAAGTAAAATTATATGGATTCTGTTGTCATATGTGCATGAGGGGTCCTTCATTTATATAATATATTGCAAAATTTGTTCAAATTAGTAAGATTCAATAAATTGAAAGAGTATCTGGCCATCCATCATGCACTTTAAATGGCATTGCTATACTGATGCACTGTCTATTCGGTCATTTACAAAAACACTATTCAAATATTTATTTTGACAAACTGTCATTTTTAAGCAGAAATAATATTTCTATTTTGATTAAAACTGAGCATAAGGACCTTTTGTTAGCACTAATGTTGATTAGGAAAAGAATAATATGTATTTTCTTCTGACATAAGTAGTTAAAGCAAAATCAAAAACCATTAGTTTCCACCTTGCTTTGACATTCATGTAATTCTATAAACTTTGTCTGCACTCAACGCAGCCACTGATATTATATCCTTGTTTACATTGCTGTCTGAAAATCAGAGTTTTCTGTAGAACTGACAAGTATTGAGGTGAACCTAATCCAATCTTAGTAAAGGAACCAAAAGCATCCCTCAGAGCCACAACTCATTTGCTAATCATAATGAGGTCTGGATATTAGATGGTATAATCTATCCTCAGTACAACTCTTATTTTCCATATGATTAAGATTATATTTATCTGAAATCCATTGCTATTTGATGTCGAGACTGGGGGGGGTGGGGAAGTAGGAACAGGAGTAGGCCAAAAATGGCCCATCAAGCCTGCTCCGCCATTCAATAAGATCTAATTTATGACCTAACTCCAGCTACCTACCTTCTCCCCATATCCCCTAATTCCTCTATCATGTAAATATTTATCTAACCGAATTTTAAATATGTCTAATGAAGCAGCCTCAACCATTTCCCTGGATAGGCAATTTTCAATGATGCTCAGGATGGAACCATGGGTATCAGAGTTGGGATTCGAGAGGAGGGGTGAGGACAGGAAGAACTCAGATGCTGAAGGTTTCCTGATCATATCGGAGATTTGGACCTGGAGCTCAGATTGCCAATGGATCGAGCAGGAGTCTGCAACTGCAGATGCTGTGGGAGCACTGGAGGTGAATCCACAGACTATCAGTGAATCTGAAGGGACTCCCATTTGCTTCCCTTTCTCATACTGTAGGAGGTGTCGGGCAACACTAATGATGACTTTGTCTACCTTACAGCAAGAAGACAATATTGTATAATATTACATGTTCTGTACTATTACATGCCAATAAAGGAATCTTGAAACTCAAGTTTACAGTAGCCATAGATGAAGAAATGTGGGTGGCAAAGAAAGAGAGGACGGAGTGGGAATGAGATGGAGAATTAAAACAAATAACTGGAAGATCAAGCTTGATCTTTGGGATAATTAGATGGCTTCTGCAAAGTTGTTGCCCAATCAGTTCTGGCCTTATCCAGCGTAAAGGAGATCAGATTGTGAGCCCCAAGTGTGGTACACGACATTGGAAGATGTGCAAGTGACTCAGGGCTTTGTGTGATAGGACTTTTTTTGGGGGTCACTAGACAGAGAAAAGGTAGAAGGTCACCACCCATGGTTGCAAGGGAATGCCCTATAAAGCATGGAGGGTTTTATGAAGATGGAAGAGTGGACCAGGGAGACACAAGGAGTATGATTTCTTCCAAATGAGGGGGAGCTATGCCAGAAGATGTTAAATTGTCTACATTTTCATCTTGCACCTAATACTTGCAAGCTTCAGTTTTGTAAACACAGGATAATTACCAGTGCTCCCTTCATTTGTACAGACAACCTGTTCATACAAATCACTTCAGAGCTGCAAACACTGGCATCTAGATCACCTCATAGCCGCACTGGGCCACTCACAAGCTCAATTAGAACAAGCTATCACCTGAGGTGGTCTAGACACACAAGAGATTGCTCTGTTGCCCCCCCCTTCAAATTTCCCTTCTCTTCCTTGGTGGACTTCCATGTGGCTTCCTTGGGGAGTGGACTCCAAGGTCCAATATTCTTACTAGCAAGAGGCGGGATAAGAATGTACAACTTCACACAACTGCAACTGCAAAGGCCCATTTTAGTTGCCTAGTTGCACTAATTTTTGTAGATGATCTTTCTGTGTCTTACACATGTTCAGTGCAGAAAAAAAACAGGGAAATCTAATTTTGAGCAAAGAATATTTCCAAAGGGAGTGAAGATGTGACATCATAGACAAGATTGATGTCCTACTGCTTCTAGTGAATCTCCAGTTCTGAAAGAGCCCAGAGTGAGTATAGAATGTGACTCAGAGTAATTTTTTTTAATTGTAAGATTTTTGTTTTATTTTTAAAAATTTAAAGCCATATAACACTGCATATAAAATGTAACATTAGAGATATTTAATCAGTGTTAGTTTAAGGTATATTTATACAAGATTTTTTCATGTGAGCTACACATGAAACATTGCTGATAGATTATTTCAGAGAAATTCCTCATGAGAAGCTCTTGGATAAACAATGGACACTTTGTGTGAGCTCTCTTGACTCTTATGAATCTAATGGATTTTGTTAGGCATGAACATATTACTGTGCACACATTCTTCCCATCCTTCCTTAAAAATGGAAGCCACCGACCCAACAGTGTTGTAGAAACACTTTCACCTGAAAGACTGTAACTGTTTAAGTTGTTTGCTCAGTACCAAATTTTCAAATTAATTAGAGATAGGCAAAAATAACCCATCTCACCAGTCATACACACAAAACAAGAAATGAGCAAGCATTTGATGACAATATCCAAAAATACAAGAGCCTAGGGGTACCAGATTTCAGATTTATCGTCAGATTATATACAAAACAGCACATACAATCCAGAGATTATTTTTTCCTGTGGGCGAGGCAGAATTACCACTTATTGATAATGCAAAAAAAATTCTACACAATGTACACATGTAAACAAATAACAATTAGTTATTTGTTTACATTTGTTTAAAAACTGTGCAATACAGAGAGAATAAAATATATCAATAAAGTGCAAAAGTAAGAGTGCTTAAATGATTGAGTTTGTTGAGAAGTTTGATGGTAGCAGCTGGTACCGATGCCACTTTCCTGATGGTAGCAGCAAGAACTGAGCTGCTCTCCAATGGCAGTGTTCCTTGTAGATGTTCTCGAAAGTGGGGGAGGGTTTGGCCGAGGTAGTGTCCACTACCTTTTGGGAGGGCTTTACTGTCCAGGTGTTGCAGGGCTTTATGTAGAGCCAGTGAGATGGCATCCGCAGTAGTCCTATTTCTACGATAGGCGAATTGGAACAGATCCATGTCACTGCTCGGACAGAAGATCTGCTTCATCACCAACCTTTCAACACACTTCATCACTGTTGTCATGAGTGGTACTGGTCGATAGTCATTAAGGCAGCTCACTATGCTCCTCTTAGCCACCAAAATGATGACACCTGTCTGAAAATGGTGGGTACTACACCCTGCCAGAGTGAACTATCCTTGAATCCATGGTAGGTTGGTCAGCACAGATTTTGTTTATATATACTCAGCTGGGTACTCCGTCCAGACCGGGTCCGTTCAACCGATTCACACTCCTGAAGGCAGCCTGCACGTCATCCTCGGATACCACGAGGAGAGGATGATCGGGGGGGCGTGGGGGTGCAGGGGGTGGTTCTTCCCTCTTTCTGTGTGGAAAGCATCGAGTTCCTCTGGGAGTGAAGCATTGCTATCTGTTACTGCACGGAATGTGAAACCAATATATTAGGTTCATCTCCATTACGTGCAGCTACTTTTGACAGAAAATCCTTAAGGCTGGTAGAAAACATTCTTATTTGTAACAGCAACTTTTGCATAACCTCGTCTTTCTGTTATGCCAGCAACCTTCACGATCAAATGTATTTCACATCATTCCTCTCCATCATGGTCTGGTTGGTGCTCTTTATTCGTGATTTCACCAAGCAAAGAAATGGTCTGAGGTGAGGCAATTATTTTTGTTTCTATTGTATACAATTCTAGTTAATGCTTTTAATTTAATATTGCAAATAATGGGATGATCATCTTAATTCAAGGCTCTAGGCAAATTTAATTCTGAGCCAATCAGAGTATTTATTTATGCTTGCTATGATCAATAATTAATGTTCAGAAATAAAATCAATAATAAAAATTCTTGGCTGTTCAACAAAATGAACTTGTAATCATCATCTCATGCTTAATGTGAATAATAATATCTTGGGAGTCCTTACTGAATGGAAGATTAACATGAGGCATCCATGCTCCAAATTGAATTATTGATCACAAAACAAGATAATTCCCCTTAACTGCTAAAGAATATTTGAAGTGGCAAGGCAGAGATCTTGAGATGAAATGCTGGTTTAGCAGCTATTCAATGCAAGGTACGATTTGGGGAGGGGGAAAAAGAGGGAGTATGTGCATCCCAGAGGGACATTATACAGCTGACTGCCATTTAAATTGCCTGGCGTTGCTCAGAGAGCACACCATTTAGGTTGATGGTGGCTAGCAATAATACCTTCACCTGGGGATGACCTGTTGATGAGAGTAAACCATAATTGCAAAGACTTTACAATTCTATCTTTACTGTTCATTTGCTGCTCAGCATTTCAAAGTAACTGTTAAAGAAGAGTTCAAGAAACCCTCTAAAGCCTTTTCCAGGTGCATTCTATGCTAAGAATCCGCCTGAAGAAGCAGAAGGGGCCCTTTAAATTGCCGTTCAGGTGGCAGCGTTTAAAGCGCAACGCTGCCCACCTGAAGGACACAGCTGCACAGGATGCGGGTCTGAGCCCACTCCAGCTCTAACCCAGTGTCAGCTGTGATCCCGCCCACTGACGTGATGTCATTTTGAGCGTGACAAGAAGGAACACAGGTCAATGGCCGACCCTGTGCAGGCAGGAGACATAATGATGACGATTTCAGCGTTTCTGAGTGTTCAGAATGAGATACGGCAGATCCTTGGTAAGGCTATTTGTGCTGTTGAAGTTCTTCAATCGTCCTTGAGATCTGAAAATCGCATGGGTGCAATCAGAAGAAGGTTCCTGCAAAGGTTGAAGGCAAGAAGACAGCAGTTAGTGGTCGAAAGGCACGTGGAACGTAAGCGCTGCAGATGAAGGCAAATGCTGCTGGTCAGTCAATTAGCTATGGTGACACATCGGTCTCTCTGGAGATTGAACTGACCACAGGGTGCCGAGTTCTGGAGTAATGTCCTCACCAAATTTGATGCTGCTGAGTGGAGCAGACACTTTTATATGTCGCGTGGCACCTTTCACTTCGTGCTGGAACTCATAGAACCTCACCTGAAAGCGCATAGACCGGACTTACAGCGACCATTGGAGCCCGGACTTCGATTAGCTGTGGCCTTTTGGTGGTATACCAGCCCTTGTGAGTATCGATCCATCAGTACCATCTTTGGACTAGGCGTCAGCACCATGTGCATGGTGGTGCAGGAGGTGACTGCCACCTTGAGGAAGTTCCTCGATAAACTTTTAATCTCCCTGCCAAGTGGAACACGTCTCCAGGAGTCCATTGATGGCTTCGCCCAAAGGGGATACCCAATGTGTGCTGGTGCCATTATCACACCCAGCGTGGATGTTGTAGCCTAGCCTACTACAATCGCAAAGGGTGGCATTCAGTGGTTGTGCAAGCGGTGGTTAACCACAGATTCTGGTGAGTTAAGCCTCTATTGATGTACATCAGATCACATTTCCAATGACTATAACTTCACTGTGTGATTTCCATTCATGTTACAGCTTCTCAGATGTGTTTGTGGGGTGGCCGGGCCACACGCATGATGCCCGAGTGCTTGCCAACTCTCCTCTGTATAGAAAAGCTGAGGACCAGGCCGGATACCCCTTCCCACATGACATGAGTGTTCACCCTTCAAAGCTCTGTGATTCAAATGTTACGCACGCTGGCTGTGTCAACATTCAGGTGCATGAATTAACTACATGTCTGCATCGTTGAGCCTGCAGGTGTCCAAGGATGTTGAAGGAGTGGAGGTTCCAGCGCATCTTGTGGGTGATGCGGCATACCCCCTACGAAGCTGGCTGATGAAAGGGTTCAGGATCAGCGAAGATTTAACAAGGCCCTTAATTCAGCAAAGATAGTGGTGGAACATGCATTTGGCCATCTAAAAGGCCACTGGCGATGCCTGTCCAAGTGTCTAGATATCTCTACCACCTTAGCCCCAGATGTTGTGTTTGCCTCTGTGTACTGCACAATATATGTGAGATTAACAAGGAAGACTTCCCTTCAGAGTGGGCATTGGTTGAACCAGATGGTCCTGCACCATAGCGCAGATTGTGCTGATCAGCAGGGCACCAGGCCATTTGTTCTGCCATCATGTCTATCCTGTAAGGGTATGTCCCTGCTACCCAGCTCCCTGTTTTCCAAGACTTGTACCCCCCCTCCACCCTCCCCACTCAATGTGGTGACATGAGCCTCCTGCCTGGCTTGTTATGTATTCTCACGAATGAATGGGTGCATATAAATGAAACTTGTGACTTGTGTGCTTGTCAAAAATTTAATAACATTTTATAAAAGACATTCTTTGAGAAATCATAAAGCTTCATAAATATCTGAGGTAGATATCTCCATATTAACATTTCACATCATTCTTAAACTTGAAAACTTTAAACCATGGAATGGACACTTGAACACAGCAGATGAATCTCTAAAACAGTAAACTCAACCACCCGGCACCATAGCATCTCATTGCGGAATGTTTCCATCTTTAAAGTGTCGCACGTAACATTGCGCTTATGAGGGGCTTCATGAACAACAAAAGTGAACAGGAAGTTAGCAGCATTAAGGATGCATATTCCACACAAACATTCCAGCAATGAGAGGAACGTGTTCGGGGGTGGGGGGGTGGTGAATGAGGAACCAGGACCGGACTCCAGCATCTCAGTCATGCCCAAGCATCCACTACCGTGATGCACTGGTGTGGAATTAAATGGGATACTGGATGAAGGGGCCAGGTACATGGGATGACTGTGAGAATGGGGAGGCCTCCAATCACATGACCAATCTATGGAAAATGACTGACTGCCTGTCCATTGCAGCACTCAGTCCCTGCAGAGAAGCCGCAAACTCAGACATCAACTGGGCAAGCTTCTCCACTTCGGAGCAGCGCGTTGCTTCCTCGTCCTCCCTCTGGTCGGCAAGCGTGACTCTCTCGTGATCCAGCGCCTCCTCTGCACACTGGCGGTCTCTTTCACTCTCCTCCCTGTCAAGTGCCAAAATCATTGCCTGCAGCTCCTTCGCGAGAACCTGCCCCTTCATCGGTCGCTGTGGGACCAGAAGCTGTGGGTGGAAACAGGAAAAGTGCATCAGCATTGAACTTAAGTGCTTTTCCATAAAAACAACCTCAGTGCTACTGTACCTGCGTTCTCTGTTGAGAATGCCACCTCACAACTTCCAGGGACAGTGACCTCTGTGCTTCCTCTCTCGGAGGCATCCAAATCCATGGCTGCTGGGTCCTCGGCGGTGGCCTCCTCCTCCTCCTGGACCGGCATGTCTTCTCTATTGCCACTGTGTGAACCCTGAGATCCCTCTGGGATAAGCTCTGGGGATCCAGGGGTCTCGAGAGCCCTGGCTACATTCAAGGGAGTAGCTGAGCAGCTGGCCCCCCAGGGAGTGTGGCAATGGTTGAAGTACTGTCACTCCCTGTGCCCATTGCCACTCCTCCTGTTGTGGTCCAGGACTGCGTGAAATTTCTTCCTCATGATCTTCAGCTTCGTGACCACCTGGTTTTTACTGCGCTGGTGCCCTTGTGCTGCGAGCACTCCAGATAGCCGCTCAAATGTGGGACCATCCCTAACTGTCCCAGTGAGTTCCCTTTCCTGGGATTCCTGAGTCACATGGTCGAGAAGCAGTCTTGCCTCTTCTTCAGACCAGTTACTAGCCTTTCTTGGAGCCATTGTTCAAATCCACTGTTTCCCTTCACTGCTAAACAAAACGACTGAATCTGCACTAGCCTGCCTACACAATGTGCTTCAAGATTCACGCCAGGCGTCTCAGGCTGACGACGTCACTGCCACATCAGCAGCCTGACCTTTTAACATCCGCCTTCAGCCAGCTGCATTCAGGTGGCTGGGGGAGCCACTGAGCGGAGCTGATTCTCCCTCTCGGAGGAGGGTTACATAGCTCGCCTCAAGGGCGCCTCCTGCACATTCAGCTGGCCTCAAAACAGCCGCATATTACCTAAACCTGCAGCTTTACGTGCGGGGCAATTGGCCACCTGAAAGTACCTTAAGATGCTTTGTTAAGGAAATTCTCCAAGGGGAGAGTAAGTGCTGCACAAACCTACCTTATTAGAGAGACACCTGATGGGAGCAATGATTGCAGCAGCTGGTACTTCTGAATCACTCTAAGTTTCTTCTTAATTATCAAATTACATGTTTTCATTTGCATGTATTTGCAAATATATTTACCATGCAGGATGCCTCTTCACTATTTGTACTGTATTTTTAAATTCTCGATGATACTTTATAAATTCTAAAACCTAATAAGCTTAAATAAGTTTCAGTAAACTTGTAAGGTTTAATCACATCAAAAGTGCAACTGCATTCTGGTTTCACATTTTCTGGAGGCATGTTTTTTTTTTAATTGCCTGAAGCAGGAAATACATGCTTTTTCTTCCTTACACACCACTATGTCATAAATTGGATGATTGTTCATCAATTGTATTTGTAATGCTCCACAATGCAAACTTAGTCTTTCTTTTAATCACTGAAGTGATTTTGAAATCATTGGGAAGAAAAACATTAATTGTTTGTTCTTAATTGTACTTCAGTGGGTGCATCCTGTGTCATCATTGTGTGCTTTTTCAGCTAAAATGAAGGAAAAATGGTATTAAGGTACGTGGAGTTGTAGATGAAGGAGATGGTGGAGTTGGATGATCCTGTTGCGGGAACCTTGGTAAATATAAGCAGTTCAATGGATAGATGTTGAACGTTGCATCCAGGTGGAGGGAGTGGACGTTCGGAGTGGTGGACGTTCGGAGTGGTGGACGTTCGGAGTGGTGGACGTTCGGAGTGGTGGACGTTCGGAGTGGTGGACGTTCGGAGTGGTGGACGTTCGGAGTGGTGGACGTTCGGAGTGGTGGACGTTCGGAGTGGTGGACGTTCGGAGTGGTGGACGTTCGGAGTGGTGGACGTTCGGAGTGGTGGACGTTCGGAGTGGTGGACGTTCGGAGTGGTGGACGTTCGGAGTGGTGGACGTTCGGAGTGGTGGACGTTCGGAGTGGTGGACGTTCGGAGTGGTGGACGTTCGGAGTGGTGGACGTTCGGAGTGGTGGACGTTCGGAGTGGTGGACGTTCGGAGTGGTGGACGTTCGGAGTGGTGGACGTTCGGAGTGGTGGACGTTCGGAGTGGTGGACGTTCGGAGTGGTGGACGTTCGGAGTGGTGGACGTTCGGAGTGGTGGACGTTCGGAGTGGTGGACGTTCGGAGTGGTGGACGTTCGGAGTGGTGGACGTTCGGAGTGGTGGACGTTCGGAGTGGTGGACGTTCGGAGTGGTGGACGTTCGGAGTGGTCTAACTTTATTGTAGAGGAAGGTCATTGTGATGCACTATTTCTTAACAGCGAGTGAGATTGCAGTCACCTCTACTATTCTGATAATTCCATAAGCTGTCTGAGATCTTCAGTTTTGCAGTATGACTAGTTAGTGTGCTATCCTGTTAAGAAGACTTTACCTCATGTGAATGTATTTACTGTGTTTCAATGCATCCTGGAGACACTGCAGCAGTATCTGGGACACTGCCTTCAGGGATTGCTACAGCCCAGTCCTGGAACTGAAGTGATTGATCATCAACAAGAACAACCTTTGTGATTTGTCTGACTCCGGGCTATGTCAAATTCCCAGTTCATTCCCTACCCCTCCCCTCTCCAGATTCCAATAGACCAGTACAATAATAACTCTTTAACAGCTTGCTCCCATCATGCATTTGGATGCAAAACTGACACGTGGTCCCCAGTGATACACCATAGCTTACGGCATCATGGTCAACAGTGATGGGTCATGATAATGTACAGGCAGTATGAATCTTGAGTGAAGCAAAATACGAAAGTCTGCAGACACCATGCGGAAGTAAAAACCCCGCTGGAGAAACTCAGCAGGTCGAACAGTGTTCGGCTTTCTCTATCCCCCCCCATCAGCGACTGGGATCTCTCAGAGGCCAACCATTTTGATTCTGCATCCTTGCTTCCAAGCTGACAATTTTGTCCATGTCCTCATATACTGTCAAACCAAGACCACCCAGAAATTGGATGAGCAACACCCAATTTTCCATCTCTGCACTCTTTCCAACTGGATGGTATTAATGTCGACTTCTCCGGTTTCCCTGTTCTTCTTCTTCTTCTTTGCTCCAGCTCTTTCTTTCCCCCCCTTCCTCTCTATTCTCAGAGACATCTGCCCTCCATTTATTTGCTGGTGTCCCCTCCCTTCCTAGTCCATCTATTACCACTTACCTGTGGGAGTGTGCTCCTCTCTTGACCCTCCCTCCATTTTGTTTGGGCGTCTGCCTACATTTTGTCACACCTTGATGAAGACCTCAAACTCAAATCATTGGTTATGTATCCTTATTTTTGCTATAAAAGGTACACTGTTTGGCTGAGTTTCTCGCCATTGTGTTTTTACATGAATTTTGAGTGAGCCCGTTCTGGCTCCAGTATACAAGCATTACCCAGTTTAGCTTCCACACTGCCAATCTGCCATTACTTATGGTCTTTTCTTGACTGGGAGCATTTGATTACAATCAGCAGTACATGGACAATCCTGTTTTCTTTCCAGTTATCTTTATAGAAAACAGTACATTTTTTTTACATTGTATCCGTATTATCCTTATCCCTCGTGTCAAAAATCATTAGCTTATTTCCAACCAGAGTATAAAATAATTTAGCACTTTGTTAGCTTGTCTTTACAACTCTTTCAGTTCTAACTAATTTTTTTGTAATCTCCACTTTGCAGAAAAAAACTAATAATCTAACTTGGAGCTGGCAGCAAATTGCTGTCAGTACATTTCCATGTTCTTAACTTTTTAAACAAAGATATTCCCAAAACTATCTGCAAATTCATATCCAGTTGTTAAAAGATGCCAGACATTGTCGTTCCCATTTATTTCCAATTTCTACAGTTAGTCAATTTGACAGTGGAAGAAAATGCTTTTCTTTCCTTTTTGAGGGTAGAAATGTATCAATTACAGGTATTCCTCGGCTTGTGTCAGTGTTCCGTTCTGACTGACCATTCATTGTATTGAAACGGACATACATCGGAAATGCACTGTATCCATGTTATTGTTCGTCAAATACAACATGGCAGCCACTTAGGCCAGCTCATGTGAGAGGTTGGCTTATTAATGATTATGTCTGTGCATTTCTGACTTTTGCAATCTCTTTCCAGCCCTTTGAAAACCAACTTTGTAAATTTAACCAGCTCCTCCAGTATCTCATAACCCAAATCCTTAATGACTCTCTGGTGCATCTCATCTGGATAAGGTTACATATAAATATTTATTGCTTTGAGTGTTTTTATCTCAGGCATAATTAGCACAATTGTTTTTAAATTCCACTGCAAGTTTCAACATAATTCTCAGTGAAGGCAGGAATGAAAAACTCATGCAGAACATTACCTGGTTTCCTTTTATCATGTGCACCACAGAAACAAACAGGATAGATTTTTGCCAAGATAAATGGTTCCCATTCAACCCTTTATAGTTGTGCCAGCTCTTTGAGGCCATTTTGCAATTAGTTCTTTTTTTCTTTTCTCCATCCATACAATTTTGCTTTCCCCATAAGTTGAATGAAAGTTGAAGGTCACTAATGGCCTACCCTCTGCCATCCTTAGAGCAGTACAACTCATTGAATAATCTTCATTTCACCTCCGGTAATTTTATAAACAATCAACATTTTGGCCAGTGAAAAGCTATTAACTCCGCCAAATGCCTCATGAATTTGAACACCTTCAGCTGATTTCCTTTTCACGATGTCCATTAGTGCCTTATCTGATAACCCTTCCTTTCAGATTCTCCTTAACCCCCCTCTCCAGGGGTTTAATTTTCTTTTTAAAGCCCTTGTTATCTGGAATTCAAGCAAGTGGCAACTTCAAGCAACCGGCAAAAAAAAAGGCAGAAAATAAATGGGTAAAAAGAATACGGAAGTTCAAAATCGGCATGCCTCTCTGTTGGTTCATCAATCATACGGCGCACTGTCTCAAGCAACCAGAAAATTCACATACTCGGCATCTATCAAGCCCCACCAGGGGTTTTACTGTATATTGCTAGTACTCTCAACAGATGCATAACATGTAACTATTAAGACTTAGTTCTAAGTGATAATCTGCAGTATGACTTGACATCTCTACCATGTTTTTTTGCTGTTTCATCATCAGTGGTTGTCTCAATAAATCCCTGTACTTTCTACTCCAGAACTTTGAAGGGTGACAACAATATTATTATTTTAATCCCAATCTATGATGGGTGGTTTTCTTGCTACTGTCGAGAGTACTCAAAAACACTCTTATTTACATCAAAGATTTTAATGCTAGTCTTTCTGCAATAGATTTTCCATGTAATTAGTACCCCCATTAGAGAAGTAAAATGACAGATGGGAGCAGTTTGGCTATTCCCCTAAAAAAAACTTCACCATTCAATGCTCTTGGCGGCGTGGTTGGCATAGCGGTAGTGCAACGCTGTTACAGCGCGCCAGTGATCAGGACCAAACTGGGGTTCGAATCACGTGCTGTCTGTAAAGTGTACGTTCTCCCTGCGACTGCGTGGGTTTTCTCTGGGGGCTTCGTTTTCCTCCCACTGTTCAAGACTTGCTGGGTGTGTAGGTTAATGGAGTGTAAATTGGGCCGCACGGACTCGTGGGCCAAAATGGCTGTATGTCTAAATTTAAATTTCAATATTATATTCCCATTCTCTCCCCTTAAGTGAGTGTAGATTTCACCATGGGAGACAGGGAAAAAAATTAAATAACTAAAATGATCTGGAATTGAATGCAAGCCAGTAACAATGAAACTCCAATACTTTTGTTAGCATCCATCCTTTAAAGGAAATCTGCCATCCTTATCTAACTGATCAGTATGTGACTCCCAAATCCACACATACAAATCCTTAATTGTAATGAACAAAGCAGGTCATTTGTTGCATTAATTTTCCATGTAAATTCAAAGGTAGAACTAGAACATTTCGTATCAAGCTTGGCCTCAGATGTGAATTCAAAGGGCACATTTTACCCACTTGGTCTATCTAATCTACTCAAATGATAAATAGCAATCACCCTCATCAATATGCAAACTGAATGTGAAGCCAGAGACTTGATGCAAGTTGCATGAACTGCACTTTTCAGTTTTACTCTGAGATGCACTACTGCACAGAGAAATCTGGGCATTATCTGTGTCTGTGTGTGTGTGTGTGTGTGTGTGTGTCTGTGTGTGTGTGTGTGGGTTGCATTCTCTCTCTGTGATGGAGTGGGTTTGTTCAGCTGCTCTGGTTTCATCCTCACGTTGGTTTCAATTTAATTGGCCACTATAGATCATACCAAGTGTAGGTGTAGGAGAATCAATATGGGGTTGATGAGCATGTGGGAGAGAATGGGTTTCGAGAGGGTAAGTGAAAGATTAGATTGAATGAGATTGCTCTGAGAGCTGGCAAAGAATCGAGAGGCTACATGGTCTTCCATGCCAGAGTGGTATATAAAATGAAAATATTGCAGGGCATGCATTTAAGGGCATAGAATTAATGAGAGAGGGGGAAAATTTAAAAGAAGGGGCACCTTCTTCACATAGAGTGTGGTCGGTATTGAAATGTGCTGCCAGATGAAGTTATAGAAAATGAGACAATTGTAACATTCAAAAGGCATTTAGGCATGTATTTGAAAAGAAACTTTTCAGCTGCAGTGAGAAAGAATTCCAGTGTGCATGTACATTGTACAATGTGCATGACAATAAATTCATCATTACTATTTAAAGCAGTGGTTCTCAACCTATTTTTGCCCTAGGCCCCATTAGTGGGGGAAAAAAGTTAGATATTCAAAAGAAGTTTTAATTTAATAATTTACTGCAAGTGTATTTCAATGCAATTAATGTCGGGCATATACTGAAACACATACTTCATATTCAACTACTGCTTCAATATGTCAACCATCTCAAACACGCATTGAACAATTGTCGTCACTTCAGTGGGAACCTTGCCCCTGATGCTGGCTGCAGATTTTTTTGATTGGAGGGACTAATTTTGTTAGTTTCAATCTTAAATCTCTTCTGTTTTGTAATTTCCAGTCAGTTTATCTTAGCTTGTAGCAAATCACTAATAGCACTGAAGCCATATTATACTAAATAAGATGATGGAAAATGTATCAATAGTTTCCATGCTAAAGTAGTTGAGTTTGGGTATTTTTTTCAATCTCGTTAGACAATCACATCATGGTTCCTTTCACTTTGAATAGAGTTTTCACAGATTCATCATGTTGCAACTCAAATAACTCCTCTTGGTATTGCACTGGAACTTCAGGTAAGTCGGCCATCAATGGCTGAGTTAACCAAGAGGGAAAATCCATTGCCTTTAAATCACAAAATCTATCATTGAAGTCCATAACCAACATTTTCAAATGGTCAACCATGATGTTTGTAGCAACATTAATTACCTCCCATTATTCAACCAATAGAACTGACTGAAATTTCTTGCAGAAATATTCCTTTGGCATAATTCTAGAAGTGTCATGAATCCAAATATCTTTAGTTTTGCATCAACAAGCATCATACTTGCTACTTGAGTTGCTTGGTCAATGTACTTAGTTTCTCAAAAATGTCCAAGTAAATCACATAAGCTTTGCCATCAGTTGTGAGCAAGAGCTTCATTTCAGGTTTGTCCTTCAAAAACTCACTGAGGAGATCAAAAAGTTCCTTTTGATGCAGTTTCCCTTTGACAACCACCTTACCTCAGTGTGAAGGAATAAACTCACATGTTCTGCATTTTTATTGACATAAAACTGTTTAAATAGACATATGGCATTCGATTTGATGGCATTGATGCACTTGATCACAGAATGCAGTATCTCGTGTAGAACAGGGGAAACTTTCTTGTCCACTAAGTTTTCTCAATGGCTAACACAATGCATAACCATCATGTTTGGATTTTCATCCTTCATTCATTTTAAATATTCTGAACTTTCATGATTTCAACTTCTCAATAAGCTGTTTTTCAACATCTTGACCCATGTCATCTATTCTGTTGCAGACTGTACTATTATTCAAGGCATTGCTCAGACAGCTTTGTCATCCTTTTGCAGAACTGTTTTGAGAAACAATGATATTGCGGGTTTAATCAGTTCCTCCCTAATTGTATGATTCTTCTCATATTTTATTTCATAGCTAGTTTCAAGGGTACAATCGGGGCTGTAGTTTGCACAGCAAATAATGAAGTGATTCTTGATCTGTTTTCAAACTTCTCTTTCAGTGATTTAAAATATTCCAATTTTGAATTGACATGGTTAGGATATTTTGCCCTCAAATGAGCTTCAAGACTGCCTATTTTCATTGATTCATTTGTCAAAGACCATTGACATAAAAATGTACATTTATCGTGTATATCAGGTATAAACCCAAACTTCACGAACACCACTGAATATTGATGAACCTTTTGCTTGCTTGGCCTGCTCATTTTGAATATACAACAATGTGAGCTCCCTGAAACAGTTTAATATCACAGTGCAAGCTCCCTGAAACAGATTAATCAATATTTTATTATGTCTTAGAATTAAAAATGTAATGATCAAATCAAAGGAAGAATATTGACCCTTAAAAAACATGAAAAAAATCACGAGCATGGTTTCTGACATTTCTTTCCCGCAGAGAATTCACTAAAACTGCGCTAGCCTTGTGCTTTACTTTCTGAGTTCGCTATTTTTTTCCCCTGATTTTGGTGCTCCCTCAGGCTGGCACCTGGGGCAGACCTGCTTCCCCCCCCCCCCCACCGCCTTCCTTCATCATTATGTAAGTTCACAAAGATACAGGTCTCACTCACTATTGAACTGAATGAAGTAAAGGGGTATGGAGGGAGACATGATTGTTGAGATAATTTCGAATCCTCATCACCAATAAAATAATTTGGAATGGATGATAATAAGACCGGTCAGGAAAAAAATATAATTATAATGTTAACCAAGGATAACAACAGTTAAAATAAGAGAAACAACAGAAAAACACTTATGAAAATAATAAGAACGCGATTTAACTTGTAAGTTACCACAATTGTGTTGAACTGACAGTGTTGCCAAGTCACATCTTTCATACCAACATAACGAGCTTATTTTTTTCAAACCAACTTTTTAATTTCCAAAAATATTCCTATGCTCCACTAACATATTCTTAATCTCCATGCCCCACCAAAATATTCCCACGTCCTGCCTTGAGAATCTATGGTTTAAAGGGATATGAGCCAAAGACCGGCAAATGGGTCACCATTGACAGCTGAGCCAAAGAGCCTGAATTTGTGCTTTACAACTCTTTCTTTATGAAAAATACAAAAACTATTGATACTGGAAACTTGATCAAACAATAAACTGCTGGAAGAACTCAGCAGGTCATGCAACATTCTTGGGCAAAACCTCGTTTTCCAATGTTTCAAGATGGGACTCTATCGAGACTAAAGTAAGAGGGGTTTATATTACATTTGCATGTCCAATCTGATCCACCACATACAGTGCATTCTGTGTGGCCTCCTCTACATCGGTGAGACCAGACGCAGATTGGGTGATCACTTCGCCAAGCATATCTTTGAAATTGTGAGAAATGCAGAAGAAACCAGTAATTTAAAATATCAATATTTCCTTAATATAGAAAAATAAACATAAAGACATGAAATAACTAAATGGCTGTCAGTTCACCCACAAAGTAACTTGCCTTGGACACAATCTTTGTGCAGTAAGATGGTACTATTTTCATATATGTATTTGCAGCAATGCAGATGGAGAACATTAATGGGAATGTCAAAAAAACTGTTGGTCAGGTTCATATCATGTGATATGCATCTGGAAACATTGCTCCCCACGGAGATTGATATCGGAGTTGATACATTTGGTTTGAAGATGGATGTCAGGGAAGTCCCTTCCATCAGAGCTGTCAGCTATGTTTCTATCTATGGTAAACCACTGTTACACTGTGATTGGCTACTGCTGGCTGCACATGCCTCCCTAGACCAATTCTGTCCATAACCCCTTTGTATGCTCCCCATTCACCCTGAGGCTGGTTGCTGCTCCAGTCTACCGTCAATAAAAGCCTATCAGTTTCACAACCTCAGTCTTTTATGGTAAAATTGATGGTGCATCAGTATCACTTCCAAAGCCTGACCTGCAGGCCAGCTAAGGCAGCACACATGAAAGGAGACCCATTAAAGCACATAGAATAATAATCTATGTAGTTGTACATAGAAATAAGTTGCCCTGAAAATTAAAAACCAGACTTACTGTTCAAGCCAATTCAGTACTTAATATTAGCATAAATACTTGTTTGATAAATGTATTTAAATAGCCCAAGCCTTCGTGGATAGCAAATAAAGGTATGATGAAGAAATGGAAAATAATTTAGTTAAATGAGATATGAACCCTTTTAACAATGTGGAAGTAAGCAAGATCTCTGACGTGGTTTTACCCAGATTGACCACAAAGTTCTTCTGGAACCTGATGGATTTTTTTTCTTGTTTCTCCCCCAATATCAGAATAAATAAAGTGATTTGTTACTGGTAAAAAAATCTGTGATGAAAGTAAACATTTGTAATAAATGATAGAAATTACTGCCTCAACATTTACCTGTTGCATAACTGGGCCATTATCAAAGCAGTTTGCAAATCACTGACGCTCTGTCATACTGCTTAAGTGACCAAGCTTGTACATGAAAGAGGAGCCTGTGTCTTCGGTGTGAATCAATGGACCTGAATCTGATTCTGGCACTACAAGGACAGGAAATCTTGATTAGTTGGGCACATTTGTGGAGGACACAAACCTCAAACTGGTTGGAAAAATTGGCTTCTAAATCGAAGAGTCTAGGCTTTAGTTCTGCACTTGAGGAATTGAATATGGTCCACACAATAGGGCCACCCACAGGGTAAAGCCTGTGTGGGGGAATAGAGGTTTCCATTGGCAAAGCCATTGTGAAAGAAGTGAGTGGCTAGTGCTTGCTCAGATAAATGACCTGATGTACTTGTAAAGCAGCATCTGGAAACATTACTCACCATGGAGATTGATATAGGCATCTACGTCTGATTTGAGTTTGGATGTTAGAGAATTTTAACCCTGCCAAGTCCCTTCCATCAGAATTGTCAGCCATTTTTCTATCACTTCTAAAGCCTGACCTACAGACCAGCTAAGGCAGCACATGTGAAAGGAGACCTATTCTTCTTTCTTTCTTTGGCTTGGCTTCGCGGACGAAGATTTATGGAGGGGGTAAATGTCCACGTCAGCTGCAGGCTCATTTGTGGCTGACAAGTCCGATGCGGGACAGGCAGACACGGTTGCAGCGGTTGCAGGGGAAAATTGGTTGGTTGGGGTTGGGTGTTGGGTTTTTCCTCCTTTGCCTTTTGTCAGTGAGGTGGGCTCTGCGGTCTTCTTCAAAGGAGGTTGCTGCCCGCCAAACTGTGAGGCGCCAAGATGCACGGTTTGAGGCGATATCCGCCCACTGGCGGAGACCCATTAAAGCACAGGTAATAAACACTTTTTTTGTGTGTGTGGAAATGGATGTGAGTCTCTTGTGAAAACTCCGGAGTCAATAGGATGAGGTTTCAGAATCGGCATCCAGCCACGACAATCTGAGGAAAAAGATGTGAATGGCCCTTTAAATCCCGTGGCTGCGCAGTAAATAGTGCTGAGAAAAATCTGATTCCGTTTAGTTCAAGGCAACCTAATTTTTCTGAGCAATACTCAAAAAAAACAACCAGTGCACAAGGATTTTTTTTGGTTGGAAATGGCTCATTGGGTCTGCATATAATGAGAAACCATTGCTTAAAAATTACTTTTCCTGGACAACTGATAGCCAGGGTAAGATTGTGCTTCGTTCTGATGAACATGACTGGTCAACCTTTACTGTCAAACATGAGAAATTTTCAATTATATCAGGCAATGAAGGGCATCAGATGTACAAAAAAAAGTAGATGCAGAATAATGCCATTGCCTTCAGGGGAGGAGCTGCAAACACTGAAAGGAAAATGCAATCATGGAGGAAAACCTCAAATAAAATAAAATGACCTCGTATCCATACTTACAGGAATTGTTTATTTAACAATGTTCTTGTTTTGCCACTGGCCATTGTTTTGTAGATATAAGTAAAAAGCAGTTTGTACCAGCCTCACTTCAAGAATCGAGTGTCTAAAAGGAGCAAATTTAAAATATGATTATGACATTAAAATGTCCTGGTGATAAATGCCCGAAGAGTAGTTATTATCTGAATCTGTTTATCTAGTCAAAATATTACTTCTATAAACACTTCTCAAGGAAATAGGAAGCTCTCAAATTTGATTGAAGACAGATCACCCATAACCTTGCTGGTTTCTGGCTGGAAATATTTTAATTATATCTAATATTCAAATCATTCCAAATATAAACCTGCCTTTTGTTTCATAAGTGACACTGTGGTGTGGCTGGTAGAGTTGCTAGCCATAACTCTAGTGTTCTGCTTTGACCGCTGGTCTCTTGGTGACTACTTAAATTTTCCACTGAGTGCTCCAATTTTCCTCCCAAAGGCATGCAGGTTGGTAGGTTAATTGATTGCTGTAAATTTTCCCTCGTGAGCAGAAAAGCAGTTGGATCTGGGGGGAGCTGATGGGAATGGGGATGGAGAAATATATTACAGGGGAAAGTAGTGAGGGACAGGATTGTTTCATGATCCAGTATGGACTCAATGGGTGACATGGCCTCTTTCAATGTCATTCAAAGAAATAGAATTGTAATTGATTCTGCGAATGCTCATTTTGTTCTGATTTTAAGTAGAGAAGATAAATAGAAGGAAGAATAAGATCAAAGATGGTTGTCTGTTGCCTGTTTACTTGTCAATGGAAAGGTTTTCCTGTAATTATTAAAGATTTGACTCATCACACCTGGAGCCAAGTGCCAGCTTTGACCTTTTTCTTTCTTCTTTTCTTCTTTGGCTTGGCTTCGTGGACGAAGATTTATGGAGGGGTATGTCCACGTCTGCTGCAGGCTCGTTGGTGACTGACAAGTCCGATGTGGGACAGGCAGGTATGGTTGCAGCGGTTGCAAGGGAAAATTTGTGGGTTGGGGTTGGGTGTTGGGTTTTTCCTCCTTTGTCTTTTGTCACTGAGGTGGGCTCTGCGGTCTTCTTCAAAAGAGGTTTCTGCCTGCCGAACTGTGAGGCTCCAAGATGCTCGGTTGGAGGCGAGATCAGCCCACTGGTGGTGGTCAATGTGGCAGGCACCAAGAGATTTCTTTAAGCAGTCCTTGTACCTTTTCTTTGGTGCACCTCTGTCACGGTGGCCAATGGAGAGCTCGCCATAGAACATGATCTTGGGAAGGCGATGGTCCTCCACCCAGCGCAGTTGAGTCAGTGGATTCGATGCTTGCGGACTCTGCCAGCTCGAGTACTTCAATGTTGGTGATGAAGTCATTCCAATGAATGTTGAGGATGGTGCGGAGACAGCGCTGATGGAAGCGTTCTAGGAGCTGTAGGTGATGCCGGTAGAGGACCCATGATTCGGAGCCGAACAGGAGAGTGGGTATGACAGCAGCTCTGTACACGCTGATCTTTGTGTGTTTCTTCAGGTGGTTATTTTCCAGACTCTTGTGTAGTCTTCCAAAGGCACTATTTGCCTTGGCGAGTGTTGTCTATCTCTTTGTTGATCCTTACATCAGATGAAATGGTGCAGCCGAGGTAGGTAAACTGGTTGACAGTTTTGAGTTTTGTGTGCCCGATGGAGATGTGGGGGGGCTGGTAGTCATGGTGGGGAGCTGGCTGATGGAGGACCTCAGTTTTCTTCAGGCTGACTTCCAGACCAAACATTTTGGCAGTTTCCGCAAAACCTACGACCTAACAAAGGACATACCTATCCTGAAATAGCAAAAGAAAACTTTGTGAGATTGATTACAAGGGTGAGGAGTGTTTTCTATGCAAAAATATTCATGTCGCATTCTATGAGGTTTAAGGGAAGGACGGGTGGTTTCATTGAAGCACTAGATATGAATGGAAGAGATCTGATTAACATGCTCACAGATGACATGACAATTGGCAGTATTTATAGCCAGGATGATAGAATTCGACGAGTATTTATTTAAAATGGGCTGAGGAGTTGCAGGTCAAATTCAATCCTAAAAAAAAGCAAGATGCTTTTTGGGAGGAAATACCCAGTAATGATGGACACAGAAATTGCTGAAGAGTTTGGGATCCCAGATATACACGGAGCTGTGAGAGAAGCAGAACTGGTTCAAGTTCAAGTTTGCCTTTTTGTGTTATTTTAAAACAGCAGTTTAAAAAAAAACGAGACAGCATTCCTCCAAAAAAGCCATGGTGTTACATTTAAATGACATGGGACTACTCAAAACGACATTTCACAAGATAACATTATTTCTACGCAAGACAAAGCTACATCCAGTGATTTTTTTTAAAAAGTGCAACAATACAATAATTAACAAAAAAAACCAGACCATAGGCACAGTAGAAACAATCTACAATATAATAGACTTTGGATATTAAAGTCTGTTAGCTTGAGTGAAAAAGTCCACCAGCAGAACCGAAGAGGCCGTTGTGGGATGCTGCCGTGCCACCATCTTGGACCAAGCTTGCAGGAATTCTACTTGACCCTAGATTTTAAAGTCAAGAAAGTGCCACACAGTTCACAATCCATTGGAGCCCGAAAGCCTTGACACCATCTCCCCCAGAGCTTCACAATCCAGATGGCGCAACCTCCAGGACCCCAAACCAGGTGCATGACACCACTGCTCCGGACACCACGGCACACCTTCCGCAGATGTCCCCGCCTCGGCCACTGGAAACAAGCGATGCCAAAGACTGGAGGCCTCATTCCCCACAGCAGAGGCTCGGTCTTCACAGCAGTTGAGGTCACTCAACTTCAGAGCTTCTTCTCGGTGGTTTGTTTTTGCTTGGCGGTTTCCATATTGCAGCAACTGTTTCATGGTGCTCTACCATCCATCTCTTTCCATTTAAAATTGTGCACAGTGCCTTGTATGAAGAGTTACAGTAGCACCAGGTCCAGAGAGGCCACTGCAGGCTGTTGCCATGCTGCCATTTTGAACCATGTAATCTTGTAATCTTCAACAGCAAAAGGTAGCAAAGAAAGCATGTGGAATACTCGCTTTTGTTAGCAAGTATTCTCCATAAGTAGAATATAAGACCAGTGAAGCACGAAAGTCTGCAGAAGCAGTGATTGAAGTAAAAGTACACTCAGCAGTTTGCACACCATACCTTATATCGCAGATACATAGCCAATGTTTAGAGCTTGAGCCCTTTATCAAGGTATCAAAATAATCAATAAAAGAATACAAGGCTATCATTGATATAGTACAAGCACATAAAACATTAGTTCAACTGCAGCTAGTGTATTGAGTGCTGGTCATCACATCATCCATAAAAAGGTCTTTTCACTGGACAGGGCATAGAGGATGCTGCCTGTATCAGATTAGAGGAAAGAATGGATAAGCTGTGTTCATTTTCCTTAGAGCAGAGAAAACTGAAGGGGGTTGGATAGAGGTATACAACATGATTAGGCATATGGAAGGGGTAGATAGTTGGAAACATTTCCCCTGAGCAATGGTGTGTGTAACCAGAAGGCACAGCTTTAAAGTAAGGAGTAGGAGATGAGAAAGGATTTCTTTTTATCCAGAGGGTTCTTGAAATCTGGAACGGATTGGAGACAGATCCTCCAACACCATTTAAAATGTAGTTAGATGTGCATTTAAATTACCATGTCATAAAAGCCCATGGCCAAGTGCTGGAAAATGGGATTAGAATAGATAGTTACTCAATGGCTATGGTCGCTGCTTCATGCTGCACAATTCTTTGACTCCATATAAAACTGACAAGATCGATGTTGAGAGATTATGGAGAGAATCAAACTCTAACCCTGACCTTTAGTCATCAACTGAAGAAACCTGAAACTTTAACCCTTTGGGCTGGCCATTTTTAACCTTCCAAAATGTGTGTATACCTACAGTACAAACGCTAGTAAGAACCAGCTGAGGGGGTGGGGGGGGAAGTCGGGTATAAAAACCAATCCTGGAAAACACGGAGCGACACGGAGTACATGTGCTTGTTGGTATCCTGATAATAGGAACACAGATTCCAAAGGGTTCGAGTAGGTGCCTTAAAGTCCTCTAGAGCGACACAGAAATATTCATCAGAAATATCCAAAGTCTGGTCATCACTAGAGGTCTCTTTTGGACAAATGAGGTGTGAAAGCCCAGGCAACTAATGGATATTAAGCATTGGTCAGAAATTTAACACCCAAGAGACACTGAAAAGTTCATTAGATGATGAATATTCTTTTAATTTTTAGTTTGGCCAACTAAAGATTTTGTTAGAAATAGTTTGACAAGCAGTGCAAATTTAAGATTGAGCAAATTCATTGGTTGCAACATCACAAAAAAATTCAACATTTGCTAAGTAACCATCTAATAATTCGCTCTTGATTTTAGCTCTAATTAGTTATCATCGTGCAGATCACAGGTTGCAATTTGATTTAATGGATAAAAAGGTAACAAAAGCAGCACAGTTGGCGCAGGGCGGTACGGTTGGCATAGTGGTCAGCACACCGCCTTTACAGAACCAGTGATTGGGACTGGGGTTCAAATCACATTTATATTAAAAAAAAATTTAAATGCATCCCAATCTAATTATTTTCATGCAATTAATATTATCACAACAAAGTTAAGTATTGGAATAAGTCATTAGTTATTAATGGATTTTCTGCATTGGAAATAGGGTCAGGAGTAGGCTACATAGCTTTCAGGTCTACCCTGTGATTCAATATAATCAAGGCTAATATGATCCAGCTCTCATCTCCTCTCTTTTGACAGTTCCCTGATCTTTCATAAGTATGTCGATATCCTTTTAAATGTCCCCAGTGATCTAGCCTCCACAATCCTCAAGGACAAAGAATCCAAAGATTCATGATCCTCTACAGGGAGAAGTTCCTTTGCACGTTTCATTCTCTTGATCCCCAAAGTATATAGATCTTCTACTTAACTGTAGTGCACAAAACTGTTCTCAAGAAAGGAATGTAAACAAACTGTGAGATACAAAAATAAATATTCAAAAATAAATAATGTGCAAAGAGTCTCTAATTGAGTTTGTTGTTTAAGAGTCTCACGGTGAATGGGAAACAACTGTTTCTGAACCTGGGGGCACAAGTTCTGTGGTATTTATAGCTCTTTACTCATGGCAGTAGCAAGAACTGAACACATTCTGGGTGGTGTGGATATTTGATTATTGCTGCTGCTCTTCGAGAATAGCGTTCCCTGTAGATTTTCTCAATGGTGGAGAGTGTATTGCCTGTGATGTACCCACTACCTTTTGCAGGACTTTCCACTCAGAGATATAGGAGCCCACATACCAGGCCATGATGAAGCTGGTAAGCACACTCTACTACACATCTGTAGAAGTTTCCCAAGGTTTTCAATGTCATACCAACCCCCCACAAACTCCTGAAGAATTTGAGGCACTGACATGTTTTATTTATGATGACATTAGTGTGTTGAGTCCAGTGAAGGTCCTCTGAGATTCTCATACTCGTGAAACAATCTTTATTTATTTATTTGTATATGCGGTATGAATATTTGTGTGTATGTTTTATGTCTGGTTGTGCATCCACGTGTTTTGAGGATCAGAGAACGCTATTTCATCAGGTTGTACTTGTGCAATCAGATGACTATAAACTTGCGATAGTGACTCCCAGAAATTTAAATTTGGTCACCTGCTCCACCTCTGGTTACCCAATGATCACTGGATTGTACACCTCTGGTTTTCCCTTCCTGAAGTCTATAATAAGCTCCTTGGCTTTGGTGATATTGAATCTCCCTCTTGAATGTTCATTATCACTTTTTAAACAACCCACTACCAGCAAACTTGTAGATAGTGTTATTGTCATACCGAGACACATAGCCATACATGTAAAGTGAGTGGAGCAGGGGGCTAAGAACACAGCCCTGTGGTGCTCCGCTATTGATGGAGTTTGTGGAGGAGATGTTCTTATGGATGTCCTCATGGATTAGTGTCTGGAGGCGAAGAAATCCAGGATCCATTTACACAGGGGGAGTCCAGATCCTGGAGTTTGCTGATCAGTTTTGAAGGGATGATGGTGTTGAAAGCTGAACTGTAATCAACAAAGAGCATTCTGATGAGTATGTACTTGCTGTTCATGTGTTCCAGTGCTTTTTATAGAGCCAGTAAGATGGCACCTGCTGCTGTCATTTTGAAAATTGGAATGGATCATGTTGTCACTCAGATATGCTTCAACATTAGCCTCTCCGAACACTTCATCACTCTGGATGTGAGTGCCACCACGCAGGTTACCATACTCTTCTTGGGCTATGGTATGATTGAGGCCTGTTTGAAACAGATGACTACCACACCCTGATGGAATGAGATGTTGTAGGTATCTGTGAATACATTGGCAAGCTGGTTTCCACTGGTTTTCAGTACTCAACTAGGTACTCTGAACCGGATGCTTTCCTTGGATTCACTCTCCTGAAGGCACCCCACAAGTCATCATTGGATACTGACAGTAGAAGATCATCAGGGAACAAGGGACTGGTCAAATCAGACATAGAAGGCATTGAGGTTTATCTGGGAGTAAAGCTTTGCTGTCTCCTACTATACTAGATTTGGTTTTGTAGATGTTTGTCATTTAGGCCCTGGCACAACTGTGGGTATCCTTCATTGTTTAGATTCTCATCTGGAATCACCACTTCGCACAAGAGATGGCTTTCCATATGTTAAACCTCTACCTTATGTAGTGTTCTAGATTTCCAAACTTAAATGCCTGTGATTTGGCTCTAAACAGGTCTAGGATTTCATTGATCATCCAGGTGTTTCTGATTGGGGGAAAACACAAAATAATTTGATGGGGACACACTTGTCTACACCTGTTTTGATATAGTCCATAACAGCCCTGGTGTAATTATTTAGATCCTCACCTGAGTCCTTGAACACTGCCCAATGCAATGATTTGAGGTGATCTGTAACCGTTCCTCAGCCTCCCACAACCACCTTCTGCCTCTTCTGATCTCCGGAGCCTCTCTTTTTAGGCTCTGCCTCTATGAAGGCAAAATGAGCGAAGCCAACTGATCCGACTTGTCAAGTACAGTCTTAGAAGAGAACAGTAGGCCTTGCTTATCTTGGTGCAGCTGTGATTAAGTGTGCTGGGACTTCTGGTACAACAGATTAAGTTTGGGTAGTAATTGGGGTTTCCTTGAGACAGGCCTGGTTAAAGTCACCAACTATGATTTGTAGTACATCAGTGTGGGCCATCTCTTGTTTACTGATCACTTCATGCAGTTCTGCATTTTTAATAGGCATTGGGAGTGATATAAACTCCAGTAAGCATCAGTGATGAGAACTCTTGGCTTAGATAGAAGGGTTTACGTTTAATCGAGATTTGCTTTAAGGCAATGGAACAGGACGTCGATGTTCCCCCAACATCCATGCACCAGCTCAAATCAACTAAAAAGCACACACTGTCCCCTCTCTCTTTGCCAGTATCCGAGTTCAATTCCAATCTGTGAATGGTGAAACCCTCTGGTCGGATTGTGGCATCTGGTGTGATCCCTGATAGCCAGGTTTTGGTACAGCAAACAACTGAGACTTGTCTCATCTATCTGTGATAAAGCAGCCTTGCCCTGAAGTCAGCAATGTTATTTTCTAATAACTGGACATTCTCCAGTAGTATGAATGGTAGGGGAGGTCTCAGTCCCCGAAGCTACATTCTGCTTCTTCAAGCCTCTTGCAATAAAGACCAAGCTGCCATTTGCCTCCCTACTTGTTTTCTCTACCCACCTTTCAACTTTTTGCACCTCATATACAGGAACACTTGGATGTTTTTTGCACAGCTGCTGCGTTCCGGGGAATTATTCCAAAATTTCCAGAGCGCAGTCAGTGTAAAAAGATCGGAATGGAAATGCGGGACTAATTCCAGTTCTGAAATTTTACCTCCTGGACCCCTAGTAAATTTTCAGAAAAATACGCAGTCAAAAGTTAACTGCAAGCATTCCAGAAACCACAGGAATAACAAATAGCACATATTTGCAACTCCTGCCTCTTTATTTACCACACTTTCAGTATTCAGTCTAAACTCATGCAAGGAAATGGAGATTTGAGTTTTGGTCGTTCATGTGTGAACGGCCATTCTGAAAGGTAGGAAGATATTTTTGAACAGAAAAAAACCTAAATTCCAAATAAAAATAAACAAATGATACTTCTATACTTTTTTTGCAATCTTTCTACATTTGGAAAATAGTCTGTGATGCGCTGCTGCACCAGTAAGCAGACTCAAAACTTGAGAAAGTAAGTACGACAGGCTTTATTCAGTTAAAAGTCTCTGCTACAGTGGCTCGGGAGGGGCCAGCTCAGGATTACATCCCAGGCGGTTGATTGACAGCCGGCTGGTCGAAGTTAGGTCTATTCAGGTTGGCTGATTGACAGCTGGCAAGGTGTGGTCTGTCCTCCAGTGATCTTCCTGCAAGTACAGAGATCGCCCCCTGCTTCTTTAGCTTGGCTTCACGGACGAAGATTTATGGAGGGGGTAAATGTCCACGTCAGCTGCAGGCTCTTTTGTGGCTGACAAGTCCGATGCGGGACAGGCAGACACTGTTGCAGCCGTTGCAGGGGAAAATTGGTTGGTTGGGGTTGGGTGTTGGGTTTTTCCTCCTTTGTCTTTTGTCAGTGAGGTGGGCTCTGCGGTCTTCTTCAAAGGAGGTTGCTGCCCGCCGAACTGTGAGGCGCCAAGATGCACGGTTTGAGGCGATATCAGCCTACTGGCGGTGGTCAATGGGGCAGGCACCAAAAGATTTCTTTAGGCAGTCCTTGTACCTCTTCTTTGGTGCACCTCTGTCACGGTGGCCAGTGGAGAGCTCGCCATATAACACGATCTTGGGAAGGCGATGGTCCTCCATTCTGGAGATGTGACCTACCCAGCGCAGTTGGATCTTCAGCAGCGTGGATTCGATGCTGTCGGCCTCTGCCATCTCGAGTACTTCGATGTTAGGGATGAAGTCGCTCCAATGAATGTTGAGGATGGAGCGAAGACAACGCTGGTGGAAGCGTTCTAGGAGCCGTAGGTGATGCTGGTAGAGGACCCATGATTCGGAGCCGAACAGGAGTGTGGGTATGACAACGGATCTGTATACGCTTATCTTTGTGAAGTTTTTCAGTTGGTTGTTTTTCCAGACTCTTTTGTGTAGTCTTCCAAAGGCACTATTTGCCTTGGTGAGTCTGTTGTCTATCTCGTTGTCGATCCTTGCATCTGATGAAATGGTGCAGCCGAGATAAGTAAACTGGTTGACCGTTTTGAGTTTTGTGTGCCCGATGGAGATGTGGTGGGGGGGGGGGCTGGTAGTCATGGTGGGGAGCTGGCTGATGGAGGACCTCCGTTTTGTTCAGGCTGACTTCCAGGCCAAACATTTTGGCAGTTTCCGCAAAACAGGACGTCAAGCGCTGAAGCCCCCTGCAGCACCCAATAAACTCCATTTACAAAGTTGTTGTCCATTCACTAAAACCATATCATGTTACAGAATCCAAATATCCTCATCATAACATGTCCTGCCATTTATTTTCACATTGTCAGCAAACTTGCATACCTCTTTCCTCTGAATCATTAAGATAAATTGTAAAAACTTGCGGCACTTCAGTAGTTACATCCATCCAGTCTGAAAAAAGACTTGTTTATTCCAATTCTCCTGTCTCCCGTGCGATAGTCCGTCTTCAGTCCATGTTAACATACTTCACACTTCCCTCAATTCCATGAGCCCTTGATTTACCCATCAGCCTTTATGTGGTATCATGTCAAATGGCTGAGCATCCAAATGCATGAATCATTTATTTTAATTTAATTTTAGACATACAGCATAACAGGTCATTTTGGCCCATGGGTCCATGCTGCCCAATTTACAACCAATTAACCTACACCCCCAGTATGTTTTGAATGGTGGGAGGAAACCAGACCCCCCAGGAAAAACCCTAATGCAGGCTCAGGGAGAATGTACAAACTCCTTACAGACAGTGCAGGATTGGAGCACTGGTCCGATCGCTGGCGCTGTAAAGGTATTGCGCTAACCGCTAAGGCAACTGTGCCACCCACATTTCCTGATTGTTACATCCTCATTGAACTCCTGCTAATTTGTCAAACATGATTTATATTTCATAAACTCATGTTGACTTTGTTTTTTGTGAATATTTTATTTTAAAAATTAAGCATAGTTAACACCTTAAATATACAATATATTAAACTTTTCTTCACAAACACAACAAACAAAAACAGTCCTTCCCTCCCTTCCTCCCTCCCTCCCTCCCATCCAGACAGATCCATTCACCATCAGAGCCTACATATATTTTAAATATATAGTGTAAAATTGGGGGAAACTACATTTTAATAAATAATAGTTACTTTTGTACCCTTTTTTGTTCCTTTTTATTATTGTATCTGGGCCCCTTTGTGGTCCAGGTATGGCTGCCAGGCCTTTACGAAAGTGTTATATTTATTCTTTAAGTTGTATGTGAATTTTTTTTTACTTAGGTTTACAGGTGTTCATTTCTGCTATAAGTAGAGGGGAGTCGAACTTTCAAGTGATCGCAATACATTTTTTCCCTACCACCACTGTTATTTTTATAAATTAGATTTGATATTGGGTCAGTTTGTCACTTATTTGCATGAAATTACCTAATAGATATAGCTCTGGGTCATCGGTGAAGGCCACCCCTGTCATCCTGGTTAATTTATCTGCGGTTTCTTGCCAAAATTCCCTCACTTTTCATGCTAACTTTGTTGACTGTGATTTGGTTTATACGGCATACCCAGCCACATCTAAATCCCTGGTCTTTAACCAAAATTCGATTTTTCCAGTCAGAACTGAAAGAAAGATTCTTGGTATTCACATTAAATATAGCTGTTCACATTTTTTGAATGGAGATATTATGTTTGGGAAAGTTACTCCACAGAGGGTACAGACCATCATTCAGTTGATCACCTGGGATATTAAATCATAAATTTAACAATGGCTTGAAATGAGAAATTCTCCACTGAATAGGTAACAAAACAACCTTTCTTCCTTTCTGTTAAATTGCATTTAATCTCCAGAGCGAATAGGAAACTGTTTCATCTTGTGTGTGTTTTCATCTTGACAACACGTGGATGAAGGTAAAAGGTTTTTTTTTTACTTTAAATAGGTTGTAAACATGAGGTTTTCAAGCCTCCATTACAGATCTCTCATACAGCACACAGTTTCTTCATCTGTGTGAGCCTACTGCTGGCATCCAAGTATAATCAAATGGGAGCTATGATCCTTAAGACATTGCTAGTAGCCATGTAAACATGATCACTGTTCAACTTCCATTGTCTCCAAAATAAACTCGCTCCCAATCATGGATTTGTAGTGTAAAGCTGATGCTTGCATGTGTTAACATTCAGAGGTTGAACTCATAAGTATATAAACAAGCAGATCTTTCTGCTACAGTTTCACAACAGCCATCATTCAAATGTTGATGCATTATTTTTTAATCCTTTTCAATTGCATGAATTTCAAGCTATGAAAAGTCCCATGGTTGGTTAACAGTCTCACCTGACACCTTCTTGTTCATATATTTGTTGCCCACTTGTAATAGATACTTAATCCAATTAACTTTTATTTCTTTTTAGCACAGAAGAAGAATGTAAGATGTCTAACTAAACCATCTGTTTATTAGTTCCAATGACCTCCTGATATGATCATGCAAGTTGTTTTCTTTGGAGCTCAAATTAGGTCTAATTAAAAATAAAAGTATGACATGCTGGAAATATTCTGTAAGTCAAGCAGCACCTGTGGAGACTGCTTTAGGTCAACAACCATTCATCGGGTGGTGAATGGATAGGATACTGGGCACATGGCCTCCACATCGACTCCTGGCATTTGATGCCTTCCTAGATGGCCCATTCCAACTTGATTTGTCAGGGTCAGAGATCCCCGCACATGAGATGAAGGTTATTTTTTTTATTACCACGTAAGCTTTGAAAATAGCTTTCCAGTGTTTTTACCATCCTTCTGGAATCTTCCTGAAATCACAGAAATGGAAGTAGAATGCTTTAGGTTGAGGTCTAATAGAATGCACACACTAATAGGAACTAGACCAGAGCAATGTCAATGTCTACGGCTTTGTAGGTTTCTCTTTTTTTAAAAGTTGAGTATTTTTTGATCCCTTATTACTTTTCCACTGAAAGTGAAAGGAAAATCCCTTTTTTTTTCCAGAATGTCCCAAAATAATCTAATAGCCAATAAGTTCCTAAGAAGCAAAGTCCCTGTTCTCACTTAGGAAACTGTTAACAATTCAACTCCAGCATCAAGCCCTAATTAAATGCAAATTTATAATTACAAGAGCAAGAGGATTTGTTTTCCTAATTTAGATTGAAAGAAAAATATTAGCCAGGACAATAATCCCAAATGATAGCTATGCATTTGCTGTTGCAATCAGTGCATTTCACATCAAGGAGAATTCAAAATGTTTGAAATAATTAAGGCAATCAATTGCAACATTAAATAGAATATGATGATTACTTAATGCACTGGGAGAAATCACACATTTTGGGCCAATTCCCATTACTTAGGTTTCCTAAAGTTAGTATCTGAAAGCAATATCTATTTGTCCTGAACCATACTTCATACCTCATTCTTACACTTCTCAACCATTCTCTGAACAGAGGGTCATAAGACAAGCCATTTAAAGAAATACTTATCCTACAGGCATAAACTCTCATAGAAAGGCACTTAGATTGAGTGATCAATTTCAATTCAATTCAATTTCACTCTGTAACAAGAGTAAGACACTGTCTAGGTTGTTATTAGATAAACAAAATTGCTGCTGTCAGAGGAGAAATATAACCTATAGATCCACAGTTAAACAGTCAACAACTTTTAAAAGTCTAATAATTTTTAGATATCTAGATGGATCCACTTTGGATGATCCTAACCACTATAATGTGCTAGTGAGAGATGTATTCATTAATGCCATCTTCCATTAATAGGACAGTTTCAGTCCTCTCACAAAATTGTTCATTATCTTAAAGTAGAAAATTAAATTAATTTGTAAACTAATTGAAATCTTGAATCAATTTCTTCTTTTTATTTTTCTCCAGTTGGAAACTCTGAGCTAAGTACAGATGCAGTTTCATGGATGCTCTCTAATGCCCAATACATTTCACAATGTGGCCCTTCATGCATTATGAATGTCCTAACAGTGAGAGATATCGCATGTCATCTCATTCCTGGACTCACCCAATGGGTGCTCACACACTTGGCAGTGAATGTTTTTTGATGTCACTGGGAAATGCTGAACCTAATTCCCTTGCTCACCATTGCTGAGGCAACTGTAAAACCTTTGCTTCTACTCAGATATCATACGAGTGTGTGAGAAATCTGATCCGTAACAAACTGATCTGCTTGCCCATGGCATACAGGAAGGAGATTGAAAACTTGGCTGAATGGTGCACTAACAACAACCTTTCATTCAATGTCTCAGAAACCAAGGAGCTGATTGTGGATTTTAGGAAGGGAAATACAGAGGTGGATGATGCAGTGATCACTGGGGGATCTGCAGTAGAGAGGATGAGCAAATTTAAATTCTTGGGAGTCAATATTGTGGAGGACATATCCTGGACCAAACATATTAATGTCATCCTGAAGAAAGTATGTCGGTGCTTGTACTTCCTCAGTAGTTTGCAGAAGTTTGGTATAACATCTGAAACCTTGTCAAACTTCTACAGATGTGTTGATGGAATATGTGCTGACCAGCTGGTATGGGGGCACCAATTCCTCCGAGCACCAAAGCCCTGCAAAGGGTCATGGATACAGTCCAGTACATCACGGGCAAAACTCACCCCACCATTAGGAAAATCTACATGGAAACCCTAGCCATCTCAGTGCAGGAGCAGCAATGATCAAGAATCCACTCCACACAGGACATGCTCTGTTCTCACTGCTGCCATCAGGAAAGAGGTACGGGTGCCACAGAATTAGTTCTACCACATTCAGGAACACTTAATATCCCTCCACTATCAGACTCCTAAAGAACAAACTCATTTAAGGACTCTTACTTTGCATCTTATTTATTACTGAATATTTATTTTTCAACATTTGCAGTCAGTTGGTTTACATTTCTCTCCTTTGTATTTCTTGAATACAATTTACACTACCGGAAGGTAGAAATTCTACCTGGCCTGCCGAAACAAAAATCTCAGGGCTGGATTTGATGTTAAAATACATTTGAAATTTGAACATATTTTCAAAAAAATCTCAACCATGCATTGATAGATTTTCAAATACTGAAAAATGTAGAAAAAAAATTAAGTATTAATGCTAGTTATATACAGAGCCCTCCATAATGTTTGGGACAAAGACACTTCTTTATTTGCCCCTGTGCTCCATAGTTTTAAATTCATAATCAAATGCAATTAAAGTGCACACTCCAGATTTTATTCAAGGTTATTTGTATACATTTTGGTTTGACCATGTAGAAATTACAATTTTTTTATGCATGATCTCCTGATTTCAGGGCACCATAATGCTTGGGACATTTGGCTTCACGCATGTTTGTGATTACTTAGTTATGCTTAATTGCTTCATTGGTGCAGGTATAAGAGAGCCAGGCTTGCTTCTAAGCTTTTGATCACCTTTGCAGTCTGCATTTGCCATTTTTCAACACGAGGACCAGAGTTGGGCCAATGAAAGTCAAGGAAGCCATAATGAGGCTGAAAAACGAGAATAAAACTGTAATAATGATCACCTACACCTTAGGATTACCAAAATCAACCATTTGGAGCCTTATTAAGGAGAAAGAGCATACTGGAATACTAAGCAAGTGGAGTCCTTGCTTGGAATACCAGTCCCTTTGACGACTAATTTAAGATAAATTCTCATCATAACGAAGAACAATCTCCAAACGCAAGTCCGACAGATCGGAAACACTCTTCAGGAGGCAGGCGTGGATACGTCAATGACTACTGTCCACAGAAGACTTCATGAACAGAAATAGAGAGGCTACACTGCAAGCTGTAAACCATGGCAAAGGTTTTGGGCAGTTGCTTTACAGTTTCTCCACACTTTGCTCTTGCCATCACCCTGATTCAGGTTAAACTTGGTCTCATCAGTCCACAAGATGTTTTTTTTTTATCCAGAAGCTCCTTTAAATACTTCTTGGCAAACTGTAATCTGGCCATCCTCTCTGTGGATAACTAGTGATTTGCACCTTGCATTTGTTACCTCCGTATTAAATTTGATTTCTTATTATTAAGAGACGTTATTGTTGACAGTTAAATACTTTAATTTTTCTGCTGATAATTGGCATTCAACAAAAAAACTCATCACCCTGCTTTGTGATGGAGCTTTTCTCTGCTTTTCTATTGCTCTATAAAGTAAAGAAAACCAGTGGAAGTGTGACGATCTTTTAAAGAAAATATTCATTCAGAACTTAGGTTGCATCAGAATCAAAATTCACCTCTCAAAATGAATTAGAAATATTGTGGAAAACAGAAGGGAATGATAAATTTAGAGAGTATAGATGCATTAATTGTTACTTCAGATGCAAGAAGCATCCAATTAAGCTCTAATTTGACTTTGGCTCCAGTTAATTTTTTTTTAAATGCTACTCCTCCTCTGCAATTCCTGTTGACAATGGCTGTGATCTTAGCTAAATAATAAACACATATTTAGGAATATTTCATGTACACTACCATTTTGAGAACTGCAATGCATTTCCTTAAATTAATGCTTATGAAATAAGTGGCCAGGGAAAGGCTTGACAGATGGTGAGGAGGCAAATATTGAAGTAAATTAAAATATATAAGAGAATTTCGATGAGATCCCATTACTTAAATTGTTTACCGTTCAATAATAAATGCAAATATGATACCCCCTTGTGGCCACTTCTGATGGTAGTCATTAACTGCATCGGAGAGCAAAACAAACAAAGGATGCAAAAGACTTCAGAAGACACACAGACTAAAAGTGACATGAAACCAAAGTAGACTTTGGGCAAGATCATACTGAAGCTGGACATGTCCTTTACTTGCCTCTCCTGGGAAGTCAAAACTAAAGTTTTCCAATAATGGCCACCAGTGCTTTACTGGGCTCCTTGAGCTGTTCCATGAAGTGGAATGTCCACACGTGGCAGAAACAGAAATTCTGACCCTGAACCATGACAATGACCTTCCAGCACTTGCCTGGTTTTCTGCTTCGTGATATCTTTGATGGTCAGTCATTTATACACAATTGAAACTCACCAAAATGATTACAATAAAATCCTGTGCATTAAAACTATATATATAGTTAATAACATTTTAGTATGAAATGAACATGGACTCAGGTGGCTGATTATGAAGGTGGGTAGTACATTTTGGCCCTAACTTCAATATGTTGTGGAAAACCCATGGACTTTCTTTTAGACAGGCATAAAGGAATGGAATGTCCTGACATGTGCTGCAGATATCCAGCACCCTATCCAAAACTCTTGAGTAGCTGTCAGGTAACCAAAATGTTTATCATACAGATGAGAGTTTATCAAAGAATCAAAGGAGATGCAGAGATTAAGAAGGATTTGTTGTGATCAGGACAGACTGCAAAATTTTAGTTGAGCTGAAATTTAAGAAAGTGAGAAAATGGGAAGAAAACATTGGAATGTTTGAGTCGTGTGTGCAAAAAAAAAAAAAAATCGACTTAACAGCAGACTGGCTAAAGCAAGAAAGAGATACAATATATTGTTGAGGCAGAAACAGATGCCTTGAGATTAAGGGTCTAATGCAGTGGTTCTCAACCTTTTTCTTTCCACTCACTATGCCATCGGTGCTCTGTGATTAGTAAAGGATTGTTTAAGGTGGTCTGTGAGTGGGAAGGGAAGGTTGCTCTGGTCCCAATTGTTACTGAAATATTTTGCTTGAGAAAAATTGTCATTGGTCTATTTCTTTGGAGTTATGAAACCATGCACAGAACGAGTCGATCAGGAATGATTAAAATAGTAGTTTTCAAACTTTTTCTTTCCACCCACATACCACCTTAAGCAATCCCTTACTAATCACAGAGCACTGATGGCATAGGGACTACTTAAAGTGGTATGTGAGTGGAAAGATAAAGGTTGAGAACCACTGGTCTAATGCTTTAGTAATGACACAGGGTCAAAGTTTCCTTTTATTATCATGTGATTATACATTAAAAATGTCATATACATGATACACTTCAACTTGTGTTCCCCATAAGGCAAACAAAGAGTCACCATTAGCATTGCCCAGTAAATTAGTTAAGGTTAAGACGATCAGAAAATAGGAATGAGGAAATGGATCTTCTGATAGGATTTAAAACATATATATAACAATATTCTGGATATGATATAAGAGAAACACAACACTATGCTAAAGAATAATGTGCACTTTATAATGATCCTATTTTCAAAAAATACTCTTTCGAAAAATATTAGGGTGTATGATTAAACAGCAAACTTTTGTGTACAATCAAACGATACACAAGGTAAGTACTAATTATTAATTCTGTAACCTTTGTATTATTTGATGACAACCCAGATAAACTAGTATAACTTTAAAACCACATTAGTATTCTCTGTTGTTTTAATGATGCCAAAGCCTGCTTTGGTTACATTTGCCATCTTATAATGCATCAATTCACTTCAACATTGCTCACTATAAAATGCGCTATTTTATCATTTGCACCAATAAACAGTATTCTTTCTGAGGTGAATGTATTGATCAGCAGTATGGCAAATATTTATACCTCAGTTAAGATAGATGATCAGGTGATTGTCTCCCTGTCATTTGTGAGACCCTGGCTGTTACAATTCCACACCGACTACACTTCAAAGTACTTCCTAGATTACAAAGTGTTTTGGGATGTCCTAAGAATTTTGTATAAATGTCAGTTCTGTCTTATTATTTCAGCTGAGAAATTGCTTGGATACATTCCGACCTCGCATGGTTGAATCTAGTGTGAAGTAGTGCAGTGATTCTGGTCCTACAGACTAGGTGGTGACATACCTTGCACTCCTTGGTAACACACTAAATACTCACCTTGGTCTCTCCATGCACCCTTGCTTTTCTGCTATCCCCCACAGCAATGTATACTGCATTGCACTTATTACTTGGAGAAATATCTGCTGTGAGTCATTTCTCTTTTTACCTTCTGGGTTCTGCACTCCCAGTTTTTCCTTCCTTCCCCTACAAAATATTGCATCCATGCCCCAGAGAGAGAGTCCTTCAGTGTTGCCTTTTGTTTTGTATTTCTGTGTGGTTCTGCTACTCTTCCAATTATAGTTTGAAATCTTTCCTTTCACTAATGACCCATGCCAAATCTAAGGTCAAGTAACAGAATACTTTTATAGTTTTGATGTTGCAACATAATTTTGAAACATAAGCAATAAAGTAACAAATCCTGACTACATAACTTATCTTTTGTTCAAATTCAAATAAAATAATTGAAAGTACTCGAGGTGGCCTGAATTGTAGAGTCACATTCAGATTGTACCAGAAATATCCATTTTATTTCATTTATTTATGAAATAGTCTGTTTCAGATCCAGTCCAATTGTATGATTGGAAGATGCCTCCATTTTAGTCTTTAATATTATTCTCTATTGATAGCTGTGGAAAGTCAATTAGCATCAAGCAAAAAAAAAATCTATTGGAGGAAATCAGTTGGTCGAGCAGCAAATGTGCATGAAAAAGAATTGTCCACATTTCGGGTCAGAACTGAGAGTGCAGAGGGGAGTGGAAATGAACATAGGGTGAGGGTTTAGACAAGTAGGTGAGTAGAAGATTGGTGAACCAGGGAGAGGTGAAGGATGTTGGGGAGGGTGGAGTTGAGAGGTGGAACCACTAGAATGGCATATGTGAGATAAAGGAGGAGAGAGGCAAAGGAAAAAGGGGTCAGGTGGAAGATTTATACGGGATGAGTCTGTAAATACAATGTTGCTTCCCACAGATGTCATGAAGGGGAGCTCAACAGATAAGATAATCATAAAAAGAGCATGTTAGGTAGTTCCTTAATACACAAGAAAGGAAAGGATGTTACTGGTAAGCAGTTGAAGTGCTTGTGAACTCCTTACAGGCACATCAGAATCCGAATTTATTGTCATGAACAAGTCATGAAATTCAGTTTTTTTTGGTAGCGTTATTGTGGGTTACAGGTGCAAACATTGCTATAAATTACACTTGTGCAAATACACTGTTTTATATATTTTTTTAAATAGTGCAAAAGAAGAGAATAAAAGTGAGGTTGTGTCTGTGGTTCATTGTCCATCCAGAAATCTGATGGGAGAGGGGAAGAAGCTGCTTTTGTGACACTTGGTCTTCGTCTTCGTCTTCGTCTTTAGACTCCTGTTAACAGTAAGAACAGGGTATGGCCTGGGGTTAAGGGTCCTAGATGATAGAGGCTGCTTTATTGAGCCACTGCCTCTTGTAGATGTCTTTAATGGAGTGAAGGCTAATGCCCATGTTGGCATTGGTTAAGTTCAGAGCTCTCTGTAGCCTTTTTGTTTCCTGGCACCTCCAAAGTAGACATCTATTTAAATTAAGAAAGGAAGTGTAAACACTCGGGTGTGTGAATGTTTCATTTTTATCAGTATGAATATTTATATTAATCTGAAATTTATCTTCTCACATTAGTATCTCACCAATTATCATGTAAACAGCAAGAAATCCAAGCAGAAAAACTTAAAGAAGTCGATATGCAAAAGAAGCAACTAAACAATTCCCTGATGTAAATAGGAAATTTGATAGGTAATTAAATGTGGTTAAAAAAAAAACCCCTGGTATCTGGCACCTATGGGGATTGGTAAATGCCGGATAAGTGAATTTTCTGGTTGCTTGAGATGGTGTGTTATGTAATTGATGAACTAATGGCAAGGCATGCCAATTTTAAACTTCTGTATTTTTTACCTATTTATTTTCCACAATTTTTTTTTTGTTGCTTGAAGCTGCCAGTTGCTTTAATTCCAGATATCAGAGAGTTTACTGTAGCTGCTTTTAAGAAAAACCTCCAACAATAAAAATCATTAACAACCAGTTAGAGAAGATTTATTCAACAACCTGCCTGGAGTATAACCCCTGACCCAACACTGTCTACAGTGGATGCTTCAGGAGAGAAGCGGCCATTATGAAAAATCGTGGTGGGAGATGATGCTTAAAAGAGCTTCTGTAAAACTATTCTTGTATTCTGGTCTAGAGTTTGTTTTCTGTGGTGAAGTGAAGGTATTATGGGCTTTTGAGCTGAAAATTGCTTTGTTTCTGCCTGATCAAATGCTGAGTTCCATCGGAAGGATAAGCTTGTGGCATCTTAAGCAGGTCAATAAAGAGTGAGAATGTTAATGTGATCCTGAGTCACCTTGTATCTCAAAAATGGAATTCTCTACACTCCCTCTCCCACTCCCTATCTTCTCTTTCCCCTCTCCATCCTCCCTCTCTCTGTTTTTAAAAAAAAATTACAGTAAATCCTTGGGTATTGGTAGATGCTGGATAAGTGTATTTTCTGGTTGCTTGACACTTTATCTTGCAATGCCTAACTAATATACCTGCATTAAGAATAAACAGTTTAATAGACTAAAGACAAAAATACTACACTGTACTTACACTGAACAAACTTCGCTTGCATGAATATATAAAACTTAAAGCATTTTAATTTATTTTCAGCCACATTCCTTGAAAACATTTAACTGTCGCTGCATCTGCAGATACCTCCCCCTCCACAGAACTGCCCGAAAGATTAACAATAATATTATAGATAATTAACCCCCCTCCTCCAAGTTTACAGATAAAGCCTCTGACCAGGGAAACTCTTACTAATCCAGAATAAGGAGACACTTTAAGAGAGTCACCCTAATAGCGAGCGACATTGACCAGCTCTTCATCCTGGGCGATACTATTACTGTTTCACGCAACATTATGAGCAAAGTATGACCAAGGCTCTCCGCTGGCTGAATATTTGCTCCCATATTCACCAAATGTTTACATGTTACTTCAGAGAACATTAACTTTTACAATTTTCAAACTTGGCTATTTTTATCTATTATTTTATTCTTAGTTATTTTCCTCTAGTGTTTTTGCCTGTTGTTTGAGGCTGCTGGTTGTTTGAATTCTGGATACCAGGGGTTTTATTTATTATAGGAATTCATGGTAAGCTATCAACTCACACTCAACGATTGCAAAGCCAACTTTTATCAGCCAGCTAGTTTTAATGATTTCAACTTTACATTCGCTGCATGAATTAGCAGATGTACTTCATTGTGAATACTCTGCACGAGTTAGGACTCACCGGCATGGGTTAAAGACTAAATGCATGGTGGCTAGAACAGCTCAGACTGGCCAGGAAAGCAGCAGAGAATTGTTTATAATGGGAGGGAATGGTTTGTATGGTGTTTGAAAGCAAAACTGAAAGTATTAGTACAGGAAAAGATGTCCTGTATCTGCAAGGTGCGAAGGCATTCTGGATAGGCTCAGAAGTGAGTCAGAGTAAATGGTTGTTGAGGCGGGAGGTGAAGAGTTGATGATCTGGTGTGGTAGTACAGACCTATCACCAATGTATATAGTTACAATATCTAGAGTATGTAATGACTGTGCTTACAGCGATTGGCTGAGAGCTTAGCCACGCCTACTGTCTGGGCCTTAAAGGGTTGTGTCCCTAGCCAGGTCGGATCATTCCGGACTGGTCGGCCACCTGTGAAGAGCTCCTGTCTTTTGCTAATAAAAGCCTTGGTTTGGATCAACAAGTCTTTGGTTCATTCGACGAACTCTACATCTGGATACTGACGAATCACAATTATTACTGCAAGCCTCGTACCAATATCTCACAAAATCTAAAATGGGATTTCATTTACTTTCTGCCAAAAGGATTGTGTGAAATTCATTTCAAAACCAGGAATTAAGAAGTAAGACAAAGAGGAAGCAGTTAATGGGAAATGAGTTAAAACGAACAAGAGAAAGTAGTAGATATCTATGGATTCATAAATATGCTGTAGTTCAAGATAATGTTTGATCAGAATGAAGTATGAAGATCAAAGTAATGGATAGGAAAAAATGTTCATTATGAAGGAAATAGTTCAAATCTAAAATTAAAAATAAATATATTCTGAGGGCAAAAGTGAACATTTTAAAGAGATTGAAAAAGATATCTGTAAGAAATGTGAAAATACCAGCTAAGAATGAAATGCCCTTGATTGATAATTAAATAACAAGGATAAATCTAAAGTGACTCATCTGTTCCTGATGGATTAAATATCTCAGGTTGTCAATTGTAAAGGTGAAGCCTTGTGTTGTCAGATGTGTTTGAGATGTTAGTTGCAGTAGCCGGCGTGTAATTCCAAGACTGGTCATACATTTGGCACAACAAACAAATCAAACTAGAAATTTGGATGGATCCCAATTAAGTTTCTTGTGGATTCTCAATACCTTATTTAGCTTCTGATATGATGTGTGAGGTATCCTATCATATAGTAGGCAAGATGGCCCTATGCAATTTCTGATGAATGCCAGTGCAATCTCCTACCTACCACAATGGGCATTCTTAAAGTGTCAAGGAATGCACTTTCAAGCACAATGCCTCAAATGTAATGTCCAAAATGAGAATGTAAATTCCAGTCGGGAGTAAGCATCACATTTTTCAACAGATGGTTGTGCATTATCAGGCAATCCAGGGAAACATCAGAATGATCAGTGCAATAACCTCCAGTGAGGCAAAAAGTGGGCCCCATCAGCATCTTTAGAGACAATTCCATATTTCCTCATAACAGACTCCCTGACAGTGCCTCAGGTGAGGATTTCCCCTTTAACTTACCCTTACCATTAATGTCTATTCTCTGTTTCAAATTTCCTTTCAAAGTAACCCGCAAGCATTTACATTTCAATGTTGCAACAACAGCATCAAACGTGTGTTGCACAATAATTAATGCTATTGCTCTGTCCATCAGTTTGGCTTCTGAGCTGGGATATACTGTATTGCTCCTTGATTGAATATCTAAGTCAAAATGTTTTTGGATAAAATACGCCATTTTTCTCTCTGTGTGAATATGGTGGTCATTCTACTAACAGTCAAAGTTACACTTCTTTCAAAATGTAGATTTACAATTGGAAGATGACATCTGATGGCAGGTGCCAGCATATTGCAGGGTTTGTCTGCAGCCCAATTAAATAATCATGTTGAATCATTTGTACTCTGAGGGATATTTTTGCAAGAAGTTGATGGAACAAAAAAAAATTCAAGGAAGATTTCCTCACAGCAGAATTTGTTCCGGCAATAACTGCAGGTTTATAAATTGTCCAAATCACGTTCGTCAATGCAGATGTGATTTGTTTACTAATACTGTATTATTTAATGTGCACATCAATCTCTGTGCCTGAATTTAAGGCAATCTATCACAATCGATTACATGATGATTCACTGTTTTATCGTAAATATTTTTTGCTTTGCCTTTTTCACCACAGACAAATGACAAAAGAGTGCTTTGCTTCCAGCTCTATCAGCTGTGTCCATGCAAGTAATATGAGTCATCCAGTGGTATTCAGTTCTTGTATCCTCAATGTTAATCCTGGTTTTGCACCTTTCCCATTGCATGTTTTTCTAAAAAACAATATGGAATTCAAAATGATGGTAAAATTATATACATATTTTAAAATTCTGATTGATATCTTTGTCGTTGATGCCCCATGTCAACTAGGATCACAAAATATTTTTCCTCTATTTCTCCATCTCTTCTCCTTTCTCTCTCTATCTCCTGCAACCTGATCTTTAAACAATATACCATATATTTCAGCATATAAATCAACCAGAAGATGTCGGGTCCCCATTTTCAGCCTCATTTTCATTGTTTTATCATATATCGGGCATATAAGTCGACCCCTCCAATTTCCTGCAAGGAACGTGCCAGAGACTGCTGTCCAGGCCTCCAAGCTACAACCCAAACTTTGATGCGACACTCCAATCACCAAATAACAAATCTGCAAATTAAGCCAGCAATTTTAAAAAAACTGTGGGGGAAAAAAAAACACCTTGGGCTCTGGCTGGGAAGATGCCAAACGGTGCTTTGTCCAAGTCTTGAGCATCGGCTGCAGCTGGAGTTGGTGATGGCAACACCATTCTCAATGTCGGGGGGGGGGGGTGGGGTGGTCCCATCACCATTGAAGCCGCCTCACTGCCCAAGTGTACTTTATTCAGGAACCACAGCTACGTGTCAGCTCCTGGGCAGTAGTGGGGACGTCTGCCTTCTGGGCAGAAGCAGCGCACTCAGGCTCCCGGATAGGAGTTGCAACCTCAGACTCTACAATCGTAGAACATCTTGATGGGTTATGCCGGTGCCTGACAGTGGAGAGGTGTTGGGGAGCTGCTGCGCCAGTAGTGGGGAGGTAAATCTAGGTCGAGTAGTTTTTTTGAGTTGAAGTTAAGGTCTCAAAAGTATATCTGGTGTATAAGTCCACCCCCACCCCCAATAACACTGAAATATACAGTATATTGTTTTTAAATGAAATGCAGCTAAAATTAAAATATCCAATCACCTAATCAATCTGCATGGTCCCTTGATATTCTGAATAATTTCATTTGCTGTGCTAGTTTTCTGCTAAAATATTGTTTGTAAAATATTGGAGTTATGCCACACCTGCTCCACACACTTGCCACCAACAATGTAGCTGCACTTAACCTTCTGCACTCCCACCAGACCCTTCATTTCTAGGACTCTTTGCCACAGCTGCTCTGTGAAACAAAATGATCAAGTGGCAATGAGGCTTCTGGTGATAAATCTTGAAGCCCTATCTGAGGGCCACCTTGAAGGTTATTTGACAGCCATTGAACTACTTCAAATAAAAACATCAGTGTCTAGAGACATTTAAAATCAGTGACTTTAACAAATTGCCATTCTCTCCTTGAGGAGCTGAGGGTTTTCAGTTTGACAAAAGGCAAACATCAAAGACTACTAATCCTATTCCAGCCTTTCAGTCATTTGCAAGTTTTGTTTGATTGAAAACACTCAGCAATTTCCAGGCGCGCCTGAAATTACAGTTCTTTTTGAGGCTAATTGCAGGTATCATCAATTCCACTGAGAGCATGAAGTCTCTGACCTTCAGAAAAGAAGTCAATTTAGGAATAACATGCACTTGTCCACCATTACTTGTGTTGGAAGAGAATTCGATGAGAGAGTTAGCTGCACTGGGCGATGTTCTCAGGACTCCATTCAATTTATGTCAAACCTACGCACCTCTATTGATGTGTCAACACGTGAAGTTATATAGTGATGGTTATTTCAAAAGTCTAGCTTCACCAATTCAAAAGGCTATCAGTTTAATGCAAAATAATTGATACCTAGGTGCATTACATGGCAGTGATCACATTAGGGATGTTGGATGACATGATAAACCATGACAGCAAGTCTATAAGTATTGCCTGAACCCTGTGATGAGATTAAACTCTTGAAATTGCACCATTGTATTTCATAACTTCAACACCCTGAACTTTTAAGGGTGATTTGGATTTAATTTTGTTGCAACTGTAGATCACCAGTTCTGTCAGTATAGATTTTAACAGCCATTTCACATCCAATTGCTGATGCATGTTCCAAAGTAAAACATGTATTTACCACATAGTAGAAGGCAATTTGGCCATTGAACTGCATGCTGTCCAATTATACCCGATTAATCTACCAATGCCATATGTTTTTGGAGGAAGCTATAGCACCCAGGGAAAACCTGCATGGGACCATTGAAAGTCGGTACAAATTCCTTACAGACAGTGCCAGATTCAATCCCGCGTTGCTGGCACTGTAATAGGGTTGCGTTAAACCATGTTGCCTACTGGAATTGTTGTGTTATTCCCATTCATCTGCTCTTAAGGTCACAGGCCTAAAACAAATAGCTGAGTCTTGTGGACAATGGTGAACTAAGGTAAGTATTGAGATGGGCCTTGACAGTTGGGAAATTACTGGGATTCATAGCATAGGGGAGGATGGTTGGTCATTGTCATCAGATGATCTCCAACTGGAGGAGGGTGTATATTTGGGGCAGGCTCATTTGTGATGGGTGCAATGCTCAGTAATATAGTCTGTGGCCACAGCTGAGGGTCGCTCACGAAGGATGATTGATGGGAGGAGACAGCACATGCCTGTGAAACAATATCTGCACCACAAGGAGGACAATTTGATGGGAAGTTTATCTTTGGCAAAAAGGAAAGAGAATAATTACATTTTTATTGAGAAATTGTTGCAACTTTAGATGAGGAGGTCAGTTTTCTAAAGGATTTGGGGCTGCTAATCAGGAAAATCTAAATAGTTTCCTATAATGTACCAGTTTTTAGTGATTTCCTGTCATATTTCTATCATGAATCAAGCATCAACATGTCATTGAAAATTTATTTTTTGCATTTGCACTTGGAATTCTCCCCTGCTGATCTTGGTGCAGTCAAGGACGAACATGGTGAAAGGTTTCACCAGGACATGGCGATCATGGTAAAATTGTATGGGGAAACTGGGATCCATCGATTCTAACTGCCTGTATTGTTGGACACTGACATGAGAGGCATCAGATGCTAAGTACAAATGAAAATCAGTGGCAAAACATTTTTAGGTCAGTTGAACTAATGCAATATGTCAGCATTATTATGTGATTAAACATACTAAATTCAATAGAAGTTAAGTTTCTCCAACTTCCTAAATAATACATACAGCAAATCTATAATTATCCTTGTGTTCAATTTGAAGTTGCCTATCATAATCCCCAATTACTTTCCAGGAAGAAAACTTTTTAGGGGGAAAAAAATATGTTGTCCAGTGTTCTTGTACATGTTAAACTACCTGATCACAGGTAGTTTAATCAAGGATCACAGACTTATCAGGGATTAACAATTATGCAAAAATATCTTCACTGAGAAGGTATTGAACCAGTGGACTTCTTTTAAGAAGCAGAGAATGATGACTGTTCAGATATTTAGGGAACCAAGCAGTTTTGGCCCAATGTCCAGGGTATTTGACATTCAGGCAGAACAGGAAAAGGTGATAGGATGTTATAAACTCACATCAAGCAGTTATAATCTTTCTGCATTAATACCAGTAAGATGAACTGACAAAGCTATGGCCACCTCTGCTTATACTTCTGAGAACCTCTGAATCTAGATCTGCATGTGGACCAGGATTTGAAATCAGGGCCAGAAGATTAAACTTGGCCTAATACACTACAGTTTTCCCCATAATGCCCTAGCCTCTGATCCAGAAAATTCCCTGATATCATTGGTCTCCGGATCTGTGCCCAACATAGTTTTGACCCCCTGGGACCAGGCAGAGAATCAGGGCTGCTGTCATTTATCAAAGACTCCACCAGGTTACAACATCTCAGTACACTGTAGACCACTAATAACATCACCAAAGAAGAAATGCAAGTATAGTTTAAAAGAAAACAATGTATTCCAAAAGTTGGGAGAGGACATAAATGCTAGAGATATAGATTGTTGGCCTGCAAGTAATTGAGCAAATTAGAGTGGTATCGGCCATTATCTTGTCCTCTTTCTTACAGTTCTTCGATTTGCTCAGCCATAATCCGGCCCTCAGTATTCAGTTCATGAACTTAAAAGCAGAAAATGTGCAAAACACTGAGCAAATTGGAAAAAAACGTGGGGCAAAAAAAGTATAGTTATTGCTTAAGGTTGATGACCTTCCATCAAATCTTTCAACACATCAAAGCGCATTGACACAAATGATTCCTGACCTGAGTATTTCCAGCATGATCTCCAGCTTTTGGACTTGATAGGTTTTTGAATTTTTAAGAAGGTTAACTGAGATTACAACAGGTTCTAGATCAACTGGGAAAGTGGGCCAAGGAATGGCAGATGGAATTTTACTTGGACAGTTGTGAGATATCGGATTTTGGTCAGTTAAACTAGGGGAGGATTCACACTGTGAATGGCAGGGCCCTGAAGAGTGTTGCAGGGCAAAGAGACCTATAACTACAGGTACTGAGTCCCTTGAAAGTGGTGACACGGGTAGAGAGGTTGCTGAATATTGAAAACAAAGTATTAAGGTTAACTTTGGATGGATGGCTTTCAGTGGCACTTTATCGACTGTAGGCCTGGCTACAGAATTCCTGGAATACCTGTTTATTGAACTCACTGAATGCAAACTATACTTTGATTTAAGTAAATGTAAAACCCCATGTTCAGGAGCACAAACTGGATGTCTTCTGGACAGTTTTATCCAAAATGCTGAATGAAATACTTCTAAGATTGTATAAGGCTCTTGCCCATGTTGGACCTTGGACAGGATCCATCTACACACTCACCTGGTGAGAATAATAATATTTGACATTATAACTACTAATGTGGTTGCAGGTCTATCTATGTAAGGCATCTGGTCAAACAATCAATCAGGTTGAATCAGCGACAGAAATATTATTTCAGCAGGAATTTTAATAGTTTGCAATATTGAGACATGACATGATTCTCAGTACAAATGGCTGACTAATTTGTTATTTTAATGTGCTAGATAAAATCATGTCAGCTTTACAGAACAGTAGTGCTCTTTGCCTGCATAGGTGAAGCAGCACTTGTTCCCAAAGCAATCTGTGGAGTTAAGAAGTCAGCATGTACGTGAAATATGGCTCCAGGCCACAGTAAGATAGAGAAAAGAAGCCACTTGGGAGCTAATTTACTTCCTGCAGATGTACTATTATAAAGTACCTGATGTTGCTACAATAGAGAAGAAGGCTGTTCCTGTCAGTCTCCAAGTAATCCTGCTACTTTCCCCTCCCCTTCCCCAATCTCTTATGTCAACGCAATGTTGAATTCTATGCAAATATTCTGCAGAACACAGGTCTTTAGTGTATGGTAAAAAGCAATTTGTAGCAGGACTCCTAGGGCATTTGAGCAGTCAGATCTCTGAAATCTGAAGGATCTTTCGCTGAAGATCCAAATAACTCAATGAGAGCTGCAAATGTCTGCTGTGCTCGTAGATGTAAAAAGTTACTAATTATTATCAGTGATATAATCTCAATAGAAATTTTGACGCACTAAACATGATCAAACACTACACTTAATCATTTTACCATCTGCATTTAAAAAACATTCCATTTCTATATACTCTATTGTGTCTGTGAAAATTATGGTATTCCATAAGTTGATGTGCACATCAATGTAACAAACTATACCAAAAGTAACAGCAAGAAACTATAAACAAAAGATGGTGTTGCTGAATGAAAATAGAAGGGTGGCTCTCCCACTATGATGGAAGCAGCTGAGAATCCAGTAACAAATGTCAACTTTTAACAGGACCTAGCACTGGGCGTTCAGAACACGGGCCAATTCCTTCTTTATTTATAAATAGTTCTCAATGTCCAGTATCAAAGACCTTACTGATAGTCAATTGTTTCACGTCCACTCTTTCCTTCAAGCATTTTTCCCATGAGCTCATAGCTGACCAGTGCATTAATACGAAGTCCTCCCCTTTATGAACTGATATTAGCTATTCATGTTTTCCATATATTTATAAAACTTTCAACAGCAAACCTAAATTAACCTGAATGCACCTGGGATTGTCTGATCTCAGAAGCTAAGCAGGCCCAGGACTGGTCAGTACTTGGAGGGGAGATTGCCTAGCAACACCAGGTGCTGTAGGCCTCTGTGAGGGGCGCTGGACCAAGTGGAGACTCTCTGCCTGCCTTACGGTGGACAAAAATGTGAAGAATTTCATGTATGTTACATTCTACATGTAGTATTCCATGACAATATGGAACCTTTACAACAATGGTTCTCAACCTTTTTCTTTGCACTCACATAGCATTTTAAGTAATCCCTATGCCATCGGTGCTCTATGATTAGTCAGGTGGGACGTGAGTGGGAAGGGAAAGTTGAGAATCACTGCTCTGGACCCAATTGTTACTGAAATATTTTGCTTGAGAAAAATTGTCATTGGTCTATTTCTTTGGAGTTATGAAACCGTGCACATAACGAGTTAATTAGGTACGATTAAAACATGGTTTTCAAACTTTTTCTTTCCACCCACATACCACCTTAAGCAATCCCTTACTAATTACAGAACACCTATGGCATAGGGCACACATGTCAAACTCTGGTCCGCGGGCCAAATTTGGCCCGCGATATAATTATATTTGGTCCGCAAGATCATTTCAAAAATGTATTAGAGGTGGCCCGCCCTGCAGTGAGAGCTGATGCTGTTTTTTGGTAATGTCACCCCCACCATCCTCCCCCTTCAATGCACATCCTTCCCCATTGTAACACGAGAAATTGTAACACGAAAAGTTTGTCGATGTCATCAGCTGGCAAGCTGGTTGGAAGGCTCCCCGCACAACCAGTCACTTCTCCCACCTGTCGAGCGGTGCGGCGGATTGGCGAGCGCCTGTGATTTCCTGTCGGTGCGACGGACATGGCAGGCTGCGCACGGCCCCCGGGCAGCGTGAGCCCCGCGCGACTGGCACTGGACGGCCCTTCCACAGCGCGAGCGCACTTCTCCCTGTCGCCACGGCTCGTTCAGCCCTGCACGTGAAGAGAGAGATGGTGGCTGTCTGCAAAGGCTGATCGGCAGCGCGCTGGGCCTGAGTGGGTGGGTAAGCAGGGGTGGGCAGAGGGTGTAGGTGAGGAGTAATGGGCAGGGGAAGTTATGGTGGTGTGAGGGGCAGTTAGAGGGAGGGATGAGTAGAAGGAGGGGTGGATAGGGAAGAGGTAAAAGGGGAGGGGCAGGGCGAGTAGGGGAGGGATGATTAGAGGGTGAGAGATGGGTAGAGGGAGGAACAGGTTGAGGGGAGAGGCAGTAGAGGGGCGTGTATAGAATGGGGTGGGTAGAGGCAGAGCGAGTGGAGTGAGGGGTGAGTAGAGGTTGGGTAAAGGACTGGTCAGGTAGAGGGATGGTGGGTCGAGGGTGAATAGAGGCCTAGAACCTGAGGAGTGAGCAGGAAATGCTGAGTCCTGATGCAGGCCAAAATGGACACAGCCTGTGAATGCTGACGACATCTCCACAGGGACCAAATAGGTTTCCCTCAGATCAAGCAAAGGGTGAACTTGAGCTACCTACTCCTGACCTGTAATGTTATCCTCCTAAAGTTATATCCTAAAGTTTAACATTACATATGTTGAAAGAAGAGAAAACATGCAGATGTTGTTGAAAATTTTCAATAATTTTTTAGTTTGGCCCTCGACTTAGTCCAAGTTTTTAATTTTGGCCCTCCGTGAATTTGAGTTTGACACCACTGGCATAGGGCATACTTAAAGTGGTATGTGAGTGGAAAGGAAAAAGGTTGAGAATCACTGCTTTACACCTTTAGTGCATCACCTCTTTCTTAACAAATTGACTGCGTCCCTTTGGTGCCACAGCCCGTAGAACCTACGATAATAAGGTCCAGTGCTCAAAATGGATCACAAACAATTAATAATTGTACCCGCTTGACTGGCTGATTCATGGCTATAATTCATACCACTGTATGTTTTCTGTTTCTGCAGGACCTTTGAAATCAAGTCCCTGTAATGAAGTAGCTGTAGACGATTTCTGGTAATGTGACAGTTTTAGGACAATTTGCCTGATCACATTGGGGAAAATTAGTCAGCAAATTCAAGAGATGAAGTGATACATTGTATGAATCAAATGTCTAGAACACACATGTCAAACTCAGGCCCGCGGGCCAAATTTGGCCCGTGATATAATTATATTTGGCCCGCAAGATCATATCAAATATGTATTAGAGCTGGCCCGCTGGCCGCCGCGCCTGTATAGCGCATGCACAGCTAATTCTACAAATCCCAGAATGCTTTGCAAATGCATTGCCCATCAGCCCGCTAATCGCCCCCACCTCCTCTGTTTACTTTCATTAGTATCTGTGACCTGTTGCCTAACTCACATGTAATAAACCCCTTATGAAAAATGGCCAAACGAAAGACCTTTCAAGACAGGTGGGAGGCAAACTCTGACCCCAGAGTTTGATGAACTTGCATCTAAGAAGAGATACCAAGCTTTAGACACAGGTGCATCAGAGTAAATCACAGTGTAGCTTGGATTAATATTTTCTTTGGTTAACTTTGGACAGTTCATAGTTGAAAGATTGGATTTTCATTGAAGCAAGTTGTTATTTTTTTGACTTGTTGGCTTGTGAAAAAAAAATACATTTAAAAGGAGCTTAAAGGCTATAGAGAAATATTATTTATTGAATATTTTATTTCTCATTTGTTAATGCTTCTTCTGGAAAGATTTTAACCAAAACTATTATTAAACATTTATTTTAATAAGAAAAAGTTTAACATTACATATGTTGAAAGAAGAGAAAACATGCAGATGTTGTTGAAAATTTTCAATAAATATTTCGTTTGGCCCACGACTTAATCCAAGTTTTTAATTTTGGCCCTCTGTGAATTTGAGTTTGACACCCCTGGTCTAGAAGAACATTTGTTTGTTCTGGCCCTCCCTGTTCAGCTGAGTAATTTAAAAGCAGGAAAATGTTGGAAACACTGTGCAGACTAAGCAACATGTGGGAAACAAAGCAAAGTTATTGCTTTAGGTTTGCTGACCCTTCACCAATGTCAAGTTTCAAGTTGAAGTTTATTGACGTGTATATAAGTACAATGTGTAGATGCAATGAAAATCTCACTTGCTGCAGCTTCCCAGTTACAACATGATAAGAAAAAAAGAAATATAACATTAAGAAGAAAAATATTCACAGTTGATTGTAGTACCAAAAGGAAATAGTTTGAGTCAGTCTTGCAGGGAGATCCTTGGTGGTTCTGAAGTCATGTTCTGGTGAGAATGGTGCTGGACGGTTGAAGAGCCTGATTACTGTTGGAAAGAAACTGCTCTTGAACTGACAGGTGGTGGACCCAAGACTACTTTACCTTTCTCCTGAAGTTAATGGCAAGAAGGTGGAGTTGAAGGATTCCATGAGCAGGAGCATGGGGTTGAAGCAGTCTTTAATGTTTTTGGCTGCCTTTTTAAGGCAGCGCCTCACATGGATGTCTTCAAAAGCCAGGAGGTCGATACCCATGATGGATTTTTCAATTGATTATTGACACAAATGCTTCCTAACCTGTGTATTTTCAGCATTTTCGGCTCTTCAGATTTCCAGCATCTGGTTTTGATTGTGTTATTGTTGTACAATTGTTGGAGTAAAGTGGGTAGAGCAAGGGGATAAGAATGCATGGTGCTCCAGTGCTGATGGACATTGTGGAGGAGATGTTCTTGCCGGTTGTGGTCTGGAATTCCAAGTCAAGTCAAGTCACATTTATTTGGCATTCATACCATGATTGCTAATTGAAAGTCCAGTATTCTGTGTTCGAATTACACACAGTGGGATGCTGAATCCCTGGTCTTGGAGTTTGCTGATCAGTTTTGAGGGGATGATGCCAAACTCTTATCGATTATTTATTTTTAAAATCACCCTGATGAATACTTCTTTACTGTCCAGGTGTTCCAGGACTTTGTGTAGAGCCAGTGAGATGACATCCGCCATAGACCGGTTGCCACGATAGGCAAACTGGAGAGTATCCAATGTCACCGGGGCTGATGTGCTTATACACCATCCTTTCAAAACACTTCATCACTGTTGTACTACTGGTCAATAGACATTAAGGCAGGTTACTACAGTCTGTTGAAGTGAGATATTGAAGATATCTGTGAGTTGGTCAGCACAGATCTTTAATACTCAGCCAGGTACTCCATCTAGGCCAGATGTTTTGCTTGCCCTCATTCTCCTGAAGGTGCTGAAGAATTCACCCTATTGAAACAGTGCTGACTTGAACTAAACTAACCATAGTATCCTGCTTTGTCCTGCAATTGGGAGGGTAAAAGAGAAAAATCTAAAAAGCGATAGGAGAGGGTAGCTCTCAGAATGAAGAGGAAAGGTGCAGAATCTGAGATCTGGAGAAGTAGTAATACACAAAAGTATTGGAGAAACTCAGAAGGTCATGCAGCATCTCTAGGAAGTAATGGGTAACTAACATTTTGGCCTGAGCCCTTCATCAATCTTCCCAATTTCAGGAATTCATCTCATTCCCTTTTGAAAGTAACTGCATAAACTGCTTCTACGATGCTGTTAAGCAATAAATTAAACATCTTAACAACAGTGTAAAAAATGTAAAAATTAAAATAGAAAATGTGGAAATGTGCAAGTCAGGAAATTTCTGTGGAAACAGTTTAGATCAAAAATCCATTATTGTTTTTCTATTTCGGACTCAAATCTTGTGTCGGGTTGAAGACCATTTAGTACCTGGCAATCACGTCTCCTTCATTAGTTGAAGAAAAAAGATAATTGTGAATGCATGGATTCATCCGTCTTACCTTCCTCTGCTCAAAGAATAGATCCAGTCTTCTTGACTCAACACCTAATGAGGAAATCTCATCCCTGATGCTATCCCTGTAAATTTCCATGGTCTTCACATCATTGCCTCAAAATCATTCTTTGATGTATAGCTGTCAGTAATGGAGTAAATAGCTGCAAGCCTAAAGAGGGTGCATACAGATGAGAAATGAACATACGGATGGCAGGTGTTATAATGTAGGTAAGTGTGAACTGGTTAATCTTGTGAGGAAGAATGAAAGGAGGCAATATCAATGAAAGGTACAGTTAAAGGGTGCAGAATCTGAGATCTGGAGAAGTAGTAATACACAAAAGTGCTGGAGAAACTCAGAAGGTCATGCAGCATCTCTAGGAAGTAATGGGTAACTAACATTTAGGCCTGAGCCCTTCATCAAAGTATGAGCCAAAAAAAATCAGGCACCTGAAAATAAAAAGGAGGGGAGAAGGGGGAGTGGAGAGGACAAGAGGGAGGTTGTGGCAGGTTGAGGAACACAGACTAACAGGAAAGAGGTGGATACAATTGGGAGGGTAAAAGAGAAAAATCTAAAAAGTGATAGGAGAGGGTAGCTCTCAGAATGAAGAGAGAAGGGAAGGGGAGCTGGAAGGAAGGAAAGAGTGGGATAGGGAAAGAGAGTTGGAATGGGATTAACGGAAACTGGAGGTAGATGTTGATGCCCTGGTTGCATGAAAAATGCCAACCAAATGGTATTAACACCAACTTCCCCAATTTTGTTTAAATCCCTTCCCTGAGTCTCTTTTTCCTGATTCCTTTTTTCTTTCCTCCAATTCCCCACCCCATACCTTCCTTCTCCATTCAGAAAGCTACCTTCTCTCCCCCATCTCTTTTCAAGCTTTTTGTTCAATAGACAGTAGGTGCTGGAGTAGGCCAATTAGCCCATCGAGCCAGCACTGCCATTTTTCAGATCCCTCACTCTAACCCCATCAGTATTCATTCCCAGTCTTATCCCCATAACCCTCAACTCCCCTGCCCACAAGAGCCTTATCTAACTCCCTTTTGAACATATCTAGCAAACCTGCCCCCACCACCCTCTGCAGGAAAGCATTCCACAGATCCACACTTCTCTGGATAAAAAGATTTCTCCTCATTTCTGTCCTAAAGGGCCTTCCCTGCATTCTTAAACTATGTCTAGTCCTAGTCTCTCCCAACATTGGAAACATGTAATCTGATTTCACCCTGTCTAGCCCCTTGATAATCTTATATACCTCAATCATGTCTCCCCTCATCTTTCAAAACTCCATCATATATAAGCCTAGTCTTTCTAATGTTTCAGCATATATCAATCCTGCCATCCTGGGAACTAACCTTGTAAATCTGCGCTGCACTCCTTCTATAGCGAGTATGTCCTTCTCTTTTATTCTCCTATCCACCTATGAACTTTTATCTATTAGCCTCTGCTCCTCCCCCAATCTTTCCTCTTCACCCCCCCACCAACCTTCTCATCTTTTTATTCAGGCACCTGCCTGTTTTTACGACATACCTCGATGAAGGATTCAGGCCCAAAACATTGGTTACCTATTGCTTCCTGTAGCTATGGGATGACCTGCTGAGTTTCTCCTGCTCATTTGTGTATTGCATTCAACCCCAACATCTACACACTTTCTTGTTTTTAGTAATACTCATTTCTAAAAGTAACAGGAGGAAAAATAGATCATTGCTTTATGATTAGAGACAGTACAAAAGCAAGAAAGTTATGTGATATATTAGTTGATAGCCTTTATTGACCACGCGCATTTCAACAGGGCTCAAATTTATCAAGTTTAGGATACAGGAAAATATCCACCTACCTGTTACGGTGCCCAGCCTCAGTAAAATTGGCCCATCATGTTTTCCCCATTATAACATTAGATGCTGAAACTTTTTCCAATGTTGAGTAAATAACATCATCTCATTCAAAAATGAATTAGAGCCATCCAATTCCAACCTGTTGAGCTGTTAAGCAGATACGTCTGGAGAGGTATTACAGGCTTATTAAATCTAACATGTGATTTTTGACATGTAGCTCTAAGTTACAGACATGAGGAAATGTGGTCTTCAGTGTGAGTGGAAGTATGTAAAACAGATGATCAGATTCAAAGTACTCAGATCGTAAAAATAAATTATGGAAATAAAGTATCAAAACATTCTTAAAGTGATAAAATAATAAAGACATTTAGAGGTTTGGTTGCCAGATTTGGGAATTAAAACTAATGTAATATGAAGTAAAGTTAGTTCTATTCCTAGGGCATTAATGGATTGGCAAGCATTATAAGTGAACCTACCATCTCCTGGTAAATTGCTAGAGTGGAGAGATCTCACTTCTGCTTAATTGCTCTGCTTTTCCAATGCATCCCAATGGGTTTGAAAGAGTGTAATCGGCTTAGTCGTCTGAAGCAGACAGTGTAAATGTCAATTGATTCTGCTGCACACTGTGTACCAAGGAATCAGTTGAGGTCAACAATACACTCAGAAGTAAATCACTCTTATGTTTAAACTGTCTGCTTATACTCTCCACCTTTAACAAATTGCCAGTGGTGGAGGAGAATTGGGTACCTGTGCTCCAGCTTTATGAGAAGAGTGGCAAAAAAGGCGTGTTCTTCAGTTAATAACGATAAAAAATCTTTTCAATTATATAGTTTATTGGCCTCACATCTAAATCTAAGAAAACGATAATATAGTCTCATACTCGGGCTATATTGGAGTTAGAAATTACATGATGATTTATGTATGTCGATCTGCTTCAAATCTTGCTTTCCAGAACTTGACGATTTACCTAATGTATTGAGAATGGTCACTTGCTATGGGAATGAGAGGAATGCAAGTCCAAGCAAATTATACAGTTGTATCAGCGGGTATCTTCTAAAGAGAATGGAAAGTGGAAATCTGATTAAATGACAGCCATGAAACCATGATTTGTAGCTAGGTTTTCACTTGCAGTTTATGAGCATATTGCATTTTGACGGCCAGTACAAATTCACAGCTGCTAGATCACCACCAAAGTAAATTAGCAGCTTGAATATAAATGGGGCTTCAGTGCAGCCTGGCATTTATAATTAAGAAAGTCCATAATGTTTGTTCTCCACTAAAGGTCAGGTTGACAGTTGCATTAGATGAAGACTTTTCTAAAAAACCTGTCCAATTCTGAACTCTTCATGGACTTGCTCCCTATCTACCAAGTTCATGAATACAAATTTTAAAAAAATGATTAGGTAAATGTCTATTCCCAATTGGTGAAAATGTAAATTGTCAGAGTCTATCTGAAATTCTTTGCTTGATGAATAATAGAGTAAAATACAATAAACATTGTATTAAATATTCAAATGCAATAGAGCCCAACACAAGAAGAAAGTTTCCTTTAAACAATTCTAGCCTGAAACATTGACTGTCTCTTGCTTTCCATGGGGCTCCTGAACTACTACATTCCTCCAGCTTTCTCTGTGCTGTTCCACTTTTTCAGTATCTGCTGTCTTGTTTGACTCGTTTAAGAAAATCATTTAGTAAGTGCCCCAGTTTCTCAACTGATAGAAAAAAAACTATTGTGAACGACTGACCAGAGTAACCTCAAGCTTGATGAATAGTCTATTCTGAAGACACCAAGTCCAGCCGAGATGCTGCTATTGGACGCTATGATCCATTTCATTCACTCACGTCAGAACCTGTGGACACGATCGGATACTCTGGTACTACACCATTTCTTTTGACTATTAAGCATGCTCCCACTGCTTCTGAAATGCGATTATTTGGATTCAAAGAGCAAGCTTTGTGAAGCCCTTACCTGCGCATGCCAGTATCTTTCAGAGGAAAATAAAAAGCAATACATTTTTAGAATGAAAAAGAAAATCTTCAAATCAGACACTCAGTGATTCTAAAGGGATTCTCTTTTGCTTCTCCTTCTCTCGTACTGTAAGGAGCGCAGGGGAAACCTAATGGCATTTTTAAGTCTGCCTTATAGCAGGCAAAAGTTCAAACATATCATATATGTCACTTTATTAATGTATTATTACGTGGCAATAAAAGGAACCTTGAAATGTGACTTCTTTTTCCTGCTGTCACATTGATTTATGCATGTTTTGTGATAAACCAACATGAGTCTTTACAGAGATTAATCAAAGGAAAATTAATCAATTTTATGAGATTTTACCTTGGGCCGTGAACTACTGTTATGTCTGAAAATTTGTCAGCTTGTTATTGCCTGAAGAAATCAGCATTTTGCAAATGCATTTTCCTATTACTTGTGTGGCATGTGGGGATGGGAGGACTTCCTGTAGGATCTGGAACATTTGGGCTGTAAGAGTGACATGAATGACACATTTCAACAAGGGTCCATCTGTTCCCCAATTTAATTCATGAAAGAAAAAGGTAAGCATCTGTTTTCTCTGATGTAAAAAAACAATTGCATTCATTCTCTTTTATTCTTGTGCCTTCCCGTTCTTTGCTTATTCCTTGAAGAAAACTTTAGGCCTGAAACGTTGGTAATATTGCTTTACCTCCAATGGATGTTGCAAGACAGGCTGAGTTCCTACGGCATTTCTGTGTGTGTTTTAATACAATCACAACATCTGCAGACTTGTGTGCTTCACTACATTCATTTAGCTCTGTTCAGCCCAATTAAAAGCATGTCTTTGACTGTGTGTATTCCTCCCATCCCAAGTACAAACAACATCCCTCGTGATTACACTTGGCCCTTTCACATCTCCAAGGATCTGTCCTGGAGCCTCCATGTCGAGGCTTTCGTGAAGAAGGCTCGTCAGCGGCTGTTCTTTGTGAGGTGCTTGAGGAGATTTGGTTTGTCATCGAAGACTTTCAAAACTTCTACAGAAAATAGAATATCTGCATTCATAAAAAGGACAGCTTTTTATTATGATGATAATTTGGATATCATAACAGCTGTTCACCTTTTATTTCCTGATTTGATAAAGAATTTAATCCATTTCTCATTAGCACAGTTTTTTGAAAGTGATTAAAGCCATTATTTTTGTTAGGATCTTCAAACCCTTCTAGGCTATTGTGGATGTTTCACTGACTCGGAGAGCAGCATGCTGAGAATCCTCTCAGTTGCGTATGTTGATTGCATAATGAACTTGTGAATGTAATTCTGAAATATGGTTTTACTGAGGGCAATGAGTGAGCTGCCTCAATGACTACCACCCAGTAGCTCTAACATCCACCATGATGAAATGCTTTGAAATGTTGGTCCTGGGCAGAATGAACCTGTACCTAAGTAAAGGACTGGACCCACTGCAATTCACCTACCCTCACAATCGCTCCACAACAGACGCAATATAACTGGCTCTCTACTCAGCTCTGGATCACCTAGAAAGCAGCAACTCGTATATATGGCTGCTCTTCATTGACTACACCTCATCCTTCAATATTCCCTCAATGCTGGTCAACAAGCTCCAAACCCTGGTCCTCTGTACATCCCTACAGCATGCTGTTGTGCAGAGGGACTTGGGGAGTGCTTGTGCATGAATCGCAAAAAGTTAGGTTGCAGGTGCAGCAGGTTTTTAAGAAGGCAAATGGAATGTTGGCCTTCATCGCTAGTGGAATTGAATTCAGGAGTAGGGAGGTAATGTTCCAACTGTATAAGGTACTGGTGTGACCGCACCTGGAGTACTGTGTCCAGTTCTGGTCTCCATATTTGAGGAAGGATATACTGGCTTTGGAGACAGTCCAGAGGAGGTTTACTAGGTTGATCCCTGGGATGAAGGGGTTGACTTATGATGAAAGATTAAATCGTCTAGGATTGTATTCGCTCGAGTTCAGAAGAATGAGAGGAGATCTTATAGAAACATATAGGATTATGAAAGGTATGGATAGGATAGATGTAGGAAGGTTTTTTGAGCTGGCCAGGGAAACTAAAACGAGAGGACACAGTCTCAAGATTCGGGGGAGTAAATTTAGGACAGAGATGAGGAAAAATAGTTTTTCCCAGAGAGTAGTGAATGTTTGGAATTCTCTAACCAGGGAAGTGGTTGAGGCTGCTTCATTAAACATATTTAAATTTTTACATGATAGAGGAATTAGGGGATATGGGGAGAAGGCAGGTAGGTAGAGTTAGGTCATAAATTAGATCAGCCATGATCTTATTGAATGGCGGAGCAGGCTCGATGGGCCATTTTTGGCCTACTCCTGTTCCTACTTCCTATGTTCCTACGTTCCCTCTGCAACTGCATCCTTGACTTTCTCATCAGAAGACCACAGACAGTGCAAATTGGAACTATCTACTCCTCACTGACGATCAGCTCAGGCATATCTCAAGGATGCATCCTCAGCCCACTGCTCAACTCACTCTACTACACCCATGACTGTTCCAATTCCAATGCTATTTACAAATTTGCAGATGACACGACAATTTTGGCAGGATCACAGATGGAAATAAGGAAATAGTTGAGTGGTGTCACACCAACAATCTTAATTTCAACATTAGCAAAACCAAGGAGATGATTTGGACTTCAGGAGGATATCAGGAGAACATCAGGAGAACACAAACCAGTCCTCATCAAGGGGTCAGCAGCAGGGAGAGAGTCAAGAACTTCAAATTCCTGTGTGCCAACATCTCCGAGGATCTGTCCTGGAGCCTCCTTGTCAATGCATTCACGGACCCCCACCACCCACCCTCTTCACTCTGCTACCAATGGGATAAAGGTACAGAAGCCTGAAGATGAGCACTCAGTGTCACAAGGACAGCTTCTTCCCCTCTGCCATCAGATTCCTGATTGAACAATGAACCACAGACACTCCCTTACTTGACTATTTTTATTTATTTTGTCAGGTGGTTTATATAAATGTTTGCACAGTAATGTTGCTGCAAAACAATGAATTTTGTGACATGTTCATGACAATAAATTCTGATTCTGCCAAACACAGTATATATTTGATTGGTTGCAATCAAGGAGATGAATGGTGAGGACTTCAGGTGTCTGGGAAATGATAGAAGAGGGTCAGTTGGGATTTTGAGGAATCTGCCTTGGGTCATGTAAGGTAAAACATCATGAGATGGGAATGTGTAGGGAGTTACCCTGTACAGGGCAGTAACAAGAAGGGGAGGTGTCCTTGTACTCCTGTTAGGTAAAACATCATGAGATGGGAATGTACAGGGCTGTAACAAGATGTGAATGCATCCTTGTACTTACAAGATAAGAGAGACATTGATGGATTGAGAGGCAGGAAGCTAGCAGGGAAAGGATAGCAACAGTTTTAGTCATTGGACAAGTAATGATATGATGATGTTCTAAGCACATATCCAAGGGTATAAAAAATCACCATTTTGCTGATAACGGCAGAATGCATTCTCCGACTAACATGGTTAGTCGCAAGTGTTACAATCCGGTAATAAAGAACAAAGAACCCTGATTTCGACTCAGCCTGGTGTTTGTCTCACTCATTCATGAACAAAGCAGACCTAACAATTAGGACAGTCAATACAAACTTAAAATGAGAGAGGTGGTGTCCTTGGAATCCTTCACTGGGCCTTTAATTCCAAAACAGGCCTCTTGTTTAAATTGGAGTCACTTTCAGACCTCCAATGTCCACAAGACTCATGGGGTTGATGCAAATATTTGAACGTTATATGCTATTTAACATCACTGAGAATGCTCGGAGCATTTTTATTTCATGATATGCTGTAGGATGTTAATGGTGGTGGATTGCCAATAGCAATGTTTGTGAGAATCAAGGTGTTCTCTCACTTGTGGAAGACAATCATCACCTTGGAATTGTGTGGCATAATTGTTCCTTACCATTTATTATCCCACGTCTGACTCTCATTCAGCCTTGGTTCATGTATGCAGAGCGTCATCATTACTGGAGCATTTACAAATGGAATTGAACATTTCACAATCATCAGTAAACATCCCCACTTCTGACCTTATTATGGATTAAAGATCACTGATGAAGTAGATGAAGACTTGGACATCCAAGAGAAGAACTTCTCCAGTGATGTTAAAACCATAGAACACTTCAGCGTAGAAACAGGTCCTTTGGCTCATCTGGTCCATTCAAACTATTATTCTCCCCTAGTCCCATCAACCTGTACCTGGAGCATAGTTTTTCATATCCCTCCCTTCCATGTACTAATCCAAATTTCTCTTAAATGTTGAAATCAAACCTGAATCTATCGCATCTTCTGGCAGCTTGTTCCACATTCTCACTACCTTCTGAGCTGGTGGATTAAAATAATTTAATACCTTGAATTTCACCCAAGCATGCTGCTTTAGAAAGTTTTTTTTGTAAAGTATGAAGGATGATGTCCAAGCAGCAAAGTTTAAACTACATGTACAGTGCAGACGTGGGACAAAGAGCCCGTTCTTATGTGATGTGCATCCATTGATTATTCTTCACTTACTTCTGCCTTTTGTATTGGTCCATTCCATTCCGGGCATTGTCAAGTCAGATATAAACCAGCCACCTTAAAAGGTGACCAACCTTCATGATTCTAATATTAACTGCATTGCTGATCTTAGTCATTTTAGTGCACAGTCCTTATGCTTCTGCTTTACTCCTTTCTGTCTCTTATCAGCAAATTTAGGTCAAATAATAGCAGAACTAAAATATACATTGAAGCATTTTCAGGTACCACTACAGTGTGTCATAGAGTAGTCCTGGCTTATTTAAAATGACTTAATTGGACCTCATTGTAAATTTTAATTGAACTCTATCTACAAATGAGATTTATTTAATGCTGTCTAAATAAATTGCAGGATTTTAATGCTGAAAACAACTGTTAAAATAAATTAACTTCTGGATTGTGAGGATTTATGCCAGTAATTAAACTTATCATTTGTTTAGATCTACATTGAGTATTAATAGAATATCTCAACTATGCCAAAATTCTGCAACTGTCTTAATCCTTGTTTGGTATATGGCTGATTTACAATTATGTATTCCATGAAAAGGAGACAATAAAATATTAAATATGCATTGCAACTAAATATGACTTACAAGCATGAATTATGAAGATAGTTTGTATACATGTTCTCTCATGCAAGAATCTTCATTGGCTGTGTTTATTGGCTCAAAAATAAAAATGTCAAGCATCTCGATTTAACTCTGATAGTTTTAGTACAATACAAATTGTAAAGCAAGGAGCCATTCAATCATGAGGCATTTCTCAATTTAATATCTTGCGTACGACACATAAGGAATGGCAGTATGATTACATCATGGAGATTTTCAAGCCAGCCTCTATTTGATAGGATCTTAGATGTTCTTCCACCTCCACCTCACTTGGCCAAATCCAAAGTTCCTTCAACTCCCTAAAACAAAATCAAGTAGTTCAAGTTTATTGCAATATTTCTAGGAAATGCAGAGAGAAAGGCCCTTTGGTCAGCAGACATAGCGTACATAGTACGACAACTAAGACAATGCAAAAGTACCAAGTTATAGAGAATGATCAGAAAGTAAAGGCATGGTTTTATCTTGTTGTTCATTCAGAAGTGTGGTCATGGTGGGGAAGAAACTGACTTGAACCCGGTGATGCACTTGTTAATCATCTTCCTGATGGGAGGAGGGTGAAGAGAGTGCAGTATCAATATTTTCCTACTATGTATTATTTATGAGATTATAACCTATTTTTGTGATTTCCTGTTCTATTTTTAGGTCTACTAGCATTTTTCAACCCAAGAGCTTGGCTCAGCATCATTATAAGATTAAACATGTTAAATTCAATATATGTTAATTTAATCTTTCTCTAACTGATACTGCAAATCTAAAATAGTCTGTGTTTAGCTTGAGGTGGACTCTCATAATCCCCAATTTTTGTTCAAGAAGCAAACCTTTTGAAAAGATTGGATGTCCAGTGTTATCACCCCACATTAGACTGTTGTCTAAGTGTTACTGCACGTAGGCATGGATTGTTTCATTCTATATGAAGGCTAAAATGGAATTGAGTATTGAGCAATTTTCAGTGAATATCCCAGCTAAAGATATTACTCATTGATGAGGCACCTTGAAATATTTGCACCTAGAAACTGTCCTGAAGAACTCCTGCAGTGATGTCCTGAGGCTCAGATGGTAGACTTAAAAAATCACTCAAATCTTCCTCCTCCAAGCTACATCTCAAACTACTGGATTGTTTTCCTCTTGATTCCCATGGGCTCTGGCTCTACCTGGATTTCAAGATTCAATGCTTATTAAATGCTAATTGGATCTCAGTGCAGTTACTCACAATTCAATTCTGGAACACAGTTCTTTAATAAACATTGGGTCCAAGACTGCGCTGAGGACTTTGGCCTCATGCTGAACACTGGAGGATAGGTTTTGATGAGCAAGTAACCCTATCTTAATCACAAAGTCAAAGTTAAGTTCAAATTTATTTTCAGAGTACAAACACAAAATTACATATGACCCTGAGAAACCTTTTTCCTGAAGGCCAGGCAGAATGTCTAAATTACAGGTAACTGTGATCTGAACTCTGGAAGAAAGAAATGTGGACAAAATAAAGAAATGAAAACAAATTGACTGTGCAAACACAGAGATGCAAATATTCAGTAATAAATAATGAGCCAACTAAAGGTCCTTAAATAAATCTTTGAATGAGTCTGATGGTTGAGGGGTAGCAACTATTCCTTAACCTGGAGGTACAATAACTGTGGCACCTGCACCTCCTTCCTGATGGCAGCAGTGAGAAAGAGCATGTCCTAGGTGGTGTGGTGAATGCTGCTGCTCTACGATGGCAATGTTTCATTGGAGATGTTCTCGATGGTGGAGAGAGCTTTGCCCGTGATGTTCTAGGTGTGTCCACTACTTTTTCAAGGTCTTTCTGCTCAGTGTTATTGATGCTCCCATACCAGGCCATGATGCACCCAGTCAGCACACTTTCCACTGTACATCTCAAGTAGTCTGTCAAAGTTTTTGATGATATAACGAACGTCTGCAAACTCCTGAAATAGAGGCAGTGATGTGCTTTCTTCACAATGCCATTAGTGTATTAGGTCAAGGAAAGGTCGTCCGAGGTAGTGACCCCTAAGATTTTAAAGTTGCTCGCGCTCTCCCCCTCTGATCTCCCAATGATCACTGGATTGTACACCACTGGTTTTCCTTTCCTAAACTCCACAATCAGCTTCTTTGTCTGGGTGACATTGAGAGGTTGTTGTTGGAACACCAAGCTTTCAATCTCCCTCCTGTACGCTGACTCATCACTGTAGTAGACTACATAAAAAGGGGTGATATCGTCAGCAAATTTATATGTGATGTTGCAGTCATCACCAATACTTGGCTGGTAATGAACCAGTTTGGAAAAGTCTTGATTTTACTAGACTGGGCATACCTTTATACTGCCTTTATTTTATGTGGCTCTCAGTCATATCCTGGAATCACATGGAATTAATCAAATTAATAGATGATCAAGTTTCTTTATCAGTGGGAACATCGTGGAAGTTGAGAATGATCTTAAACTTGGCATTCTTTGGCTTGGTTTCGCGGACGAAGATTTATGGAGGGGGGTAAATGTCCACGTCAGCTGCAGGCTCGTTTGTGGCTGACAAGTCCGATGCGGGACAGGCAGACATGGTTGCAGCGGTTGCAGGGGAAAATTGGTGGGATGGGGTTGGGTGTTGGGTTTTTCCTCCTTTGCCTTTTGTCAGTGAGGTGGGCTCTGCGGTCTTCTTCCAAGGAGGTTGCTGCCCGCCGAACTGTGAGGCGCCAAGATGCACGGTTTGAGGCGATATCGGCCCACTGGCGGTGGTCAATGTGGCAGGCACCAAGAGATTTCTTTAGGCAGTCCTTGTACCTCTTCTTTGGTGCACCTCTGTCACGGTGGCCAGTGGAGAGCTCGTCATATTACACGATCTTGGGAAGGCGATGGTCCTCCATTCTGGAGACGTGACCCACCCAGCGCAGCTGGATCTTCAGCAGCGTGGACTCGATGCTGTCGACCTCTGCCATCTCGAGTACTTCGACGTTAGGGATGAAAGCGCTCCAATGGATGTTGAGGATGGAGCGGAGACAATGCTGGTGGAGCCGTAGGTGATGCCAGTAGAGGACCCATGATTCGGAGCCGAACAGGAGTGTGGGTATGACAACGGCTCTGTATACGCTTATCTTTGTGAGGTTTTTCAGTTGGTTGTTTTTCCAGACTCTTTTGTGTAGTCTTCCAAAGGCGCTATTTGCCTTGGCGAGTCTGTTGTCTATCCAAGATTCCGCCCTGCTCCAGCTCCCTCAACAGCCCCTAAGGCTAGAGCTGGATGAGGTCCTCACCCTGGATGAGACATATAAGGCAATCGAACAACTGAAAAGTGGCAAAGCAGCAGGTATGGATGGAATCCCCCCAGAGGTCTGGAAGGCTAGCAGCAAAACTCTGCATGCCAAACTGCATGAGTTTTTCAAGCTTTGTTGGGACCAAGGAAAGCTGCCTCAGGATCTTCGTGATGCCACCATCATCACCCTGTACAAAAACAAAGGCGAGAAATCAGACTGCTCAAACTACAGGGGAATCACGCTGCTCTCCATTGCAGGCAAAATCTTCGCTAGGATTTAACTAAATAGAATAATACCTAGTGTCGCCGAGAATATTCTCCCAGAATCACAGTGCGGCTTTCGCGCAAACAGAGGAACTACTGACATGGTCTTTGCCCTCAGACAGCTCCAAGAAAAGTGCAGAGAACAAAAGAAAGGACTCTACATCACCTTTGTTGACCTCACCAAAGCCTTTGACACCGTGAGCAGGAAAGGGCTTTGGCAAATACTAGAGTGCATCGGATGTCCCCCAAAGTTCCTCAACATGATTATCCAACTGCACAAAAACCAACAAGGTCGGGTCAGATACAGCAATGAGCTCTCTGAACCCTTCTCCATTAACAATGGCGTGAAGCAAGGCTGTGTTCTCACACCAACCCTCTTTTCAATCTTCTTCAGCATGATGCTGAAACAAGCCATGAAAGACCCCAACAATGAAGACGCTGTTTACATCCGGTACCGCACGGATGGCAGTCTCTTCAATCTGAGGCACCTGCAAGCTCACACCAAGACACAAGAGAAACTTGTCCGTGAACTACTCTTTGCAGACGATGCCGCTTTAGTTGCCCATTCAGAGCCAGCTCTTCAGCGCTTGACGTCCTGCTTTGCAGAAACTGCCAAAATGTTTGGCCTGGAAGTCAGCCTGAAGAAGACTGAGGTCCTCCATCAGCCAGCTCCCCACCATGACTACCAGCCCCCCCACATCTCCATTGGGCACACAAAACTCAAAACGGTCAACCAGTTTACCTATCTCGGCTGCACCATTTCATCAGATGCAAGGATCGACAATGAGATAGACATATAGTCTAGAGTGCAAGAATAATGCAGTAATGGACAGGCATTGGTAAGACCCTATTGTTCACTAACTTAGTTGCATTATCCAATGAATGACATACTTGTCATTGAGGGTTTGGAACAAAAGTTCACAATTCTGATTCCTAGGATGGGAGAAATGGTTTAAGTGAGGGTTAAGTAGACTAGCAAATATAAATGATATGAAGTGTAGTAAAACCCCTAGTATCCAGAATTCAAGCAACTAGAAGCCTCAAGCAACCAGAAAAAAAAATTTGAGGAAAATAATTTTTAAAAATTAAAATAAATAAAAGGTAAAAAATTCTTCAGTTTAAAATTGTAAAATCAATGTTCTCTGAGGTAAAACAAAAACCTTTGGTGAAGATGGGAGCGAACATTCAGCCAATGGAGTGCCTTGATCGTGCTTTTCTCGTAGCAGCTGTTTAAATAAATTTGTGTGAAACAGCAATGATGTCACCCAGGATGAAGAGCTGGTTGATGCTACTCACCGTTGGGGTGACTCTCTTATAATGTCTCCTTATCTGTGGTTGCCCCAGTCATCTGTAAACTTGAGGGAAGGGAGGTTAATTAACTATAACATTACTGTTCGTCTTTTGGCCGGTTCCATGGAGGTGGAGGAACCTGCAGATAGAGTGATGGTTAAATGTTTACAAAGAATATGACTGAAAATAAAGTAAAATGCTTTAAGATTTGTATATTCATGCAAGTGAAGTTTGGTCAGTGTAAGTACAGTGTAGTTCTTTTAACCTGTTTATTCTTAATGTAGATGAATTAATTAGGCATTGTTAAGTCTCAAGCAACAGGAAAATACACTTATCCAGCATTTACCAATCCCATTGGTGACGGACCATGGCCTTGTTGGAATTGGCATTAGTGGCACACTAGTGGGAGGGAGGTGAGTGGTATTTGTTCTCAAACATTAACTCAATAGTTCTCAACCTTTTTCTTTCCACTCACATACCACTTTAACTATTCCCTATGCCATAGCTGCTCTGTGATTAGTAAGGGATTGCTTAAGGTGATATGTGGGTGGAAAGAAAAGGTTTGAAAACCGCTATTTTAATCGTCCCTAATTGAGTCGTTATGTGCACGGTTTCGTAACTCCAAAGGGAATGGGACAATGAGAATTTTTCTCAAGGAAAATATTTCAGTAACAATTGGTCCAGAGCAGTGATTCTCACCCTTCCTTTCCCACTCACAAACCACATTAAGAAATCCCTTGGCATAAGGATTACCTAAAGTGGTATGTGAGTGGAAAGAAAAATGTTGAGAACCACAGCACTAACTCTTTTTCTTCCCACAGATATGACCTGGCCTGCTGAGTATTTCCAGCAGGTTCTGGGGTTTTTTTATACATTGAACCTCTCTGTACCAGTTTGTTGTTTGTGAGATTTGGAGCAATTTTTAATAGTTTTAAAAAATATTACATTACAAGTAATTAAAAAAATATTAAAATGTATTTAAAAACAATGTTTCCTGTAAATAGTTAAAGTCATAAAATTGAAGGCTAAACAATTTAAAAGAAATAACTCACCTTGCATAACCTGACAAAGGATCTTAGAGTTTAGTTGTGGCTTGGAATTGAATCTCATTAAGAATGGTCTCCACTGTGGTCCTTCCAAATATGCCAGTTAAGTCTAGCACACTCCACCATCCAGCAAGGACCAGCTCAAGCTCATGGCAAATCTTTAATGAGGCTCAGTCAAATCTAGGAGTAGTTCATTCTCGTCCTGACCCCTGCAAATTAAGCATTACTGCAGATCCAGCAAATGCACACAAAGGACCTGTTTAGATGCTTAATCCATTCTCTTTCAATGCCTAAGGTTTACAAATAGATTAGCATATACATAATGAAATTACTTTTCAATCATATAATTTATGGGGTAACTAATAGAGGCAGACAAGCTGTATAATCAGAATTAATGCACCTTGAATAAAGCAGCAAAATAAATTAAAGTGTATAATGAAAATCTGGAGGTAACCATACTTTCAAAACATACACCATTGTGGTACATTAATAAAGCCATTCTTTGTCACAAACCACATCATGCCTAATGATAGGATAAAACACAGCAGAGGTGATTAGTTCATCTATTAGTTCATACCTATGGTGAGTGCTTCCTTGACAATCTCCTTCTTTACAATCTCCTGATCACATAAAGCGAGTAGTTCAATATATTGAGAAGTATTATCTTTTGACTGGCATCAGTTTACTCATAAAAAAAATCATTGTGAGGTAGATCAAGTCCATGTGGGTTCTTCTCAGTTGTATGTCTAAGTCATTTATTATCTCAAAAATAGACTATCCTTAAGATCTGGCATGTTTCAGTATTTTAAAACTGCTATCCCATGGTGCCACATTGAAACTATGAGAGACATCTCATTTTATTTGTCACTCTCCTGCAGTTAATAGAGTATTATGAGGCATTTCTCCATCTGACAACCAATAATTAGTATTAAAGCATTCCTAATGAGTGTTCAATGCTAGGTCTGAAGTTAAGCTATTTTCAATGGCTTTCCATTTACAAACCATTATTATAAAATGCAATCAAATCTTTAAAGTTGTGAAACATGATAGAAGGCATGGCCCACTTGTGAGAACTCAAAACCAGCTCAATGCTAGATTACAAAAGTAACCTCCCAGGGATGAGCTCAAGAGATTCCAAATTAATTGAACTGAACATGGTTTTGTCTGACAAACATTAGAGAAAGACTACATGATATTTGATGGTTTTTGATCTTTCTGTGCTCTTCTTTAGCCTTCGTCCAATTTGTTTGTGCATCACTTCTTCGATAATAAGGATCACGTTTTCATTTAATTGAATTTGAAAATTGCTGCAGGTATCTAATAAACATTTAATCATTTCTTTACAGTGTAATTGAAGAACTAAGCCTGAATTCTATTAAAATTGTGATATTCTAAACAGACATAGATTAAGAAGTACCAATATTCATTATTCATATTGTTAACTGTTTCTTTTTAATGTTACTGGCATTTTTATCCTTGTCATTTATAATGCAAGATTTTCATTCTACGTTGAGACCTCTCTCAAATTACTTCAAAGCATCTAAAGGATGAACTCTGTTCTTTTCACCACAGAAAGTATCTAATATGAAAAGTATTTCTGGCATTTCCAGTCTTTATTTTAAATTTCTCGGATCAGCATCGTTCTGACTTTCCACTGACAAAAAAGTGTACATTTGTAATAGAGGGAAGAGAGAGAGAGAGAGCACACATACAGAAACAATTCATCACATTGATTGCCAGAATGGTGAGTTTCTCCTTGCAGGATACATAAGACAGAACGGAATTATACTCTCTTGCTTTTGGAAGAATGAAAGATGAACTATTTGAAACATCCAGAATTCTACAGGGGATAGACAAGGTGAAAGCAGAGTTCATGTTTTCCCTGGCTGGTTTGTTTCAAACCAAGGGGGAAATCATATTCACAAAATATGAAGTTAGCCAACCAAGACAGAGAGGAAGAGAAACTGCTTCATCTAGAGGCAGCTGGTTGGGGCATGGAAGGCATTGGAATTAGAATGGCTGATAAAAAACCTTAGTATTTTCTTAGAAAGGAAAATTTGGTTGAATATTTGTGGAAGAGATAGAATTTATTTTGGATTGCTCCAGAGTGGACCAGCAAGTGGCTCCAGAAAATAAAGTGTTTTTCTTCTGACCCGTAAGTCTCTAGGTATGTTGGAATTTTATGGTATTTCAGAAAAAAAAGGTAATTCAGTGATAAGACCTCACATAGAATATTCTGCACTACGTCAGGTGCCCTACATTGTGAGGCTCAGTCAAATGGTTTATGATATAAAACTCATGAAATCATTTTTTTTAATAATTCGTTTCTATTTTCATTGACAAAATATATGAATGTTCCAAATACAGATGAATGCAGTTACCTAAAATATACTTAGCATCAAAAAATAGAGTAATTAATCCAAAGCTAAAGAAAAAAAAAATGATCATGAAAATAATGCCTATTTAGGACAAGGGAATGGAAGAAATGTTTTATTTTCCCTTTCACCAATGGATTCACATAATGAAACCACCTAAAGCATGGCAGCGTCAATTAATTTCATTATAACCAATGGCCAGTTACAAAAGGGACTTAAATAGAATTGTAAACATATTTTCCACAGAATACTATGATTGCCATCTTTTAAAATGGTAACAGTTTTGATAGATAGACAATTGAATATCAAATCCTGGGTTTGCATGACCCAAGTCCTTATGTCTACAAGAAACCTGCTCTGTTCAGCAGGTAGAGAAAGGATAATCCATACAATGTAGCTGATCAACCCTAAATAATGGTAATTGTAACTTTAGATAGCAGTCAAAGATGTATAATTCAATTACCTTTGAGTATAAACTGTCAAAAGTCTTACCTTTGGTGATTCACCTCCATCGCAATATGAATTAGGTCATTTGATGTGAAATTTTTTTTGCCTATCATCTTGAATGAGTTGAATGGCTTTTTCCAAGACCATAAATTATGATTCTATAAACCTAGGATTCACTCCACACTAAACTGAAGACTTGACAAATTATTATCTATCTGTCATCTGTCAAGGACTTGTTATGTCAAAATCTTTGGAACATGAGCCTATGTGTATTCTTGTCATTCAAGCACCACTATCTGTTTTCATTTCAAATCATGAATTCTCTCATTTTAATCTCTTCAGAAAAACATTCCAGCATGATGAAGAACATAAAGGTGGACATATCTCAATGTATCTTTCTTTCTTTGGCTTGGCTTCGCGGACGAAGATTTATGGAGGGGGTAAAAAGTCCACGTCAGCTGCAGGCTCGTTTGTGGCTGACCAGTCCGATGCGGGACAGGCAGACACGATTGCAGCGGTTGCAAGGGAAAATTGGTTGGTTGGGGTTGGGTGTTAGGTTTTTCCTCCTTTGCCTTTTGTCAGTGAGGTGGGCTCTGCGGTCTTCTTCAAAGGAGGCTGCTGCCCGCCAAACTGTGAGGCGCCAAGATGCACGGTTTGAGGCGTTATCAGCCCACTGGCGGTGGTCAATGTGGCAGGCACCAAGAGATTTCTTTAGGCAGTCCTTGTACCTTTTCTTTGGTGCACCTCTGTCACGGTGGCCAGTGGAGAGCTCGCCATATAATACGATCTTGGGAAGGCGATGGTCCTCCATTCTGGAGACGTGACCCATCCAGCGCAGCTGGATCTTCAGCAGCGTGGACTCGATGCTGTCGACCTCTGCCATCTCGAGTACCTCGACGTTAGGGGTGTGAGCGCTCCAATGGATGTTGAGGATGGAGCGGAGACAACGCTGGTGGAAGCGTTCTAGGAGCCGTAGGTGGTGCCGGTAGAGGACCCATGATTCGGAGCCGAACAGGAGTGTGGGTATGACAACGGCTCTGTATACGCTTATCTTTGTGAGGTTTTTCAGTTGGTTGTTTTTCCAGACGCTTTTGTGTAGTCTTCCAAAGGCGCTATTTGCCTTGGCGAGTCTGTTGTCTATCTCATTGTCGATCCTTGCATCTGATGAAATGGTGCAGCCGAGATAGGTAAACTGGTTGACCGTTTTGAGTTTTGTGTGCCCGATGGAGATGTGGGGGGGCTGGTAGTCATGGTGGGGAGCTGGCTGATGGAGGACCTCAGTTTTCTTCAGGCTGACTTCCAGGCCAAACATTTTGGCAGTTTCCGCAAAGCAGGACGTCAAGCGCTGAAGAGCTGTCTCTGAATGGGCAACTAAAGCGGCATCATCTGCAAAGAGTAGTTCACGGACAAGTTTCTCTTGTGTCTTGGTGTGAGCTTGCAGGCGCCTCAGATTGAAGAGACTGCCATCCGTGCGGTACCGGATGTAAACAGCGTCTTCATTGTTGGGGTCTTTCATGGCTTGGTTCAGCATCATGCTGAAGAAGATTGAAAAGAGGGTTGGTGCGAGAACACAGCCTTGCTTCACGCCATTGTTAATGGAGAAGGGTTCAGAGAGCTCATTGCTGTATCTGACCCGACCTTGTTGGTTTTCGTGCAGTTGGATAATCATGTTGAGGAACTTTGGGGGACATCCGATGCGCTCTAGTATTTGCCAAAGCCCTTTCCTGCTCACGGTGTCGAAGGCTTTGGTGAGGTCAACAAAGGTGATGTAGAGTCCTTTGTTTTGTTCTCTGCACTTTTCTTAGAGCTGTCTGAGGGCAAAGACCATGTCAGTGGTTCCTCTGTTTGCGCGAAAGCCGCACTGTGATTCTGGGAGAATATTCTCGGCGACACTAGGTATTATTCTATTTAGTAGAATCCTAGCGAAGATTTTGCCTGCAATGGAGAGCAACGTGATTCCCCTGTAGTTTGAGCAGTCTGATTTCTCGCCTTTGTTTTTGTACAGGGTGATGATGGTGGCATCACGAAGATCCTGAGGCAGTTTACCTTGGTCCCAACAAAGCTTGAAAAACTCATGCAGTTTGGCATGCAGAGTTTTGCCGCCAGCCTTCCAGACTTCTGGGGGGATTCCATCCATTACCTGCTGCTTTGCCACTTTTCAGTTATTCGATTGTCTTATATGTCTCATCCAGGGTGGGAACCTCATCCAGCTCTAGCCTTAGGGGCTGTTGAGGGAGCTGGAGCAGGGCGGAATCTTGGACTGAGCGGTTGGTACTGAAAAGAGATTGGAAGTGTTCTGACCATCGGTTGAGGATGGAGATCTTGTATACTGCAGTTGGAAATGCACAGATTTTGAGCCTGACAATTTTTTTTGATAAATGCTGAATTTATAATCTATTATTGCTTATAGCCCACAGTTTCAGAAAGGTTGTGCAATACAAAAAGTGCTGGAGAATCTTAGCAGTTCACAGGAATGGAAGAAATGTTTTATTTTCCCTTTCACCGATAGATTCACATAATGGAAGCACCTTAAGCATGGCAGCGTCAATTAATTTCATTATAACCAATGGCCAGTTACAAAAGGGACTTAAATAGAATTGTAAACATACTTTCCACAGAATACTATGATTGCCATCTTTTAAAATGGTAACAGTTTTGATATATAGACAATTGAATATCAAATCCTGGGCTTGCATGACCCAAGTCCTTATTTCTACAAGAAACATGCTCTGTTCAGCAGGTAGAGAAAGGATTATAGGAAGAAAATGGATATAACTAACATTTGAGACCTTGTCAAGGTATGAACAGAAAGTAGTCAGGTGCCTGAATAAAAAGAATGGGTAAAGAGCGGAGGGACGGGGTTGGAGGGAGAGCACAAGCCAATCGGCACAAGGTCATAGATGGATAAGGGTAAGAGAGCAGGAGCGAAAAATGTGGAAATGATTGGGGGAAGGGGGTGAGGACCTGGAGGAAAGGAGACAGAGGGATAGTGAAAAAGAATTAGACAGTGGATTGGCCTAATGGATACCAGTTGGAAAGTGTCCTGATAGAATATTCCAGTTTGCAGGTGACCTCAGTTTGACAGTGCATCAGGCCAAAGACAGACATATTGGAGTGGGAATCAAGTGTGGAGTTAAAATAGTGGGCCACTGGAAGATCCCCATTATTGCAGAAGGTGCTCAATGAAGCCATCTCCCCGTATCTCTCCTGTATAGAGGAGGCCACGATGGGAGTATCAGAAGTAGTAGATGACCCCTGCAAGTTCACATGAAGTGTTCCCTCACTTTAAAGGACTGTTTGGGGCCTTGAATATTGGTGAGGGAGGAGGTGTGAGTGCAAATACAGCATTTCCTGCGGTCACATGTGTAGGTACTGAGGAGCTGATTTGTGGGAAGGGATAGTAGATGAGGGAGTCCCAGAGGGAGCAGTCCTTAAGGAAAGTAGAGAGGGGATGAAGTGTCTGATGGAGGGAATTATGTTGTAGGTGGAAGACATTGCAGAGGATAATATGTTGGATGTGGAGGCTAGTGGGATGGTTGGTTAGGACAAAGAGAATCCTGTCCTTGCTTCAAGGCGTGGAGGAGGCCAGGGCAGATATGAGGGGAATAGCGGAGATGTATGTAAGTGCTGAGTTGATGGCATTAGAGGGGAAGCCACATTTCTTTTTGAAGAAGGGAATCCCAGATGTTGTGGAAAGGACAAACTCATCCCAGGAACATTTCAGATGGAGACAGAGGAATTGAGAGAAAGGAATAGAACCTTTACAGGGGCCAGGGTGTGGCAAAGTGTAGTCGAGGTAACAATGGAAGTTGGTGGGCTTGTAGAAGATGTCTTTAGAGAGTTTATCTCCCGAGATGGAGACAGAGAGATTGAGAAAGGGAAGAGTGATGGGACAAGTGTATTTGAGTTTGGGTGAACATCAGCAACAAAGTGGATAAATTTGATGAGCTCTATTAAGGGTGCATGAGGTAGCATCAATGTTGTCGTCAATGTAGTGGAGGAAGATTTGAGGAGCCTTGTCCATATCAGCTTTAAACAGCCTGTTAGAGGAGCTGCTTGTCCTGGGCAGCATCCCTCAAGGGGTTGCAGGCACCAGGGGAGTAGTGCACCAGAAACAGGGACGAAGAGCAGAAGCTGTGGTATAGGACCCTGCAACGAGGGTGACCACGAGAGCGGACCAGCAAGTGGCTCAATGGTTGAAGAATCCAAACAGCCTGCCTGCCATGGGATGTAGGGCGGCATGGTTAATATAGTGGTTAGCACAACACCTTTACAGCGCCAGCGATCAGGACCAGGGTTTGAATCACATGGGCTCTAAGGAGTTTATACGTTATCCACGTGTCTGCATGGGTTTTCATCCGGAACTCCGGTTTCCTCCCATCACTTTAATTGTGCTGAGGGTGTAGGTTAATTGGGTGTAAATTGGGCGACATGGACTCATGGGCCGAAAGGGCTTGTTACCATGTTGCATGTCTAAATTTAAATTTGCAGTCAAGTGACTCACACAGGATGAGGGCTGCTGGCAGTTTGTAATTGATGGATCCACGCAGGCTGCAGGCTGCTGGAGACTGGCTCAAGGGAATCAGGTACTGGAACCAGGATTCGAGAGGGTGCTGAGGTCAAGAAGAGCTCCCAAAGGGTTTCAGACACTTAAGGCTTCCTGTAAAAACATAATGCTGGAGAAACTCAGCTGATCAATCAGTTGTGGTGATACGACCACCAGCCTACTGCAGGGGGCGATCTCTGTACCTGCAGGTAGACCACCTAAGGACTGACTCCACCTAGCCGGCTGTCAATCAGCCAACCTGAATATAGACCTGAGCCGGCCCCTCCTGAGCCAGTCACACGGGAGCTACCAAAGCATGAACTGGTGTTCAGACTTTTACTAGAGTAAAGCCTGTTGACACTTTTGTGCTCACTTGCTGTTACCTCAGTGCACCACATCAGTGTACTGGTATACCCAGCTTTATGAAACTAGAGCATTCCTATGAAACCTTTCATGAGCTGAAATGGCGAAAAGAGAAGATCCATTCATTACTACTGAAGGTTATTTTTGTCAAAGTGAAAACCCATTCAAATCCTTTCGTAAAAGCGAATACAGGTTTCTTCATAAAAGTGAATTTTCGTAAAGCGAGTGTTCGTAAAATGGGGTACACCTGAACATTGTGCAGCAAAGATAAAGGTACATAACCAACGTTTTGGGCTTGAGTCCTTCGTCACGGTACGAAAAAAGGTTGGCCAGGTGCCTGAATAAAATAGTAGGGGGTGGGGAAAGGGCAGGGGCAGGAGCAGGGTCTCAAAGACAGGAGGTAGCAGGTCTGGATCTCAGGTTGCCAATGGTTTGAACAGGAGTCTGTGCAGCGGCAGAGGTTGCGGGAGCGCTGAAGGCAAATCCACAGACGCTCAGTGTCTCTGAAGGGACTCCCTTTTGCTTCTCTTTCTTATTATTAGGGACGCTGGGCAATGTTCATGACGGCACTTAGTTTGCTTTATGGAGGGCACAAGTTGAAGTATATCATGTATATTACCTTTTCTTGTATTATTATGTGACAATAAAAGGAATCTTGCCTGTGTTGTATAGCTTGCTCCACATAGCCAGCAAAAAGGCAGACACAGCTGGGGGTTTCTTCCCTTTTGTATATGAGGCTATTAATGAATTTCATCCACCGAGATTCCCCAAGTAAAATAAATTCACAAAATATGAGGTAAGAGTGCCTAATTTTATTGGAACCAACCACAGGAATTTCTCATGTAACTGTCACATACTGTCTTCAACATACACTCAGACCTGTATGCATAGTGTGGAGGTGGTTAGTGTGGGGTGCCAGGTTCTCACAATTCCAAATCCCAATAATCATCTCCTGGATTAAAATTGTATAATTAAGTGTTCCTGGAGCCAGAACGTTGAGAAAACTGTGAAGAAGGCACTCAAGCGCCTCTACTTTCTAAGAAGTCTGAGGCATGTTATTAAATTTCTACATGTGCACTGTGGAAAGTATATCATGTGTTTGCATCATGACCTGGTGTGGTCAATTTGAGTGTCCAGGAAAACAGAAAATTGCAGAAAGTAGTAAACAAAGCCACTGGCACTTCAAGAAACCAGACAATATTGTGTTTAAAGCTTATTTCATCATTTTCTTTCTCTTGCAGTTTGATGTACATGTTTGTTATAAATCTTTTAATTATCATTGTGTCTGTAATCACATATTCAAAGCTGCTTCCTTCTGGTAACCTCAGCCTGCTTCCCAATTTGTCCTTCAAGTAGATTTTCAGTTGGTGGTATGCAAACATTGTACCGTGAGTTATACCATATTTGTACTTCATTTGTTCAAAAGATAATAATTTATTTCCCGAAAAACAATTTTCTATTCTTTTGATCCCTTTTCACTCCCATTCTCTAAAGAAAAGGTTATCTATTGTGAAAGGGATTAGTTGATTTTGCATCAATATTAATTTTGGTAGTTGATCATTTGTTTTTTTCCTTTGTACGTGAATCTTCTTCCAAATGTTGAGCAGATGGTGCAGTACTGGTGAATTCCAAACAAAAGTGGGAACAAGATCTAAACATAAAGATAAAGAATGAAACATGGGAAAAGCTATTCTCCGGAACTGTGAGAAATACAATAAACACAAGGTTACGCATGATACAATACAATTGGTTACACAGGCTATACACCACGCCCCAAAAGTTAAATAAATGGGACCCAACAGTATCAGATAGATGTTTTCGCTGTAAGAAGGAAACGGGAACAACAGTACATGCAATTTGGGCATGTGAGAAAGTGGAAAAGTTTTGGGAAGATCTAAATCAGTTATTAAATAAAATCACAAAAAGCAACATACCAAAAAATCCAGAGATCTTTCTTCTAAGTAACATAAGAAGTAAAGAACTTGGCCTCGATTTGGATGGAACACAAAAAAGATTTATTATGATAGCCTTAGCTGTAGAAAAAAAATGTATAATGTCAACCTGGAAATCAGAAGATAGCCTGAGATTACAGCAATGGTACATAGAAATGAATAAATGTATTCCATTGGAAAAAATAACATAATTTAAGAAATAACATCATAGTATTCGAATAAATTTGGGAATCGTACATGGAAAACAACAGAGAAGTCCTACCGCGGACCTCCACCCCCTAAAATGACAGGATGAGAAGACTAAATGAACTGACCCAGTGTGTAAAAGTAGATGACACAATTTTCTTGTTTATTTTCATTGTGTGATGACATTGTTTAATGTATCGGATATGTTGAACGTTTAGTGAGTGGGAAGGAGGGAGGGAAGTGGGGAGGGAAGGGAGGGGTGGGGAAAAGGGGAGAAAATGACACTGTGTATATTCAAGAGGGAAATGTTTAGGTGTATTTTGGTCAATATGGTTCATAGTGTGAAAAAAAAAATGTTTTAAAAGAAACCAGTCAATATTGTAAGGGATCCTCCATCAACCAAGTCACAACCTCTTCTCACTGCCAGATTTGGGAAGAAGGTGTGGAAACTTGAAATCACGCAACTTTAGGTTCAAGAACAGTTTTGTTTTTCAATGGCTACAAGGGACTTGAATTCCCCCTTACCACCTTAATCATAAACTACTCCACAAAAAGACCTGTCTGCACTATTGCATACTTTTCTTCTTGAACTATGAATATTTATTATCTATCCACCTAGCTTTTATATTTATTATCACTTTCTGTACTGGGGTAATTTAATGAACACAATTGTAGTTTTTCTTTACAAAAGGTACATGTTTGGCTGCAATGAGAAAGAATATTGGTCCATATGTACAATATTGTATGTGTATGACAATAAAAATTATAATTTTCATTATCTGTGGATTAAGAATGTGCTGACGCTGACCGACCTACTCATGATCAGTGGCTATGTGTCATCATGTCCAGTTTGAACATGGAAAAGATACATTATTCAATCAATAATTCAGATATAAGATTTCAGAAGTTATGGGGGTCATTTATGACTCATTTATCTCTTTATAATTTTACTCGAATATAATTAAATTATTTGACTTGTATCTTTTCCAATTTCTTTATATTTGTTTTTAATCTCGTTCTTCTTTTAATAGAAGTCATATGTAGCATCTGGCAATGTGGTTTCACTATTTCTCCTGTATTATTTTCTTTTTGTCCTTTTTTTATATATATTAGGTTTTTTTTCCAAAGAAAGGTATATACTATTTAGAATATGAATTATGGGATATGATTTATAATTTATGCTTGTTGGTGATATACAGAATATCTTATTTAAGTAACTGTCCATATTATCTTATTGATTTGTACCCTTTTTGCTTGTATGTTATTAAAATCAATAAAAATGTTTTAAAAAGAAGAATGTACATAAATATGTAAATATGTATAACATGATTATATTTAACTTGTGTCCCAAAAGTGGTCAGAATTAAATCCCTGTATATACCCTTACACATAATAAAAAAATGTTTAGCTCCCGATTTCAGGGCTTCTCAATCAGAAAATACCAGCTTTGACCAGGAGATTCAAGAGCTAACGACTCATTAATACAAGGTGTTCCTGATTGTATCAGCCTCGGGATGGGAAAAAAGAAATAGCTGTAAGGCCAATGTTCGACAGAAATTTTATGATCTAAAAAAACAGATGGTGAAGTGGAAAGATTGCAGGAAGTCCAACAATTAGCTGATCCCCATTACACACACAGATTCTTCAGAATTGTCAACGTATCTTCAATCCAAACACCTGAGCTCCACAATCTGACAGTCAGATATGGAGATGATCTTTTTTAAAAAAAAAAGAGAATTAGTGAAAGTGCCTTGTTGCCTGCAGAACTGTTTCACTGAAGGGTTTCTACAAGTATGTTAAGAGTAAAAGGTCAGTAAAGGACAAAATTTGTTCCCTAGAAGATCAGAGTGATCGTCCATGTGTGGAGTCTAATGAGATTGGAGAGATCTTAAATAGTTTTTTTGCATCAGTATTCACTCAGGAACTGGCATAGTGTACAAGGAAGGGAAACAAGCAGTAGTGGCATGGAATATATAGGTGCTTGCTGCCTTACAGCGAATAAAGGTGGATAAATCCCACAGACCTGACATGAAATTCGCTCAGGCCTTGAGGAAGACGAGTGTATAAATTGCAGGGGGCCTGGAAGAAATATTTAAAATGTCCTTAGCCACGGGTGAGGTATTGGAGGGTATCTCATGTTACGTTCTTTAAAAAAGGCTTCAAAAGTTAACCAGAAAATTACAGACTGGTGAGCCTGACGTCAGTAGTAGGTAAATTACTGGGGGCAGTTCTGAGAGATCGGATATATAAGTATTTGGACAGTCAAGGTCTGATTAGGGATAGTCAACATGGCTTTGTGTGTGGTAGGTCATGTTTAACGAATCTTGTAGAGTTTTTTGAGAAGGTTACCAAGAAAGTAGATGAAGGAAAGGCTGTGGATGTTGTCTACATGGACTTTAGTAAGGCCTTTGACAAAGTCCCACATGGAAGGTTAGTTCAGAAGGTTCAGACACTAGGTATCTGTGGAGAGGTTGTAAACTGGATTCAAAATTGGCTGAATGGGAGAAGACAGAGAGTGGTAGTGGATGATTGTATTTCAGATTGGAAGCCTGTGATTAGTGGTGTTCCTCAGGGATCAGTGCTGTGACCATTGTTGGTTGTTGTCTATATCAATGATCTGGTTGATAATGTGGGAAATTGGATCAGCAAATTTGCTGATGACACTAAGATTGGAGGCGTCGTGGACAGTGAGGAAGGCTTTCAAAGCTTACAGAGGGATCTGGACCAACTGGAAAAATAGGCCAGAAATGGCAGATGGAATTTAATGCAAACAAGTGTGAGGTGTTGCATTTTGTAAAGACAAACCAAGGTAGGACATGCACAGTAAATAGTAGGGCACTGAGGAGTGTAGAGGAAAAAAGGGATCTAAGAATACAGATACATAATTTGCTGAAAGTGGCCTCACAGGTAGACAGGGTTGTAAAGAAAGTTTATGGCATCTTGGTCTTCATAAATCAAAGTTTATGAAGGCCAAGAATACAAGAGTTGGGATGTTGTATAAGACATTGCTGAGGCTAAATTTGGAGTACTTTGTGCAGTTCTAGTCACCAAACTACAGGAAGGATATAAGTAAGATTGAATGAGTCCAGAGAAGATTTACTAGGATGTTGCTAGGTCTTCAGGAGTTGAGTTTCAGGGAAAGATTTTATTCATTGGAACATAGAAGAATGAGGGGAGAATTGACAGAGGTTTAGAAAATTATGAGGGGTATAGACAGAGTAAATGCTAGTAGACTCTTTCCACAGGAAAGATAAATATGAGAGGACATGGCTTTAGGGTAAAAGAAGAAAGGTTTAGGGGGAATATTGAGGGAACTTCTTCACGCAGAGAGTGGTGGGTGTGTGGAACAAGCTGCCATCTGATGTGGTAAATGCGGGCTCACATTTAAGTTTTAAGAATAAATTGAATAGATGGATAGGAAAGGGCTGGGAGTTTATGGAATGGGTGCAGGTCAGTGGGCTGGTGGAATGATGTTTTGGTACAGATTAGAAAGGCCAGATGGCCCATTTTCTGTGCTGTAGTGTTCTATGGTTCATTTCTCAGCGTGGGACGGAATTTGATACTGAAAAGTGACAACAAATCTGCCGTTCATTTTACATCTCTACTGACATCTGTTCAATTCAATAGAATTACATTAAGCAATATTTGAAACAGCCATTGATTCATTTCAATTATTTGCAGTATTGCATGATCAAAAGTCTATACCCAAATTTGAAAAGTAAATCAAAGGCCTAAAGTGGAAAATAGAATCCATTGTGAATTGACAGAATGGATGCAAAATTGGCATGGTTATTGAAGATGGAGGGGAATAGAAAAGAGTTGCTTTCCTGATTGGAGGTCTGTGATCAGCAAGGATAAGGTCTGGGATTTTGTTGTTTATAACATACAATATTTATCAATGATTTGGATTAAAATATAGGTAATCAGATTTGTAAGCTTGCAGATAACACAAAATTTAGTGACGTTGTCAATAGTGAGGAAGGTTGTCAAAGGTTAGAACTAGATATAAATCAGCTGGAAATTGTAGCATTGATCTTTATCTGGACAAATATGAGCTGATGCATTATGAGAGGTGAAATGCCAGAAGAAAGTAGGCCGGACCTTGAGGGACATTGGTGCACAGAGGGATCCTCGGGTGCAGGTCCATAGCATCCTGAAAGTAACAATATCAGTGGATATGGTGATAAAGAAGGCAGACATAGAGTTACAGAATTTTAGATTCATGCAGTATGAAACTGGCCCTTTGGTCCAACTCATCCATTGGTAAGGTGATATTCTGCACTCATCCATTTACCTGGAATTGATTTGAAGGCTGACGCATTTCGTAGGCTGCCTTTTATACAATGTATTGATTTCTTGAATAAGGCATTGATGCATTCGTGTCAATACCATTTGATACAGATTCCCATTGCCAATTCAGATATAATCCTTTCTAGTCTTCTTTATTTGGATTAACATTTTAGTTTCAGATTATCGTTTATTTTCAATCTTGTATAAAATTCTATTATATTGAGTTCACAGATCCTTAAAAGACCATAAGACCGTAAGGTACAGAAGTAAGCCATTCAGCCCATTGCGTCCATTCTGCCTGAAAGTCACATAACAGTTTGTTCATCAATTAACCCTTTCTCAATATACAATATAGGTCTAATCATATTTTCTCCTCAACATACTGATTGTAGAAATCTCCAAGAATCAGTCCTCCTCACAACAACTACTAATTTGACTTATCCAGTCTATGCATAGTTTAGAAGTTCAAAATGCAGGAAATTATTGATTATGATCATCTATGATAAGTCAAGACCTGGGCTGACTAGAAGATTTAATATTTGCATTAACTTCTGCCCATTCCAAGGATTAAACCTCAGGATGCAGAGGACCATTATAAATGGCTTTGAGTTGATTAACAATTGTAGAATCAAACTGATCTGAGTTCCTCTTAACATTAAATTATGTACCTTGCTTCAATTCATTGCAGTCTGTGTTAAGAATAATTGAACGAGAGAAGTGACTGCCAGAAGGCAAGGAAAGATAATTGAATATCTTGATTTGTGACTTGCTTGGAATAACATAGTAATTTTTGAAACCTGTTTCATATGTTACTTTATTCTGTTGTTATTTTATGACGGTTTTTCACTGATTGAATCACTTTGAGATAAGGCTGAGATCATTTGTTTTAAAACCTTTAAAATAAAACTTTTTAAATTCTTTTTAATTAATATATGTTGTGGTAGTTAATTGATGTTCTATTGTGCAAAAGAGAGAATATTCACATATAATTCAATCTTTAGGTATACTGTTCAGGACATTTTAAAAATTGATGTGGTGAAACCTCTTCTTGGTCCTTCCCATCCGAAGTCTTTATCATGTAATACTCTGTCCTTCCTCTTTACAGTTAGATTCTTTATAACTTTTTTTTTAAAACTTTATTTAAAGATTTTATCACAGGAATAAAAAGAAAAATTACATTTAAAGAAAAGATATAAAATAAAATAATATAATTACAATACAACATTAATAACCTAACTTAATTCAACCTAACCCCCCCTACATATACAAGAACTAAAAAATCTATATATAAAAAACCCCACCCTTCCCCTCCCCAAAATAAAGAGTGAAGAATTAGTAAAATTAATAATATTATGTATTAAAAAAACACACACAAAAAGAAAAATATGACAAATAAAAATAATTTTTAAAAAATTTTATCAGATCTAAAATATCACATCTAAGAACATACTTAAATCAAACTTAATTGCATATACTTAACAAATGGAGTCCACTTCAACTTATAAAAAGACATCTTATCTTGAATTGAAAAAGATATCCTTTCCATAATTAAACAAGACTTCATCTCTAAATACCACCTATCCAAAGTTAGTATATTTCTATCTTTCCAAGTAGACGCTATACATTTCTTGGCCACTGCTAAAGCTAAATAGATAAAAGAAATCTGATAATCATTTAATCCTAAATCAATTAATGATTGCATATTCCCTAATAAAAATATATCAGGATCCAATACAACACAAATATTATATAATCTATTAAATATAGATTGAATACCTTTCCAAAACTGTTGCAATCGGTCACAGGACCAGACAGTATGTAAAAAAGTATTAGCTGTCTGGTCACAACGAAAACAACAGTCTGACTTACTAAGACCAAATTTTTTAAATTTTTCTGGTGTTAAATATAATTGATGTATAAAATTATAATTAATCATCGCTAATCTAGCATAAATCAATTTCCAAATACTGTTTTGACAAATTTCCATCCAAGCTTCTTCAGCTATTGTAAAACCTAAATCTTTTTTCCCATTTCAACTTATCTTTATCCCAATCTTTCTTACTTTCATTTTCTTGTAAAATACAATACAAATCAGATATATTCCCCAGATTCTTTATAACTTGAGTTAAAATATTGCGAATGGATAGGAAAAATCAGGGAATGTGCAGCATGGGTCTTAAATATATAGGAAGAAGTTCTCCTAATGATGGATCAGAACCAGTAAAGAAGGAAGAAGGCAATGTCAAAGTATGCAGCCAAGAACAGAAGATATTAGTGAAACTATAAGATTTGGATAATGCATTTAATTACTCTAAATTGATTGGCCTGGACTTGTCAATAGGCAAGTGGGCAACATGAAGTTGACTGGCTGTTTCTTGACACATTACATCGAAGCAGAGGAACTAACAATACTGGCTTTGTAGAAACTTTGGCATCAGAATATCAATTAATTCCACATTGTGAAATGAGTTCCATGCCACATTTGCTCAAGTGTCCCTTCAGTTGATTTTAAGGAGATCCTCGTTTGTAAAGGGTGGAACTAGTTGAAGATAGATTTCCAAAAGAGGAACCCCCAAGCTAAAATGGGGGATGGTGCAATAAAACATATTGAAGATTAATGTAAAATATCTGTCAGAATCTTGTTAAAAATAACAAATCACTTGTCTATCAGGTTGCTGAATATATCAAATCCTGGCACTTGGAAGGAAAATGTGAGACAATGAAAGATGCAGTTCTCCATTATTTCAAGCAAAGCAGACACATCTCATCCCTCCTCTGTTAGTCACGGTAGGATTCTTGGTATTAGTTCCCCTATTATTGCTTAGAATGAAGCATTTTGAACAAAAGCAGGAGATGACGATACTTCGGGTTCATCTGAAATTATCCATTCTTGCATTAGCAATGAGTAGAACCACCAGGATCAGGAACAGCTACTACCCCTCCCCCATCAGACTCCTCAACAACACAGTCAGGGACTCACTTAAGGATTCTTACTTTTGTACCTTATTGATTTGCTTTTCTCTGTCTTGCACAGTTTATTTAAATTATTTGTTTACATGTATCAGGGGTTTTTTTTGCACTGCCAATAAGTGGTGATTCTGCCTCGCCTGCAGGAAAAAGAATCTCAGGGTTGTATGTGATACCATGTAAGTACTCCGACAATAAATCTGAATTCTGAGTTCTTTTAAATGACAAAAAATTCAAACAGGCATGACAACGTATTCCTCATGTTTATACTGTTCCTCGACAGTCATAGTATGGAGATTTATATTGGCAAGGATGGAAAATGTGCTCCATAAAATGGTGATTCTTTATACTGCAGATGCTCATGCCAACATGAATGGCACATGGTTATTTCCAGCCCCGTTTTTAAAAATCTGAATCAAGAATCAACCAAGCTGGATAAGCTATTAAATTGGGCCCGGCGAAGTTCTTTATGGCCCATGACCTTTGGGCTAGCCTGCTGTGCTGTAGAAATGATGCACATGGCAGCACCCAGGTACGACATGGACAGGTTTGGCATCGTCTTCCGTGCCAGTCCCCGGCAGTCGGATGTAATGATCATGGCTGGCACCCTCACAAACAAAATGGCTCCAGCTCTTCGGAAGGTTTACGATCAGATGCCTGAACCTCGCTATGTTGTCTCCGTGGGCAGCTGTGCAAATGGAGGTGGTTATTACCATTACTTGTATGCCGTGGTGAGGGGCTGTGACAGAATTGTACCAGTGGATATTTATGTCCCAGGTTGCCCTCCCACAGCAGAAGCACTTCTGTACGGAATGCTACAACTCCAGAAGAAAATAAAGAGGGAAAGAAGGATACGCATTTGGTATCGGAAAAAAGTAGATGGTATAACTGCAACTAGTATTTATGGAACTTGTGGGTAATGATCTGATGTTATGGTGGAGAGTGATCTCTTTGTGTTGTAACAATGTCCTATAAACATTTCTTTTAAAATGGGAGCCTTTCTATGGCTTTCCTTTTGAGGCAATACATGATTTGAAAAGTAAAAAAAAAGAATCAACATTGTGGTGATATGTAATTACACCACTAGGTCACCAGGGGTCATCCCGGTGACCTTGTATATAAAGCAGTCCAGAGCTACTGTCTCGCCTTCCAGGTTTGTGTTGCAGAGAGACAAGACCTCTTAGTGTACATATTAGTTTATTAAAGCTGTCTTATACTCGGACTGCTTTTGTGGTTATTGTCAGTACAAACGTAACCTGGAAATTATCTCCTGTACAATCTACAAAGAATAAAATTAAAATTGGGCAACACTATGGCACGTAGGAATTAGATAACCTAATTTATATATTTATATTTTTAGAATAGAGTAAAATGCTCAAGTGCAAAGTGATCTTAGTGTGGTAATTCAGAAGACACTAAGTAAATAAAGAAGTGCAGCAAACTATTAGAAATGTAAATGGTCTTTTGGCTTTCATCTGTTCATCTGGAAGACATGATAAGATTGTACGGGACTTTTGTAAAACTTTACTTGTTGGACAACAAACAGTTTTGGGCTCTGCAGCTAATGAAAAAGCCATTTATCTTCAAATCAGTATAATGAGGATTCACAAGTTTGATTCATGGTTGTACTGTGATGACAAATTAAATCAGATTACTCCTTTTGATTTTAGAAGGATGAAATGTAATGTCATTGTTTAGTCCAGCTGGATGGTCAAAAGCTAAGAAGCTTTGTCTTAAGATATCGATTAAGCTGTCTAAAATTGAAAAGAGGAGAAATTTGTTGTGGCTGCTGTTCAGCCCAAGATCGGAAGAAACTGCAGAAGGTAGCAAATGCATCTCAGTTCATCACACAATACTTAGGATCGACTCACTTCCCAGAAAAGGCAGCCAAATGTATTGGATGGCCCACCCAACCCTGGAAATCCTCTATTCTCCCTCCTCTCATTGGGGAGAAGTTCAAGAGTGTGAACAGGCTTAAAGACAGTTCTCTCCCACAGTTATCTGGCTTCTGAATGAACTCCATAACAGTGCTCTTATGCTGCCCTTGCTCTGAACAACATGATCTTTTCATTGAACTCCATTCTCTTAATTTGTGCTCCTGTCCATCTCCTTTGTGCAGCTGTATGGATATTTGGGTTGGTTGTGGAATAACTCTACCACATATAATGTGACACTAGGCTTAGAATTTGATTAGGCATAGAATTTTAAATCTCCAGCATTCTTTACCACTCAGTCTGTCTATGCTGAAGGCACAAATATGGGGATCAGACAGGAAGGCCATAACATCAGCTCCTAGTTTATTGAGTAGTGAAACAGACTAGAAGCAATATGGCTTTCTCCTGCAGATATTGTCAGTTTCACAACAGAGCATCAGAAGTTCATCCCAACGTGCTTTTGTTTATTCATTTCTCAGCAAATGCCGCTGTCCTGATCTTACCTTCACACAGTTGTCTGGTGATCTTTTCCTTCTGAAGGAACAATGCATAACCTCTCAGTGTATATTTCCATTGCTACTATACTGATTTCTTCCTAGTGATGCTCAATGACACCCTCCTCCATGACAAAAGTTCTGGTTCATTCATTCATAGTGTTGCACTTGCCTCCAATACAGGCAGGTTCAAGTTTCTCCATCGCTTACCCAAAAGAGCTCCCAGGTCATCATCACCTTCATTGCAAATAAAAGCTGACCTCCCAGTGATTTCCCTCCCCAAATTATAGTGGTTACTACAAACACACACACCAGATGAGTCAACTCAAGACTGATTTATTCAGAGATTACAAGCTTCTTGTATATTCTGCATGTCCCGGGCTCCACGGGACAAGGTGGGACGTCACTATGAGATTGCTACCGATCCACGGGACTGGCAGGTTTAAATCTAGCCCTGTGAGTGTCCCGCGCCTTCTGGCAGGAGACTCAGCAGATCAACGTGCCGTTCCTCGGCACTCAGTATCTCTCGCATGCGGTCCATTAGGTGAGCATTCAGCTCTCTGTATTTTGGTTCTGCACGCCTGCAGAACCGCGCCGGCCACAGTTCGCGATACCGCACTGTGCGCCCGCTCAGCCCGCTACATGGCCGCTACAAGAAATAAATATCCCTTTGCCGGCACATTTGCCAGAATGTTATCTCCATGCTCCACTAAGTGCTCCTACCTTATAAATTAAGAAAACCTCAGTTAAACAATTTAACAAGGTAAACATTTTGATCAGTATTATTGGAGCATTTTTGATAACTATGCTGGTTCATTTCCCATGTCTACTTATATCTCGCTACAAGACCCATCGCAATAATTGCAGCCAGGAAGATTCAAGAGTACCTGCTTCAATGTCCTTCTTATCATGTGCACTCCCATATTCTCTTTAGGCTTCTAAATAACCCCCAGTGCTCATCTTCCCTTTCAGACATGAAGGCTTGATATCAGGAGATGTTGGTTCATAAGAACATAAGAAATAGGACCTGGAGTCGGCCATCCAGTCTATCGAGCCTGCTCCACTATTTACTGAGATTGTGGCTTTTGTCCACCTACCTGCCTTTTCCCCATATCCCTTAATTCCTCAGATTTGTGAAAAATCTATCCAACCTGTCTTTACTGAGGTAGTCTCCACTGCAGCAAATTCCATAGATTCACCACCCTCAGGGAAAAGCAGTTCCTCCTCATCTCTATCCTAAATCTACCACCCTGGATCTTGAGGCTATGCCCCCTAGTTCTGGTCTCCCCCACCAATGGGAACAACTTACCTGCCTCTATCTCATTTCTGTCTTTCATGATTTCATATATTTCTATAAGATCCCCACTCATTCTTCTAAACTCTAACGAGTACAGTCCCAGACGACTCAATCCCCTCCTATCTGGAAACAATCTGGTGAACCTCCTGTGGACAGCCTCCAAAACTAGTCCACATTTCTTCAAACAGGGCACTTCAGAAATCATAGAAACTTCATAGACTCAAGGAAAATATGCAACACAAAAACCGGTTCTTCGACCCATCTCATCCAAGCCAACTGTGATGTTTACCAATGCTAATCCCATTTTCTTAGATTAGGTACATATCTCACTGCAGTTTTTTGATCCAAGTACCTGTCCAAATTCCTGTTAAACTTGTGATTGTATATGCCCCCATCACACCCAGGGACACCTTGTTCCAGGTATTCACCAACCTCTGAGTGAAAACCTAACTGCTCAGATCGCCACTAAACATTTCCTCTTTCACTTTAAACTAGTTTAAAGTTTAAACTAGTGGTACTCCCCTGAACTGGGAAAATAAATTGACTATTTATACTATTTGTGCTTGAGCAAAAAGTGAGCTTGTAATAAATATCTGGGGATTGGTACCTTAAAAGTGTCTATGTTGAACGAAATGCCTCTGTTGCAAGAAAATCACACCCCACCAGGATCAGGACAAAAATGAAAAAGACAGGAAAGCCTGAAGTACTCAGCAGATCAGATGGCATCTGCAAAGAAAGAAGTTAAAAGAGCTAATATTTCAGCCCAATGAATGTTCATCACAACCAGAATAAACCAGGGTGGAGTTCCCTGTTCAGTATCCCTTTAGTGTACCTTTTAACAAAATTTCCAGCTTTAGGTTTCATCCATTTCCTGCCATGAAGCACACTCAGTGGCGGAATAGAGAATATTTGACAGCAACTTCTGGATTTTCAATTCTGAACATACAGCTTCTATTCCAGAAGTTGCAGTTAGTTGCTCCGATAATGGTCCCCAAAACATTGTTCTTCCTTCTAATAAAATACTTGCTGTAAAATTCTGCAAACTCTTGTTGAGTTGTGTTATAAGAGCTCTTTGATCTACTCACATGGCTGTAGTGTGCTTGTCCTCCATTGTGGCAACCTCTCTGATCTCAAAACAGACATACATTGTAGAGCCAAGAGAAGGCTTTAAATAGTTCTATACTTTTTATATCAGTTTCACTGTGTAATCAAGACCTCTGTTGTTTCAGCTGCTTTGTTGTGCTTCAAGTTGTCCAATTTCGGACTGCTAATGGTACTTTGAATTATTCAAGGTGGTTGTTTCCTTTTAAAGCTTCTTAAAATTTATTTTTAATTTGAAATGTGTCAGTCATTGATTCATATTACAAACGAAACATGCCCTTTTGCCCATCATGTTCATGTCGCTGATCTAATGGCTGTCTGTACCAGCCATTCTAAACCTTTTTTTTAAGCTCTGCCTCCTTCTAGGACTCTGCTCACAGTTTATGGGCCCTCTTCCCCGTGAAACAGTCAAGTTTTAGATTTTATTTTAATGAACTGCTACCGACTTCCCGTGAGGTGAAAAGAAAACAAGGTTTTTACTTAATTGTGATGAAGCCCTCGGGGGTAGGTTAGAGCCCTCATTGAGAATGGGTGGGCTAGACTAATCCCATTTGCCAGTGATTCATGACCTTGGCCCATCCCTAATTTCCCAGGAAGGTGGTGGTGAGCCATCTTCTTCAGCTGCTCCATCACTGCTATTTCCATTGTGCAGTTGAGTAGAATCTCAACCAAAGTTGAAAGAATGCTAAATCAGAATGATATGTTACTTGAAGAGGACCTAGCTACTGGTGGTGGTCCCTTGGGTCATGTTTCAGAAAATTATATTTGTGTTTGACTGCTTCCTGGTGAGATTCATTCACATGTTGCCTCAACACTAACAATTCAGTATCCAGCACTAATGTGCATTGGTAGATGTGGGTTAAGTGCATTTTCCGGTTGCTTGAGACTCACTCTTACAATGCCTAACTAATACATCTGCATGAAGAATACACTGTTTAAAAGACAAAAATATGATACTGTACTTAAACTGAACCAACTTCACTTGCATGAATATACAAACATTAAAGCATTTTACTTAATTTTCAGTTACAATCTTTGAAAACATTTTACCGTTGCTGCAGATTTCTCCCCCTCCACACAGTCGCCCAAAGACGAACAATAACACTATAGATAATTAAACTCCCCCCCCCTCAAAATTTACATATAAAGCCTCTGACCATGGCAACTCTGATCAAGCAGGGATAAGGAGGCACTTTCAAAGAGTCGCCCCAATGGTGAGCAGCATCCACCAGCTCTTCATCCTGGGTGAAACCATTTTATTCAAACACAACTTTATTCAAACAGCTGCTATGAGCAAACCACGACCAAGGCCCCCCGTTGGCTGAATAGTTGCTCCCATCTTTGTCAAAGGTTTATGTGTAACTTCAGGAACTTTCACTTCTATAATTGTAAACTTACATTTTTTACCTATTATTTTATTCTTATTTATTTTAATTTTTAACGTATCTACCTTGATTTTTTTTGTTGTTGCTGGTTGCTTGAGGCTGCTGGTTGCTTCAATTCCGTAGACCAGAGGTTTATACTCTACAATACCCTTCGTTGTATTTGGATCATCAGAAAATGGGATACAAAGGCCTTTGGGATATCTGAGGAAGTCAGTGGCTGAAACATGAACAAAAGATTTAGAAGCTTTGGACAAGCTTAACTTTGATTATATTGTCTTAAATTGCAGCTGGAGTGCCTATATTGATAAGAATATTATTCATGAAATCTTGGCAAAAATATTGCTGATATTTAAGTTCCCAACATATTTGCCTTCACAATTCTCAGGTAATGAGCTAGGGTTAAAATAAATATGCTTTGGTAAGATAACCTTGAAGAAATGAAATCAAATCTAATTGCAGTCACAGGGCAGGTTTAGAAATAATTGGCATGAATTTTGAAAAGTCTACACATTACTAAAACCTGGTGTCAGGATCTACATTGTGCACATTAATCAACAAAGACTCTATGGCTCTTCTCCACTTACTGAGGATGCAAATTCCCATCAAAATCTTTAATGAAATTTTGCAGTTTTCCTCAAGAAAAAAAACAATTCTATGACTGTCATTGCTATGTTTTTTTACTCCATTTACAGATGTGATAGTACAGATCTATCACCAATGTACATAGTTACTGTATCTAGACTGTGCTTACAGCGATTGGCTGAGAGCTAAGCCACGCCTATTGTCTGGGCCTTAAAGGGTTGTGTCCCTAGCCAGGTCGGATCATTCCGGACTGGTCGGCCACCTGTGAAGAGCTCCTGTCTTTTGCTAATAAAAGCCTTGGTTTGGATCAACAAGTCTTTGATTCTTTCGACGAGCTCTACAACAGAGTGGATAAGGTTCCTTAAAAAGTCATTAACAATTTTCAATTCCCCATTTACAGCATCGTTGGGGAAGAGATACGCTGACTTCCATGAGTGGTGGAACCATGAGCACATTCATTGTTAGAGGAACTATAATGTTGATTCACCAAGGAGTCATTCCACCTCTCCTAGCATTAACTGGTGGCTAAAATATCAAACACTCTATCTCCCAATTCACCAAAGACAAAAGTACCACGGCTTCACTGAAAGCAACCACAGGACTGCTGCTAAAGCTGAATTGTAGTCAGCTCGGAATGTAGAGAAAGTTAGACCGTGCTATAAGTTAGCACTTGCAGTAGTATATATGTGGTCTTATAAGAGTCAAGCATGCTTTACCATCTTTATTAAATTTAAACATATATCACAGTAACAGGCCCTTTCCACACATGATCCTGTACCACCCAATTGACCTATAACCCTCTGTACGTTTTGAAGTGTGGGAGGAAACCTGAGCACCCGGAGGAAACCCACGCAGACCCAGGGAGAATGTGCAAACTCCTTACAGCCATCACAGGATTCAAATGCAAGTCCTGATCGCTGGTGTTGTAACAGTCTTGTGCTAACCACTACCCTAACCTGGTTCTGGAAAAATTCATCAATACTCTATCTGCTATCTATTCAATGCCTTCAAGTGTTGTGTTTCAAGCTCGATAATGTTGTCTAAATGCTGTCCAACCTTTGAACTTCTTGGTTTAAGATGAAAAAAAAACTAATTCTATAAAGTACCCACTGCCTTCAGCACTTCATAATATTTTGTTTCTGCTCTCCAGTCATCAGTCCCAAAATTTATCAGTTTAAAATTCTGTGACCAGTAGATTTTACTGCAACCAACATCATTCCTGTAGAAAAAAAAACACTCTTGGCCCTACAATAATTCAGTTTTGAACTGCAAACAGTCAAGGGATTTCACAAATTACCACATAGACCGTGATACTCTAAATATTTTGCTGTACTCTTGATGCATTTACTGAATAGCCTTGGAAGGAAAGACATCAATTTTATCAGGATTACTTGCTCCTCTTTCAGTGCCAACACTCCCTCAAAGGATACCTGTTTTACTAACACTACTTTCTCACTGCTACCAGACCATATTTCATTATCTATAAAGTTGATCTCAACCCAAAGTGTTTAAACAGATTGTACAAAATGACCACAGTAATCATGGTTTAACACCATCATTCTGAATAGATTAATTTCATTTCAGATTTGCCACATTTGTGGTTTACATTGAAATTTTGGTAACTTGCCTCAAGCTTCTCCATATTCACATGTTAAAATGAAGTCATTCCTCTGTTTAATATAATCAACTTATTGTCAATAATTCACTGGACAACTATTTTTTTAAAGGTTTGGTTCCTGAAAAATAATTATGATTTAAAAAAACTTTAAGATGAACACAAAGATAATTTTGGATTTGCTGTATCACATAGGAAGTTGGAGAAACATTAAGTTAACTTGTAATGAATTTAGTATGTTTAATCGCATAATAATGCTGACACATTACATTAGGTCAACTGACATAAAAAATATTTTGTCGCTGGTTTTCATCTGTACTCAGCATCCGATGCCTCTCATGTCAGTGTCCAACAATAGTCAAGCCAGTCTTGATGGATTACAGTTGCCCTGATACTGCTTTTCCATGGCCGTGATGTACTGCACCAAAGTTCAATTATGGATACAGAAAATGAATTTTCAATCATATGTTGTACTTCATCATCTTGTATGCTTGAATCATGTTAAAAATTCAATAGAAAATCACCAAAACAGGTTATATCTGAATGATATACGATAGGAAAATGTTAAGGAGATTTTCGTGATCAGCACCCCAAAATTCAAAAAAAATACATTCAAAAGCATTCAGTGAGCAAAATCTTTGCTGTACAGTGTTATTGTGAGATTCAGGACGGCTTTTGACCAGAGGACACGTTGTGTATGATCCTGTCGGTGAAGATATGTGTGGTTTCACTCTTGATGTCGAAAGAGGGTGCACTCATAGAAAAGAAAAAAAACCTGGAAGGTAGTGGAAATCTGAAAAAAAAGAGTCTGAGCTAGATGTTGGCCAGCATCTGTCGAAATAGAAAAAAAAGACAGTGTTAACCTTTTAGGTTAACATCATTCTATTTCTGCTTTATATCACAATCGATTCTACTGATTTTAAATTAAACTCTCATTATGTAACATAGCTAAGTGAATGGTTTCATACATAATTTTCCTCTTACAATATTGAAAACAATGCCAATCAAGTAAGACATATCTGCCAAGGTCCCCAGATAGATCCAAAGGTGGATACATCCACAAATGGACAGTTCCTGTCCGGAGACTATAACACAATTTCCTGTTGAACAGAGCACATCCTGAGATGAACCTCTGCATGGTTGAATTATTCATGGAATGCAACGTAGTAACACAAACCCATTTTCCTAGTTTCTCGGTGGTGAAATCTACCCTCTGAATGTGTCACTAAGATGATGTAAGTCCTATGGGGACCATTAAAAATGATGTGAGAACTTGGGTGCCAGGAGAAAAGTATGCAAGGATTCTTGGTGATCTAATTATGTTCATGTATCATAATGTGTGGGTTTTTACATTTTAACAAATTTTTTTCACAATCTTAAATTTTCACATTTTTTAAAAATGTTATGCAACCTGAATAATTGGGCATGTTTCTGAATGTCAGAGACAATTTCAATTTAAAGAAAGGTCAACAAGGCAGGGATAGGATGTGGGTGGGACCTCACAGCTGTCTCCACTGGTTTTGTTACTGCAGCCAAGATCCCAGAGAAAGACTTTGCCCTGTACTTTGCTGATGGAAAAGAACATTCCAAGATGCCGACTGTGGATGAATAATAGTGCAGCAGAGACCCCATCCAAGTATCTTCTATGCAATAGTGGATATGTATATCTTTACACCAGTTGCTGAGTCATCTTCAAGATCTGGAGCTTTACACAGCTTGAAGCCATCTTCCTCACCCCCAGTTTCCGGTTGCTGAACCCTCCCTCATGCTCTAAACGCCACTGTTTGTGAGAGTTGTACATAGATATTTGTGTTTTTTTTTACGTTTGTACTAACTAATCTCATTTGGTGGGAAGCATTTCAGTTCCTATAAAATGAAAAGCAATTAATTGGGAATAAATACATAAGACTACGTTTTAATCTTTGGCTTGGCTTCGCGGATGAAGATTTATGGAGGGGGTAAATGTCCACGTCAGCTGCAGGCTCGTTTGTGGCTGACAAGTCCGATGCGGGACAGGCAGACACGGTTGCAGCCGTTGCAGGGGAAAATTGGTTGGTTGGGGTTGGGTGTTGGGTTTTTCCTCCTTTGCCTTTTGTCAGTGAGGTGGGCTCTGCGGTCTTCTTCAAAGGAGGTTGCTGCCCGCCAAACTGTGAGGCGCCAAGATGCACGGTTTGAAGCGATATCAGCCCACTGGTGGTAGTCAATGTGACAGGCACCAAGAGATTTCTTTAGGCAGTCCTTGTACCTTTTCTTTGGTGCACCTCTGTCACGGTGGCCAGTGGAGAGCTCGCCATATAACATGATCTTGGGAAGGCGATGGTCCTCCATTCTGGAGACGTGACCCACCCAGCGCAGCTGGATCTTCAGCAGCTTGGACTCGATGCTGTCGACCTCTGCCATCTCGAGTACTTCGACGTTAGGGATGAAAGCGCTCCAATGGATGTTGAGGATGGAGCGGAGACAACGCTGGTGGAAGCGTTCTAGGAGCCGTAGGTGATGCCGGTAGAGGACCCATGATTTGGAGCCGAACAGGAGTGTGGGTATGACAACGGCTCTGTATACGCTTATCTTTGTGAGGTTTTTCAGTTGGTTGTTTTTCCAGACTCTTTTGTGTAGTCTTCCAAAGGCGCTATTTGCCTTGGCAAGTCTGTTGTCTATCTCGTTGTCGATCCTTGCATCTGATGAAATGGTGCAGCCGAGATAGGTAAACTGGTTGACCGTTTTGAGTTTTGTGTGCCTGATGGAGATGTGGGGGGGCTGGTAGTCATGGTGGGGAGCTGGCTGATGGAGGACCTCAGTTTTCTTCAGGCTGACTTCCAGGCCAAACATTTTGGCAGTTTCCGCAAAACAGGACGTCAAATACCATAATAGACTGGCTGGTATCAATTACTTCTGAATCCAAGTTGTTAAAATGCATTCAATGCTTGTATTTATATAGCTCCTTTCATATAGTAAAATATTAAAAATAAAACTGACTGACATTGAGGAGGAGGGTTTGTAGGAACAGAGAGTGGCAGATAGGGAGATGGTTAGAGATGGAAGACTATCAATCAGTTACTGTGGGATAAAAAGGAAAAGGACATCATGACATGTAATACTGTTTCATATTTAGTTACCTATTGCTATCTTCTTTCCATCATATTATAAATGTAGATTGCACACATAATAAAGATTCTTGTGCATATTATGCAAAATAAGTCGAATTGGAGACAGAAAGGTCATTCAAATTAATAACGAACTTAATATTTCATTGAGAAGTAGGCCCATTAATTTAAGTTAGAAGAATTAGTAGATTCAAAATGTTTTAGAAAATGAACTCCCTCACTTTTCTAATTTTTATCCATTTCATTTTAAAGATTTTGCATCTGTGATTGAAGTTTAGCCAAGTGGACTCTTTAGGCTGACATTAAGACTACTTCAGAATCAGAATTTACTGTCATGAACGAGTCATGATATTCGGTGTTTTGCGACAGCATCATAGAGCAAACATTCATTTTTTAACCATCTTACAACATTACTGTATAAACAAAAATAATAGCGCTCGAAAAGTAAGGCAATGTCTTTGTTCATTGATTATTCAGGAATCAGATGGCAGCGGGGAAGAAGCTGTCCCTGTGCTACTGAGTGCTTGTCTTTAGGCTCCTGTACCTCTTCCTGATGGTAGCAGAGTGAAGAGACGGTGGTCTGATTGAGGGGGTCTTTGAGGATAGAGGGTGCTTTTTTAAGACACTGCCTCATGTAGATGTCCTTGATGGAATGAAGTCTGGTGCCTGTGATGTCGCAGGCCAAATTAACAAAACCCTCTGGAGTTTATTCTTGTCCTGAGAGTTGGTGCCTCCATTCCAGGAGGTGATGCAAACAGCCAGAATGCCCTCCAAGGTACATCTGTAGAAGTTTTCGAGAGTTTTCAGTGACATTCTGAATCTCCTCAGATGCCTCATGAAGTATATCCACTGGTGAGCCTTCTTCATGATTGCATCGACATGGAGGCTCCAGGACAGATCCTCAGAGATGTTGACACCCAGGAATTTGAAGTTATTGACCCTCTCCACTACTAAGCCCTTGATGAGGACTGGGTCATGTTTCCCTGTCTTCTTTCTGCAGTCCACAATCATCTCCTTGGTTTTGATAACATTGAGTGCAAGGTTGTTGTTGTTACACCATATAATGAGCTGATCTATCTCCCTCCTGTACACTTCCTCATTGCCGTTTATGATTCTGCCAACAACAGTGGTGTCATCATCAAACTTGGAGATAGCATTGGAATTGTGCCTGGCCACATAGTCATGGGTGTATAATGAGTACAGCAGTAGGCTAAGCACACATGCTTGGGGTGTGCCTGTGTTGATAGTCAGTGAGGAGGAGATGTTGTTTCCAATTCATATTGACTGTGGTCTTCCAATAAGAAAGTCAAGGATCCAGTTGCAGAGTTGGATACAGAGGCCTAGAGTTTGAAGGTTCTTGACCAGCTCTGAGGAATTAATAGTATTGAAAGCCAAGCTGTAGTCGATATATGAGTTGCTGCTTTTGAGGTGATCCAGAGCTGAGTGGAGACCCAGCAATATTTCATCTGCTGTGGAGCGTTTGTGACGATAGGCGAATTGCAGTGGGTCCAGAATTTTGCTTAGATACATGTTAATTCTGGCCATTACCAGCCTCTCATAGCATTTCATCACAGTAGAAGTTAGTGCTACTGGACAGTAGACGCTGAGGTAGCTCACACAACTCTTTTTGGACACTCCTCAAGGGAACCTTGAAGCTTATTAACAGGAGTAAAAGGAAATCATCAACTTTTTCCATCCCATGTGAAAAGAATATATATTCCCTCCTTGTCATAGAGCTAGATGAAATAAGAGATTCAGTTACACTGCATTTGAAGTTCTTTTCTGGGAATGTTCAGAAAGCAGCAGACTACCAACATTGTGCAAAATATAGCATACACTGGATTTGACCCAAATGGCCTTGTTTACATACTTCACAGCACACTATACCATTCCTTAATCAGTTCATTTAGGAGAAAGGAGTTCTCAGCTTGTGTCTATGTTTTGAGTAGTTCCACATGGCTGCATTGCAATTTATCTCATCAGGTATTTGAAAATTACTTATAAAACTTTAAGTGTCTCTCAGTTTTGCAGTACACACCATCACAAATTGTTTTCTATGATGGAGTTTCATTAAAATGGTCAATCTCCATGTGTCCAGTAAAAGCAGATGCTGTTTGAGTGTGAAATTAACTCTGACCTTGCTCATTCCTGCAGTTGTGATCCCGAGGTATAAAAAAATGCAACCATCAAGATTGCTACAGATTTACTTTACAACTCATTAACAGGAATAGAATAAAGAGACTAGAACCAGGGTACAGAGACTAGAATTATGGGGGCAGGACTAGAACTAGAGGAACACAGCCTCAAGATTCACAGATGATGAAGAGTAGTGTCAAATTCTCTGCCTAAGAAAGGATTAGAGGCTCCCTCCTTAAATATATTTATGACCATTAGTTTATTTTTGCCCATTCGGGGATTTAAGGGTTATGGGGAAAGGGCAGAGAGGTGGAGCCAAATCCGTAGCCAGATCAGCCATGGTCTTGTTGAATGGTGAGCAGGTTCAATGGACCAGATGGCCGACTCCCGCTCTTATGAGTAGGTTATTCACTGCCTTGTGCCTGCACTGTCATTCAAAAAGATCATGGCCAATCTTTTTCTTCAGCACCAACTCTCCTGTATTAACTCAGTATTCTCTGATTTCCTTAATATATATTTTTGTTTCAATTAATGTTTACATGAGTTTGAAAAGATGAATGAAGTGAACACAGAAAGTTAATACTTTTTACAATGGTGCACTTTTAATTTCACTTTCAATATTTTTATTATATTGTTATATAAGAATACATACAGAAAAAGAGATTGATACATAACAATGAGCAACTGTAACAAGGTAAGCAAACTCACTATAACAGAAAAAAATGGCATTATACAACACTATTAATTCAAAGGTAAAGAAGAAAAGAGCAGAAGAAAGAAAAAAAATTAATAATCGAGGAAATCCGAGTCAGGTACGACCATACCAGCATGGCTCATGGTTCCCAGTCCAGTCCTCTTACGACGCCACGTCCGGTACTCTAAGAATGTCCCCTTGGTTCACCGAGTGACTCTGCTCCATGTGAACCTGCATTATGCCTACGTTGAGTACCCGGATGGACGGGAGGACACAGTCTCGGTAAGGGACCTAGCCCGAGCCAGATCAGGTGCAGCAGTGCCTTTAACCCAACCTCCCCCTATACCTTCTCCCCCAGGTCATATGCTTGAACTGACGGACCAGCACCACCCTACCAGCTCAGGCCAGACTGTCGACAACGCCGTTGGGGAATTGAGCGAAGAAGTGGCTGCACTCTATGAGCCTGCCGGCGACACAACTCTGGCGACCCCAATCCCGGCACCACGGCAGTCACACCGGATGGTCAGGCCCCCTGATCGGTACAGCCTCTAACCTCCATCCAACCTGGGGTCAGTTCTCAAAGAAGGGGGTGAATGTGATAGTACAGATTCTATCACCAATGTGTATATGTACAAATGTATAGATGGTAGTGTAGGGTGACTGTGGTTGGCTGAGAGTGTAGCCACACATACTGGCAGGTCTTAAAGGATTGCTCCTAGCCAGACCAGGTTATTCTGGATTGGTCGACCTACTTGTGATATTCTCCAGTCTTTTAGTTAATAAAAGCCTTGGTTTGGATCAACAAGTCTTTGGTTCTTTTGACGTGCACTACAGTCGTCAAAGAATTTTAAAGCAGAAACCGTCCCTTCAGCCCAACTTGTCCATGCTGATCAAGTTGCCTTTCTCTAAGTTGGTCTGATTTGCCTGAGTTTGGCTCATATTCCTTTTAATCTTCCCCATCCCTGTACTTGTCTAAACATCTCTTAAACTTTATCATTGAACCCACCTCTACTACTTCTTCTGGCCATTCCTTCCACAGACCTACCACATTCAGGGTGGAGAAGTGACACCTCGGGACTCTTTACATATTTCTCCCTCATAGAAAATGGAACATGGAACAGTGCAGCATAGAAATGGATCCAAGGTATTTTCTCCCAGCATTTGGGGATTTCCATGTTCTATTTGTCAACGACCGTTACAATATTCCAAAAATTAGGCCCATCTCAGATTTATTGTGGTCTTCAAAGCAGTTTAAGGTATTTGATCTTCCTGTGCTTCTACATATCTTTTCTTGTTAAAATATTGATTCTTGCTTTAGACCAGTGGTTTTCAACCTTTTTCTTTTCACCTTAAGTAATCCTTATGCCATCGGTACTCTGTGACTCGTAAGGGAGTATGTGAGTTGGAAAGAAAAAGTTTGAAAACTATTGTTTTAATCATCCCCAATTGTCTCGTTATGTGTCCGGTTTCATAAATCCAAAGGAAATGGGCCAATCACAATTTTTATCAAACGAAATATTTCAGTAGCAATTGGGTCTAGAGCAATGATTCTCAACATTCCCTTCCCACTCACATACCACCTTAAGCAATCCCTTACTAATCACAGAGGACCTATGGCATAGGGATTAGCATACATTTTGGCATATAAGTGGAGTTGTGAAACTCTAAAAAAAAATCTCAAAGTAGGGGGGGTGGTTGATTTATAGGCCGGATATACTTTTGAGACCGTAAATTCACCAAAAAAACCAAATTGACGTCAATTCGCTGTGTAAGTCGATGCTGGAAGCACCTCCCCACTGCTGGCCGCCGCCATAGCCACTCCTACCTGGGACCCTGAGTTCGCCGTTGCCGCTCCTGCCCGGTAGGCTGAGGTTCTTGCTCCCGCTGGGAGTACAATGTCGCCGCTCAAGTTCCATGGGCCCGTGGCTGCAACTGCTTGGTAGGTCGAGGTTTTATTTTTACACTTAATTAATTTACAGCTTTGTTACTTGCAATTGGAGCGTTTTAAAAATTTTCGGATTGTTCCTGGGAGACCTGGACAACCCGAAAAATGGGAGTCGACTTATACGCTGGATATAACATAAAGGCATTAAAATTAGGCTGAAAAAAGGGGGATCTTCCTTTCTGCCAGTCGATTTATACGCCAAAACATATGGTATTTAAAGTGGAAAGAAAAAAATTTGGAAACCACTGCTTTAGGACTGAATGCTATAGAGAGGTTATCTGTTGCTCAGAGTGGACACAAAAACTATTTTTTAACCAATTAACTTACTATATCCATACCTTTCATAATCTCAGAAAATCTCAACGTATTTTATAGTTTAATACTTGTTTTTGAAATGTTATAAACACAGCAGCCAATCTATGTAAAGCACAATCCTATTCTTTCTTTTTCTTCTTTGGCTTGGCTTCGCGGACGAAGATTTATGGAGGGGGTAAAAAGTCCACGTCAGCTGCAGGCTCGTTTGTGGCTGACAAGTCCGATGCGGGACAGGCAGACACGGTTGCAGCGGTTGCAGGGGAAAATTGGTTGGTTGGGGTTGGGTGTTGGGTTTTTCCTCCTTTGCCTTTTGTCAGTGAGGTGGGCTCTGCGGTCTTCTTCAAAGGAGGTTGCTGCCCGCCAAACTGTGAGGCGCCAAGATGCACGGTTTGAGGCATTATCAGCCCACTGGTGGTGGTCAATGTGGCAGGCACCAAGAGATTTCTTTAGGCATTCCTTGTACCTTTTCTTTGGTGCACCTCTGTCACGGTGGCCAGTGGAGAGCTCGCCATATAACACGATCTTGAGAAGGCGATGGTCCTCCATTCTGGAGACGTGACCCACCCAGCGCAGCTGGATCTTCAGCAGCGTGGACTCGATGCTGTCGACCTCTGCCATCTCGAGTACTTCGACGTTAGGGATGAAAGCGCTCCAATGGATGTTGAGGATGGAGCGGAGACAACGCTGGTGGAAGCGTTCTAGGAGCCGTAGGTGGTGCCGGTAGAGGACCCATGATTCGGAGCCGAACAGGAGTGTGGGTATGACAACGGCTCAGTATACGCTTATCTTTGTGAGGTTTTTCAGTTGGTTGTTTTTCCAGACTCTTTTGTGTAGTCTTCCAAAGGCGCTATTTGCCTTGGTGAGTCTGTTGTCTATCTCATTGTCGATCCTTGCATCTGATGAAATGGTGCAGCCGAGATAGGTAAACTGGTTGACCGTTTTGAGTTTTGTGTGCCCGATGGAGATGTGGGGGGGCTGGTAGTCATGGTGGGGAGCTGGCTGATGGAGGACCTCAGTTTTCTTCAGGCTGACTTCCAGGCCAAACATTTTGGCAGTTTCCGCAAAGCAGGACGTCAAGCGCTGAAGAACTGGCTCTGAATGGGCAACTAAAGCGGCATCGTCTGCAAAGAGTAGTTCACGGACAAGTTTCTCTTGTGTCTTGGTGTGAGCTTGCAGGCGCCTCAGATTGAAGAGACTGCCATCCGTGCGGTACTGGATGTAAACAGCGTCTTCATTGTTGGGGTCTTTCATGGCTTGGTTCAGCATCATGCTGAAGAAGATTGAAAAGAGGGTTGGTATAGGTTACAAAGAAATAACTGGCAATATCATTTGTTTTCCATGATGTTTCAAGAATAAATATTGTGCAAAAGTATTTCCCATCTGTTCTTCTAAGGGTTCTATGGAAAAATTGCATATCTACCAGAGAGGGCAGTTGAGACCTTGGTTGATGCTTATTGTCAGAGCAGCACTTTTGACATCCTGTAAACTGGATGGCAGTTTGCTGGGAATTCTGCCATACAGTTTGAACTCACAGCCTTCAGTGGAGAGGGATGACTGAAGCTACTGAACTGAAACCAATATTTTATAGAGACACTGGCTATAAATGCCCATGCAGGTTTTTACTGCTGGGATTTCCTTTTGAAATGCAATCATCTTCCATCAAGTGAGTGCAAAACTTGTGAATAAAAACAAAGGGAGTTGATAAATAATTTGAAATTCGTGGACCCTGAATTTTATTTCAATGTTTGACTCAGTCAGAAGTACCACCGTCAACGTGATTCAATTGCTCCTTCAGAAGTGCAAATTGCAGGGATGGCAGCATTGCTTTGTAAGTATAAACCTCCTGATGCTTATTTTTCCTTCAGTGAAATTTTCCTCTCTGCATTTGTGAAAAATATTTATAGTCTTAAATGAGTCTTAAGTAGATGTAAGATTGGACAGTTGGAACTTTGTTTCCTCTCATAGTTTATGAAGTTAGGTAAGAGTTTTAAATGCTTCTGATACATGGACTAAATAACCACAGCTTCAACAGATTTGGCCCATAACTAGGTTAAGAGAAACAATTCCAAACACAAACTACATTTAATTTGTTTAGATGCTGCTCTGTTTTAGGAAGACTATCGGATCGATAATAGATGATTAACAGAACATCTTGCAGAGGTAGAAAAGCCATGTTCTTCAACCTTCGAGTTAAATTACACCGTTAAGAGCAGAGAAGTGGGAATGATGGGAAATGTGAAATTAATGGTGGAAGTTGGATTACACTGTCCTTGCATCCGTCTTCTTAATGAACCAAATCAAAGAGGAAGATTGAAAAAAATATTCGATTTCTGCAACTTGGATTGAATAAATTGGAAATGGATGATTAATGACCTTTAGAATGCTGGATTCTCTCTCCTCTTGGAAGATCAGGCCACTGCCTCCGTAGTCCTAAATATTTAATGGCTTCTCTATTATATTCAAAAAGCATTTCCCTGCTATAACTTTTAATAAAGACTTTAGCAGCAGGAAAGCTCTGATGTGAAACGCATTATTTCCAAATGCCAACAGCATCCTTGGCCTACCTTGTTGCAATACGTTAGTGACTATGAAAGTCACCAAGGACATTTAAAAGAAATGGGAAAGTCACTGATTAAAAAAACATCAGTCCAATTTCATTAAGGAAATGCAACTCTGTTCCTTGGTAACTCCACTACAGTATATAATTACGACATGTTAAATTGAAATGGCAGTAAAACTGTCAGCATTTTAAGACCCAATCTAATTTAGTGCCATGAATGTAAAACTGTAATTTATTGTTGATATGCAACCATCTTATTAAACCGAGGTTCTTGTTGTCAGAAATGATTATTTTAAAGTTTTTTTTTAGCATTTGTTGATAGGTATGAATTAAAGTGTCTCACTACAAAATATGCGCCTATGAAAATTATCACCTTTCCACAATCCTATGATTTTAAAGTCAACAACCGTAATTAAAAGCTCCATTGGACAGGATACTAAAGTATCAGATAATAAAGTATCGGCTGTATGTATATGCCCCCGAGGGGGTGACATGAGGATGATTAACATAAACCAGACTTATAGAGCTGGCTGTCCCCACTGCCAGGGCTATCCTGGAATGATGTGAATATCTGAGCGCTAATGACCATTAGAAACATCTTCAGTAATGTCAGCATTATGCTCTTGATGGGTGATGATCAACCTGAATTGTTAACTCTTCCTCTCTCCACAGATGCTGAGTATTTGCAACATTTTCTGTTTTCATGTCAGCATTTTTCAAGGTTCAGATTTATTGTCCGAATGCATACATGGAATCACAAACAACCCTGAAATTCTTTTTCCTGGGGCCAGCAGAATTTTTCCTTGTTGGTAGTGGGTAAAAAAAAAACTGCACTCAAGATGCATATACAAAGAGAAATGCAAACACAGAAAGAAAGTTTTTTGTTGAGGGAGCCTGATGGTGGAAGTGTTCCTGAACCTGGTGGTGTGAGTCTTGTGATACCTATACATCTACTTTTTTTGTAAAAAAAACAAAACTTAGAAAGCATAAAAGGAGTGAAAAAAACAGGAATATTACCATTGCTCTTCGATAAATTACTAGCAGGGGTTCTTTTACATACAGCATACACAGGATTTATTTTAATATGTCATTTGACATATTGTTTTCTCTGACAGCACAGCAGCAGGTCAGCAATGTGGGTTCATATAAATATACGTAGATATGGTTTGGAGTGAAGGGTCATGAATCACGCTTGTTTTGTTTCAAACTAGATGTGAACCCTGATCTCTCCCCCACTCATCATCCCCTTGCCTCTCCCCCACCATTAACAATGAGTGGTTCCTACCATTCAAAGAGACCTCCTGATTCTGGAGCTAGCTTCGGAATCAAGATGGAGTCATGCTTTAGAATCAATGCTCCATTGGCATAACACTGAGTTCTGCCCCATAATGCCCGACTACCCAACATTGGGCAGTTAGAACTTTGTTTCCTATCATAGTTAAGCAAGAGTTTTAAATGTATCAGATACATGGAGGCATGAGAGAACTAATAATATTACTTCAACAGATTTGGTGCATTACTGTACTCGGTTAAGTGCCAAAAGCTATCCAACATCTTAAAGGAAACAACTTGGATTATTACCACAATTCCTGTGTCTGATGAGCTGAATGTCTTTCATGCTCACTTTGAAAATGGGAATTGAACTGTACCTGTGAGAATCCCTGCAGAAACTGTTTCAGAGGCCAACATCAGAACATCTTTCAAGAAGGTGAGCCCTTTCCATCAACAAGTAACTGCTCTATAATAATTCTTAAAGTTTGGTAGTTGTAAACCTCCTTGTTTGTACCATTCTGTTAATTTATCTAGTGCTATCCTCGGCTTCCCCCCCTTTCCATAAGAATTTCCTTATTATTTTCTTTAGCTCCTTGAAGAATTTCTCTATTAGGTGAATTGGTAATGACTGAAATAGGTATTGTATCCTTGGGAAGATGTTCATTTTAATACAGTTTACCCTTCCTATCAGTGTTAGTGGTAAGTCTTTCCAATGCTCTAAGTTGTCTTGTAATTTTTTTCATTATGGATGATAATTTAGTTTATATAGATGGCCGAGATTTTTATTTAGTTGTATACCTAGGTATCGCATTGCTTGTGTTTGCCATCTAAATGGTGATTCTTTCTGACCGGAACAACAATTCATGCAATTTGGACATGTGAGAAAGTGAAAAGATTTTTGGAAGATCTAAACCAGATATTAAATAAAATCACAAAAAGCAATATACCAAAAAACCCAGAGATCTTCCTCCTAAGTAATATAAGAAATAAAGAATTTGGACTCAATTTGGATGGAGCACAAAAAAGATTTGTTATGATAGCCCTAGATGTAGCAAAAAAATGTATTATGTCAACCTGGAAATTAGAAGACAACTTGAGAATACAACAATGGTACATAGAAATAAATAAATGTATTCCATTATAAAAAATAACATATAATTTAAGAAATAACATCACAATATTCGAACAAATATGGGAGCCATACATGAAATACAATAGAGAAATCCTACCATGGACTTCCACCACCTAAAATGACAGAAGGAGAAGACAACAAAAAGAACTGACTCAGTAAAATTTCTTGTTTATTTTTATTAAGTGACAACATTGTTTAACGGTTTAATGTATCTTCTAGATTGAACTTCAAATAAATGGGAAGGGGGGTAGGGGAGGGAGGGAAGGGAGGGGGGAAAGGGGGAGAAAATGACACTGTATATATTCAAGAGAAAAAATGTCTGTATGTATCTTGGTCAGTATGGTTTATAGTGTGAAAAATAAAAAAATTAAAAAAAACAAGTAACTGCTCAAAATCTTTTAAAATCATATCCAATCCTAATTTCTCTCTTAAGTAAGCTCTTAATTGAAAATAACAAAAAAGTTATATTTAATTTTAATTGATCAAAGGACATCAACCTATCATTGTCGTAACAATCTCCTAATTTAAAAATTCCTTTATTACTCCAGATATTCAAAAAAGGATTATCTTTTGACAAAAATCAAGGGTTAATCAATGGCTTTTTTAATGACAATAGATTTCTATCAATTTCTAATTTAATTTTATTCCAAATATTAAGCAAATGCTTCAATAATGGATAGTCATTAACCTTGGTTCCCATTTCTAATTAAATTCTTCAGGTATAGTTTCTCCGATCTTATTTAATTCAATTTCCACCCGTGATGGTTTAATTTTCCCAAATAAGGAAACAAGAAATTGTGCTGCTTTATAATAATTCTTAAAATTAGGAAGCTGTAATCTTTCTCATTCATATTTCCATGGTAATTTTTCTAGCCATTTTCCTATTCCAAAGAAATTGCCTAACGTGTTTATTTATTTATTTCAATAATATATATATATATTTGATGTTACAAGAAAAAGCACCTAAATTAGGTTTGTTTTAGTCAAAGGAAAGATAGGAAAAAGATTTGAATATTTCAATAGATCAGCAAGTTTGGCCAGATTTATGTAAAGAAGTTATGTCCAATGCAATTAATGTAAGATATAGATATTTCATTATAATTTTTTTTACGCTAATTGTATGTTATGCCTCAGAAATGTAATAGATGGAAACTGGATATATTGGATCATTGTTTTAGATGTGGAAAAGACATTGGAACTTTAATTCATTCTTCATAGTCCATTAGTAAGTTTTTACGAGTTTCTGGTGCTGTTTTTCCATTAAATCCTGAATTATTGCAGTTGGGAGATTTTGAGACTATAACTCCCAATTATCTTTATCAGATTTTCAATTAAAATGTGTTAATTTAGTTTTAGTAATAGCAAGGAAATGCATTGCTATTACTTGGAAATCAGATGTTTTATTAGCATTAGGAAGATGGCATACGGAAATTCAAAACTGTATCCCACTGGAAAAATTACATACAATTTGAGGGGTAAATATTCTGTTATTTTTACAAATTTGGAGCCCATATGCTCGAACAATGGGATTAAAATTATAAATATTTCTTTCGAGTCCTCCAGACCAGTGAAGTCTTCCCTAGAGATGAGTAAGGGTGTTTTTTTTTGGGGGGGGGGAATCCTTGAGCATCTTCCAAAGCAATCCAATTATATATCTTAGATATTAGCTTTTAGTAGGGTTAGTAAGGGTTGGGATTAGTTGGGGGATTTTTTCTTCTTTTTATATATAAATCAGCATATATTTGTAAGCTCTGAAATAATCATGATTTATGATTTTATTAATTGTCACAATTTAAATAAATATTCAAAGTTAAAGATGAACCCTCACAAGGCATCAGGCCCTGATGGCATGCTTGGCAGGAGACTGTAAATCTATGCTAACCAGCTCGCTGGAGTGTTCATTGATAATTTTGTTCTCCCACTGCTGCAGTCAGAAGGCCATCGATCATACCAGTGCTCAAGAGCAGGGTACGATGCCTCAATGACTATCGGCCTGTAGCGCCCACATCTACGGCAATGAAATGGCCAGGATTAACTTGCACCTGAGCAAAGACCTGGACTCACTGCAATTTGCCTATTGACATGATCATTACACAGCAGATGCAATCTCACTGGCTCGCCACTCAGTTCTGAATCACCCGGACACAGCAATACCTACAGGGCACTGCTTTTCGTCAGTTATAGCTCAGCTTTCAACATCATCTGGCCAGTGTGGTGATCTGGGTCGTGTGCCTGCCAGCCTACTGCAGGGGCCGATCTCTGTACCTTCAGGAAGACCACCTGGGAGGCTGACCCCACCTGGCCAGCTGTCAATCACTGACCTGTAATATAAACACCTCCTGGGCCAGTCACACGTGGAGCCATCGAGACTACTACTGGTGTACAGCTGAGTTTAAGTGGATGTAGTACAGTCTTTTCTGTGTTATGTGTCTGCTTGCTGCGCCACAGCCAGCAAGCTTCTTTACGTCCTGCTGTAACTGGATCCTTGACTTCCTCATCAGAAGACCACATCAGTGCAGTTTGGTAAATTCATCTCCTCCTCACTGACAATCAACACAGGTGTAGGTCAAGAATGCATGCTATCCTACGGCTCTACTCTCTCTTCACTCATGAATTTGGGGCACAATTCAAATGGTCAGAAACTTCAAATCCTTGGCTGTCAACATTTTTGAAAATCTATCCTGGGGCCTCCGTGTCAATTAAGAAGAAAGCTCACGAGCGGCTAGATTTCGTGAGGTGTTTGAGATTTGTTATGTAAACAAAGACTCTTGCATATTTCTACACCCAGTGCAGGAATAGGCTACAGAGGTTTGTAATCTCATCCAGCGCCATCATGGGCATTAGTTTTCACTCCATAAAGGACATCGTTAAGAGGCGTTGCCTCAAGATAGCAACTTCTATCGTCAAAGACATTCACCACCCAGGCCATTCCCTTTTCTCACTGTTACCATCAAAAAGGAGGTACAGGAGCCTGAAGACACACATTCACCATTAAAAAAACAGCTTCTTCCCTTCTGCCATCAGATTTCTGAACTTATGGATATTACCTCGCTTTTTCTCTTATTTTTGCACAAGCTTTTTAAAAAAATCTTGCATTTACAGAATTGCAATTTATTGTAGTTTTACACCTTGTTCTGAACAATCCTGCTGCTGCAAAACAACCAATTTGAAGATACATATTCATGACAATAAACCTGATTCTGTTTCAATTTTAGTCAACACAGCAGCTAGTGATAGCTAGGAAGATCAATCCATCATTTAGCCACATATTTAAAGTAGAATTTGAATTAGAAGTGTTGCAGTGGGGATAAAAACTCTAATCATTTTGCATTTTGCACTGCCGATTCCATGTGGGTTAACCAGCTAACTTAGTGGATCCGTTCCCAGTAATTGCGCGGGGTGAAACGTCCCAATCTGACAAGGTGAGTTAAATTCAACCGGGCTATGACACTTGGTGGGGGCAAGTGTCAGAGCCCGACCGAGTTGACTCACGAATAGACTTCTGATGGTGTGAAAGCACGACCTGTTCTCACATTGCCACCGCTGGAGGCGGGACCCTCCCCCCCTTAAAATGCAGGGGTGCCGATTAACCAGGTAATTCTCCCGACTGCAGCATGCCCGGTAAGTTTACCAGCTTCCTAGGAGGGTTGGCAATGTGAAAAGTGCTTTAGAGTAGCCAGGGTAAAGGAAATGAAGGATATTCAACACGGCTTTACCTCACTTTACATGGGAAAGCTTGAACTTTGCAATATATAACTTTGAAATGACTCTGAGTTAGCATTCTTAATCAAACTATGCAAGTGACAAGCCCAGCTTCACTTTAATTTCTGTTTTTAATCATGCAGTAAAGCCTCAGTGGAAAGGATTGTGCTAAAACAGGAATAATCGATACAACAAATTAGCTCTTTCTTTCAAAGTATTTGAACTTATTGGGAAATTGAATGAACTTCCATTGAATAAATACTGGAAAAATTCAGGCTGTGGCATGACATGGAATTATAGAATGGTTTCAGAATAGGATGAGGCCATTCAGCATATTATGTCCATGCCATCTCCCAATCAGAGCAACTCTCCACTTCTACTTAGTTGCCTTTTATCCATGACCCTGTAATTTTTCCATCAATAAAATTGATCCATTCACATCACATCCGCAGGTGCTGCATGCCAGATTGTCAATGCATGCAGCATAAAAATCTTCTTCTTTCCACAACTCTTAACTTTATACTCTTTACTTTATACATCAATTATTCTTACTCCTCAATCCCTCTACCAAAGTGAACATCCATGTGGAAGCCACATCTTTGTATATTCTTTTTAAGTTCACTTTCAACTTTAAGTCAGAATACAGACATAATATCGCATACAATCATGAGATTCTTGTTCCTGTGGGCCTGGAAGAGTTTCTACTTATCAATAATATAAATTGCACTCAAGGAAAAGATAGGTATACAAAAGTATACAAAAGAGTGAAATATAAACAAAAAGAAATGTAAACAAACTGATTGTGCAATATAGAGGAAAAAATATTCAGTAACAAAATTATGTGCAAAGTATGTCCTTAAATGAGTAAAAACATGATTAATATAAATTAATTAAAAAATGGCAACTTTCTGTGCCTGCAGAAAACAAGTAGAAACCCCTGCTTTCTAAATAAAATATGCTTCTATCAAATTTCCCTTAAAAAGAAAGCAGTATCTCTCTTTCACAGTCGCTTTCTCCATCTGTCCCTCTCTCTCTGTAACATCTTTCTTCACCATTGTAGTTCCCTCATTTCAGCATTGCCATGATAAGTCTTAGCTGGACCCTCTCTAATACCTTTGTATCCTTCCTAGAGCGTGACAACCAGAATTAAACAGAATTCTCCAGTTAAGTCTGGAACAATGTTGTATCATGGTTCTCCATGACTTTTATTTTAATGCCATATACTTCTATTGGTAAATCCCAAAACTTCATCTACTAGCTTCTTTCTGAACCTGCGAAACCACTGTCAAAGTGACCACATGGATGTTATAAGATGGGCATGAGTTTTCTATTTCTAAAATCCAAATAGAGCAGTTGATGATCTAGAGATTAATACAAATATGATAAAAGCTATAAAGGGACAATATGTCCTAAGGATTTGTGTTGAAGAAGTTCAGGTATGCATTGATTTGAATGCTAGTTAAAGAATAAAGAAGAATGACCAAAATGTTGGTTAACATTCATCCCTCAATCAACACCAACAAAACTAATTAAATCATCTCAATGCTGTTTTTTGGGATCTAATTATGCATATATTTTCTTCTTTTCTTTGGCTTGGCTTCGTGGATGAAGATTTATGGAGGGGTATCTCCACGTCTGCTGCAGGCTCGTTGGTGACTGACAAGTCCGATGCGGGACAGGCAGGCACGGTTGCAGAGGTGGCAAGGGAAAATTGGTTGGTTGGGGTTGGGTGTTGGCTTTTTCCTCCTTTGTCTTTTGTCAGTGAGGTAGGCTCTGCGGTCTTCTTCAAAGGAGGTTGCTGCCCACAGAACTGTGAGGCGCCGAGATGCACAGTTGGAGGCGAGCTCAGCCCACTGGCGGTGGTCAATGTGGCAGTCACCAAGAGATTTCTTTAAGCAGTCCTTGTACCTCTTCTTTGGTTCACCTCTGTCTCGGTGGCCAGTGGAGAGCTCGCCATAGAACGCGATCTTGGGAAGGCGATGGTCCTCCATTCTGGAGACGTGACCCACCCAGTGCAGTTGGGTCTTCAGCAGCATAGATTCGATGCTTGCGGACTCTGCCAGCTCGAGTACTTCAATGTTGGTGAAGAAGTCATTCCAATGAATGTTGAGGATGGAGTGGAGACAGTGCTGATGGAAGCGTTCTAGGAGCCGTGATTTGGAGCCGAACAGGAGCGTGGGTATGACAACGGCTCTGTACACGCTGATCTTTGTGTGTTTCTTCAGGTGGTTGTTTTTCCAGACTCTTTTGTGTAGTCTTCCAAAGGCGCTATTTGCCTTGGCGAGTCTGTTGTCTATCCTTGCATCAGATGAAATGATGCAGCCGAGGTAGGTAAACTGGTTGACTGTTTTGAGTTTTGTGTACCCAATGGAGATGTGGGGGGGGCTGGTAGTCATGGTGGGGAGCTTGCTGATGGAGGACCTCAGTTTTATTCAGGCTGACTTCCAGGCCAAACATTTTGGCAGTTTCCGCAAAACAGGACGTCAAGCGCTGGAGAGCTGGCTCTGAATGGGCAACTAAAGCGGCATCGTCTGCAAAGAGTAGTTCACGAAGAAGTTGCTCTTGTGTCTTGGTGTGAGCTTGCAGGCGCCTCAGATTGAAGAGACTGCCATCCATGCGGTATCGGATGTAAACAGCGTCTTCATTGTTGAGGTCTTTCATGGCTTGTTTCAGCATCATGCTGAAAAAGATAGTAAAGAGGGTTGGTGCGAGAATGCAGCTTTGCTTCACGCCGTTGTCAATGGAGAAGGGTTCGGAGAGCTCATTGCTGTATCTGACCTGACCTTGTTGGTTTTCGTGTAGTTGGATAACCATGTTGAGGAACTTGGGGGGGCATCCGAGGCACTCTAGTATTTGCCAAAGTCCTTTCCTGCTCACGGTGTCAAAGGCTTTGGTGAGGTCAACAAAGGTGATGTAGAGTCCTTTGTTTTGTTCTCTGCACTTTTCTTTGAGCTGTATGAGGGCAAAGACCATGTCAGTAGTTCCTCTGTTTGCGCGAAAGCCACACTGTGATTCTGGGAGGACATCTTCGGCGACACTAGGTATTAGTCTATTAATATAACATAACATAACAATTACAGCACAGAAACAGGCCATTAGGCCCTTCTAGTCCGCACCGAACCAAACACCCCTTTCTAGTCCCACCTCCCTGCACAATGCCCATAACGCTCCATGTTCTTCTCATCCATATACCTGTCCAACCTTTTCTTAAATAATACAATTGACTCCACCGCCACTATTTCTCCCGGAAGATCATTCCACACGGCTACCACTCTCTGAGTGAAGGAGTTCCCCCTCATGTTACCTCTAAACCTCTGTCCCTTAATTCTTAACTCATGTCCTCTTGTTTTAATCTTTCCTCCTCTTAACAGAAATAGTCTATCCACATCCACTCTGTCTATCCCTTTCATAATCTTAAATACTTCTATCAAATCCCCTCTCAACCTTCTACGCTCCAAAGAATAAAGACCTAATCTGTCCAATCTCTCCCTATACTCTAGATGCTTAAACCCAGGTAACATTCTGGTAAACCTTCTCTGCACTCTCTCCACTCTGTTTATATCCTTCCTATAATTAGGCGACCAGAACTGCACACCGAACTCCAAATTAGGCCGCACCAACGTCTTATACAATCTCAACATCACCTCCCAACTCCTATATTCCATGCAATGATTGATAAAGGCCAGCATACTAAAAGCCTTCTTCACCACCCTTTCACGTGAGTTTCTACCTTCAGGGAACGATGTACCGTTACTCCTAAATCTTTCTGCTCTTCTGTATTCCTCAATGCTCTCCCATTTCCCACGTATGTCCTATTCTGATTCTTCTTACCAAAATGAAGCACCTCACACTTATCAGCATTAAATTCCATCTGCCATTTTTCAGCCCACTTTTCTAAGCAGCCCAAATCCCTCTGCAATCCTTGAAAACCTTCTTCATTATCCACTATTCCACCTATCTTAGTATCGTCTGCATATTTACTAATCCAATTCACCACCCCATCATCTAGATCATTAATGTATATAACGAACAACAATGGGCCCAATACAGATCCTTGAGGCACACCACTGGTCACCGGCCTCCAACCTGACAGACAATTATCCACTACCACTCTCTGGCCTCTCCCTTTCAGCCAATGTTCAATCCATTTGACTATCTTAAAATTTATACCTAAAGACTGCATCTTCCTAACTAACCTTCCATGTGGTACCTTATCGAAGGCCTTACTGAAGTCCATATAGACAACATCCACTGCGCTACCCTCATCCACATTCCTAGTCACCTCTTCAAAAAATTCAATCAGATTGGTCAAACATGACCTTCCTCCCACAAATCCTTGTTGAGTGCTCCTGATCAGACCCTGTCTATCCAGATGTTTATAAGTACTATCTCTAAGAATTTTCTCCATTAATTTACCTACCACAGACGTCAAACTTACAGGCCGATAGTTGCCAGGCTTCTTCCTTGAACCCTTTTTAAATAACGGAACCACATGCGCAATGCAATTTGCCTGCAATGGAGAGCAGTGTGATTTCCCTGTAGTTTGAGCAGTCTGATTTCTTGCCTTTGTTTTTGTACAGGGTGATGATGATGGCATCACGAAGGTCCTGGGGCAGCTTTCCTTGGTCCCAGCAGAGCATGAAAAACTCATGCAGTTTGGTATGCAGAGCTTTGCCGCTAGCCTTCCAGACATCTGGGGGGGATTCCATCCATACCTGCTGCTTTGCCACTTTTCAGTTGTTCAATTGCCTTATATGTCTCTTCCTGGGTAAGGACCTCATCCAGCTCTAGACTCAAGGGCTGTTGAGGGAGCTCGAGCAGGGCAGATTCTTGGACTGAATGGTTGGCACTGAAAAGGGATTGGAAGTGTTCTGACCATCGATTGAGGATGGAGATCTTGTCGCTGAGGAGGACTTCGCCGTCTGGGCTGCGCAGAGGGCTTTGGACTTGGGGTGAGGGGCCGTACACAGCCTTTAGTGTCTCATAAAAACCCCTGAAGTTGCCAATGTCGGCGCTAAGCTGGGTTCGTTTGGCTTCTTTGCCAGCAGCTCCTGGATTTCCTGGTTGTTTTCGTCAAACCAGTCCTTGTTTTTCCTGGAGGAGAAGCCCAGTACCTCTTCAGTGGATTTCAGTATGGCATTTTCAGCTGATCCCAGAGGGTTTCAGGAGACGTGTCCGTGAGGCAGTTTGCATCCTCGTGCTTTGCTTGGAGGTTTGCCTGGAAGTTTCCTCTCACTACATCTGACTGCAAGTTTCTAGCATTGAACCTCTTTCTGGGGGCTCCACTGTTCTTGAATTTTGACTTGAAGTGAAGGTTGAGCTTGGAGCGAACAAGCCGGTGGACAGTGTGGCATTCCGCGCTGGGCATGACCCTGGTGTGGAGCACATCTCGTTTGTCTCTTCCTCGCATCAGAACGTAGTCCAGGAGGTGCCAGTGTTTGGATCGGGGATGCATCCAGGTAGTCTTCAGGCTGTCTCTCTGCTGGAAAAGGGTGTTAGTAATGACAAGCCACTGTTCTGCGCAGAGCATATATTTATAACCATGCATATCAGCAAGAATTAATGACTTCATCAGTATTGATGTTATTACTTGATAGTAAAATATTAAGATGTCATGAGATTCTGAAAGGTGCTTATGTGCAAGTAATTTCTTTCAAATTAGTTTTAACACAAGGAGAAAGATGATGCTGAATTCGTAGTCAAATAATTGTCTGATGTAAGAGTTACAGAATTTCAGTGCATATGCATATTATACAATGTATATGACAATAAATGCTTTATCGTCATTGGAGTCATAAAGGCATACAGCACGGAAACATGGCCTTCTGCCCAATTCATCCATGCTGATCTTTTTGCCCATCTCACCAATCCTGTTTACCTGCTCCTGGCCCTATCAATTTCACCCTTTTTTATCCACACACCTGACAAAACATCTTTTACAATGTTGTATTTATTCCCACTTCTACCACTTACTCCAGCAATTCATATCCCCACTGCTAAATTAAATTAAAAACTTGAATTTTTTTTTAAAGAGATGCAGCACCCATTTTAGTTAATATATTTATATGCCCCAGCTGTCTATTCTGTGACTTAACCATCTTGTCTTCTCGGGCCACAAACTTTCGGAATCCTTAGACATCCTTTCAGATTTCACACCGCCAATTCTGTGTGGGTTAACCAGCTAATATAGCAGGTCCATTCCCAGTAATAGTGTAGTGTGAAAAGTCCCAACCTGGCAGGGCAAGTTAAATTCAACTGGGCTCTGACACTTGGTGGGGGCAAGTGTCAGAGCCCAATCAAGTTAACTCACTAATTGCCTTCTGGTGGTGTGAAAGCACAATTTGCTTTTGCATTGTCACCGCTGGAGGAGGGAACCCCCCCCTTAAAGTGCCAGGGTGCAGCATGCCCTGTAAGTTTACCTGCTTCCCAGGAGGGTTGGCAGTGAAAGGGGCCGATTGATACTTCTGTTCCTCAATACTCCTAAGGACTTTATCGTTCATTGTGTATATTCTATCCATATTAGTCCTCCAAAATGTATCACCTCACACACATCAGTATTAATTTTCATTTGCCTTTGCTCTTTTTGTCTTGAACTCATCAATGTAATTTTACAGTAAACTCCTGGTACCTGGCCTCTATGAGGATTCACTAATAAGTGAATTTTCCGTTTGATTGAGATTGAATGCTGCATGAATGGCAAACTAACCATGAGAGGCTATTTTAAACCTTTGTGGCGGCCCCTCACAGCCCCCTCGGGGTGCCTCACAAAATGAAGGAAGGACGCGACGATTCCGCAGGTTGTAAGAGGCCCACAGCACTGCCCTCCAATGGCCACAACTAAAGGAGCTTAACTGGCCTATCAAGGAAAGCGGATCGCAAGTTCACCAATCAGTGCTGAGAGGGTTTTAACCACGCCCCTCAGCTTAAGAAGAAAAGCAGGGCTGTGACCCCAATAAAGCTGAGCATTAACTACACTCAGCTGGAGTTTGTGTCGTTCTTTCTGGGAACAGCGTGCTCTTTCTGAGCTAACCTGCATACAGCTATAACCTCTCCTGCTCTATAGGCTCCACAGAGCCATAGCTTTTCACAGCTGGCTACACCTTCATATTTTTACCTGTTTATTTTCCACAACTGCTTAGCCGTTGCTGTAGGATGCTGGTGCTTGAATCCCGGATAATGGGGATTTAACTGTATTACTTTCTGTAGCTGAAGACTACACAATTCTTTATCAATAACACAACCAAGTTACGTGCCATCATTGAATGCAATCATTCCAGCTCTAATCCTTTTGGTACAGGTCTCTAGCCCTTCACACGCCTCCTACTACCAAGCCAATTGTGCATTCATTTTGCCGACTTTCCATGGATTCCAATCTCTTGGAACAATTTCCCAGGAGGAACCTTGTCAAAGACCTTTCTCTCATCCACATGGACCGCATGTATAACACGCTCTGTTCCCTTTCTGGAAATAAAGTCATATTGGTCAGACATTATGGTCTCATTTTATTTCACATCGCAAGCATTTTAACTTGTGGGACTGCCAAAGGAAAGCAAAAAGTAGTGGCAATACGAGAACAGGTTGTGCTTTCACACTGCAAAAAGGCTATTAGTGAGTCAACTCAGTCGGGCTCTGACACTTCCATGAAAGCTGGATAACGCTACAGTTCAATGAGGAGAAAATAGATATTGTGGGTGTTTTTTTTAAAAAAAGAGGGAAAGGAAATTATCCTAATAAGCAATCCTGTTATAGGAGCTGTAGAACAGCAACATTTAAAGGTACAAATTGTTAGATCTTTATAGCAAGAAAAGAGACAAGGTTGGTGAGTCCATGAAAAGCTTTAAAAAATAATCTGGAGCAGAAAAAATAATAATAAAAGGGTACTCAAGTATCTTACCAGAAAGAGGATTGCACTCATACAATCAACGATCGTGACTGGTGGCACAATATTTGCAGGAGATACTATTTTCTACACCAAACATTCATGAGAGCTCCACGTCACTGGACAATTTGTAGAACAGCACTTGAATTATAAAGCCTTGCACTGCACATTTATCCTCACTGGAAAAGGCAAAGGGGATGTCTAAACTCAGAGGGAATTCAGTGTGACTTGAATTTAAACTGAGATCAGCAAAGAGGGGGGACAATATTACTAGATAACTGATTCTGTTTGTTAATGGGATTATCTAATTTCATTTCACATTACAGAGGTTCTTTTCTCATCTTTGTACCTCCATATTAATTCAATCTTCATCAAACCAATCCCATGTAAGTCTGAATTTGATTCATCGGTGAAATTTGAAGATACATGGCGACCTTTTATGTCTCATTTTGATGTAAATGTTTTCAATGTGATTAGGTGTATTTACTCTTCCAGAAGAGATGTAGTCTTACCTTTGTTTTTTTTTTGATTTAAATACAAAAAGCATGCAACCCTCAGGATAAGCTGCAAACCTTTTTTTATTAGTTTTTTTTTTCATTTTTTTTATTAGAGTAGGTTAGATGAGGTTTTCTATATAATATGATGTTTTTTTCACCCATTGTGGTGGAGGGGTGGGGAATCAAGTTAATACCGTTTGAAGTTTTACCTCAATCTATATTTTAACACATATGTGATATTTCAATCATGTTCCCTTCTCTTCATTGTACGGTATTTCTTATAAGAACCAATATAAAGATTAAAAAAGGAGTCTGGATTTTCCAAGCTTTTAAATTTGTCTAGTCTTGCTTTGAAGGCCAGAAAATGTAATCTATATGCATTCACCTAAATTTATCTATGCCCCTATGAGGTCTTTGAACATTCTGCTTAGATTTAAAGTATCAAGAAATTTTATTTTACCACTAAAGAAGCCATCACTGCCCATTTAAATAGTGTAAGGCAATAATATTGCAGCAGGCATTCACTTAATTTGAGGAATGAAGAAAATAATACAAAGGTTACAATTTGGAAAAAGTTATTTCTGTGAACTGGTTCGAAACTCAGGAATACTAACATCTAAAATTTTCACTCTTGGCTTTTCTGAAATTTCAAACTGTATCCTCAAGGATATAAACAGAACACACTCTGTAATATGCCTGAATTTTTTTTTGCTTCATCTCCCATTATTCTGAATATCTCAGATTTAAAGTAGAACTTCCAAATACAAGCAGAACCCACCACCCAGCATGCTACAATTCTATCAAAACAGTAGGCGATGATACTTTTCACACTGCAGTGGAATGAATGTGGGAACAGTTATCACCCGTAAGATCCAGCCACAAATTTAATGCACACTTCCTGGCCCTGAGCAGAAGCAGACACCTGGACCACCTGGAATACTGTGGAGATGAAATGCAACCAGAATGAAGGGACAGGAATATGGGAAAGTGTGCAAGCTGCACCCAAGAGTTCCAGGAGTTGGAAGCACGATTGAGTTCGGGAACAGAGATGAAGTTGGTGAGAAGTCTAGAGTGAGGGAGTGGGGAGGGCTGCCATTCTTATGTGCGTGTGTCTCTGCGCACAAGCAGGCTCTGGGTATATGTGTGTGTGTGTGTGTGTGTGTGTGTGTGTGTGTGTGTGTGTGTGTGTGTGTGTGTGTGTGTGTGTGTGTGTGTGTGTGTGTGTGTGTGTGTGTGTGTGTGTGTGTGTATTTGGGGTTCAGTCCTTCCTGGTTCTGAACCCAAATATCAAAATATTCTGGATTCTCTTCACAATGAAATGATTAAAAGCTGTTTACGGCAGTGGCTTTCACCCTTTTTCTTTCCACTCACATTATACCACCTTAAGTATTCCCTATGCCAAACTCTAGGAATCCCTGTCCATTTTCATTCATCTTCCCCATGCCTTGATATCCAAGAACAGATGCCCAAAATTCATGGTCTGCATCAAATCTTGCATTCAGATCTCCGAGGAGGATAACATGCTCTGACTTGGGAATACTATTGACCTTGACACCAAGTGGCTCCCAGTGCACCTATGGCATAGGGATTACTTAAGGTGATGGAAAAAAAAAGGTTGAAAAACACTGGTTTACAATTTGATGTGTCAGGATATAATTCACTTGCCATTGATTCAGCTCTATGCTAGGAGCCACTTGGTGTCAAGATCAATAGCATTCCCAAGTCAGAGCACATTATCCTCCTGGGTGACCTGAATGCAAGATTTGATGCAGACCATAAATCTTGGCCATCTGTTCTTGGACATCAAGGCATGGGGAAGATAAATGAAAATGGATAGAGATTCCTGGAGTTTTGCTGCTACCAAAATATGTGTGTCACTAACACCTTCTTCCAGAAGGAGGCGTGCCACAAAGCATCATGGAGACACCCCATGTCAAAACACTGGCACCAGCTGGACCTGGTCACCGTCAGACGCGATTCACTGAACAGCATCGCCAACACCAGAGCGTACCACAGTGCTGACTGCCACATGGATCACTCCTTCATCATCTCCAGAGGGAATTTCAAGCCAAAGAACCTCTATCGTGCCAAACAGAAGGGCCAGCCGAAAATCAGCACCAGCCAGACATTGTATCATGAGAAAAATGGAGAGTTTATTGATCTACTCAACTCAACTCTTCCCAGGAACCAAGATCAGAGTGTGGAGATAACCTAGACCTCCCTTAGCAGTGCCATCTACAATGACGCAGTAACATCACACAGTAAAAAAGAGTGGAAGAACACTGATTGGTTTGAGGCAAACATCACTGAGTTGGAGCCAGTGATTAAAGTGAAACAGACTGTGCTGACCAACTACAAGCACGACCCCAGCCAGAAGAATCTGCAGGCATTAAAAGTTGCTCAAGGCAAGGCCCAGCAAATAGTGCGTCATTGTGCCAACCACTATTGGCTACAGCTGTGCGCAATGGTTCAGAATGCCTCCAATTCCAGAAACACCAGATGTATGTACAAGGGCATCAGGCAAATCACTTAAGTACTAATGAAGAAGTCAACCCCACTAAAGATCAGACAAGGGAAGTCATCACTGATCAGGAAAAGTAGATGGGGAAGTGGGTTGAACACTATATGGAACTCTACGCCAGAGAAAACTCAGTGTCTCAAGAATCCCTGGTTGCCATTGAAGACTTGCCAGGATTGGTAAAATGAGATGCAGAACCCACAGTGGAAGAAGTAAGCAAAGCAATCAATGCTCTGAATGACAGTAAAGCAGCAGGTGAAGATTCCACACCCCCAGAAGTCATCAAGTGTGGGAAGCCATTGCTGCTGGAGTCACTCCATGAGTGTGTGCTGGAGCGGGGCCAAGTTACCTCAGGACATGGGTAATGCCAAGATCATTACCCTGTACAAAATCAAGGGTAATCATATTGACAGCAACAACTACTGTGGCATCTCATTGTTAAGCACCGTGGGAAAGGTCTTTGCCCATGTGGTCCTAACCTGACTGCAAACTCTCACTGATTGTATCTACCCTGAATCTCGATGCAGCTTCAGGGTGAAGAGATCAACATAGTTGACATGAATTTCACAGCCTGTCAACTCCAGAAGAAATGTCATGAATGGCAGATGCCACTATTCATTGCCTTCAAAGACCTCACCAAGGCTGTGGGACCTCATGAGCAGGAGTTCGGGCTGACGATCAGCATCAAAAACACCCATGTGATGGGGCAAAATGTTGTGACCCTACCGACAATTCACATTGGAGATGAAGAACTTGACATCACTGACAGCTTCATGTACCTGGGCTCCACCAGCAACTTCTCACTTGATGCTGAAATCGACAAGCGCATCGCTAAGGCTGGGAATACTCAAATAAGCAAGTCGAAGACTATTAGAAGTAGGTAATACAGAAGCATGCTAATTTTAAGGCACAGAGGATGGATAGACCAATATATCCGATTGGGTGATGCCGGTGTTTCCCAGGTAATCCCTTTGTTTATGGAGCCATCCAGTCAATAGATCAATAATTGTGGTTAGTAAGAGAGAAAGGGACATATTAAAGCTGTAAAATGCAGATCAGAGCTTTCATTGAATGTAAAACTGTAAGGAGATTATTGGAATCTAATAGATCATGAAGGTCAACAATTGCACTCATTAGTCAATCAATGAAGCTGGGGTTTTCATCCTTCAAAACAGATTTTCCTCTATTTGTTAGTCTGCAAAGATAAGGGATTTAAAAAAACATCAGTTGACAGGATGGGTCATGCACCTACTGGGGATCTCAATTGATGAGACCCAGGAATATTATAGATCAAATCTTTGAGAGTCTTTTAGGCACCATGCCACTCTAGAGGAGGCCTTCACTAAAGATGTTATGAATGTTTTGTGCAGCAGAAAGAAATGGCCAGATGTGCCAGCAGGATAAATCAAGATTGATCCCATTTTTTAATGTAACCTTCCTCAACAAAATCTCTCCAGACAAGAGGAATGAATTTAAAGTGATGGCAAGGGAAATTTAAGAGAAGAGAGTGGTGGGTGCCTGGAATGGGCTGCCAGGAGCAGATATAATAGTAATGTTTAAATTGTTTCCAGATTGACACATGAATATAAACTGAATGGAGGGATATCCATGATGTGCAAACAGCATTGTTTTAGTTTTATGTGGGTATCATGTTCAGCAAAGACACATGGGGTGAAGGGCCTGTTCTTGTGTTGTTACTGTTCTATCCTCTAATATTCAAACAGGCTTGACCACCCACCACTGGAGTCATAGAGTGATGCATCACAGAATCAGGCCCTTTGGCTCAGCCAGACCACACATCATCAATCAAACATTTCCACTAATCCTACATTAACCTTATTTTATTTTTGCCATATTCTATCAAACCTTCTGGATTCTACCACTTACAAACCCACTACTGACAAATTACAGTGGCCAATTAATTTACAAACCCACACATCTTTAGGATTTGGGTGGGGGGGGCGGGGGACTGGAACATCCAGAGGAGACCCACGGAGAAAGCAATCAAACTTCACTGAGGCCACATGGGAGGTTACTGGAGCTGTGAGGGTGCAGCTCTCCTTTCTGCAGCACCAAGTCATATCAAGTGGAGTTACATCAAATCCAACTACACAACAATTATAATTAGACGCATAACTGGTGTCAAACTGGGGGGAAAGAAGCAACACTCTCAAATGATATTTAAGATGTGACTTTACAGCTACCAATTGTGTTCAGGTTTTGTCACTGTCCTGCAGGAAAGATGTTGTCACGCTTGGAGAGGGTTCAGAAAAGATTTCTGAGAATATTGCCAGGAAGCCTGAGCTATAGGGAGAGGTTAACAGGCTAGGGCTTTATCCCTTGGAGCACAGGAAGATAAGGGGTGATCTCACCGTGTATGCAATGATGAGGGGAATTAAATGGGGTGAATGCCCAGAGCAGGGGAATTGGTAACCAGAGGTGAAGGGGGAGAGATTTGATGGGAAATTGAGGGGTAACTTTTTTTAAATATACACAGAAGGTGGTGAGTGCATGAAAAGGGCTGCTGGAGGAGATGGTAAAAAAAAAGAAATGGATGGATACATGAATAGGAAAGTTCTAGAGGGCCAAACGCAGGCAGCTGAGACTAGTGTGGGTGGGACATTTTGGTTGGCGTGGGCAAATTGGGATGAAGAGCTCATTTACCTATGAATTGAATTGGTCACATCTGTGTTTGAGAACCACATGATGCTTCTCGGCAGCTTCAGCTTGGAAAGAAACAGGCTGTTAATGCCATGTCCTTGGCAGACTTTCCGTAGATTTTAAAGCCCATGAAGACCGCTCTACCTATACCTCTCCGGTCGTTAGGACAAAAATGGCACTAAAGTTCTGACTGTTGGGGGGGGGGGTCTTTGTAGAAGGGGGGAAGAGAAGATCTCACTTCCACCTCCCATATTCTTCTGAGTTTCTTTCACTTCATGGCATCGATGATTGGCAGGGCCACGCAACAACATGGCTGGGATTTCAGTAATTCTTTTGAAGGTGGCATTCATTGTGCTCAACATCTTTAGGGGGTGGGGTGGTGCAGGCACAAATTTCCTTCCTGGATCTGGTACTACATAAACATGCTCATGCTTTTCATGGTCAAAGAGGCCATCAGAAAAGACTTTTTCCTGGCACTAGAGTTGAATTCTTCCACAGAAGTGCACAGTATGGCTGAGACAACTTGCAATAAACTAATACATGTGCTCTTATTCCAGGACTATGCTGTTTTTCCAATCTTTGCAATACAGCAGCTGGTTCTAACTGAGAAGAGTTTGGGTGGTGTGATGTAAATTTGCCATTGGTTTATTCTGCTTCTGTAGAATCCAACATTAGAAGATCCAAACAATCTTGGTGAACGGTCTCATTTCCAGTGTCTGTGGAATTGTCACAGGCAATTGTGGAGGAGCAGAAACAAAAGATGCCCTATTGTAGATACCATTACATTATCGGAATTCCTCAATAAGCTTTCCAATGCCTCATGCAACAATATGCATGGTTCCTTTGAAGGTTGGATCCCAGAAATTAGTATCTCAAAAGTATTTTAAATTCTGCTTGTCCTCCATTGAGCCATATCCTGGGTTGCTGTGGTAAACCACTGTACATGTTTTGGCTGTGTTAGTACTTGTTATAGTTCGTCTGGACACCCCCCTTGCTGACTGTGCCTGGGGCTCTTCCCACAGACCCCCGAATAAAGGCGGCTGTGCCACAGCTCCCTCCTCAGTCCAGGACAGTCAACCAGCATGGATGTGCCTCCATTCTGTTGCTAATAAAAGCCTATCAGTTTCTATATAACATTTAATCTTTTGAGGTAATTGATGGTGCATCAATTGCCCTCTTGATTAGTGCCTGTTCAGCTCACTTTGTTGTGGGCAGAACCATCCAACTTTGCTTTGCTGGGTAATGAACCCTTACTGTATTTTGCTACAGTAAGACTCAGAAAATTGCATACCTTTCAAAATATGTCTTTATAAACAGAAAGGACGAGGCTTAAGTGGACTGGGGCAGAGCATAAGAGAATCAAATTTGAAGTTGGCACTGAACAAATGAGGTAAGATTGATTTAGCCCCAGGATTTTACAGTATTCTCAAAGGAATTTAGAAACCTATATTATTGCATCCACTCTCCTGTTTAAAATGAGTTTTGACCAGATTCTATAACCTAAGTCCGACACTGATGAGATAAATGATGGATTTCCCAAGGCTGGAGCAAGAGGAGGAGAGTCTAAGAAGTTTAAAGCGTTTATTAGTTGAGTTTCTGATCCAAAGAGCTTTTTCAATTAACTTATTTTTCAAAGGAACATCATGATCATTGATGAACAGTGGCAGAATCACAGGACCAGGTTGCTTACGAGGATAGACCTGGGTTGGGCAGATGAACAAGTTCCATAGAATTACTACACCATTGTCTTTCTCAGTGATAACAAACATTTTTAAAGTGTGTTAAATAAATGATTTGATTTAGCACTTCTATCCAAATACATACAATTTTATAAGAATCTAAGAAAATTCATGGCGTAAGGTTGTAATGGCCCTGATCTACCTCAGGTTACAAACAAATAAAGAATACACTCACTGGTTTCTTTCAGCACACCATGAAGTTGACTTTCTTTTATTATTCACTCGACACAACACTGCATTCTTCAACTCCCCAAACACCACCCAGCTAAGCTCCTTAACCTTCTCATTGGCTCGCTGCCACACAGGTGATCCTGACACTCTCAGACTCCTCCTCCTGCATCTGAGATTCATCACCCAGCCCCGCTCCCGACCGAGGTAAGTACGCAACCGTGACAAAGAAAATATTTCTTTGAATGACAAGAATATCCTTGTTTATTACGAAATATGTTCCATCTCTCCAGTTGCTCCATGTTATTTTGTTTTCTTCTTCTGCAGTTAATAAATCTGCTGAACCCGTGCTGATATCAGCATTCAACTAAATCACGAGAAGGACCAGCAATGCAAGGGTCTAATTTCCAGAACTAGATCAGAAAGTTTCAAACCAATTGCTCATTGTATAATGCACTCCTATTAAAAATAAAGCATTATGGAAAATTGGGGATTAACCTGAGATGCATAAAGTCCCTGAATTTAGATCTGATCCATTTGTGGACTGAAGTATAAAGGAGCTTGGTTATGAGCAGTAATGACTCACAACATATTTGAGCACGACCTCAATAACTTTCAGTTATATGCATGATTTGTGCCATCTGGCAGCGTTTGGTGATATCTACCTCAGTATGACTAAATAATGATCATGTCCAATGGCATTTCCAAGCCATGTCAAGGTCTTTTTTAAGATACTGATAAGGTTTTTTTTTAAGACAGATCTTACTCAGCACTCCCTCAAGTATACTCACTCACAGCATCTCCCCTACAATTGTAACCTTCAAGGCCTATCTAATTCTGTCCTCCACTCACCTACCCTCTGACTTTAAAAAACCCATCCAATGACTGGGATACTCCAGTCCACCCAGTAACATTCTGACCACTGACCCCCATAATCCACCCAAGTATAAATGCTCATATTCCCAATGAATAATCATGGCATTTGCCACAACTACTCTGACCCAGTCTGACAGTGAACCTTTCCAGCTAATCCTGTTTCAAAACAATGGTTTCACTGTCTAACTAAAGTGTATGTGAACATACCTGAACCCCAAATCATTCTCACCTGACCACTGTGTCCCACAATTTGACAAACAAGGCCTCAAATGACAATCACATTACTTTTCCCACCTTGCCCACTCATTCTCTCAACCCAGCAGCTCTCCCTCACAAGAACCCTCTTCGACCATCTGGGTCCACAATCCCAAAATCCAGAAGCCTCTCTCCCCCCTCCCCCCCTTCCCCATACCACCTGGACTGTCCTCTTATTCTGGTACTGCTTTCAACCCCTTAGTCCATGGCATTTGAAGGTGGCAGACACATAAAATAAACAGCAACTGTTATGCGTGGCAAACAAGTCCTTGGGGCCCAAAGTTATATTCAGATTCTAACGTAATGTAGTACATCGACAAGCTACAGAACCCATTCACATATCTGAGATATCATATTCTTTCTGGTTAGACCTTGTAACATTGATGTCACATTGAAGCAGTTTTGCTTTGTCAAAAAGTTTACCAATTCTCAGCTTTTCTTTTCTAATTTCTTGACCCTATTTTAATCCTCAAATCTGAACACTATATTTGTTCATTCCCTAGAGCCAGTACCCTCAGTCTCTTAGAATGCTGTGACATTACCAATTTTTATTGAAATAATATGTAAACATGGGCTGACACAAATGATCTATGATCACATTTGAAATGCAGAAATAAAATCCCATCACTTGAATGCCGTGGTTCAGATTCAAGATCATAATAATGAAGTGACTGAATACAACAAAGATCTTTGAGAAGGCAACAGAAACGGTGTGAAATTTTTTTCGATGAAATCTCAATTTGCATATCATCCTGGGGTGAGGGAGGGGGGAACAAAGTGCCTTTTGTATATATCAAACCTTACAAATTTGCATGCACCTATAGAAATCCATCACCCTTGAGTCATTTGGAACATGATATAAATCCAACAAATATGCTTCAAGCCGCTCAAGATGGAGAAATCACTACCTACCAAAGAAACGCTACAAACCATAAATCAAACACTTAAGGATGATAGCTGCTTGGCAGAACCTTTAGAAATTCTGACAAAATTAGCATTTAGATAATCTCTAAGTTGAATGTCATTGAACTATTAAGCTGCTCTTTAAGAATATGATTGAAATTCATTGCTGAATCATCTCATCTGGCCAACAACAGATGAACTAACAGGTAATAACTGACTAGGTGTGTTTTGAACATAATATATAAAATATATATAAAAATATTTAAAATATTTAAAAAAGAATGTTTATATGAAGCAAATGTGTCAGTTAAATATCTCAGGCATCATGCTTTTGCATTTCCACACCATCTGTTTTTATCTGGTTATGATAATGAAATGTGGAAAGAATGCTGCTATTTTTCTGATTGACACCACATGAAGTCAGGTATGTCAAAAGTTAGTAACCAAGAAAGCCTATCAGATGAATAATCTTCCATCTGTCTTAACTTGAAATATTGCTGTGTGCAGCTAAATCTGTTTACTCTTCTATAAAAATGGTTGCTGTGATCTAACCTACTACTTACTATGTTCTTCGATTCTTAATCTTCACTGATCTGTCTCCTCACCTTCTGAAAATACATTTGTTGTTAGGATTAAATTGCACACTATAGACAATAGTTTAGAGTTGAATCACAGATCTGTCAAACATTGTCATCTACTCATCAAAATGCAAAGCAAGACAGCTACATCTTATTCCTTCTCCAACTTTTCCAGCTTAAGCATCTTTTACTCAGCCTTATTCTGTTAATCCCAATTTTCTTTTCAACTGAAGATATCATAGCCAGGGTTAACATGTATTGCCCAATATCGTTTCACTTTGAAGGTGACATTCGGATTTTGTGCCTTGATGCAATGGGGTCACAAAAAAGGTCAATTAAGAGCGTGGTACTGAAGCTGTTTATCACAATAGAAACTAGCCAAATTTTTATGATAACCCAACATTTATGTATTTCTAGCAATATTACATTTTACACCCCTAACGTCGAAGTACTCGAGATGGCAGAGGTTGACAGCATCGAGTCCACGCTGCTGAAGATCCAGCTGCGCTGGATGGGTCACGTCTCCAGAATGGAGGACCATCGCCTTCCCAAGATCGTGTTATATGGCGAGCTCTCCACTGGCCACCGTGACAGAGGTGCACCAAAGAAAAGGTACAAGGACTGCCTAAAGAAATCTCTTGGTGCCTGCCACATTGACCACCGCCAGTGGGCTGATAACGCCTCAAACCGTGCATCTTGGCGCCTCACAGTTTGGCGGGCAGCAACCTCCTTTGAAGAAGACCGCAGAGCCCACCTCACTGACAAAAGGCAAAGGAGGAAAAACCCAACACCCAACCCCAACCAACCAATTTTCCCTTGCAACCGCTGCAATCGTGTCTGCCTGTCCCGCATCGGACTTGTCAGCCACAAACGAGCCTGCAGCTGACGTGGACTTTTTACCCCCTCCATAAATCTTCGTCCGCGAAGCCAAGCCAAAGAAGACATTTTAATTTACATAATTTTAAATGATTGAATTTAAACTCCATTAGTGAATTTAACATTTATTTTCTTGGATTACCACCCAGTTTTGTTAGTTAGATGGTTTAGCTCTCGTCAAGATGGCCACAAGGATCCCATGTCACCTACTCTCCCTTAGTTATGCTTCAGCACCGTCGCAGAGGCAATTTGTTCAACTGCAGGATGATGCCAAGCTGTGACAAAATGAAAAATTTGAATTGCTGAGAGATCATTGATAAGCAAGTTGAGTCAGGATGGGCTGAAATAGAGTTGCTGGTACTTCGAGGCTATTTATTTTCTATCTTTAACAAAGTCTAATAACTGGCCTTTAAAAACACAAGTCTCTGAGGACCCCAGTTATTTGAGTCTTTTTTTTCCCCCTCTAAATCATTATACACACACTCTTGCTCATTGTGGTCAACCACTGTTTGCATATAATTGTCTGGTCAGGCACACCCTTTGGCCGACTGTATCTGTGGCCCCTCCCACAGGCTCTTGGATAAAGATGACTGTTCCACAACCCCCTTCTCAGTGCAGGTCAGTCAAGCAGTATGGATATGCCATTGTTCTTCCGTGAACAAAAGCCTATTAGTTTCTCAACATCAGTCCTTCTCTCATGAAGAAATCAATACATAGCTTTTACTAATTGTTAATTTCCAATTTATGATTATATCCACAGCAGATTTTAGATTTATAACCCTATATAACCCTAAAATTATTTTTCCTGCAGGCAAAGTAGAATTAGCACTTATTGGTAATACAAAAAAAACCCTGTACTCAAGGTACACACGTAATCAAATAAAGAATTCTAAACAAACTAATTGTGCAATGCAGAGAGAAAAAAAAACTGCAAAAGTAAGATGAGTCATTGATTGAGTTTGTTGTTGAGAAATCTAATGGTGGAGGGGTAGCAGCTGTTCCTGATCCTGGTGGTGCCAGTCTTGTGGTACCGATACCTCTTTCCTAGTGGCAGCAGCGAGAATGGAGTGTGTGCTGGGTGGTGTGGATCCTTGATGATTGCTGCTGCTCTCCGACAGCAGTGTTCCCTGTAAATGTCCTTGATGGTGGGACATCCCTAGGATGTCCTGGGCTGTGACCACTAAAGTCCATACATTTTGGGTTACCTGCCTTAAGGCTCCCACTTCTCTCAAATCTGTCCTTTGCTGGTGGCACATGGAAAGGTTGTCCGTTAAGCTATTGTTTCAGGACATAAGCATATGGCCTGTTTTGATATGGGTGTGCAAGAAGCACATAAAGTGTTGTCTATCATTTGACCACTGTCTCCATCTACAGGTGCACATGGAACGATCCATGGAGGAGATCAGTCAGTTTTTCTGGTGAATCGATCAATACAACCACCTCAAACAAATGACAGTGAAAATAACAGAACTGACTATTTATCTCAGTTCTATGTATGTTTTTGCTTCTGCCAAAATGACAGCTGCAATGGCCTATCATAGAAAACATTCAATTTAAGATGAGATAGATCTTCTCTGCCCAAAGGTCACTAGTCATCTCTGTGTCTGTGCCCAGCATAATCTGGGCACGATCTTCATCTGAGAGCCTAACTCCCAGCATATTGTCACAATGCAGGGACCTTTGAAATGCAGTGATAACAGTTGGTAATGTTCCATCCATCCATCAGCTCATGGGCTGTGAACCTTGCTGTCTAAACTGGCTTTGTCGCTGATATTCACAATCACTCATAAGCCATCAAAAATTGAAAAATAAAGTTAAACTGTTGAAAAGTATTGAACTAAAATGAATATACGAACACATGAAAATATACATGCACATTTAAAAGGATTAAAATATTTAACTCATCTTATTTAAATGAAATTAGAAGACTACTTATCTTTCTCTTAACAGCCATTCCCTCGAATGCCCTTCAGCCCTTCTAGTCTGTGCCAAAACATTATTTTGTCTCGTCCCACTGACTGAACCCAGTGCCATAGCCCTTCTTCCCATTCATGTACATATCCAAATTTTTCTTCAAGGTTAAAGCTGAACCCACATTCACTTCAGCTGACAGCTCATTCCACACTTGCATGAGAAATGGTTCCCCCTTTCACATTTATACCACGTCCTCTGGTTTGTATCTGACCTAACCTAGTGGAAAAAGCCTACATGCATTTACTCTTTCTATACTCCTATTAATTTTGCATCCCTCTACCAAGTCTCCCCTCGTTCTTCTATGCTCCAGGGAATAAAGTCTTTCCCTGTCCTAAATTTCAATGCCCCACAGTACAAGCACCAGTCAACCTGCGGCAGGATGAGGCAGGCAGGTCCGTGAGTCATAGCAAATCGCTGAAGGGTCCACGGACACCATCCTGCTGGATTCAAGGCCATTTTTTACCCTCCACTCAAAAATTTCCCAACAGCAGGTCTGATGTGGATCCTGGCAATAGGTTCTGCCACATTGGAGTTGAATGCTCATTCATTCAGTTGCCCTACCATTCGGCATAAGCGATCATGCCTCTCCACCTGTCACAATCTCTGACCCGCCGAATTGTAGTTGTTGACTCACCTGTTCTCCTTCGATGAAGTCTCCTTCTTTGAACTGAGTCCATAGACGACGTTGAGTTCATGATTACACGTAGGAAAAATACTGAAGTGGTTTCCCATTGCCTTCTTCTGTTGCAGTGTCCATACTGGTTGGGTGACCCTCGCCATTGATCAGCAGATTCATCTGCCCAGCAATTTTAGTTTTACAACCATAAATTCCAATTTGCAGAATCTGCTTGTAAAAACCATCCACCATCTGCAATCCATGGCTTCATGTGACTCTGATTGGGAGGCTAAACAGGTTCTACACCTTGTCCAAGGTGCTTTGGTTTCCTCCACCCTTCAAAATATTGTACAGGGGAATTTGAATTTGGCATGGGCTCGTGGACCAAGAGGCCCTGTTACTGTGCACTAGGCTAAATTAGTTGGAAGGACAAAGCTGGTATGAGCCTCACCAATGTGGACTCCCAGTAAATTAATGCTCACTGGATCATGTTGGAAGAAGCAACATGACCTTCATATTGGGATTCATGTCTCATAGAAGAAGGTCATTCAGGCCATCTATGCTGTCTCTCAGATTAATCACATCACACGATTTCCTTTATCAAATCAGCTATTCATTTGTTCTTTCTTGCAGATGCATGCAACAACCTATCTTATATTAGGGGCAATTTAGAGCGTCAATTAACCTACTAATTTCACAGGTGTGAAATAATTTGGGACATCTTAAGGGAGAGTCTGTGTGCCTCTTAAACAATGAGTCTTTGTTTTTCATTCAGCTCGTTGACTTTGAGGTGGATTGACAGTTTGATCTAACGCTAAGGAGTTCACGTATCTCAAATTGTACTCTTCATTTTAACAATATTAACATGCAGTAAGTTTTCATAGAAATTGTTGATCTGATGTCATTGCAGTCTTGAGCTATGATATTCAAACACACACGGGCACTTTATAGTCCAATTAATGAGACCTGGATAAAACGAAAATGAAAATAAATCATTATTTAGGTTACTCAAAATAAATCATGCAAGCTCAAGTGCAGGTTCTGTCAATCAGCTGCAATCTGAGTTGAAGTCTCTAATGTGCAGAAAATCTTTACAGTAATGCTGTCAACCTTTTGAGTTTCCTTAATTAATCAAACTTCCTCATTTGGCTGAGGTATTTTTTACTCCTTGACCAATTGCTTCTAAAGAACTGAGATCCTTATGTGCATAAGATATGATTGTGAATACCAAAGAGAGATGTACTGTAAATATTCACCTTAGATACCAGAGTAAGTGCTCACAGTGCAATTCATTCCGCGAGGAGGATCAATAGTTTATTTGATCAATGCTCACAAAATACTCCTGCATTCTAACCTTTATGATGATTGACATCTGAAAAGCTTTGCTCATTGTGCTTTGGCTTGGATATCTTTAAAGGACAAGTCACTTTAGATTGTAATTAAAAGGCAGTGATTGTGACATACAGATTTTGAATTTCATCTTTATAGCCTTCAGATCCAAGCGCTGATAAAATACCACAGGGCTTTCCTCATTTATTTATGAATGGCTGTATGTTTATGCTGTGCTCCATTACCTTCCAGGGTCAAAAAATTCTTGAAGAAGGATTTTATTATGAGATGGAAATATGTTCTACTTCATAAATTTTGAATTGAGAAAGGCAGGTGAGAAAGAAACAGGAACAATTGGTGATTTTATTTCTTGACTGATTTAAAACAAATTTAATTTTATCAGGACAGAGCTTCCGCTACCCCCAGACTGCTCGTTACACAGTAGTTCTGCCGGTCATGCAGCTGTTTTGTCACTCCAGCCACCCAGGCTCAAATTCCAGTGTTGTTTGCATGTTCTCCTAGTCAACATCTTGGGTCACCCCCCCCCCCCCCCAAGTGCACCCATTACCTCCCACATCCCAAAGATATTGGATTAGTAGGTTAATTGACGCTCTAAATTGCTCCTAATGTAAGATGGGGTGTTGCATGCATCTGCAAGAAAGAACAAATGAATAGCTGATTTGATAAAGGAAATTGTGTGATGCGATTAATCTGAGAGACAGCATAGATGGCCTGAATGACCTTCTTCTATGAGACATGAATCCCAATATGAAGGTCATGTTGCTTCTTCCAACATGATCCAGTGAGCATTAATTTACTGGGAGTCCACATTGGTGAGGCTCATACCAGCTTTGTCCTTCCAACTAATTTAGCCTAGTGCACAGTAACAGGGCCTCTTGGTCCACGAGCCCATGCCAAATTCAAATTCCCCTGTACAATATTTTGAAGGGTGGAGGAAACCAAAGCACCTTGGACAAGGTGTAGAACCTGTTTAGCCTCCCAATCAGAGTCACATGAAGCCATGGATTGCAGATGGTGGATGGGTTTTACAAGCAGATTCTGCAAATTGGAATTTATGGTTGTAAAACTAAAATTGCTGGGCAGATGAATCTGCTGATCAATGGCCAGGGTTACCTGACCAGTATGGACATTGCAACGGAAGAAAGCAATGGGAAACCACTTCAGTATTTTTCCTATGTATAATCATGAATTCAACGTCGACTATGGACTCGGTTCAGAGAAGGAGCCTCCACTGAAAGAGAACAGGGGAGGCAACAACTACAATTCGGCAGGTCAGAGATTGTGACGGGTGGAGAGGCATGATCGCTCATGCCAAATGGCAGGGCAACTGAATGAATGAGCATTGAGCTCCAGAACCTGCTAAGCCTCTATCCACACTAGCATCTTCCTGACCCTGAAGAAATTTGCCCAGAGATTCCTTAATCTTAAAGTATGGCACATGGATCTTGTACACAAGATAATGAATCTTTGTTAATTTAGCATTAACTTGTTGTATTTCAGTATTACCAAGAGAACATTGTCCTCTGCATACATGTTTTCTGTGAACACTCTGTACATCCAAACAATGGCGTGCAGATCACACTCGTGCACCTGATGAGATGGTGAACTATTTTTCTGCATTGCCTTTTCATGTGGGGATTATCATGGTGTGAGTCGCCTCCGGGAAGGCTTTCATTATGGGTGGGCCTGATCTCCTGTCCATCTCTTTCAGGTCACAGAAACTCCTTTCTAGTTTGCACCTTGTTGCCAAGAACTTGCATTTCCTTTGAATGATTTATTTAGCAGTCTCCCTCTTGTGGAAGAAATTTCATGCAGAGGTGTTGGAGATGTTGACACTAACATAGATGGCAAAAATTCCATTTTATTGTAGCACCTGGGCCTAACTAATTATGATCAGCGAGACAGATTACTTGGAAGCTAAGTTGTAGCCTTGACTGTAGTCAATTATGAGTTTTTCTTACAATTGGACAGAACTAAGATTTCAATAAAACTGTGATCAAGGTCTAGATAGAGTTTGGAAAGTTTTATTTAAATAACAATCATAATTTCTGTAAAAGATTGTTTGTCTCTCTTTATAAATTTAAAATTTAAGTAGTGGAGATGGCTCCCTGCTATCCAAGGTGTATCATATGAAATATATGTTACTCTTCCTCCAGTTTCTGTTCCATTTCATGGATTGTTGTGGATCAGGAAGCCATTCACTCATGTATGTGAGAGATGAGGAAACTTGACATAAAAATATGAAAGATGGGGAAACTAGTGCAGACATGTGGAGTGATGGATTAAACCAGTATGGACAGGCTAAGCTTGGAAATTAGAATGCAGGAAGCAGAGTCAGCCTATGTAAGATAAGAACCTTCTAGTCCTTTCCACAGGATCAGTGAGCCCACCGTATCAATAAGATAAGGAGAGGTAAGGAATAATTAGAATGTAGGAAGTTGAGATAGTCTGGATGAGATAAGGATCTCCTAGCCCTAGACAGAAGTACCAAGTTCTACATATATAATTAGTAAGCCATACACAGATTTATCAAGTTATGCATATTTAATTAGTAAACCCTACCAGGATTAGCGAACTCTGCATATGAAGAGACTGTAGCAGAGTTGGAAAGGTGTGAATGGGGACAAGGGCAAGGTTGTGAATAAGGACAATGGGGATAATAACATGAGAAGACACCGACAGGATACCCCCTGGTCCTCCAAGTCCACTGAACTGCAGGTAGGCAGGAAGGATTGCCTATGCCAAACCCATCCAGGAGGCAGAAGAATGTAAGGGGGAGGGTATTCTGATACTGAAATTCACTGTATAAAAGTTGGGTGAGCCCCAGTGTATGTGTGTATTCCCAGGGTAAGGGGAAGCACCCAACTTTGCATTGTTGTTATAATAAATGTTCTTTGTTCTCAATTTTTGTCTCGAGCAATTTCTGTTAAGGTATTTCTATTTCTAACATGTATTACAATCAGCATAGCTTAACCTGCACACTTGGATGTGAGGGAGTCTTATGTGTAATCCAGCTTCTCCCCACTGTAATATGTAGCTGTGAAGGACTAGTGGGTGGAGAAGGCTTACATAATTTGCATTAGAATTTTTTTTTAGTTTCTTAATGAATCCTTGTTTGGATCCTATCTATCCAGAATATAACTGCCTGCCTCCTCTAATCTTGATATGGACTCAAAGTAAATGCAATAAGATCTCTTTAATCATGTACCAAAAACCCCTTTCAACAAATCAGATTTATTGTTAGGGTACATACATGACATCACATACAACCCTGAGATACCCCCTTCCTCTGGGCGCAGCAGAAGTGCAAAAAAATAAACTGTACACAGCGTAAAATGTATAAACAAACAAATAACTTCAAACAAACCGTCTGCGCAATACAGAGAGAACAAAAAGAAAATCAATAAAGTGCACAAGAGTCCTTAAATGAATCTCTGATTAAGTTTGTAGTTGAGAAGTCTGATGGTGGAGGGGTAGCAGCTGTTCCTGAACCTGGTGGTGTGAGTCTTGTGGCACCTATATCTCTTTCCTGATGGCAGCAGCGAGAACAGAGCACGTGCTGGGTGGTGTGGGACTTTGATGTTTGCTGCTACTCTCTTACAGCAGCGTTCCCTGTGGATTGTGGGGAGGGTTTTGCCCGTGATGTCCTGAGTTGCGTCCACTATCTTTTGGAGGGTTTTATGTTCAGGATTATTGGTGTTTCCATACCAGACCATGATGCAGCCAGTCAGCGCACTTTCCACCACACCTGTGTAGAAATTTGTGATGTCATACCAACTTCTGAGGAAGTAGGGGCGCTGACATGCTTTCTTCACGATGCTATTGGTTTGTTGGGTCCAGGAAAGATCCTCCAAGATAGGACTCCCAAGAACTTAAATTTGATCCCCCAGTGATCAATGGATTGTATAACTCTGGCTTTCTTTTCCTGAAGTCAACAATTAACTCAGTATTCACTCTCCTAGCTGATTCCTGCACTTGCATTCAAGCTTTCAATGGCTTATGCAGTCACTTTGATCATCATTTCAAAATCTGCTACCAGTTAGAAAAAAAACTATCTGTTTTATGTTGTCTGTACCAAAGCGGACAACTTCATATTTTTCTGCACCATATTCCATTTCCTGTTGTTTTGCCTACAATCTTTGCTTGCCCCAGTCTCCTTCCGAAGTTCCTTTACAAACTCTTCAATCCTCACAACCTCTCCTCATTTTGCAGTATCAGCAAATGTGTAGTGACGGCATTTGGTCTCCTCAGACAAATAACTGGCTCAACTTTCAAATAGTTGGGGGCCCAACTCAGAACCCTGCAGATCTACAGTTGTCAAGGCCTGACAACCTGATAAAGAAAATGATAAATCACAAAAATTCTGTAGACACAGCGGTTGAAGTGTAAAACACTGGAGAAGCTCAGCAGGTCGAACAGTGTCCTTTATGTAGAAAGGGTAGAGATACAGAACCAACATTTAGGCCTTGAGTCCTTCATCAAGGGATGTGATAAAGAGTTGATTATTCCTAAATTTTCTTTCTATCTGTTACCCAGTTGCCAGTATATTACTCCTATTCCAATCAGATTAATCTTGTTCATCAGCCTCGTGTAATGGAACCTTTTCAAAGACTTTTTTAAAAATCACAATACATGACATCTATCATTTCCATTCAATTTGCCGTATACGAATAGATAAGTCAAACGTAATTTCCTTTCATAAATTCTCACTATGATCAGTCCATATTGATAATCATGTGGACATGGAATGCACAGACCTTTTAAAGAATGAGGTCTCTATTTCTTCTGCTTTCTTCATAAATTGCCTAAAATCTGCATCCGTCAATGGTCATTCAGATTTGGACATATGGAGCTCCACGCTGATGCCATGATTTTCCTTCCAACCATCCCAGTTAACATTCTCTGTTTGCATTCCAAAAAGATACATTGCATTGCCCGAGTCAAGATTTAAATCAGTTCCACCTTTTGGCAAAGATGGAACTTGTGGAGCTATACCATGCATCTGACACTCCCCCACCCCTCCCCCAACCTCACTGGGTATCAATGTATGTTTATTACACATTCATGTCACAAGCATCTCTTTATATTGCTGTCTCAAACTTGTGTTATCTCATTTCACCTTGATCCAGACCTCCTTACAGCAATCTGCACTCTGTGTAACAGCTTCCTCAAGAACTCAGCTGCCAATCAAAAGAAATCAAACTGAAGATCTGGGTGGCATAATTATACGTGCAAGTTAGCACATCACAGGAAGTCTGTACAATGAGAAGCAATTGTTCAAACTGTACATCATTTGGCTGTGAAACTGACTCAAGCACCATTTAGATGTAAATGCTACTCCCATTTGTCTGTTTTGAAGAAACTTTATGTGTGTAATAGTTAAGGATATTGATGATTAAGTGGTTTCCTGTCTCAGCATTTTGTATCCTTCTTTTATGCTGGCCCAATGATAAAATGTACAAAGATAAACAATAGTTTCTAAAATTCATTATTAGCCACTGTAGTGCTGCATGAATAGACATACAAAGGTAATCAGCTAGTTTCCAACCAGTAATGGACCATCTGCCATTTCTGATGTCCAATGTTAACAAATGCCTTTCAGATTGTCTGTTGTTTAGCTTCATGCTTCCTAAGAGGAAATAGCCCAAATCTTTCAACTCAGTGATTGCTGCCTAGCAAATGTCAGCACTTTCTAAATCTTCCATCAGATATGAGGCCCAACATCTGGCTCAAAGAGGCAGAGATGGCTTAGTGGGCACATTCTGAATCCAATTAGATTTTGACACAGATGCCTAAAGCAACTATTTGGAGTTTCAAAGCAATTTCACAAAGCCATGTCCAATTACATAATATCAGGTACAAATATTTGCAGCCTTGTGAATAACACACCACTTTTCTATGGCCTGGTGAAGGACCCTGTGAAATGAAAACACCTTGTTTCACAGGGTTGCAGCACTTCCCCATAGTAAAGGGTTGTATGGTTAGCACAACGCTGTTACTGTGCCAGTGATCCGGACCGGGGTTTAAATCCCACGCTGTCTGTAAGGAGTTTGTACGTTCTCGTTGCATGGGTTTTTCCCTGGGGGCCTCCAGTTTCCTCCCACCATTTGAAACGTACCAGGGGCTCTAGGTCAACTGGGTGGCACAGACTCGTGGGCTGCAAGGGCCCGTTAATGTGCTGTCTGTACATCTAAATTTAAATTTATTACCTTGTTTCTCCATTAAAGTCACCACAAATCTGGAACAGCCGTTTTTCGGATGGGACATTGGTAAAGTGGAGTAGCTAAATAGTCCACCACTGCAGAAAATACTGTCAATTTTAGCACACAGTGTGTTGAAATGATTTTAAAAACTTCCCACTGGTGCTTATTTACTGCTATGATATTTAAGAGAGAAATACATCAATACTTGGAAAATAATGTTGAATGATGCAGGAAAATTAGATGGGAGCAACATTTTTGATAGCACTACAAGCATAGTTTTCTTTTGAGCTTCATATTAGTTTGACGATTAGGCTTAGTCATTTTGAAATGTATTCTGAAGATGACAACAATATAGCAGGAGAAAGGCATTTTCTCTGCTTGATTACTTCAGAAGCAGAAGTGTAGCAATGATTGGCAATTTATCCCTCAAACTAAGATAAGGCAGATAACAGAACAATTAAAAATGGATACTGACTAGAGTAAAGGAAAATAGAGCTTTTCTGAAAGCAGGGAGAGAGATTCAATGGCACAGCTGCTGCCGAGAGAATGTTTGCGAACTAGTTCCAATTTCTGGAGGGGCAATGGGAACCGCCATTTTAGGAAGATTATAGATTCAATACCAGTGTATACTGAAGCCATGAAATTTTCTTTTTAAAGAGTGAAATAGGCGCTGTGCCAAGGAACAACAGCCGTTGTGTCTGGCCTGCCTCCCCATATCTAAAGATTGAGATGATCCAGGCATTATAAAGTAAGGCCCACTTCCTCTGCGTTCTGACCTGTACCCAGGTGAGGAAAGGGATGGAATTAAGGATCATTTAGGGAAGAGAATCACTGAGTGGACGTAACTGTCAAGTGAATTTGTGCAGAGCAATCGGATCAACATTTTGGACTTCTGCTTGGGTCTGAAGAAACGAAGTGAAAAGTTAAGAGTTTTGCAGTGGCTACTCCAATCAGCGGTGCTTCCCGCCCCAAAAAGATTAACTTAAACTGAGATGAATTTAACTTATTGTCATGCATGCTGAGGTACAGTAAAAAGCTTTGCTTGGATGCTACTAAGGTAAGTCAACTCATGCGGCAGATAATACAATAACAAATAATCAAACAAACAAACATAAATAAAATGACAGCATGGAGAAATGTTACAATATGTCATGAAATGCAAGATATGAAGTATAAAAACATAGTGCATCATTAAGAGAAATAACTCTCCTCAATAAGAAATACTGTATATGCTCTTGTAAAAGTCACATTTTCTAGACCATATTTTAATGTTCAATATATGGGGTCAACTATTATATGAATACTAATTTTGAGGGCTGAAATTCCACACTAATGCATTTCAGCTGAACTAGCCTAGTTTTGATCCATATCTGTGTTTACATTTGTGAATGGTATGCAGACCAAGTGTTGTGTTAACATACCTGTGGTGCTACCACTATGTATATTGTATGTATGAGCTAGCCTGAACCTGTGACACCTCCCTCCCAGATATCCCCATAAAGGCTGTTACGCCTAAACCCCTCCCTCGGTACCTGCCTTGGAACCAGGCCAGCAACATGCAAGAAGTGCTGACATCTAAAGGTGATTAAAGCCTATTAATCACACTCTCTGCCTAATGTGATTGATCTATGGCGCTACAAGGAATGGTGTGAAATACCCAGTACCGATTCAGTAATAGGATAACATAATGTTAATGCCTGTGTTCCTACCCATGATAGTTTACATCAGCGAAAGGCAAGCAGGCGAAGTGTTGTGTTAAGGCTTTTATAATTTTACAGTAGTTGTGGTATTAAGTACCCACTCAGGGATACAGTAATTATAGTGAAAAAAATTCCAGGTTTTTTTGTCCAAAATAGGAGGTTGATGTTTAAATAAGACATGGAAAATTCCAGATTTTCTGGTCAAAAATAGGGGTCAACTTTTACATGAGATCAACTTTTGCACGACTATATATAGTAATAAACAAATGTGAACTTTGAAACAAAAAAAAGCAATACAACCAAATTAAATGCTGACTGTTATAAAACTGCATCTAAAATACTGAAGGATTGCTTTATTAGGGCATCTGGTCAAAGAGTGCCCAACGTTGTCCACCAGTCTTTGAATGTTTACATCCTTGTAGAATGTTCTCCGCATTAGAAATAAAAGATTTATTTTTAAAAAAATCAAAGTATTTGAGAGGGAAAGATATTGTGTGAGAGTACAAAATTCAAAGCTGATGGAAAAGATAATTGAATTAAAATGTACACAACTTCACATTTTTCTTTCAAATAAAAGTGAATATTTTTTACTTTACGTTTCAAAGATTTAACCACAGATTTATAATAGCTAATATCACACGCATTAAACTATTGTGAGATAATAAGTTTGATTTATGCAGTTGAACAGTTGCCATTTCTCTAAGTCTCCGAGTGAGCTGGACTAGAGAATTGAATCTTGTAGGCTATGATCATAATTGACTGTTACACATCTGACATTTATGAAAGCGGTATTTTAGGCAGCTAAATGCATTGACATCTCCCTTCCCCTGCCCAGATAGCCTTTGAAGCTGAGAGAGTAAAAGTTCAATAGCTGAATCGGGAGAAACACAGAGAAAGCAATACATTCATCCCATTTATGTCTAGTTAATAATCCGTGCAAGGAAATGAAATTGGAATGACTCACGTCTATCATAGCACTTCAGTTTATCCAAACACCATTGTGGGTGTAGGTTTTTTTTGGAATTTCATAGATTTTTTTTTGTGTGAACCTTTTGTAGTAAAAGTGGTTCAATAGATCAGCCGAAGTGTTTAATAATGGATATTTCTTGAAGCTTTTCAAATTAATAATTGTGTAATGCAGCAGAAATTTCACAAGCATTTTCTTCTGCACCCATCTTTATGTCTTGTAAAAAAGAATCAACATTACACACTTCAATCCAAATTCTTAGTATCCTTATGTTATTGTAGTTCTTTGGCATTGCCTAAAGCTTTTGCTCTCCTTTTTGAACACTACTGAGTGACATGATATCAATTAAGATCTATTGTAACATTAATTTACATTTTGGGTTAATATTGAAAGCTTTTTGTCAGTTGAACCAGAAGGTCATAATCACAGGCATTATTCCATTAGTCCCACTCAAATTTCTCCAGAGTAAATGATCTTCACATGTGTTTCAATATCTGTTCAGCTACAGCCTTGGGATGAATATACAAGAGCTCAATTTATCTGCAAAATCAACCTAGCAATTGTGAAGGTTTAAAATTCTCTTTTACATTTGCTGGATTTCTCTGGTTTAAATTGTGGTGTCCCCAAAATTCATCTGGCACCTCTACCTACAAGATATCTTCAGAGGGCTTTGTATTTACCTTCTTGTCTTGAAATTTAATGGTAGTTTTCAGTCACTGAGATGCACAGAAGAAAAGAGGAAGCAGGATCAAAGTTACCACACAGATTTTTATTGGACATTTTCTATTGTAAATACTCTGCAAGTTATTGGAAAAAAAAGTTCATCTTCAGCCAGGAATGTCGAATAGGTATTGAGATTAATTCATCGCTTAATATTTGTTTTCATAAAAGTCAATACTGAAGCATCAGTATAGCTCCAAGAACCGTCAAATGTCTGTTTATTCTGGCACTGTAGTGGGACGGACCAACTGCTTTGAGTGAGAGAAAAATGTAAATGTAAGAGAATTGAAATGTACTGAACATCTATTAATGAGTCAAGGGGAAATATGATCTTCCGGAACTTCACAGAACTTCTCAAAATAATTACATCATTTTTTTTGCTTTACTTTTTTTTGTTTTCAGATATTAATTAGGAAATTAATTTCAGACATTAGGGGTAGCATGGTTGGCGTAACGGTTAGTGCAACGCCTTTACGGCACCAGCGATCAGGACTGGGGTTCGAATCCCACACTGTGTGTGAGGAGTTTGTACGTTCTCCCACGTCTGTGGGAGTTTTGCCCAGGTGGTCCAGTGTCCTCCCAACATTCAAAACATACCAGGGGTTGTAGGTTAATTGGGTGTAAATTGAATGGTGCAGACTCATGGGCCGAAATGGCCTGTCACCGTGCAGTATGTCTCAATAAAAATAAGAGACATGCAAGAAATGAACAGACAACGAAATGTTAAAGGTGAAGTGAATAGAATGAAAGCTGAAGGGTCAGGGTGCCTTTACCTGCTGAAGGGCCAGGTTGCCTTGACCTGCTGAAGGGCCAGGTTGCCTTGACCTGCTGAAGGGCCAAGTTGCCTTGACCTGCTGAAGGGCCAGGTTGCCTTGACCTGCTGAAGGGCCAGGTTGCCTTGACCTGCTGAAGGGCCAGGTTGCCTTGCCCTGCTGAAGGGCCAGGTTGCCTTGACCTGCTGAAGGGCCAGGTTGCCTTTACAGTTCTTCATGATGATTCAAGGCCAAGCAAGATTTGTTTTTGCCAAAATAAAAATGCTGGTGGCTCTCCAAACACCATGCTTGGAGAGAAAACTTGGTCAATTTTAACATGTGAAGCTCACAAACTGTCTTTGTAATACAGCGCCCTGGCTCATTTAATTTTTTTTCCCCCATGATGAGTTAAATATGTTCTTGATATATGATATTTATCAGAATCTAAATCAGATAGCTTGAGAGATATACTGTAGGCCAATCTGTGCCTACAAACCCACATGAAAGGATTTTGCGTGTGAATACTGAAAGGTGTGGGGACAGAAATCTGAAAAAGCTGCAAATATTTATCGGGTCGGGCAGCAGATGTGAAAGGAGCATGAATCAGCTTGGAAGCTCCCTCTAGGACTTTCATTTCTAGGTTGGTGGCTCACACTTGGGTAATCTGTGCTGCCTCCTGTAGAGCTCATCAGTGATGCTGCAGGGAATCTATCCCCCTACCTTTCTGTGCACCCTGTTTAATGCGTGTGACAGTGCATTCAAAGGGGGTGAGATTAGAATAAGTGAGGTGAGTGATGAAGTAGAGACAGTTGATGTCTCGGTGGCAGTTAGATCCTGAGCAGGAGTCAGCCTACTTTTCACCACACATCTGTAGAAATTTTCCAGGGATTCTGATGTCATACCAAACCTTCTCAAACTCTTGAGGAAGTAGAGGCACTGACGTGCTTTCTTCATGATGCCATTGGTGTGTTGGGTCCAAGATGGATCCTCCGAGATACTGACTCCCAAGAATTTAAATTTGCTCACCCTCCCCACCTCTGATCCCCCAATGATCATGGATCGTACAGCTCCGGTTTTCCCTTCCTAAAGTCAACAATCAGCTACTTGGTTTTGGTGACTTTGAGTCCGAGGTTCTTGTTTAACCTACAATTTCTCCAGCAGGCCTAAATCATTTGATGCCTTGCTCTCTGGACTGGGGCTGGTAAACTAATAATTTGCATTTGAAAATTTCACTTGGTACAAGAAACAAGTGAATAAAGTTGGTCCATTATTGCTTATTTCCTGTTAAATATTATGCTCATATAAGATTAGGCATCTTATTTTAGTGCATGGACATTAATATTTTATTGATTAATGTTATGATTTGTCAAATGTATAGATCAGCCGTGGAAATTAAAATTGTTATACTAACACTCATTTAGGCTGGCTCCTAATTTGCTTCATAATCTTTGAAGATTTATCACCATAATTTGTGCAAAGACTACCTCAATTATAGACTAATTAAAATTAATATTTACAAACATTAAATATAAAAATACATAGAAACAAACAAGTAAAAGTTCATCGCTAATAATATGTCATCATTTATGGAGGCAATTACAGTAATCTCAACATGATTACTGCTTTTTTTAAAGCTATCAGGCATTGGTGATTATTAGGGCTGATAGCTCAAATAATGCTGGCACCTGTACAAACTTTTTACAAATAATTGTCCTCAAAACAATGATTTTCCTTCAAACTTAAGATTGAATCTGAGAGATACAAATTCATAAGATTCTCAAGTTAAGTCACCTTTATTTATCGATCATACCATGCTCGCACGGTAAAGACGAGATAGCGTTTCTCGAGGACCATGGAGTATTTTTACATAAATATAAGTTAGATTAGAAGTTAAACACATTAAAATATTAAGATGTATACAGTAAAAGTCCACAGTACTATCCACATATGTTCTGGGAATTCAGGAGCCTAATGGCTTTGGGGGGGGTGGGGGGGGTGGAAACTGTTCCCCAATCTGGACATAATGACATAATGACCCAAGAGTAATGGTTCGTCCTACCAGATGGCAGAAGAGAGAACAGTTTGCATGAGGTATATGTGGAGTCCTTCACAATGTTTATTGCCTTTCACCTGCATCGGGTGTTGTAAATGTCCTTCATGGTAGGAAGAGAGCCCCAATGATCTTTTCCGCTGACTTCACTATCCTCTGCAGGGTCTCATGGTCCGAGGAGGTACAGATTCCAAACCAGGCGGTGAGGCAGTTGCACAGGCAGTTGCTCTCAATACATCCTCTGTAGAATGTAGTGAGGATGGAGGGTGGGAGATGAACTCTTCTTAGCCTTCGCAGGAAGTAGAGGCACTGCTGAACTTTCTTGGCTATGGAGCTGGTGTCAAGGGACCAGGTGAGGTTCTCCGCCAAGTGCACTCCAAGGAACTTGATACTCTTGACAACCTCAACGGTTGAGCCGTCAATGGTTAGCAGAGTGAGGTCAGTCCTGGGGACTCCTGAAGTTTATCACCATCTCAGATACAGATTGTTGGATCTGCACTGTCTATTAGCAACTGCATGTCATCTCTGTTTGCTGGCTCCCCATTCTTACTAACAAGGCTCACAATGGTCATGTCATCACAAATTTGATGATGTGGTTCAAGACAGTCATGGGTCTGCAGACTGAACAGCAGTAGACTAAACATGCAGCCCTGGGTGGCCCCTGTACATATTGTGATGACCTTGGAAGTGCTGCTAACCGATCCGGATTGCCTGAGGTCTCCCCAACAGGAAGTCAAGAATCCAATTACAGAGGGATATGCTTAGACCCAGCAGGCTCGACTTCCCCATCAGGTACTGAGCTATGATTGATGAACTTAAGTCAATAAACAGCATTCCAACATATGAGTCCTTATTTTCCAGGGCTAGATGAAGGGCTGTGGTGATGGAATCATCTGTAGAGCGGTTGGGACTGTATGTAACCTGCAGGGGGTCCAGTGACGGGGGCAGCAGAAGCTTGCTGTGCCCCATAATGAGCCTCTCAAAGCACTTCATGATGATGGACATGAGTGCGAGAGGGCAGCAGTCCTTGAGGCAGGACACAAATTACTTCTTCGACACAGGAACAATGGTGGTGGCTTTGAAGCACGTTGGGACCACAGCACTTCTCAGGGAGAAGTTGAGAACTTCTCAACTGTAGAAGGTATTGGTGAGACCACACCTGGAGTACTGTGTCCAGTTCTGGTCTCCATATTTGAGGAAGGATATAATGGCTTTGGAGACGGTCCAGAGGAGGTTTACTAGGTTGATCCCTGGGATGAAGGGGTTGACTTATGATGAAAGATTAAATCGTCTAGGATTGTATTCGCTCGAGTTCAGAAGAATGAGAGATCTTATAGAAACATAGGATTATGAAAGGTATGGATAGGATAGATGTAGGAAGGTTTTTTGAGCTGGCCGGGGAAACTAAAATGAGAGGACACAATCTCAAGATTCGGGGGAGTAGATTTAGGACAGAGATGAGGAAAAATAGTTTTTCCCAGAGAGTAGTGAATGTTTGGAATTCTCTAACCAGGGAAGTGGTTGAGGCTGCCTCATTAAACATATTTAAAATTCAGTTAGATAAATTTTTACATGAAAGAGGAATTAGGGGATATGGGGAGAAGGCAGGTAGGTGGAGTTAGGTCATAAATTAGATCAGCCATGATTGTATTGAATGGCGGAGCATGCTCAATGGGCCATTTTTGCCCTACTCCTGTTCCTACTTCCTATGTTAAAGATGTCGGTGAGTACATCTGCTATCTGAGCTGCACATCCCCTTAGCACTCTTCCGGGAATGTTATCAGGTCCAACAGCTTTCCTAATTCTCTCTTCACATCAGCCACTGCAAGACACAGCACCAGATCATTTGGAGGAGAGGTGGTCTTCACCGCCACATCATTTATTGCCTCAAAATGCATGTGGAAGCTGTTCAGTGCAACTGGGATTCTCTGTCTAAAACAAGCACAAGGCTGGGTCTTGATAATTTTCCTGTCAGCTAATTGACCATTTCATCTACTATGTTGCCTTCTGCCCACTGTTTGCTTTGTGAGAGGAATAAACCCAAAGGAAATTGGAAGAGCTGTTCACTCTCCCCCTGATGGGATGACAGATAATCCTTAGGCTCTCACAATGTTGAATATATTAAACAAATTAATCCTTAAAAAAAAAGCAATGATTCTTTAAAAAAAAACTGATGTTGCCAAGTGTGCTTCACTGTTGGATCTTCATTTGTGCAAAAAAATCCTACGCTTATCAATCGCATGATGATTACAGATAGGAGTTACACATATGGTATTGCAAGAGGCACTGAATGTGGGTTTAAGTAAAAAAAAATGTTCAGTTTCCAAATGGATGACTCAATGCATTCTGCCCCATTTCCTTTTACTTGTGGTGTTATTATCATCTGTCTGCCTTCATCAATTAGCCAGCATATCAGGCATGAAATATCTGCCTTTTGAAATTCTGAAAATGTTGCAACCAGATCTTCTGATTGATATTAATTCAATCATTCAAATGTATGGGCTGTTCAATCTGTGCAAGACCCCTGCCTAATGCCCATGGCTGCCCACCCTTCTGGCAGTCCAATGGGTCGAAGTGAACTTGAGGCATCATTTCAGTGGCTGTCGCATGAAGTGGAGAAATACATGTGCAGCAACTCGACCTCAGGTGGCAGAACCCAAGAGTCTGCCCTAGACTCCCCTGTTGCCCCTCTCTTTTCCCTCTTTATAAATTGTACATTTTTTAATTAAATACATAAATTAGACACATTTTAAAACAGTTGAAATAGGTTTTAAAAACTTTTAAAAATTATTTAAACTGTTTTGTAAATTCATTAAAAATTTCATTAATTACATGATTATTTAAAAAAAAGACACTTAATTTCCCTTAACCCCACTACCTGGAATAGTGATGCCTTTTGAGAGGAGTCACGTGATGGAGTAGTGGCCGGACGGTGAACTCCAGCCCTCTCCAGAAAAGTCGGGAAAAACAAGAGAAAATACAAAGGCACAGAAATACAAGTTAAAGAAAAGTGAGTATAAAGGTGGAAAGAAGATGGAGACAAAAGGAGAAAAATCAAAATCAACGGAAAGAAGAGAGGAAGAGAAGACAACGGAAGAAAAAGGTGAAGGCCTTACCTGTCCGAAGAGGCCCGCTGTGGAGAGAGGACCCCACTACCTCAGGTCGGTAGAAAAAGAACTACAACAATGGCTCACAGAGCCGAGTAAAAGTGCGCAACCGCGCATGAAAAAAAACACACCGACGGGAGGGGGGACCAGCTGGGGAGTCGATCTCCACTGCCGGCAACGACAGCTGCAGAACACCTGCAGCAAGAAGAGACCACAGAAGACAATGGAAACAAGAAAGAAGAGGAGGAAAGGGCATCAAAGAAACAACAGATGCCCAACCCAGAGAAAGAAGAAGAGGAAAAATACAGTGAAATAGATAAAGGGAAAGGCAAGGTAAAGGATATACTTGCTCTTGTTAGAGGATACATGGAGTCATTTAAAGAATGGCAAACACAGGAATTCAATGATTTAAGAAGAAGAATAAACAACACAGAAAAGAAAATAAATAAAATGGATATGACCTTAACAGAAATGGGGAAAAAAATGGACAAGATGGAAGAACGGGCAATAGCAGCAGAAATGGAGGTAGAAGACTTAAAAAAGAAATTGGAGGAATCTAATAAAAAAACTAAAGAGACACAAGAATTACTAGCCCAAAAAATAGATATAATGGAAAATTATAACAGAAGAAATAACATAAAGATAGTGGGCCTTAAGGAAGATGAAGAAGGCAAGAATATGAGGGAGTTTATAAAAGAATGGATCCCTAAGGCCCTAGGATGTCCAGAACTACAGCAAGAAATGGAAATAGAAAGGGCACATAGAGCATTGGCCCCTAAACCACAACCACAACAAAAACCAAGATCTATTGTAGTAAAATTCCTAAGATATACTACAAGAGAAAAGGTACTGGAGAAGACAATGGAAAAAGTAAGAGAGGGCAACAAACCACTGGAGTATAAAGGGCAAAAAATCTTCATTTATCCAGATATAAGCTTTGAACTCCTAAAGAAGAGAAAAGAGTTCAATACAGCAAAAGCGATTTTATGGAAGAAAAGATATAAATTTACACTGAAGCATCCTGCGATATTGAAAATATTTATTCCAGGACAACAAAACAGACTGTTCTCGGATCCAGAAGAAGCACGAAAAGCACGAAGATCAAAAGTTCATGCAAGATATCTTTTTGAAGGTAGCTAATACGCAAGGGAACATACTAATAGGAGGGGATTTCAATCTGAATTTGGATCCAAATATGGATAAAACGGGGAAAAAAATTAACAGGAAGAACAAAGTAACCAAATTTATAATTAAATCAATGCAAGAAATGAAACTTGTGGACATATGGAGGAAACAAAACCCAAAAGAAAAGGAATACTCATACTACTCGACTAGACATAAAACATACTCAAGGATAGACCTATTCCTGTTATCAGCCCACATTCAAGGGAGAGTTAGGAAAACAGAATATAAAGCTAGACTATTATCGGACCACTCACCCCTGTTATTGGCAATAGAGCTAGAGGACATCCCTCCAAGAATGTATAGATGGAGATTAAACCCCATGCTACTTAAAAGACAGGATTTTAGAGAATTTATTGAAAAACAATTAAAAATGTACTTTGAAATAAATACGGAATCAGTGGAAGATAAGTTTATACTATGGGACGCAATGAAAGCATTCATTAGAGGACAAATAATAAGTTATGCAACCAAGATGAAGAAGGACTATAATCAGGAAACAGAGCAGTTGGAAAGGGAAATAATAAACATAGAAAAAAAATTAGCAATAAAGGAAGATACAACCAAAAGAAGAGAATTGGCGGATAAAAAAATAAAATATGAAACATTACAAACATATAAGGTGGAGAAGAATATAATGAAGACAAAACAAAAATATTATGAACTAGGTGAAAAAACACACAAAATCTTAGCATGGCAGCTTAAGACAGAGCAAACTAAGAAAATGGTATTGGCAACAAGGAAAAAAGACAAACAAATTACATATAATCCAAAAGAAATTAAGGAAAACTTCAGAGAATTCTATGAACAATTATACCGAACTGAAAACGAAGGGAAAGAAGGGAAAATAGATGAATTTTTGACTAAAATTGAACTACCAAAACTACAAATAGCGGAACAAAATAAATTAACAGAACCATTTGGAACAGTAGAAATACAAGAGATAATAAAAAATTTACCAAATAATAAGACACCAGGAGAGGATGGACTCCCAATAGAATTCTACAAAACATTTAAAGATCTAATAATACCGCCCCTCCTGGATGTAATCAACCAGATTGATGAGACACAAAACTTACCAGATTCATGTAAAACAGCAATAATTACAGTGATACTAAAACAAGGGAAAGATCCACTCTCACCAGCGTCATATAGACCAATATCTCTGCTAAACACAGATTATAAGATAATAGCTAAACTATTAGCAAACAGATTAGCAGAACAGGTACCGAAAATGGTAAATTTAGACCAAACTGGATTTATCAAAAAAAGACGCACAACAGACAATATTTGTAAATTTATTAACTTAATTCATGCAGTAGAAGGAAATAAAGCACCGGCAGTAGCAGTTGCTTTAGACGCAGAGAAGGCCTTCGACAGAGTAGAATGGAATTACTTGTGCAAAGTATTGCAAAAATTCAGTTCACCGGAGAAGTATATTAATTGGATTAAAGCATTATATGAGGGACCGTTAGCGAAAGTGACAGTAAATGGACATGTATCAAAGCAATTTAACTTAAGCAGGTCAACGCGGCAGGGATGCCCACTATCACCATTATTGTTTGCGCTAGCTATAGAACCACTAGCAGAATCGATAAGAATAGATAATAATATAAAAGGAATAAAAATAAAAGACAGGGAATATAAAATCAGTCTATTTGCGGATGATGTGATAGTGTACTTAACAGAACCAGAACTATCAATAAAAGAACTATATAAGAAATTGAAGGAATATGGAGAAGTGTCGGGATACAAGATAAACGTAAATAAAAGTGAAGCAATGCCTATGAATAACGCGGATTTCTCAAAATTTAAGGAGGAATCCCCATTCAGATGGCAAATGCAGGCAATAAGATACCTAGGTGTGCAAATAAACAAAGATCTAGGCCAATTATATAAACTCAATTACAATCCACTAATGAAAAAATTACAGGACGATTTAGAGCATTGGAAAGAGCTACCACTAACACTGATAGGAAGGATAAACTGTATTAAAATGAACATTTTTCCAAGGATACTATACTTATTTCAGGCATTGCCAATACAACTGACAGAAAAATTCTTCAAAGAGTTAAAGAAAATAATAAGGAGATTTTTATGGAGAGGGGGGAAACCGAGGATAGCACTAGATAAATTAACAGAATGGTATAAACAAGGAGGCTTACAATTGCCAAACTTCAAAAATTATTACAGAGCCGCACAATTAAGGTACCTAACAGATTTTTATCAAACAAGGGAAAAACCAGACTGGACGAGACTAGAATTAGATAAAATAGGGGAAAAGATACCTGAACACATATTATATAAATGGGACGAAAAATTGGTACAACATAGAACTTCTCCAGTATTACACCATCTCCTCAATATATGGAAGAAGATTCATGTAGAAAGAAATAAAATAAATTATCAAATACCAAAACTAATATTGACGCAAAATAAGCTACTCCCTTTTACAATAGACAACCTTTCCTTTAGAAAATGGGAAAAAAAAGGGATTAAAAGAATAGAAAATTGTTTTTCAGGAAGTAGATTCTTATCCTTTGAACAAATGAGAGATAAGTACAATATAACTGGAGATACAGCGCTGGCATATTACCAACTGAGATCCTACTTGAAAGATAAATTAGGAAGCAATTTGAGTTTACCAGAGGGAAGTAACCTTGAATATGTGATTACAGATACAATGTTAATCAAAAGATTTATAACAAATATGTATATCAAACTGCAAGAAAAGGAGAATGAGGAAACAAATGGTAAAACTAAACAAAAATGGGAACAAGATTTAAATATAAAGATAAAAAAGGAAACATGGGAGAAATTATGTTCTGGAACGATGAGAAATACAATAAATACGAGGCTGCGTATGATACAATATAATTGGTTACACAGACTATACATTACACCGCAAAAGTTAAATAAATGGGACCCAACAGTATCTGATAGATGTTTTCGATGTAAAAAAGAAAGGGGAACAACAATTCATGCAATCTGGACATGTGAGAGAGTAGAAAAATTTTGGGATGATCTCAATCAGATATTAAATAAAATAACAGAAAACAATATACCAAAGAATCCAGAGATCTTTCTCCTAAGTAACATAAAAAATAAAGAATTTGGAATTGACTTGGAAGATGCACAAAAAAGATTTGTCAAGATAGCCCTAGCCGTAGCAAAAAAATGTATTATGTCAACCTGGAAATTGGAAGATAATTTGAAAATACAACAATGGTATATAGAAATGAATAAATGTATTCCATTAGAAAAAATAACATATAGTTTAAGAAATAATATTGAAATATTCGAACAAGTATGGGAGCCTTACATTAAATACAATAGCGAAAACCTACCGGGAACAAACATTACCTAAGTTGATGGCAGGAGAAGAAAAGAAAAGAATGGACTCAGTAGAATTTCTGGTGTATTTTTGTTGAATGACAACATTGTCTGACTGAATTAATGCAACCTAGATTGTATACCTAAAATGGATGAGAGGGGGGTGGGTGGGGGGGTGGCTTGGGAGGAGGGAGGGGGGAGGGAGAAAAAGTCACTGTAAATGTGTGGAAAAGAAAAAGTGTATATCATGGCTATTGTGATTTATGGTGTGAAAAATAAAAAATTTTAAAAAAAAGAATAGTGATGCCTTTTTAGTGTATGGGGCTGCATCGAATACACAAGCCACTCAAAGGAACAGATGTGCAGTGTATCCAACCCTCAGCTCAGTACGACTGGACGCCAGAGCTGAACTCTTCTGTTGCCCCAGCAGCAGCTGCGACCGCCAGCACATTCCTGATGGCCGCACAGCAATGAGCAGACACAGAAGCGAAGGTCAGGCGAAGGCTTTGTAAAGAAACACAATCTAACCCACATTTTCTTTGTGCTTGGGCAGAATTTTATTTTAGGTGTTTGGGTTTTTCGCTGCTCTACTGTAATATTGCATCTTCCTGCTCAAACTCTGGACCTACTGCTTGTAAAGGACATCACCAGTAAAGTAAGTGGATATAAACCGAATGTAATGATGACTGCAGCCAGTGTAATAGTGGATAATTTGACTGACCATAAACATAAGAGGGTCATACCACAGCAATGTTAAACCTTCAATGGGGATGTAAACAAAGCTTGTTTTTAATAAGTTGAGGTTTTCCTGTATTCATCTTAAAGCTGCTCTTCATAGAATATCTGTCCTTCTGCATTATACCTTAAAGCAGCCATATTAATCTGACTCACGAGCAGCATAAGATTGGAAGTATTTGTATCTGAATGCAGCCTGCATAGTTACTCCTTTCTGCATTTTAAAACACTTCATTCAAAGCTGACACAAGATGCATTGAAACAAAATCCATGACATTCTAGTCCTCATTGCTAACAACCCTTCCTCTTCCCTCATGTCTCACCCGTGCAACTGCAGACAATACAAAATCTGACTCGTTCCTCCTCCCCTCTCACAACCAAGTGACACAAAATCTACAGATGAAACAGCAATTCACTTGTGCTTCTTCTTCATGTATTATTGGCAGTGGTTCTGCTAGAAGAACGGCTGAATTGCAAATTAGGTAACCTGGGTTCAATCCTGAACTCTGGTGTTGTCCATATGGAGTTTGCATCTTGACTCTTCCCTGTGACCACACAGGTTTCCTCTGGATGCTTCAGTTTACTCCCACATCCCAAAGATATGCAGACAAATCAGCCTCTGGAAATTACGTCTGCAGTGGAATCTGAACATTGTTGATCGGAACATGCAGTCAATAAAACAGGATTGGTGTAGGATTAGAGTAAATAGGTACTTGATGGTTGCCACAAACTTGGTAAGTGAAAGGGCCTGGTTCTGGCTGCATAATTCTATAATGTGTTCCTCGTGGTAGTAAACCAAATCATCGATTAGGTGAATGGCTTTGTACGGTCTGCAAGCACAACCCTGAGCTTTAAGTTTTCTCTTGCTTTAATTCTCCATCCCACTCCCATCCTGACCTCAATCTACAGCTTACAACATTCCAGTGATGCTCAAAGTAGGGTCAAGAAGCAGCATGGCATTTTTCAGAACAAATAAATTGCCACATTAAGGTCCTGTGGTAGCAGCAAGCAAGCAAGCACAAAACTCAAAATACTGTACAACAGGCTTTATTCCAGTAAAAGTCTGAATACCAGTTCATGCCTTGATGGCTCCCCATGTGACTAGTTCAGGAGGGGCCGGCTTGGGTCTATATTCGGGTCGGCTGATTTACAGGTGGAGTCAGCCCCTTAGGGGCTCTTCCTGCTGGTACACAGATCACCCCCTGCAGTATGCTGGTGGTCATATCACCACAGGTCTCAGTACTGAGTTACACAATTTCAGAAAAAAAACTCCACTATTTCCATATCTGGTCCCCTTTTGTTTTTTTTAAATCCCATCCTTTTGCCACCTAATCTCTTCTGTACTGATAGATCACATCACTTCCTTCTTTTCTTTCCTTTCCTCTTACTCTCTGCATCTTGAGTATGTTTGTCCAGGTGTTTTCACTGACCAGAAATCTTTACCATTTCTCTTTCTTGACTAACCTGCCAGTATCTGCAACATCTTTTGATTGTAAAGATGCAAAGTACATCACACTTCACAGACTGCCTGGATTTTCCTGACAAATGTTTACAGATCTATGTGCAATTGCCAGCGTTTCCCAGCATAACATCAGGAAGTTTGGGATAAACTTACGAAAATGGCCAAGGGCATCTATTTGCATTCTGACACATGATTCCTGACAGAGCCCTGTAATCGATGGCTAAATTTCTGTCCTTTCCCAGAACTTATGCTGGGAAATTTATTTGGTGAGGCCACATTGATGGCAATTATTCAGTGCTCCATTTCAACAGAAAGCAATGCCTGTATGTGAGAGTCAAGTTTTATAGCCTTTGAATTAAATTAAGAATATATGATTATTTTAACATGTTTTACAGTGTTTGATTTTACAATTTTATATTTTGGGTTTTTTTTTTGTTTTAATTATGTGCCTGCTATGCTATTCATGTTTAAATTCATCTAAAAGTTTAGTTCTTTCTGCCTTCAATTAATTCAATGACTGCATCACCACAGTCCTCTTGGGAAGTTGTTTCCAAGCATTCACCACTTGCCAGGTGAACAATTTTCTCCTCATCTCTGACCTGAATGACTGAAACTTATCTTGAGGCCAGGATCCACAAGAACACCTTAAGCTCAAGAGAGTACATTTGTGGTCTGCATAATGTTACCCCATAACGAAAAAAAAATTAACTTTTTTTGCATGTTTGCAAACATCGAGGAGTTTGATAAATCTGGAAGTCAGTTCACTCTGAAGTAGTTGACTGAATCAGTTGTCGGTGGTGACTGCAACTACTAGGCTGTGTGCTTAGCAGGGCTCAGACAATCAGATTAAGATGGTTAGTCCATCTAAATACAGATATGGAAGCAATCAGCACAGGTAGCTCATTGGATCTGACACATTCCAAGTTTATGATGTTTAGGAAGTCGTTGCTGGGCAATTCTCATGCAGCTAATAGGGTGTGCTGACAGTATCAATGGCCATTTCTGGTGAAAGCACCCTGTTATATCAGAGGTCAATAGCTTCGAGCGGAGCACACTGGGCAATGCAAGCCTTAGTGTCTGCCACGGGTCCTCCTCTACTGGAATTGGGCATGGTCGACCTATTCTAAGGTTTGGGAGTGTGGTGGAATTTAAGAGTCGGGGTAAGTGGAAGGACCAGCCGTGTAAATGAATGGAATTAGGACTGGGAAATCTGCACTGCACAGATGTAGCAGACGCATGTGTTTGCAAGTTGGGGTGTGGGGTAATCAAGGAAGCAGCATATTGTAGGGGAGTTGGTCATGGGTTCTGGGGCTATCGCTGACTGGCTATCCTAGGGTGTCGAGGTTAGTTGGGTGTGCGGCATTGCAAGAATGCTGGTAATAATGACTTCTCTTATAAGTTTCTCAGATTGATGGTATGAAAGTAGAATGAGGTTGTCTTAGGAATGACCAATTGTGGGGGTTCTTCATGACAACATCGAACAGCTTCATTTCTCCAAGTGTCATACTTCATAGGACTTGCAGGCAATTTGTGCCAAAGGGTATGGTGGCCCACATAATGTCCAAATGAAATTTACTATAATGCAAAATGGCCCAAAAATGGTAGCAGTGTTAATTCACTCTGAAAAAAAATAGATTGCCATCTGCATAATCTGGAAACAGGTTTGATGTCCTTCAATGTACACATGTATAGATAAGGAACTGAACTATTTCCAATGATACCATGCAGAAGAGAAGTTATGAGAAATAGGGATACCAAAAATAATTTTAAAAGCTCCTTGGCCTGGAGATATGTCTGGAAAAAGACAGATGAAACAATGGGCTTTAACTGTGTAAGAAAGCACAGTTGTATTCTTAAAGATTTTGGGAAGGCAAAATGGGCTAGAAAGAAAGTCTTTCAAAAGTTATTAATCATCCAGAGGAATGGCAAACATTCAGTCTGCCATGTGGTTGGAAGATGTAGGTAACTCATGCTTTGCAATGTCAGCATCTAGACACATTTTTAAATTGCCTGAAGCCACTGATGTTTCGCCATTGTTTCTCTCTTAACATCTGATGAACAATTAACTGCAGTTTTAAATATTCATTGATGACTGCATTTCCATAAATTTCAAATACCTCTCAGAAGGATTCTTTGAAAATACTGGAAATCCTAATTTAAGCAAACATATATTTCTTTGGCTTGGCTTCGCGGACGAAGATTTATGGAGGGGGTAAAAGTCCACGTCAGCTGCAGGCTCGTTTGTGGCTGACAAGTCCGATGCGGGACAGGCAGACACGGTTGCAGTGGCTGCAGGGGAAAATTGGTTGGTTGGGGTTGGGTGTTGGGTTTTTCCTCCTTTGCCTTTTGTCAGTGAGGTGGGCTCTGCGGTCTTCTTCAAAGGAGTTGCTGCCCGCCAAACTGTGAGGCGCCAAAATGCACAGTTTGAGGCAAGATCAGCCCACTGGCGGTGGTCAATGGGGCAGGCACCAAGAGATTTCTTTAGGCAGTCCTTGTACCTTTTCTTTGGTGCACCTCTGTCACGGTGGCCAGTGGAGAGCTCGCCATATAACACGATCTTGGGAAGGCGATGGTCCTCCATTCTGGAGACGTGACCCATCCAGCGCAGCTGGATCTTCAGCAGCGTGGACTCGATGCTGTCGACCTCTGCCATCTCGAGTACTTCGACGTTAGGGATGAAAGCGCTCCAATGGATGTTGAGGATGGAGCGGAGACAACGCTGGTGGAAGCGTTCTAGGAGCCGTAGGTGATGCCAGTAGAGGACCCATGATTCGGAGCCGAACAGGAGTGTGGGTATGACAACGGCTCTGTATACGCTTATCTTTGTGAGGTTTTTCAGTTGGTTGTTTTTCCAGACTCTTTTGTGTAGTCTTCCAAAGGCGCTATTTGCCTTGGTGAGTCTGTTGTCTATCTCATTGTCGATCCTTGCATGTGATGAAATGGTGCAGCCGAGATAGGTAAACTGGTTGACCGATTTGAGTTTTGTGTGCCCGATGGAGATGTGGGGGGGCTGGTAGTCATGGTGGGGAGCTGGCTGATGGAGGACCTCCGTTTTCTTCAGACTGACTTCCAGGCCAAACATTTTGGCAGTTTCCGCAAAGCAGGACGTCAAGCGCTGAAGAACTGGCTCTGAATGGGCAACTAAAGCGGCATCGTCTGCAAAGAGTAGTTCACGGACAAGTTTCTCTTGTGTCTTGGTGTGAGCTTGTAGGCGCCTCAGATTGAAGAGACTGCCATCCGTGCAGTACCGGATGTAAACAGCGTCTTCATTGTTGGGGTCTTTCATGGCTTGGTTCAGCATCATGCTGAAGAAGATTGAAAAGAGGGTTGGTGCGAGAACACAGCCTTGCTTCACGCCATTGTTAATGGTGAAGGGTTCAGAGAGCTCATTGCTGTATCTGACCCGACCTTGTTGGTTTTCGTGCAGTTGGATAATCATGTTGAGGAACTTTAGGGGACATCCGATGCACTCTAGTATTTGCCAAAGCCTCATACATATATTTAATGTATGAGGAAAAACACAGGATTCTTTGACACTGGTTAAGTGAGAGAAACAAAAAACTCAAATGCTAGAGAAACTCAGCAGGTCAAACAGTGCCTTTATATAGCAAAGGGCTGGAGCCCTTCATCATTATTTTCTCTAACTTCTTAAATTGAAAATTTGAGAAATTGTTGATTTTAGTGCTACAAATAAAATAATTTGATTCCTTTTTTTTTCCAAAGATAGCAAATTCCAGTTGATGGCTTATGAACTGGCTTGTGGTCAATAACTAAATACATTGACCTCTATTTGTCTGTATTTTTACCTTTTGAGGTAAAGCTCATGCATCCTTGCTGCAAAAAAAATTAGACGAGAACAATAGAAAATGCAAGGGAGCAACGACCATAACAGAAAATATCCAGATTTCTGGAATGGGTGTTATCTAGATGAAGACGGTGCCTTACAGTTGTGACTCTTTGCAGCTCTGATGGGAATTATCACATATTCCTGTTCAGAACTATTAAAACTCCAACCCATAACAATAGAAAAGAACTTACCTGTGAATAATTTTATATATGACCTGAGAATCCAAGCAGACCTCACAAATGACAGAATCGGTGGACTCCATCAGATCACAGCAGCTTTAAGCACTGCAGGAGGTTCAGATGTCCAGCAAACGGGCCATTTAAGCATGCAAGAGATACAAGCAACTGCCACACAGGCAAGTTAAACACCATCGAAGATTCAAACATGCAGTGAACGGGCCATTTAAACACCACGAGAGGTACGAGCAGCCGACCAATGGACCTTTTAAAGAAAACTCAACCATGAAGAAGCAGGGGGTGCTACAGGTTAAGCTTAGATGTCAGCCCTGAGACTTTTGCTCCCTTCCATTCTTTTGGCCAATGTACAATCCTTGGTTAACAAACTCGAGGAGCTTCGAACCAGATTACAACATCAGGGAGTGTCATGTGATGTGCTTCAGAGACAAGGTTAAACAAGGGCATTCTGGACACTGCACTGCAATCCATAGGCTACACTCTCCACTGCGCAGCTGGACACCGGGATCAGGACAAACCAGGGGAGGTGGCATTTGTGTCATCATCAATTTATCGTGGTGCACAGATGTGATGTGATGTCCCAGTCCTGCTCCCCTGATCTGGAAGATCTAGCGAACAAGTGTCACCCATTCTATTTACTAAGGGATTTCACCGCCATCACCTCAGGCTAACATCAGGCTAGCACTGGAGGAGCTGAGCACTGTGATTTGCAGCCACGAGAGAGCACACACTGACAGCTTCTCGATCTTTGTAAGGGGCGTCAATCAGCCCCTAATGAATTATGACCAACACATCACCTGCAAGACCAGAGGAGCCAATACACTCAACCACTGCTACACCACTATGAAGAATGACTACCAAGCTATCTCACAACCACACTTTGACAAGATTGAGCACCTGGCAGCACGCAAGTAGATACCTAGCGTCTCGTCAATTTTGCGTCACATCAATTTTGTTTCGCATCAAATTAGCACACAAAGGAGGTGGAGGAGCACCTGTAGGATTGCTTTGAATTGGTGGACTGGACCATATTCAAGGACTCATCCTGACCTGAATGAATGTGCAACATGCATCACCAACTTCATCAAGATCTGCGTGGATGAGTGTGTGCCTTTGTGCCCACATGGGAGTTCCCAAACCAGAAGCCTTGGATGAAGATCAAGGGCATTTCAGGCCGGTGATCCAGATCTCTCCAAGAATGCCAGGTACGAACTGCGGAAGGCTAACTCAGCAACAAAGGAGAAAATCTGGAGGAAGCTAGAGATAGAGACAGATGCACACTAGCTATGTCAGGGAGTGCAGGCCAATACATCCAATGAAGTGAGGGCGAACACCATAGACGGCTGTGATGATTCACTCTCTGATGAGCTGAAAACTTCTTATGCCTGCTTAGAGAGGGAGAACTCAACAGTGCCTACGAGAATCCCCTTACAGGGACCCTGTAGCATATGAACCTGTCTCTGAGGCCGATATAAAAGCATCATTCAAGAGGGCGAACACTTGCAAGCTGTTAGGCCTTGATGGTGTACCTGGCAAGGTACTGAAAATCTGTGCCAACCAACTAGCCAGAAAGGTCACAAACAATTTAAATCTCTCATTGTTGCGGGTTCCACCTGCTTCAAAAGAGCATCAATCAACCTGGTGCCCAAGAACAGAGTGAGCTGCCTCAACAACCATCACTCCGTAGAACTCACATCTTCTGTGATGAAATGCTTAGAGAGATTGGTCATGGCCAGAATTAATACATACGTAGGTAAAGGACTGGACAACTGAAATATGCCTACCATCACCACCACTCCAGAGCAGATTCAGAATCACTGACTCTCCATTCAGCTCTGGATCACCTATAGAAAGCAACAACTCATACATACAGCTGCACACTTCATCGACTACAGCTCAGACTTCAACACTATTATTCCCTCGGTGCTTGTTAACAAGCTCTAAATCCTAGGCCTCTATACCCCCTCTGCAACGAGATGCTTGACTTTCTCAATGGAACTCCACGGTCAGTACGAATTGAGAAAAAAATGTCTCCTCCTCACTGATGATCAACACTACACATCTCAAGGATGTGTGCTTAGCCCATTGCTCTACTCACTCAACACCCATGACTGTGTGATAAGGCACAATCCAAATGCTATCTACAAATTTCCGGATGACACCACTATTGTTTGTTGTAATGAGACAGCGTACAGGAGGGAAATAGATCAGCTGGTTGAGTGGTGTCACAACAATAACCTTGCACTCAACATGAGAAAAACGAAGGATATGATAGCAGTCTTCAGAAGGAAATAAGGAGAATGTAAGCCAGTCCTCATTGAGGGGGTCAGCAGTGGAGAGGGTCAAGAAGTTCAAATTCCTAGGTGACAACATTCCTGAGGATCTGTCCTGGAGCCTCCATTATAGACAACACTTTCCAGGTTCTAGTATTTCCTAATTTCAAAACGTGTCATCCTCA